>NC_135352.1:19642167-20283286 GCF_023851605.1 Tamandua tetradactyla
CCTGACATTCTTTATTATATATATCCCCATATAATTGTAGATTTATAGTATTTACTTTTTATTTTTTACTGTGACTATATAAGGAGATATCAGGTACTATTCATCTTTATGTATTGGACATCTAGTAGATACAACATTTAATAGACTGATACACAGTAGTCAATTTATAAACATTTGTTAAATGAGTAAGTGACTTCTAAATTGAAGACAAAATAACAGGTAACATGAGTACATTTTCTTCTCCAGTGTTTGCTAGCCTAGATCATCAGATCATGGTTACCTGCCCCATGAATTTGGCATTATTTTCCTACTGTACCACCTTAGTAACCCATTTCTATGCTTTATTCCATTCTAATTAATGTAGCAAATTAATCTCAAAATGTTCACATTATACCATTCCTTTGCTTAAAGCTTTTCCTGGTTCCACGTATTTAAAATAAATTCTAAACTTCTGAAAGGTCTGATATGCCTCTTCTTCTCTCTAAAAATATTTTAACTTACTATTATTTTGTATACCAAGTAGATACCTCCTTTGTCTGGAACCTAGTAGGTACTTAATATTTATTCAATGACTACATTAGATAAGTAACTAAGTTAACACTCCTCAAATTCAAGTTATTTGATTTTATCGTCTACCACAATTTTAGCATTATTAGAATTAAGAAAAAGGTGAAAAGTTGCTAATAAAATATGATGCTCTGAATATTTAAGAATTTCTTCGCTAAATCAAATACAAAATTTTGCATTTAAGACTTAACTAACAAAAATTTGGATCAGCATTGTTATTGTCAATGTCAATCACTCCTCTACCAGAATATTCTTTCACAAGCAGAAGAGTTTAATTACAAAATGATTCTGCTTGTTTCTTCTTTCCAAAATGGTGGAATAGGGAGCTCTAAGATTCAGTTCATAGCCAGAAATAGCCTGAAACACCTCTTTGGGTGCTCTGGAGACCAGAGGAACACTGCATACTATCCAGGGAAGAACAGAAGGAAGAGACTGATGAACTGAGGTGAAGAACTGTGCATAGCTCGCTTCATGTTGTGAAAGCTGATCCCTATCCCACATCCCACACAGCAGGTTTGGCTCAGGAACCACTTCCTGGGTGGAAACAGAAGCCCTCTCTCCCAGGAAGAGGGTAGGGGAGACACAGCTAGGCGCCAATCGTGGCTTCTGATTGGCGAATTCAGAGTGCTGGGTACCTGCTCTGGGAATAGCTAAGTTTACAATCTACCCAAGATGGAAAGCAGTCAGACTTGCTTTCAGTCCTGCTCCTGGCAGAGGGGGAAGTGAGGCAGTTTGAGAGACATAGCATCTACTCAGGGAAGTGGGAATTGGTTTGCTGAAGGATGACTCTTCACTAAGAGAAGAGGGGAGGCAAGCCAAGGCAACAGCTGTGGCTTTTGATGAACAAAATCAGAATGTTGGATTCTAGCTCCCAGAACAGCTAAAAATTCAACCCACCCAGGACATAAAGAAGCTGCCAACCTCTGTTTCAAACTCATCCCCAGTAGGGGCAAAGGTGGGGAGAACTGAGAGAGATTGTAACTTCTAGGGGCAGTGGGGAAAATGTTGCTGAAGGGTGGCTCTTACCCAAGAAAAGAGGGGAGACTCAACCCAGCACAGTTTGGGGCTATTGTATAGAGAATTCTGATTCCAGAGTCTGGGAACTGAGAAATAGTTTCAACCCACTCTGGCCAAAGACAGCTGGCAGCCTTTGTCTCAACCACACCCCTGGCAGGGTGGAGCTGGCTGAGAAGTAAAGGACTGTGGTGTACCACAGGACTGTACCACCTTAGGACTGTGGAGAATAAGTGATAGAAGAATACCATCTCCTGGACACACCAGGAAAGCACAAAACTGGAGAGGTATTATAGAGAAGATGTGCATCCATTCAAGTCTGCTCCCAATGGCATTTTGGAATTGATCTACACCACTTTGTGGTCACTGAGCTTGTTTTGACTAGAAAAACTGACTTGGGAAGGTCCTTTTCAGGGGGAAGCTCCTCCCAGATTTAGTCTCCCTATAAAAGAAGATAGGGATAATGAAATAAGTGATAAAAACACATAGAGGCAAATAGGGCGGGCCGCGGTGGCTCAGCGGGCAAAGTGCTTGCCTGCTATGCCGGAGGACCTCGGTTCGATTCCCGGCCCCAGCCCATGTAACGAAAACGGAGAAACAAAATACAATAAAACAAGAAAATGCTTAAAAAAGATGTTTCCCTTTCTTCCTCTCTTCCTTCCTTCTATCCTTCCTTCCTTCTCTCTGTCTTAAAAAAAAAAAAAAAAAAACACATAGAGGCAAATAAAAAACAAACAGAACAGATCAACATTCTCAAGGAGGAATAGGGGAAAGAAAGCTTTCACCTGGGACTGAAATAATTGCACAAATAGTGCAATCTCAAAGATCATATCATATACCCAAGGCAAAAATCAGATGACTTAGAGCTGAAAAAATTATGATCAATTAAACACAAGCTACTCTAAAGGTGCAAAGCAAATTGAACCAAGTGTCAAAGAGGAGCTATATCATAAAGCCAATCAACAAAAACACCATCGGAAAGTGAGAGAAATTGACCTCCAGAGTAAACTCACCAAGAAAATCAGATGCCTAGAAACCAGCAAAAAAAAAAAAAAAAAAAATTACGGTCAGAGGAACAAACTAAAACATCAGATGAGATACAGGTCTTGAAACAACTAATCAATGATGTTCAAACAAATCTAAATCAAAATTTAAGGAAATGAAGGAAAATATGGCAAAAGAGATAAAGGATATTAAAAAGACACTGGGTAAGCATAAAGAACAATTTGAAAGCATGCAAAAACTATAACAAAACTTATAGGAATGAAAGGCACAATAGAAGAGATAAAGAATACATCAGAGGCATACAGCAGCAGATTTGAAGGGGCAGAAGAAAGGATCAGTGAACTAGAGGATAGATCATCCAGAATTTTTACAGGCAAAAGAACAGGCAGAGAAAAGAGTGGAAAAAAGGAACAGGGTTTTAGGGAATTGAAGTACAGCACAAAGTGCACAAATATATGCATCATGGGTAACACAGAAGAAGAATCAAGGGGAAAAGAGGCAGAAAGAATATTTGAGGAAATAATTGCTGAAATTTCCCAACTCTTATGAAAGACACAAAGATACATTTCCAAGAAGGACAGCATACTCAAACAGTATAACTCTTAATAGACCCACTCCAAGACACATACTAATCATAAGTTCAAGTGCCAAACAAAGAGTATATTCTGAAAACAGCAAAGGAAAGGGATGCATCACATAAAAGGGACACACAATAAGATTGTGTTGATTTCTCATCAAAAAGCTTGGAGACAAGAAGGTCAGAATGTCAAGGGCCAAAAACAAAGAGAGAATTCTGAAAACAGCAAGACAAAAGCAACTGTCACATGTGAGGGATGCACAATAAGACTATATCCCAATGTTTCATCAAAATCTGTGGAGATGAGAACGCAGTAGTATGATATATTTAACATACTGAAAAAGAACAACTGCCTGCCAGGAATTCTTTACCCAACAAAACTGTCTTTCAAAAATTAAGGAGAGCTTAAAATATTCAAAGATAAAAAGGAACTGAGGGAGTTCCTGAAAAAAGAGACCCAACTTACAAGAAATACTAAAATGAGTGTGCTACAAGCTGAAAGGAGATGACTGGAGAGAAAAGCTTGGAAGAGATTGTAGAAATGAAGAATTTTATTAAAGGTAACTAAAAGGGTAAAAAAGAGGGAAACAGAAATAAGATATGACATATAAAAGCCAAAGGATAAAATGGTTGAAAAAAGTACTGCTTTTACAGTAACAAGATTGAATATTAATGAATTAGGCTTTCCAATCCCAAGGATACAGAGGGTTAGAATGGATAAAAGAAATATCAATATTCTGACTACAAGAGACCCACTTAGACACTATGACACAAATAGGTTGAAAGGAAAAGTAGGGAAAAAGATGTTCCACACAAACAGTAACCAGAAAAGAGCTGGGGTAGATAGAAATAGAACATCCAGACAGAGGAAAAATAAGGAAATAATGAACTTGAATAATATCATAAATGAACTAGACCTATCAGACATTTACAGAACACCATATATTAATTTTAAAATGGCATCTGTATAGTACAATGAATCTTGTGGCAGATGATGACTGTAATTTCCAGTACAAATATTAAAAAGTTCTTTCATGAACTAGAACAAATGTATGACACTGTCACAAGGAGTTAATAGAGTGGTATATAGGGAAAAATGTACCTATTGCAAACTATAGATTTTAGTTAATAGTAATATCTTAATATTCTTTCAAGACCAGTAACAAATGGAGCACACCAATGCTAAGGGTCAATGATGAGTGGATGTTTCAGGTTTTCTTTTTACTTTTTTGAGGAATGAAAATGTTCTAAAATTGAAAAAATCTATCTAGTGTATTTTTCATAAGGACAGAAAATTTGTAAGTAATATTCATAGTTTCAATTAATGTCAATTCTGATTAACATTATTTGAAACATTGCTTTCACATTCTATGGAAAGAAGAGGAAACATTTATGGAATATAATTAGAGCATAAAACTGGAATTCCTAAAAAAAAAAATACTATAAAAAAACAAACATTACTTGAATTCTGTTGCCCTACCTCATACCAGTTTAGCAATATATTATACCTTTAAAAGAAATGATTATATGATGTTACTTTATTTCTAATACTAATAGCTAAAATACTTTAATTTACTATGTGACTGTCAATTTAACTTCAATAGGAACTGAGTATTAATATTTCATAAGTCTTAAAATGCTTTAAAATCAATTTAATATATCAGTTTATTATTTCTGGAGTTACAGTGGCCACTAGAGTCAGAAACTTTTGTATATGATTAAATTATTAAATTTTAAATAATATTGTACTCAAGTTTAAGATGGTGGAATAAGCATGTGTTTTTCATACCTCCCAAGAAACAACAGAAACTTCATCATATGAAAAGAATAAATCTGAAACAGCCTGGAAAACCACAAAATGTACCATCCACAGCCAAGAGTTTTAAAAATTTATTTCAATAAGACAGAAAACTGTTGGAATATTTTCAGTAGAGGAGGGGAGAATTTATTCTGATAATAGTGTCCCAAGTTGATCAATCCAAACAATGAAAATATTAGTCTCACTTAGAAATACGTTAATAACCAGAAAAATAATTAAAAAGCAATGATTAAATGTGTTATCTTTGGGGAATGGCTCTTGAGCACAGGTTGGAGGTTGACAGGGAAGAGGTATAGGAGAGACTTTTTTATTTTATTCCATTATGCATTGTTTAAATATTTTTTTTACCATCTCCTGCTATTACTCTAAATTAAAAATTGAAATATTACTCAAAGTATATTTTTGAAAGTATCTAAAAACGGATGCTTAGCAGGTGGTTGAGGGCGGTTATGTTTGTACATTTCTAAATTGGGTGAACTTGTTACAAGGAGAAAAATTTTATCTCTCATATCATCTATCATCCCCCCCACCTATCATCCACCTATTTGAAAACATGGTATATTCTCTTATAGAACTCAGTCAATGCAAAGGAACATGGAGTGGGAAGTGAAAGTTCTCTCTTCCTTGTTGCTACATTTTCCTAGGTATCCCTTGTTGATAGTTTCATAGTTATGCTACCTGGTTTACTTCAATGCACATTCATATTACTGTTACAGTTTTTACAAAATCTTTTCATTAGAAAAGATTTAAAAACCTATAATGTTATAAACTCTATGAAATGCTTTAAGGCTTATGAAACGCTAAGTGAATAAGGATTAAAAACAAATATTTTGTGTGCATTATGATTATAACCACGTAAACATAAAAATAATGTCCGATGAGAAGGAAAAAATAATAAGGAAAATACTCCAAAATGCAAACTATATTCCACTAAGTGCCTTTAAAATAATAAAAACATAATAATAATAAAATGTGACCTCGGAAGAATTACATAGCCAATGGTGAAGCCATTGTTATCTTCAGTAATCGAAAGGCTTTGTTGAATTATTGCTGGGGTCCCCTTTTTGCTTTTTCATAAAATTCAAAATAAACATCCCAGAAATTCTAATATATGACATGAGGCCAAAGGATGACATATAGTCCATCTCTATGTTGAACTCCTGAAACCATTTTGGAAAAATATTATCCTATTTAATTAAAAAAACCTCTCAATCATATGTCCCCAGTGAACTTACCCAGTATCTTCCAAGTTATTCACACAATATATCTAATTTAAATCCTGTATAGAAAAAAAATCTATATCTGCATGCCATATCTGAAACCTTTCCTCCTGCATATCACATATTTTTGAGCCAGATTTCAACAAGTTCCAAACTAGGCCCTGATAAAAATAAGCTGCTTTTGGAGACATATTAAAATCTATTCTGACCATACGACACTCTCATAATGAAGTAGCCAATTACAAATGTCATCCAGAAAATGTGCGAGAATGAAAAACATTTATCTTAAAGGCACAATCTGTCCCTGTTCAGAACACTTTAAGGGGGAAAATATTTTAATGTGCCTTTAAAATCAAAGACAAAAGAATATGGGAGCTAGACAATAAGAAAAACGGTGATTTTTGTTTTATCACAAGGCTTCGAAACACACGCTTCTATTTTGTGACTCTAAAACTGTTCAGTTTTCAATAGAGAACAACTTGCATGATACATTTCTAATTTCCTTAGTATTCACAAACAGAAATGTGCGCACACACAAACACATTTACACACACTCCAAACACACTAGAAATCAATCAAGATAGAGTAGGATGGATTGGGATAGGATGGAATAGGGAGAAGGGGGAAGAGAAGTCATGAAGCTAATTGGCTTTTGGCCCACATTGGAGTGTGCTGTTATATCTTACGGTTCTACTTGTTTTCTTCTTACAGTTTTACTTTACTTCTTGTTATTCATTTGCCCCACCACACTGAATCTCAATATTTAAAACTTGGCATTGTATTTCAGATATGCATATAATCTTTGTGTTTTCATTTCATCCTGCTGTGAATTAATTTATCATTTGCATGGTAAATTAGGCTACCAATTATGTCGTTTTTCAGGAAAAAGATATTAAATTATTTTAGAAATTAAATAGCTTTATACAGATGGTATAAAATTCTGGAATACTTTATCAATATGGTTTCAAAAGTAATTCTTAAAGGAAAGCACCTTCCACCCTCTCCTTACCCCATCCTCTCCCATTCCATCCTACTCTGTCTTAATTGATTTCTAGTGTGTTTGGAGTGCGGTAAATGTGTTTGTGTGTGTGCATTTCTGTTGGTGAAGACTAAGGAAATTAGGAAATTATCATGCAATTCTTTCTTCTCTATTGAAAACGGAACAGTTGTAGACTATACTGGGTAATGGTTTTCTGATCAGGATCATACACCATAATTATAGAAAAAAATAATGAAAATATCAATGTGTAGGTTAATAATGGATTGGAATCAATGCTTGACCATGAAACCATATTATAGGAAATGCAGTTAACAACCAGAGGAGGTAATGGTTTGGCCTGTGTGAAATGTCCTGCCAAAAGTATATATTTATTATTGGTTATATTTCTTGCAATGTTGAGGTCAAAGTCTTGTAAAAGTCTTGCAATATATGGGAAGCACATATGTTATTTGAAAGGATTTTATGTTGCCAATAAAAATCTTTCTTAGAATATAATGAGACCAATGTACATTTTGTTACAGTTAAAAATCACTCTAAGGCACTGAAAATTAATTGGATAAACTTTGCTACCACCAGTGACTGCTGGATATTTTCTCACTACCACCAATCACTTCTTTCTCTTGTGATACATTTTTGCAAACGACTAGAAATCTATGTTTTCTCATACCTCCTGAGAGCTGTTTTCTATATCAGATCTAAACATATAGCAAAATCAACCCGACCACAAGATATCCACCACCAGAGGCTGTTTTCCTTCCATCCTAGATGGAAGGTGACTTTGAAAATAAAAATGTGCTTCCCGGGGTTAATATGAAAAACACAATACACATAATTTCTTCTCATTCTTCAAACAGTTAATGCTTGCTAGATTAAACTCAGGTAATAAGCCCTCATATTCGTTAAGGAATGTCATCATTTACCATTTGCAGTGATGAATTAAGTCCTGAAGTCAGAACAGGTAAATTATTGTTCTTCAAATGATATTTCCTCTTCTCTCTCACTCATAAAGAATAATCCAGGAGAGGCGTGTAGCTTTCAGGTTGGCATTTCCAAACTCCCGGGTTCCCCCCCTCCACCCTTTATATAACACCCAGCTCCTACGCCATCAGGCCTTAATAGACCAGGCCTGTGGGGACCTTTGAACACTCACCCAAGAATCCTTGGGAGAAAATTCTGATTTCAAAGACATGTTTAGACATTGCTCGTTAACTAAACCACACCGTATCTTTTACAGACATCCTTCCGTTCTTGTGGGAAGTATTTAACCAAGAATTAAACTTTAGAGGTGGCTAAGAGAAAGCAGGAACCCCAAGGAAAGCAGCCCACCTACCCGGGAACGATAGAAACCCAGAGAAGAGGACTGTCAGGTGAAATGTTTAATCATCTCAGAGGCCTGTTACTTTACAGGCTCTCATTTCAAACAGAGTCTGCCAAGAATGCTGTTGGCGCTCAGGAAACGGGACTCAGAGGCTGTGATGACATGGCTTCGTGGAGAGATATCCTCATCATTTTAGAGTAAAAGGGTAGATTGGAAAGTCATTCTCTTAGTAAGAAGGATAGGGGCTTGAAAGAAGTGGTGGCTGTCTTTTTCTACAATTCTCTGCCATTTTGGGATAGAAGATTAGTCCCACTGGCAGGTGTTAGATTACTAGGAACATTAAGCAGATGGCATTGGCAAACTGCGTCTCCCCCTTCCTTCAGCTGCCAGGAATTCCTACCCTCAGGCTTAGTTTCACATATGCTTGTTTAATAGAGCTTCTGCCATTTCAAGGAAATAGAATCAGGGTCATCGTTCAAAAGCATGCCCAGGACGGTGGACAAATAACATCAGCCACGTTTTCCCAGAGCGTTACGCAGAAGCCTTTGTATTCTTGTCATGTGTCACCCATAACCTGCCACAGTGGATTACATGTCACTGGTTCAAAGGAGGACAGTGGTTGTTTGCAGTGCTCAGCATACTGTAAAAATGCATCTGATACCCCGTGTCTTCACATGAGTGAGGGCAGCCAAGCCTCGATTCTCGGAAAAATGAAATACAGAAAATTGCATTTCCAAGAATAATGTTTCATACCCTCTAAACCCAGACCACTTGGTAGCATTACATGTACCTTTTAATCATAGGCTCATTTGAGCGATCAGCCAGTCTCAAGAGATAGCTCACATGTTTATTGCTAGAGGATCGCATGCAGATGTCTAATTAAGGCTATTAACATAATGAAGCCATGAAGTTTTATGAATTAAAAAAATTCTGAAAATTTAAATCATCCTAACAAAAATAAACAAAATAAAGATCACCTGTGACTTTAAATCTCAATGCTATATCTGCATATGCACATACACAGAATTAAAGTACAATCAATTCTAAATTCATTACAATGAGCAAAAATGTACTTTTTCAGCAGAGATTTACTGAACATTTACCAAGAAATGTATTGAGGCTACAATAATGAGCAAGGGAGACACAGACACATCCCCTGCTCTCAATGAGCTTACAAAGGACAAGGAAAAAAAGGTAGCAGATGACAAGGAAAAAGATAAATTAATAGCCCTAATGTGAGTAACCAAGGAAGGACATCCAAACTCCAGAGGAGAAGAGGCACCGCTGAAATGCCTGTGATGTCTGAAGGGTGGTTGGGGTTTGCCAGGTGAAACCAACAAACTGATTGGAGAACTCTCCGCAGAAACCAAACTTGGAGGAGAATCAAGGGGATGTTAAATGAGTTCAGTGTGGCTCAGATGTCATGAATGAGAAGAGGGGCCAAAGACGTGGCTGGCTTCTGTAGATATTAGTGAGGCTCAGACTGTGAAGGCTTCTGAAAACCTTAAGGAGCTGATACATGGGCAGCGGCAAAGCGCTGGAAGGTTTTAAGCAGGGAAGCGGCTGGATGGATTTACCTATAGGAAAGTGTTCTGACTACACCATATGGAGGCTGGATTATATTGGGGCAGAGAGAGGGGCAGCTGCAATACTACTTGAGGCAACAAAACACTCACGATAAACTAAAACCAGGGTAATGGAAGCAGGAATGGAAAGAAAGGAAGTCTTTACGTTAAAGAAAAAAATCACCACCATCTTCCAAATGAATATTTTATGAGAATTACTTTCACCAGTTTGTCTTTCTTTTTTATTTGTCCATTGGCTAGGATAGGTGCCAATGTAATGCTTACAAAAAAAAATAATAAAGCAAGGAATTAGCAAAAGGCTAAGATAACATACAAACTGGATAACCAGCCCCATATTAGTTCATTTAGTTTGGTTACACATATGTCCACACACACACATTGTTTGTTTGCCTTTAAATATATGATTTTGTGTCATGGTAAACAGTGGTTATCCTGTCATTTATGTTCAAAAATAATAATACAACATATCCTTTGAGTTGCTTTTATAATACATTTATATATAGAGAGAGATATGTATACACACACACACGCACACACGCAGGTCTATCCAACCTGAATTCTGGCATAGGTTTAATTGTAAAGTTGGATTAGAGATCATCTGATCTGGCTCCTGTTTGGTTAACATTTTTGAGAAATACTGTTCCATTATTGGCTAGCTCTGTTAGAATTTTTTCCCGTAAGGTAGGCCTAATATTCCTTCCAATAACTTATGCCATTGCTAATGCTGAATATGAAACCATTTCATTTTCTTCTTATCTTACAGTAAAAACCCAAAAGTGTGGGCATATGAAATCAAGGAAGCTCATTTAAACTTTCTATTTGTGACATCTACCCTATTTGGATAAGCATGAGAAAGCTGTGGTTTCTGAATTGGACCTGTGCTTGCCAGCTTGTTTATATATGTTTCCAAAATCAAGGGCCTCTCCTATCAACCCAGTGCAATAACACACACACATACATAAACAACTTTGGAAGGAATCACCATTATTTCAATATTTATTGAACACCTAATACACACCAAGCAATGCTTCAAAACTTAGCAGGGAAATGAGATAGAAAATAGGTCTGCATTCACATTTCCATATGAGAAAACAGATCACAGCCAGACACTAAAATAAACAAGAAAACTACACAGTGATACACGCTATGCAGAGAGTTAAACTAAACTGAGGTTATTGACTGGCCACTTTCGACTGGGAAGGAGAGACTTCTCTGAGGAGGTAACATTTAGGTGAGATCTGGATGACGTCCAGTTTATACCTCACCTGCACTCACAGCTGCATCTAGCCTGGAGTGAAACACACAGCCATGCTGTGGATTCTTTGAAATTCATGACCTTGGACCTTAGAGAACCCCTGTCACTGCCAGCAGGCATATGACATTTTTCTAGTCCATTTCATATCTTCTAGTTCATCAAACCTCTAATATCTCCTTTTCTTACTCTCTTGTTTCCTATTTCAGCGGAAAAACCAGAAGCAACCAGAAGAGATGTGCCCTAAGCACATGCTACCTCACCTACCTGTTTATACTGCCTTTTCTCCTGCTGCTCTGAATTAACTTCTTTGGGCTCCTATATAAGGCCACTCTTTTGCACTAGACCCTTTATCCCCCGGACTACCCTGTGATGAGGCTTTAGCTCTACTCCGCTGTCTCTCCTTCATCTTCACTATTTCCTTCTCTGTCTGATAAATCCAATGATCACTCCAATCTGCCTGAATGTGAGGATTCTGCATATTACTGCACACAATAGCAACCAAAGTCCTTATAATGGTTCCAAGGCTCAATGTGATCTGGCCTCAGTACCCCTCTGACTTCAGCTTTTCCTCCTCCCACCCTCTTACCTTCTCTCCCTCTGCTAGACTCTGCTGTTCCTTGAACATGGCACAGCAAACTTCTACCACAGGGCCTTTGCACCTCTAATTTCCTCTGCTTTGACCTACGGTCCTCCAGATATCTATGAGATTCACTCCCTTATGTCCTATGGTCTTTGTTCAATATGAGATGGTCCCTGGACCCTATTTATTTAAAACTCCCACCATTCACTTTCATTCACAATCACCCTTACCTGCTTGACTTTACTCTGTATCTTTTATTATCATTTGAAACACCATATGTTTTATTCATTGACATTGTTTGTACTCTTTCCTCCCTCCCATATTCTACTAGAATATATGTTTCATGAAGGCAGCGATTTTTATGTTCTCTTAAAATTCTTAGTTTACTGCTTTTTGTTAGCTTTGGTTTTATTATTGCTTATCCCCAGACAATAGAACAAAACAGAAGGGTTTTGCTAGCTATTTGTCAAGTGAACTGAATGTCTGAAGAAGGAGTTCGTCTTGCAAAGATCATGGGAAGGAGCATTGCAGGGAGAAGAAATGGCTTATACAAAGGTGCCCACCCTCCCAAAATAAGAGTTTGATGTGCTTGATGAACCCAAAGGTGGCTAGCACAGCTGGAGCAGATGAGACAGGGAGAGTAGTCAGGAATGCTTTATGCTGAGGAAGAAAGAGTCAGAAAATTGAGCACACTCTTCCCTAGTCCCTGAGTATTGCCTGCCACATGCTGATGTTTTCTTCCTCTGGTAGGTAGGGCCTACAGCTTCTGATGATCGCATGAACTATACATTTCAATGGCAGCCCTTCTGGAACACTGTGCATTATAATGAGTAATGGTCCTTATAGATTATACAGCAGTACCTCACCACCACCTTGACCCTTGAGAATCACTTTATCCGTGGTCCTGGATTTTCCCTCTCATTGCCTGTCCCATTTTTTTTTCCTGTTGTCCCAGCATTTTGTGAGGGTGAATCTTACCACAGTGACACGGTGAGTCTAGAAACTCTTATTTTCTCTAAAACACTCAAGAGAGATCAATACTGGGACCTTCCATCTTTTCCTCTAACTTGAAAATCAAATTTTGTTTTCATCACACAAAATTGATGGTTCCTCTCAAATGGAGGGATAGAGCTAAAAACGTATGATGGAGAATTCACTAGAATGTATTGTCAAGAAATGTAAAGGGCTTCAAATTTTGCAAGCTATCTAGTTAGCCTGCTTTAGTTTCATGAATGCAAGTAGCAGACATCAAACTCCAGTTTATTACTCAAAGCAATACCAGGAGCCAGAGTATCTGCTATTTGAGGCTGGTTTCCTTTGCTCCAGTTCCCTCGGGGCAATACAAAGAAGGCTGACGACATGTGCATGTGCAGTGGGTGAATTATAGGAGAAGGACCTTGAGCCCTAGGGACCTGAGTTTTTTATAATGGAAAGCAAGCATCCCTGCCCTTTGCTCCAGATGAGCAGGCTATATCTTTCAATGCTGTAAAATAACCTGCCCTTTGCTCCATATAGAGACAATATCTGTATCTTCCATGTCTGTTTTCTGTAAAAACATCCTTTAAAAGACAGTCTGTACATTCTGTAGGACGTGCAGAAATGTGAGAGACCTATGAAGAATTATCTACCAACCTTATCTGACCCTCATTTCTATGCCACTGTGGCTTCTGATGAATTTTCTCATGAATATGCCACTCCAGCAGCCACTTTGATTAACCTGACTGATGGAGGTTGGGACAAAATCTTTTCTGTTTGTTTTGTATAACATTTCATTAAAGCTATTTCCAATAGGACCCCAAGCATCAGTAATGACCTCCACCATAGGCTTCTGGGTACTGGATCCAAACAACCAGACAATTCCCATAGACCAAGCTTTTTCTTGAAGTTTCTGTACTGACCTTTTCCCTTGGTCAATTAAGTATTAATCCAAGTACAGCAGAATGTATTTGGATTCGCACAGTCTCTGCCTTGACCTGCAAGCTGAAGACATAGAACAGTTCTTAATCTATAACAACCCTAGCCAGTGAGGTAAAACTGATGCAATTGTCTTTCAGAGTCAAGATGATGCCATTGAATCATCTTCATGGAAAATCTGGGACAAATTTCAAACTACTTTTTCTAATTGGAGAACTTTCAACATACAGATAACTGCCTGCAAGCCACACACAAATTATATGTCAGTTATCTCTCCAGGAAGATCTCTTGACTAACCAAATTTAGCTTCATTTTGAGGAGATATCTATGGTTATCCAAGAGCTCTCTTCTGACCAACCCTAAGGTGTGAGTCCTAGTATTTTCAGAAGGAAGGTAGGAAATGCCTGGCTTCTACACAAGAACCATAGTCCCAGGGGTGCACATGGTGCCCTAGAAAGAAAGTGCTGTTTACACTTGTTGGGGTGCCCCAAGTAGAACCTACATCAGTTTTTGTGCAAAGGTTGATAGTGCTTCTGAAGGGGCTTCTCAGCTGGCCAGTGAACCTTAGGGTTTCCAGCCGAGTTTCAATAATTGCATATAGTTCTTGTTTGAGTGGGACTGCTTGAGGAATAACCAGACCAACCTGTCATTTAGATCCATTCCACCAGACAGGTGACTCTGTCAGCTCTAAAGAATGACTGAACAATGATATTGGAACGGATGTGGGGAAGACAACAAAAGTGTTGATACCAATTTTGCATGGGACATGTAAGAGCTGCAGCCATTCCCCACTATTACCAATTAACTTCTTGGTAGGGTTTACAGGAGTGGTGATCTAATTGTAGTTAAAAATATCTGGTGGGAAAGGAAGACTTAGCAGTCAATTAAATTTAAGGCAGTTTTACAGATTGAGAGAGCCTCATTTTTTTGTGTGTGAGGAATGTTGCAACAGTGATTGTGAAAGTCAAAGATCAAGTAAATCAGGTTGAAGTGGGATAAGAAAATTTTGAGAAATTTTAGCAACCGTTATGTCTTCCGCTTTGGTTCACATTGACCATGGTAGGAGGGCTTGGCTAGTGGTGCAATTAGCCAAGTTGTCATTATCCTTATGACCTAGGAGCATGTCAGTACAGCAAGAGAATGCAGGGGGCCGAATCAGAATTAAGTTTAAATTTCCTTAGTCTCTTTTGAATGGGCTGTCACCCAGCTGTCTTGGAGTTTCTATTTGGGTAATGAAAGAAGCATTACGTCCAAGAAGGGTGAGGGAAGAATCCTGAATTTTCAAAATAGTCCTATATAGCCCCCAACCGTTTTGTACTAATTACTCACTAGCCAGGAGGCAGCCAAGAGGAGATGATCCCTTTCTGAGGATAGAAGCATTCAATGACCAAACTCCTTATTAAGGATGTAGATCAGGAGAAAGCCAGAAATGTTTTTGAGTCACTATTGCAATTGACACAATTGGAGGCCATTGCAATGCTCAACAGAACCAGATGTCTGTAGATGGTAGGGAACATGGAAGGTCCATCGAATACCTTGACTACCAACCCATTGTTGAATGGCTTTTGCAATAAAAAGAACATAATTGCCAACCTACAAATTGTCCAGATAGCAGAAAACATGATACAAGTTAGTTTCAAGGGCTGCATGGTGTGGCCATAAACAACTGATCAGATTGGGCAGCACTGCAATCTAAAAAGTATCGACAGGGCTGAAGTACAAGCAATAGTCCTGAGAGAGAGTCAAAAGTCTTACATAGTCAATCTTCCAGGAGTGGATTGGGACAACACCTCATGCAAGGTGGCTATCTTAATCTAAATATAAAATATTCAACATTTGGCAGAAATGAGCAGTCTGGCTGCAGTGGATGCCTCTTGTCAGAGACACAAAGTCCTTTACTTTGTGCTCAGTCTGTGTTGGTGGATGTATTGCCTTGCCTGGTACAATGATGGATCAAGATTGCAAGAGTGAGGGTCTAGGTAGTGCAAACTCAATCAGCAGCTTAATTCCAGTTGGTCACATTACAGAATAGTCCCAACATGTGTCTACATGAGTCGCCGAGATGGTTTGATCAACACCTGTGAATTGTTTCTCCATTCATGTCCCCAAAGAGGGATAGGTTTAATATGTCAAGCTATAGCTTTCCAAGTAGAATAATAAAAGCCAAACCATTCAGAAGAGTCTGAGTCAGTAAAAATACAAGTACATCAAGAAGAGTATTGGCCAGAGCCAGGAGAATGGCTTTAAGTTATGCTCACTGACTGGAGTAAACCACTCATTTTCTGCATAGCTGGAACTGAGGTTGAATAACTGCAGTGGCATCATTGTTACTATTGGGTTCCCACTCAGACAAACCACTAGTGAACCAGGCCCAGGCATTTAGGTGAACCTCTGTGAATGGAGGGTGCCACTCCATTCACAGAGGAGTGGCAGCTTAGCCTTAGATGGCAGAAGAGGAGATAAGGTTTCTACCAAAGGGAGAGCTACCACCATTTTATGTAAAGCTAAGATGCTGCTGGGCCCAGGCTGGCTGCCTTCTTGAACATAACATTTCTATTTGACAAGTGAAGCTTATTGAGCTCTTCCCATCTTGTTAATCCTTGATTCTGATTTGACCCTGCCCCAAAGCAGTGAGTGGCTTTCAGGACAAAATCAAAAGGCCTTCATGGGTTATGCGTTCACTTCAATAAGAGCCCAATAGCAATCTAATAGCTGCTTTTTGAAAGGGTTTGACCTGGTAGCCTTGTCAGGAAGGTGACACATCCAAAACCCCAGGGGACAGTTTTTCTTTGTCAGAGGTGCTAACTGGCAAAATCATTGGTCACAGAGATGTGTATTTCTTGTTAGAGTTATGGGGCCACGAAAATGGAGAGCTTGCTTTAGCTTGGTGGACAATTTCCAATAAGGACTGTTCATTTAGATGTTCAAAAGATGCTGACTTGTGGGTGAGTTGATATAAAGGGCCAAATAGAATGCCCATGAGAGACACATACCATCTCCAATGCCTGAAGAATCCAACAAGGTGTTAGGCCTCCTTTTGGTGTTTGGTCTAAGAGACAGCAGTTTTTCTGTACCACCAGAGGGATCACACACTGTGAATCCATCTACAGCATTCCAAGAAACTTTACTTGGCAAGCAGTTCCCTGCATTTTTTTCTGGGATTATTGGCCACTCTTCCTGGAGGATGTGTGATAATACCAGTTGGGGCCATCAAATTTGAGTGCCCTGATTTGCCAACTAGCAGGATATCAAGCAGATAGTGAAGACTTTGGACTTCAGAGAGTAGAAGCCCTTGTACTAAATCCTGACCCACTCACTAAAGGCAATTGGCAGGGGAGTTTAGGTACCCATGGGAGGGTACTATAACCATACATTAGAGGTCTTACCATGTGAAGAGAACTGATCCTGATCCTCAAGTGCCAGCAGTAGGTGTTGGCAATGTCTAAGACAGCTTACCAAGTGCTAGCAGTCTAGTGGATTCAGTTACTCTAGCAATGTCTGTAACTGCTGGAGCTATGAGCGCAATCATTAAATCCAGTTGGAGGTAATCCATGATGAATGAGTCTTTGGCTTCTGTTAGCTTTTTTTCTTGGCCATATAGAGCTGTTATGTTGAGATATTGCATGTCTTACTAGCCCTGCTTTTAAGTCTGCAATGAAAGCTGTGATTTTTCTCTCTCTTCCTGAAATGCTATACTTCTTCTGTTTGACTAGCCAGAAGAGTGACTGGTCAAACAGAAGGGGAAAAACTGACATGTCTCACTAGCAGTACTCTACATCTGTCCTTCCCAATCAGAAGTCTGCCTGGCACTTATGGGACAGGAAAGTACAAGCATATGACAATTCCGTTCCTACTATAGATTCAGATGTGGAATCATCAGCATCAGCACACTAAATAGGCCCCCAAATGGCTCCATCTACATGGTCACATAAACTTTGCTCATCCCCGTGAACACTTTCCTAACTCCAGTAGTTGAATCTGGGCTCCTTTCCTTCCACGGGTCTGGCTGGGATCACAATTTGACTGTCTATACCCAAAGAACCATAAACGTTTGAGTATCTCTGCTTTCCAAATTTTCTCAATGTGTTCAAATGTATACTGCCTTTGATCACTGTTGGAGACATGGAGAACTGGACCCCATCTCTAATCATCTTCCTCCTATAAGAAGTTAAGGTCTGGGTAAAGGATCAGGGAAGGAAGGGAGACTGGCTCTGGGCCATTAAAAAAGGCTGCCCATTTACAAGGCTTTGAGCAATGTGGCAGCAGCTCTGATTCAGTCAAACAAACTCCAATTGGTTTCATTCCACCCAGTTCTCTACATTAGGTGGTGAGATCCTTGTGGGTTTTTCCACCTATTTCAGCCATGAGAAACTCTTCCCTAGTAACTCAGCCACAGTCCTTTCCATCTGGAGCCTCTGCAACCTCTACCTAACTCATGCTTGACTCACACAGAGGCAACATTTTTTAAGGAGTCCACATTCTAATGTGGAGTATCTGAGACCCTGCTTCCAAGAAAATGTCTGTAAGCATTTGTCTGGTTTCAGCATAAAGGGTAGGGAGGTTTCCCATGGTGTTAGAGCTGAATGCAAGACTGTACCCAGGTTCTCTGGGGTCTGTTTCTCACTCTCCAGTGAGTCACCTTCATCAGTATGGCAAATCCAGCTGGGGCAATAAGAATCAGAACATCAGTCAATGTCTCCTCTGCGACTTACTCAGAATGAGACCACTAAAGCTCCGTTAGAGCAGTTAAGATCCACTGCAAACAAACAAACAAAGGAAACACGTACACAAAACAACAACAAAAAGCCTTTGAGTCCTTTTACTGTTGTCTTCAAATGGGTCTATGGATGGCATGATAGATTGCAAGAGGGACTGAGTCTGGGTTGCCATATATCCTTAACATGCCCTCATTCCAAATGAAGCAAAGTTCTGATAGTAGTCACGAATTCCCCTCCTTTCACATTCAGTGTAGGCGGATATCTCCATAACAGGTGTCTGAAAGGGGTGGGAAACTTCTGTCTACCCAGGAGGAAACCTAGTACTTGTTATAAGGCAGCAGATGTGAGGCTGAATTAGCTTCCTTGAGGAAGTCCCCCTGAACTATTGATTGATTGATTGATTAGCAATCACCATGTACTATTTAGGCTGATTTTGAACTGCTTCTTGGCACTCTGAGCCTGAGACCACTTCTTCAATTGTTCCTCACTAATGGGCAATAAGGTGAAGGTCCATTTCTTTTGTCCAGGTGACCATGGAATTTGGTTACCATGTTTACTACCAATTCCCATAGACTCTCTTCAAATCTTTTAAATGGCCTATGAGGTTGATTCTTTAATTTTTAGAACTGCACGTTTTTGTCAGCTTCCCATCCTTATAACTGAAATGTTCAAGAACTGTGAAGGGTCAGAAATTTACCTTATTCTCAAGCTAACAAGTTAGCCTGCCCCAGTTTAATGGATGCTGGGGGATGACATGAGGCTCCAGAATCAGAAATGAAGGACAATTTATTACTCAAAGCAATAGCAGTTCTCAGAGTGTCTATCTTTTGGACCAATTTTCTGAGCTCCAGTTTTCACAAGGGAACACAAAGAGGACCAGATAATATCTGCACATGCAGTATGCTGCAGAAATGGAAATCCAAGGTTTCAGTTTTTATGAAAAATAATGGGCAGTAAGCATGCCTGCCCTTTGCTCCAGAGGGGCACTCTATATCTTTCAAGGCTGTAAGCTCACTTGTCCTTTGCTCCAGAGGGAGATGCTACCTCTGTCTTTCACAGCTATTCCAGAAAAAAGGGCAATCAATACTTGCTTACAGACATACAGAAGCATAGAGACTCATGGTGAGTTAGTTCTTTGCAGCTTTTCCCTGACAACACCACTTGGAAACTGCATGTATAATGACTTCACCTGGGGATATGCCTACTTCAGGGCAATGCCTGTTTCATTTCATGACTGCTTATCCCCCACCTGTACTACCTGCTAACTCAACAGCCTGCTCTGCAGAATGTAGAGATTTGCAATGTGCCTTAGACATTCATGGCACAGATTTAGTAAAGCCATTCTCTTTTAAACACAAGAAACATGCATACTGTTGCTCTCAATTTGATAAAGTTTTCATTGGTCTCCCTCCATATCACAGGATTCCTGAATGGCTGTTCTATAAACTCCAAACAATATGATTAGGACTGCTCCAGTCATTTATTCACCCATACAACATATATTTATTGAGCGCCTATTATATGCCTGGCACTGTTCTGGGCACTGAGGACAAAACTGTAAAAATGAACAAGATCTTGCCCTCATGGAGCATGCATTCTATGGGGGAGGAGGGCAAGACTGAAAATGAACAATTAAACAAAGATAAGTCTAATTGTGATGGATAAAAATAAGTAAGGTCAGGGAAATAGGGGGTGCTGAACTGGGGTAGTTGTGCTATTCTATAAGATAGTTGGGACACTTATGTGACAAGGTATATCTGGGTGTGCAGATCTGAAGTAACAGAGTGAGTCATGCCACTCACTATCTGGGAGAAGAGAGAGGGAAGAGCAAGTGAAAAGGCCCTGAGGTCTAAGTATGCTTGGAGTTTCTGAGCCACAATAGGCTGGAGTAGAAAGATGAAGAGGCAAGTGGTAGGAAAAGGAGAGGAAGCAGAAAGTAGGGAAAGATTGCCAGAATTGGGGTGGAGCAAGGTTGGTGAGGACAGAACCAGGAGTTTGGTTCTAGACATGTTAACTTTGAGATGTCCATTTGAATAGCAATATCCAGTAGGTAAGTGGGCACGCAAATCTGGAAACCAGAGGAGAGGTCCAGGCAGGAGATATAAATTTGGGAGCTATCAGTTTATACACACATTTAAAGCCATGAAAGTGGAAGAGATCACCTGGGAAATCTGTGTAGATATAGATATTTGCAGGTAGAGCCTAGAAGTCATTTAACACAGAGCCCTCAGGAATTGAGGAACTACAGGCTATGGAGACCGAGGGTGGGGATGGATCAGAACAAAGAATGAATCAGAACAAAAGGGAATGGTGTCTTGGAAGTCAAGTGAAGAAAATGATGCAAGAAGGAGGGAGATACCAGCTTAATCAAATGCTTCTGGTGTGTCAAGTAAGAGCACTGCTCACTCATTTTGGCAAAGTGAAGATAACTGGCCACCTCGATAAAAAAGAAAGTGGTATAGGCAAGACCTTGACTGGAGTGAGTTCAAGAGACAATGGGAGAGTGCCTGAAGTCAGTGAATTTAGACAACTCTTTTGAAAAAAAATTCCTGTTAAAGGATGCAAAGAAATTGGGTAGTAACTGGAAGATTACATGAGGTTGAGGGTGAGTTTTGTTTTGTTTTTAACTGTGTCAAATAGTAAAACACATTTCTTTTTTTTTTCTGCTGGTAAAAATATACACAAGAGGTGCCACATAATGATGCAGGAAAAGGACAGTAGAATTGCTGAAGCAGTGTTCTAAAAAGGTGAGAGGGTATCGGATGCAGAGTTTAAAGCCTAGGGTTGGCCTTGGAGGGGAACAAAGAGGAGCATCCATGAGGAAAGGTGGTGAATGCTTGTGGAAGTTCTCTTCTGATTATGTCATTTTCTCCACGAAATAGGAAGCAAGGTCATAAGGAGAGAAAGTGTTGGAGGGTGGAGGAGAGAGTAGATATGAAATGGTCATAAAGGGATTGGGATTACGAAAATATAGCTGATTGTTGGGAAGCACTAATGGCACACTCGAGTGTGTAGGTTTTAGATTTAAGTTGGTGTTGGTCAGAATGGCAGTTTGTGTATGCTTCTTCAGACAACTTTAGCTCCCTGGTCATAGGCATGGAGTAGGCAAACAATTCCTAGGTTGAGATTTTGACTTGGTGTGTTTAAGGGCATTTTTCAAAGTATCTTGGAATCTAGAATTAGGAAGGAAGGAAGGAAGGGCATGAGGGAACCCACTAGGGCCTTGGGCTGAGGTTAGAGAACAAACCCAGGCACTGCAGTCTTCACCTTAAGTCATTTGTATGTAAGAGAAAAAGTATTTCTTCTGTCCCCTGAACCCATTGTAGTAGTGACCTAATTCTTTTCAATTCTGACTTTTCAGACTCAATTCAACCTCCCTTGATGTGAGTGGTCACTCTACTGCTTTCTTCTGGATTACTGAGAATATATTATATTCTAAGCACTCTACATATTTTCATCATTCATAATTCTCACTGAAGTCCTATGGGTAGCTATAATGATCACAATTTCCATTTCACGGATAAAAATAAAAAGCAAAGCAACAAACAAAAAAACCTGAGGCTGAGAAAGGTGAGATAGCTCACTCATATCTACATATTGTAGCAATTGGATTTGAACTCAGATCTTTCTGACTCAAAATCTGTGGTGATAACAAGTATTCCATCAGTCTTTCCAAAATACTAATATTAATAACAAGTTAGACATAGGACCTGGCTTATTCTGAGGAGCACCTAACTATAGTATTTCTGACTCTTCTAATATATAACAAGTCTGATTTTGACATAGACCCACAGTTGGATTGTCCTGACAGTAAAGTTGAGGTCGGACTTCCATGTTGCTGAAAAAACATAGTTTGCTTCTGCTGTGCCAGAAAACCTCCTCCTGCCACCTCAATTTCCCCTCAAAATGTACTTCCACTCCCACTTAAGGCTTTAATGTCTTTAAAAAATTCCAGTACCCAAAAGTTAAAGATATGTCATTCATGTGTTCAGAGTCTTACCTGGGGAGTCCCAGGATGGGGTGTAGGGAGATGCACTGACAGGAGAAAAAAGGCCAGATTGGGGGTAGTTAGCAGCATCAAAAACAACACACTTGCCAAATTCACAGACTTGAAATGTGCAATTTTGCTAGTGTCCATTTTAAGTGTCCAAGGTTTCTTCCCTGTGTGAGAATAAAAACTTGAATGAGTGTTAAATATTTGCACTGAAGGGTGAGACTAAACAGGGGCTGTCAAGTCTGCTGGTAAGATGCTAGAAGCAGGGAACAGATATCATGCATTTTCTTTAAATAATGCCTAGCAGACTGGCATGTCCTCATTAGTGTGCTATGGCAAGTGTGTGCTTTGAGCTCATTTCCTAAATTAAGATGGAGAGAAGCCCATGGCAAAGTTGCCTGGAAAGGAAGTTGGGAGGAAACATTACTACATCCCCCCAGCTACTAATACAATTGTAGCTACAATTATTCCTGATGGTTCACCAGACAGTCATAAACTCCCAGATTACTACAAAGAGAGGCACTTGGTGAGGCTATCAAATAAATCTTTTTGTCTATTAAACCCTTTCAGTGAGTCTGATGCCTGATGTGTTTCTAAACTTTTCAGCGATAAATATTTACTCTTTTGCTTAAGTGCTCTAAATCCTGAGCTCACTTTTGGAATGGGTGGTATGAAGTTGACGGGGAAAGAGAGGGACGGTTTAAAGAAGAATGAACCAATATAGATGGTTGCTGAGAGCATGTTTATTGATGGAATGATATTTGTGTGATGAAATAGGTCCGCTGCTATTTCTTGTTACATCCTTTTAATTAGCATTCATGAAAAGGTAAAACAAAATGACCTGTCCCTTTTGGTGCCTCACTGTTTTTAGTCAATATGATACCTTGGGGTCTGTAGATGGCAGGGTTAATTGAAGTAGTACATGGGGAGGCAACTTCATCAAAGACTCAGAGACCTTAAAAGCCATGATGTGGGCTGTGAGTAGGTTGCAAAAGATTTGGTTGCCTGTAAATGTCTGTGATGGATGTATCCCCCCTGTATTCTCAGAGGTCTTGACAACCAACGAAAATCCCTGGGTAAAAGGTGGGATAATATTGCCACAAGGAGCATCCTTATACTATGCGAGGAGTTTTCTCTCAGTTGGTTGCTCTTCTAGAAAAAGAGCATAAATGGACACTGCTGTTCAAAGACTTGAATAGACAAGGGACATGAAGAAGGTAACCCTGGGGGTTTTGAAATGTGCAAAAGAACTCAAAGGTCCTGGAAAAAGACATCACATGCTGAAATTATATTTGCTTTTAGTCTCTTAGCTCTTCCCATCTGCCCCCTAAGCCTTGACCTCTGATCGACTGCTTACCTTAGAAAAGGATCTTGTATTATACCTGTATGACAGAGGGAATTAGAACCTGAAAACTACAGGGCTCCTAAATGTGACTCTTGCACAAACCACAGCTTTTAAAGAGACATCATTTTGGAGTGGAATGAGGGAAGCCAGAAACCTCAGCTAAGGCAGAACCTGCATTAAGCACATTTTAACTGTGTTTGTCCAGAGTAGAGAATGGCAGAGTGTCATGGGAGACTCTGGTTGAAATCCCACAATATGGGCATCAAGAGTTCCACATAACCACCAGCTAAATAATGCTTTTCTTTTCTCTTATGAAAACACATGGGATTGATAAACTATATTGGTTGCTCATGGTTCTCACTTAAATTCTGCTGTGATTCAGGTACCCATTTTGCAAACAGCCATTAGACATAGGGTAATATGGGAAGAAATGATGACATGCAAAATCCCCACAAAAGATTTTCTTGGGTGGTGCAATGGTGGCTCAGTGGCAGAGTTCTTGCCTGCCATGCTGGAGACCCAGGTTGATTCCTGGTGCTTGCCCATGTAAAAAAAAAAAAAAAGATTTTTCTTGGTCCAGAAAGTAAGCTTATTTATTTGATACTTGATATCAGTGTTACATTATTAAGAGGAAGCTACCCCTTTGTGCTTCATATGCAGTTACGAAAAATACTTGGGATTGGACATTGCCACTGAATTTCAAATCAGTTAGAATTGTGATTGCATATCAGCTGATTTCTTATCAAAGGAAGTGAATAAAATTGGCCAGGGAACCTCTCCACATTGAAGCAGTCACCAAATCATGAGCTGTCAGAGGTGCCCCCCTCTAAGGCCACTTCTGAGGCCAAGTAGGTGAGTGCAGCTTGAGGTGGGCTGAACAATGTCCCGAAGAGATTTATCCTAATCCCTGGAACCTATGAACACGTCACCTTAGTTGGCAAAGAGACTTTGCAGGTGGGATTAAATTAAGGTTCTTGAGGTGAGGAGATGATCCTGTCATCACAAGTGTCCTCAGAAGAGGGAGGCATGACCATCAGGATCAGAGAAGAGATGACAGTGGAAACACAGGTCAGGTTGGAATGAGGGAGGCAGGGGGAGGGGTGGCAAGGAAAGCAGGAAGCCTCTAGAAGCTGGAAAAGGAAAGACAACGTATTCTCCCCTAGAACCTCCAGAAGGAATGCAGTTCTGCTGACACTTTGGTTTTAGCCTACCAAGACAGATTTAGGATTTCTGACCTCCACTACTGGAAGACAATGAATTTCTGTTGTTTTAAGCCACTGAGTGTGTGGTAATTTGTTACAGTGGCTGTGCTGGTTTGAAGGATGTATGTACCCTAGAAAAGCCATGTTTTAATCCTAATCCCATTTTGTAAAGGCCGCCATTTCTTCTAATCCCTATTCAGCATTGTATGTTTGAATCTGTAATTACATCATCGCCCTGGAGATGTGATTTAATCCAGAGTGGTTGTTAAACTGGATTAGGTGGAGGCATGTCTCCACCTATTTGGGTGGGTCTTGATTAGTTTCTGGAGTCCTATAAAAGAGGAAACATTTTGGAGAATGAAGGAGATGCAGACAGAGCAGAGAATGCTGCAGCACCATGAAGAAGAGAGTCCACCAGCTAGTGACCTTTGGAGATGAAGAAGGAAACTGCCTCCCAGGGAGCTTCATGAAACAGGAAGCCAGGAGAGAAAGCTAGCAGATGACTCTGTGCTTGTCACGTGTCCTTCTAGCAGAGAGAGAAACCGTGACTGTGTTCACCATGTGCCTTCTCACTTGAGAGAGAAACCCTGAACTTCATTGGTTTCTTGAACCAAGGTATCTTTCCCTGGATGCCTTAGATTGGACATTTCTATAGACCTGTTTTAATTGGGACATTTTCTCAGCCTTAGAACTGTAAACTAGCAACTTATTAAATTCCCTTTTTTAAAAGCCATTCCGTTTCTGGCATATCGCATTCCGGCAGCTAGCAAACTAGTACAGTGGCAATAGGTAAGGAATACCGATTTCGGTACCTAGAAGTAGGGAGCTGCTGAAGCAAACACGTAAACTTGTGGAAGTGGCTTGGAACTGGGCAATGGACAGAGTTTGGAAAAATTTTGAGGAGCATGACAGGAAAAGCCTAAATTATCATGCCCAGCTGAGCAAACAGCTTTAGCAAAAAGACTAGGAAGTATAAGTGAGTCTGCTCTATTTAAGGGAAAGGTGAACTTTTAGAGGACAGATGCCTTCAGCAGACAAGTGAGAGAGGTCTGCAGGTGCTGTGGAGCTGAAGAAAGGAAGATTTGTGGCAAGAAGCAGTTGGTGGTGCTGTGACATGTAACCTCGAGGCAGTGTCTTCCCAGGACAAGAATGTAATAGGACATCCTCATCGATGAGTGTTTCCACTATTTGTAGACCTATAGGGAAAATACTAATTTTCTTCCCATAGGACATGGCTATCAGTGCATCTGTTGGATAAACACAGGCTTAGTCACTTTTTTTTTTGGGGGGGGGGGGGGTCCAGAAATAATCCATACTGGCTGTATAGGCCACACACTGTGATAAGTCTGAGGAATATTAATAAGATAACAAACTGAATTTTTAGGTCATTTAAATGAGGCATATCTTCTCCAAAAGAAAACTATTTGTAGGACCAAATACTCAAGATTTGAGTAAATATAGCAGAAAATTGTAATTACAATCATGCTCAAGTGGTCATTTTAACACACACAACAAAATATCAATAAGCATATGCAATTATTATGTGTGCACTACATCACCTGCAAATAACTGCAGGATAAAAGCAGTACTAACTTTATCCTTAGTTAAGTGGGTGGTCCTAAAAAAAACCCGTGGAAATATTTGCTGGCGAGTAGACAGAGAAAAGTTTAATATGAGAGTAAGGCCAATGCTGATGTCCTCTCTTCTATTCTGAAAGTTTACCTTCCTTAAGGTATGCATCATAATTATGGCAGCAAGGGAACAGTGAATAGCAAAGCATTTCAAATTACCTCAAAAGTATTTTGCTTTTAAAAATGGAATTTCTTTTTCAGGCAGTGCCCGTTTGTGGGTATTTTTGATCGCTCTTTTCCAGGAGAGAAAAGTAAGGCCTAATGAAAAATATTGCACTGAATTGCTTATATGTCATAGTAAATGTAATATGATAGTCCTAATTAGACATGTAAAAGCAGTTTAAGCCACTATGAAATCTGGTATTGTTATTAGGCTAAAAAATAACTTCATAAGCCTATGTACAACTGTAAAATTCTATAACTTCTTTCAACACGATTATACTTTCTGAAATCAAAGAAAACATTTCTGATTAAAAACAGAGAAGGTTAAAATAAGCACTGAGAACTGAAGGATTTAATATAACAACCAAATAAAGTTTCCTTTTAGCAGGTTGACAAAAATTTCCATTTGGCAAGTTGACAAAAATAATTAATTAAATACTCATGAGATGAAGACTGAGCTTCTAAAGGTCTAATCTGCTCCCAGGTGGTGCCTCTCTACTGGTCCATGGGTCACACTTTTGGTAGCAAGCCTTAGAGTGGGGTTCTTGGACCCACAGCAGCAGTATTGCCCAGGAATTTGTTAGAAATGCAAATTCTCAGTCCCACCCCAAACGTACTGAATCAGAAATGCTGGGGGTGAGTCTCAGCAACCCGTACTTTATAGGTCCTCAAGGGCTTTTGATGCACACTAAATTTTGAGAATCCCTCTGGCTCAGAGTCTTGCATGTTAAAATATTTCTTCCACACCAAGTTACTATGGACAAGATCTCAAATATCATGGTAAAAGTCAGTTTTCACAGTATGAAATGAAAATACGCCTCATTTTCAACCAGGGGGTTATGTATCCCGAGAAATCAGGATTTAAGAGAAAATTTTGATTACTGAATCATTACATAGATTTTCCTTTTTGCTTTCTGGTATTTTGGAGGAGACAGAGGGAAATACCTGAAATATCTAAATTGCAATCCAGCTGCCTTGATCTCTGATGATGATTGTACGGTCCTTATCTTCCACCCCTGTGATTGCAAAAAACTTTTTTAACTCCAGTGTCTCGTAACCACTAAAGACAGCCCCTTATGTTTATTAATGAAGGGTCTGGGACCAGTACACAACTAACCCACCCCATGTCCAAAGTTTTCTTGGTAATTGAGACTGGATCTAAGCAAAGTGGGCCTTGCCTAACATGCACAGTAGCTTAGACTTTAACCTACAAGTCACCTATACCTCAATATAATACTAAAAATCATGCCCATGCTGCCATTTTCTTATATACATTCTGTGACTAAGCATGCACTCAATCTGTGCAGGCTTAATAATCAGATCACTCTAATTACATCATCTGGGACCACAGCGCTCATTATCGTAAACCCTGCGTATTTTTTTCTGTAATAAAACTATCAGAATTCCTGCAGTTCAAGGAGACAGATTTGGGGCCAGCTGCTCTCCTACTACGCCCCTAGTAAATAAACTCTTTCTTTGCAACCCTGGTGTCTCAGGAATTGGTTATTGAGGGCAATGGGCAAAAGAATCCACAGCTTTTGACTGGTAACAGAGAAAATGTGAAAGCAGATAAAAATAATTTGTAATCTTTGCTTTTTTTTTTTAAGGACAGTCACTATGTGAATACTGTTTGCCCTCATATCTCATGAAAATAGACAGTGATATTACGGAATGCCTTACATGATCCACGTAGGTTATAGAAGGTACCTAAGAAATATCATGTCCAGAGAACACCAGAGACTTTTTCCACCAGCTTCTGATGTTAAACAAAAGAGGCAAAAATACCTCCTCTTGTGACCATTAAATTCTAGGGTGTGTAAACTTAAACAAAGTAAATATATTATATAGTATACTGTAGGTGATAAATAGCAGGAAAAAAGTAGGAGGGGGACAGAGAATGCAGAGAATGATATTTTAAATGTAGGAAGAGGGGGAAGGTCTCACTGAGAATGTACCTTTGAGTTAGGATATAAGGGAAGTAGGGGATACACCGTGTGGATGTGAGGGTGTGGAGGAGAGCTTCGTAGACTGAAATAGCCTTTATAAAGACCTGGAGCAGAAGCATGCTACGCCTGTTACTAGCAGAGACAGAGCGAGGAAAGGGGAGTTGGAGATAAGGTCAGAAGGTAACCAGACACTTGTTTATAGGGAGTCTGGAAGACAGTAAGGATTGAGCTCTTACTCTTGTGGGAATAAATAAAGATCACCCAAATGAGAACAAACAGAAGCTAATCTATTTATTCAGTGTTTGCAAGGAAATCAGACACCATCATTTGAGGCTGGCAAAGATCCAAAGGCAGAGAGGGAAGTGTGAGAACTTTATGGTTGAACAAAAGGGATGCATTAGGTATGTTCAGATTGGAGGTTGCTGGCATCGGGAAGCTGGAGGCGTGCAAACTAGAGCAGGGTGTCTTATGTAATGGGTTTGGGATGTATATTTGGCTTTCTCTCATTGGCCCTGAGTTGGAAGCTGGGGCAAAAACTAAAGAAGTTGGCAATCCTAACCATTCTGGCTGATTGCTGCGGGTGGTCTGGCTTCTGGAGATGGTTGCTGCAGAGGTTAGGTCATAGTTTTATTGTCATATGCGATCTGGCCATTGCCCAGTTGTATATTCAGTCTTTCACTCTAAGTGAATTTGAAAGCCGTTGTAGGGCTTTGAACAAAAAATGATAATTTGACTCATACATTAAAATGATCACTCTGGCTGCTATTTCAAGAAGAGATGTTGGGGGGAAAGGGTAGATTCAGGGATGACATCATTAAAATTATCCAGCAACTTCCCCCTACATGAGGAGACTTTCCAGGGGTGAAAGTCTCCCTGGCGATGTGAGAGAGCACTCCCAGGGATGAATCCAGACCTGGCATCATGGGATTAGCAATTTCATCCTGGCCAAAAGGAGGAAAAGAAGTGTAATTAAGAAAGTATCCATGGGAGAGAGAGTTCAAATAGAGTCGAGAGACTACTCTGGTGGTTGCTCTTATGCAAGCTTCAGTTAAACCTTGCTACCTATCATAACCTGCCAAGTCCCAACCAAGACCATTTCAGCCAATCCTAAAGAACACCTAGGGCAATATATAAGATCCCACAAGTGTTCCATGCACTAGAGTAACTTTCCAGAAACCTACAACATCCAGATGAGTCCCTGGTCCAGATAAGTCCTGAAACGTAGCCCAGCCTTTCCAGAACATCAGATAGTTTCATCTTCCTACCCCATATAAGTGACAGTCTTTCAATATCAAAAATTTAGAATGGCCATAGCCCAACACCCCTAAAGAGAGGGATGGAAAGATCAAAGCTGATGGTGGAGTTATACAGAGAAGATAGGATTTAACAAATGAATATGAATGCTGAATCATTAAATTGATATCTCTTTTTGTCTCCAGTATTTTAGAGCAGCTAGAAATAAAAACCTAAAATTGTGAAATTGTAACCCATGTCAAACTGTGAAATATGTTCTACAACTAATTGTGGTGCTGTGCTTTGAAATTTATAGCTTTTTTAATATATATGTTATTTTTCACAAAAAAAGAAGGAAAAAAGTTGATTGTGATGATAAAAAATATTTAAGCTCTTGTGCTGGTTTGAAAGGAAGTATGCCCCCTAGAAAAGCCATGTTTTAATCAAAATATCATTTCATAAAGGTAGAATAATCTCTATTCAATACTGTATGTTTGAAACTGTGATTGGATCATCTCTCTGGATGATGTGATTTAGTCATGGGTGGTTGTTAAACTGGATTAAGGGATGACATGTCTCCACCCATTTGGGTGGGTCTTGATTGGTTTATTGGAGTCCTATAAAAGAGGAAATATTTTGGAGAATGAGAGATTCAGAGAGAGCAGAACAACATAGCCATGAGAAGCAGAGTCCACCAGCCAGAGACCTTTGGAAAATGCCTCCCAGGGAGCTTCATGAAACAGGAAGCCAGGAGACGATGCTAGCAGATGATGCCGTGTTCGCCATGTGCCCTTCCAGATGCGAGAGGAACCCTGACTGTGTTTACCATGTGCCTTCTGACTAGAGAGAGAGACCCTGAACTTCATCAGCCTTCTCGAACCAAGGTATCTTTCCCTGGATGCCCGTGATTGGACATTTCTATAGACTTGTCTTGATTGGGACATTTTCTCGGCCTTAGAACTGTAAACTAGCAACTCATTAAATTTTCCTTTTTAAAAGCCATTCCATTTCTGGTAAATTGCATTCCAGCAGCTAACAAACTAGAAAAGCTCTCTAGCCTAAATATTTTCTGCAAAGACTAGAAGGAAAAATATGAAAGGATCATATGGTAGCCCATGATAAATTCTGGGGTCTGTCCTGTAACTACTTGTTGAAGGATACTTTGAAAACTATTACATTTTTATTTGTTTTGTATATATATTATACTACACAATAAAAAAGTTAAAAATCAAAATTATTCAGGCAAGATATGATACCGACTGTGATTACTGGTGGAGGTACGAGAAGAAGCCCAATCAGAGAAAACAGAGTCAACAGAATTTGCTGACAGATTGAACATGAGGTAAGAGAGAAAGAAAGGAATCAAGGGTGACTGCAAAGAATGTGGCTTGTACCAGTGAAAAGATGGCAGTGCTATCAACTTAGGGGAAAGACTCTGTGTGGAGGAGGTTAGTGATAGGGAAAATATGACCAGTAACAGTTACAATGTGAAAACAGATGAAAATACTTTGCAATCTTTACTTTTTCTACGGACAGTTGCTATGTGAATGAAATTCAGCTTCAGACATACTAAGTTTAAGATGCCTATCCATTCAATTAGACGTGCCAATTAAACATGTAGGATGTTGGCTACATAGGGTCTGGAGTTTAGTGTAGAAGTCTGTTTGAAGTACAAATGGGATATGATGAGATACAGATTGTATTCAAAGCCATGAGACTGCACTGGACCCCCCAAGGGAGGGAGTGTAGGCAGAGTGAAGAACCAAAGATTGGTAGCAGTGGAATCGCCTCTGATGTGAGTGCTGGCCTGAAGGGTGGGAGAGCATATGAATACAGATGTGGGTAAGCAAGGAGATAGGACAGTGTGAGGTTGAAGAAGTTCTCTTTTGATTGTTTCCAGTGTGGCAGCCAAATAGTAAACAAGATCATCAGCTGAGGGTGAGTGGGGAGGAGTGTTGGAGGTTTGACAAAGGAGAAGATGTGAAGAATCACCGAGAGACTGGAAGTGTGACTATGCTGGGAAAATATAGCATGGTGTTGTCTTGACTCATTGCTCGTGGTAACTGTATTGACTAGGGTAAGCTAATGACTCTGATAAACAATTCCCCAAATCTCAGAGACTCTATAAAGTAAAGGTTCTTTTTTAACCCATCTACTTTATCATATTCCAAAGAGGCTTAGGGAGAAAGAAGTGCTCTTCTCCACACAGTTTTTCTACCTTGCACCTCCAACCTCATTGCCCCTCCAGCTTCAAAGTCTGCCACTGAAATTTTTCATGAGTCAGGCAGAGAAGGAAAGAGAGCGGACATGAACAGTTTCATAGACTACTTTGAGGAGTCACTCCTGGAAGTGTGTACAGTACCTCTGCTCACAGTGCCATGGTCAATTGTGAGTCCCAGGGCTTTAGCCAACTGCAAAGCGATTAAAAAATGGAGTCAAGCTGTGTGCCTGGGAGAACAAGGAAGCTGGACATTGTGAACATACAGCAGTGTCTACTGCAGACGTGAGTTTAAAGTGAAACCAGATGGGATGGTTGACTGTTTCTCTCCAGGCATATTTAGCTGCATGGGTCGTGTGAAAAATTCAGGGGAGAGTTGGATTTAACCAGTACTGGGGGTTTGCAGAGTTAGTGCAATGAAGCAAGTGAGAAGGAAAATGGTAGAGGGTGTGAGAAACTGAATGAATCTAATAATTGACCTTTGAATTTAAGTTGAAAAAGAGGGGAAATGAGGACGTGAGTAAGATGAAGGAAGTGAACATGTAACACAGTTAACGGACTTTTGTAAAAAGCATATGGGTCTTTAATAATGTAATAAAGCTTAAAAGAACTATTTGGGATAAATTATGCCTTAAAAATCTCATCTAGTACTATCATAAAATGGTAGTGCCAGTTCTCCAGTCACTTGTTTTCTGCAAGATTAAAAGCAGAAAAGTTAAAAAAAAAAAGTGATAGGTATTCGAAGAACAATGGATTTTATGTTGTCTTTGATGATGATCATTAAAATATTTTGCCCATGGATTCTCATTGACTCCATTTGCATTCCTTTTATTCTCCAAAGAAATAGGACACGGGATGCAAATTACTTTTATTGGTTTCTTATCAAGGTTTTGGGGACACCTAACTTAGATGAGAAGTTTTAATTGTATTGTCAGCAGGCAATAAAGTGCATTTTAAATTGAAAATGCATCTGCTGCATCTGAATATAAAGTTTATAAACAAATAAATTTAAAAACAAATAATTTCACTCAATGTAAAATTATCCGAGTTTCTTTAGCTAAAGGATTGTTGAAAGATTTTTAAAAAATCACAACGCCGCAAACATTTAGAGAGAGTTGTGGAGAGAAACAGCATTCGAAAGATTTTATGTGTGATTTCACTATTTCTACAGGAATCAAAATCTGAAGGAATCAAGAGTGTACATATTAATTCAATTACTAGTGGGACAATTTGGAAAAATTGATTTTTAATTCTAATATATCAATTTTCCTGTAAGTTGAAGAAACTGTCTCAGACATAACAATAGGTAGATATGGATTTGTGACTGCTATAATAATCTAGCTATGGATGCATCCAGTGAGGTCCTAGGTTTCATCTGTCTCAATTACTAACTTATTGAGAAAATACACATACTCCTGGGAACCTGCCCCTAAATGTCTGCCATTAATCCCAAGAAAGGCATCTATTTGATTGGGAGGTGGAGACTATTGTCTATTCCAACTACTCCTAGTAATAGAAAAACAACAAACACCTATTGCCAGTAGTATGTGACTTAAAACAAATTACCCCTTAATTCATTGATTCCAATATGCCAAGGAATAGATAATGCACCATTATTTTATCTAACACTATGAAAGAAAACAATGCTGGTATTAATCCTGGATATGATAGTTTCATATCACTGAGAATTTATATTTTACACTTGCTTTAAGAGCTCAGTTAGATTTAGACATCGTGTATTCAATCAAAGGAAAATGTCATGGAAATAGATTGGTGAAGCTGTTCCTAAAAGTTCTTCCAATTTGGAATCTGAAATAGTTTTCAATTAAAGGTAGCTGAGTCCTCTGTGCCATAAAGTGTATTGGTGATGCAGCATATCTTAAAATAAATGTCAGTCCTGTCTCTGGAGTTTTCTTCTGTGCCTCTGATATGTCCCTCAAATGATGCTGGTTCTTTCTTGAGCACACCAGAAGGTCTCAGGAAATAGCAACCACCTCACGACTGTTCTGTTGCTGGCAGTAATTAAAAGAGGCTGTAATTTTAAGGCACATTTTAATTTAGAGCTATTAAAATGTAGAAATGACAAGTTTTTTGAATCTATTATAAGTGGGAAAGTGGAATCATTTTAAACTATCAAGTTTTTATTAAGCACCTACTATCTACAAACTCCTGGAATAGAGCAATTACCAAGACAGCTTATTCCCTGATATAGACAGTTTATGTTTTAGCCATTCAATATTATCTTTCAATCACTCAATATTAATGTTTAGGATCAAAGTATTGTGTTGAGGTAGTATAAGGAAGCATCGAAGAGCACAGTCTTGCAAGCCAGACTACTTGGGTCTAAATTCCAGTTCTGCCATTACAAGTTTTGCAATTTTGTGCAAAGTCACCATCTCTTAAGCTCTCTGTGTTTCAGTATTCTCATAAAAATAGTATTTATCTCATTGCCTTGTTATGAGAATTAAATAAGCTACTAAATATATATAAAGTACTTAGAACAGCCTCGCTATGGAAGCCTTGTATTATCCTATTCCTGCATTAGAAAACTGTACATGTTTTATCTGTGCCTTTGGGAATTTATTTAAAGAATTTTCTAATCATTAATATTTAGTCCAATAAAGGAGCAGCAACTTCCTCTTGCAAGTATTAAGAGATTAATAACCCAATTTAATTTTTGACCTTACTTGTAGCTAGGTTTATTCTTTTTGCAAAAATGTATATGTGTGTATGTGTGTGTGTGTGTGTGTGTGTGTGTGTGTGTGTGTGATAGTCCCACTAAGTTCCATGATAAAAAACAAAAACAAAAGCAAGAAACCTCTTTCTTCTGGAAGGATTCAGACACAAACCCTCCAAAATAAATTAATAGTTTTATATCACCTGACTCTTGTAGGAGCAAATTCACATTGCAATGAGTAGCAAATTGGTGAGGTGAGGGAGATGTATTTTACAGTCTACTAAGATGTGAATATAGATATCTCATTCTAAATCACCCCATGCAAATGCATTGCTAGTAACTATGTTTTTGAATCCGAAGTTAGTTTATCTGATGGGAATTTTGGTGCTGACGAACTTTAAATGATTGGATTTTTTCCCAGGCCACAGACGCATATAAACAATTCTCTGAAATTGAATGAAAAATACATATTCATGTTCACACACAAACACCCACATAATACCAGTTCTTTTTTGTTTCAACTATCTAAAGAATTACCTTATCCAAAGTTTTTCCTTTGAGCCAACCAAAGATTCCAGAAGACATCTGGACTTAGAAATATATCATCATTAAATGTTAAAGAGGGGAGAATTTATCAAAAAACTAACTGTACAAAAATAATCACAGATGAGTGACAGAGAGTGATGTTAGCAAGGTGGTGGAGGGAGAAACTTCTAGGTTCTATTCCCCCACAGCAGCATTGAAAAACCAGCAGACATTGGCAGGACCAACCTTTGTAGAGCTCTGGGAAACAGTTGAAGGGTTTCAGTCATGGGAAAAGTGCCATATCAAGAAAATGACAACTTAAAAACAGTAGGAAAACTGTGGTGCCTTTACCACCTCCTCTGCTCAGTGCAGTGACAGTTGTGCTCCCAGTGTGGGTCCCTGGTCCCAGATTCCGAAGGGAGCATAATGATCCTAATTTGCATTTTTGGGTGGACATATGCCTGTACCAGTACATTAGCTAGAAACCTGTAGGGCTGATCCAAGATAGTGATTCTGGTTCACTGGTTCCTGAGATTGCTCTGAACACAAGAAATGGCTGCTAAAACACCATAAGAAAACTAACTACAGCTGCTTGGGGCAAAGGACTATCAATTAAAACAAGCAACAGCGCCTGGGATCAGAAAGAAAAGAAAAACTGAAATTTACCTGGGGTAAGTTGGATACATTCAGAGTATCCACGAACTAGGGTGAAGTAGAAAGAATTGATGAAGCCATGTCCAAATGCCCATATGCCCAGAACAAGATGCATGCTCAGAAAAGATTTGGAAAAACCCTATGCTTTCACCCCAAGCTATACTTTAGGCTCAGTATAAAGGTTGGCTAAACACAGAGGAAGGCACCAGCACAGCCAACTTAAAAGAATTGGGGAAGATCTTTTCCTCCCTCCCTCTTCCCTTCCTTTTTTTGTGCTGTTGTTGCTAGTTCATGATGTGAAAATGGAATGGTTAATAGCCTCACTAATCATCTTGATCTGCTTGAAATTCTTTTTATCCAGGGAACTACAAAGAAGAAACAGAGAATAACTGAATCAGGCTACATACCAATAATGCTTCATGGTACTAGCTAAGACCTCTGCCACTGCAGAGAAGAAACAAGTCATGCTGACACCAGGAAGTCTACTTATTTTCACTAAATAGTCCTATTCTCATGGAAACATCCTGCCTGTCCAGGTTATAAAATTAATGAAACATGGCCCAAGATGTCCTGCCTCAGGCAACTCATGTAGCTCACTCTACCTTGATTTCCCCTCCCCACTCCCTCACATCCTCTCTCTGATATATATCTCAGAGAGAGATATATACTGCTTGTCCAAAAGTTGCCTTTTGAGCAGTGACTTTTTGTTGTTGTTCCACATTAATGTTACTTCAGTTCAATAGACTTCTTCTATACTTCGGTTTTCAGAGTCTGTTGTCAGCAAAACACTGACATCCTAGGAAATATCTCTTATGACACCAGGTGAACAAAAACAAGTGACAGAGACTTCAGAGTTACATATGTCACAGAATAAAGTATTTGCATAAATAGCTTGGAAAAAATCACTAGATGACTAGACTACATCAATCAAAGGAAAAAATAAAAACCAGCATATATTGGGGAGGGGAAGAATCTGATTTCCAGAGTTAATAGATTAAAATAGTCAAATATCCAGATTTCCAACAAAAATCACAAGGCATACAAAGAAACAGAAACCATGGCCCATTCAAATAAAATAAAGTGACAGAAATTGTCAATGAGGAAAAACAGACACTGGTCATACCAAAGACCTTAAAAATTTGTCTTAAATATTCTAAAAGAGTGAAAGGTAAATGTCAAGAAAATTCTAAAAGGAATTAGGAAAATGATATATGAACAAATGAGAACTCAATAAAGAGATAGAAAATATAAAAATGAACCAAACAGAAGTACTGGAGCTAAAGGTCACAAAACTGAAATAAAAAATTCCTTAGAGGGTTTTAACAGCAGATTAGAGGTAGCAGAAAAAATAATCAGTGAAAATGAAGATAGTAAAATTGAAAAGATCCAATCTGAGGAACAGAAAGGAGAAAAAAAGAAGAAAAGTGATCAGAGTCTATATGAATTGTGGGATACCATCAAGTGTACCTATAAATTCATAATGGGAGTCTAAGAAGAAACAGAAATATAGAAAAGGGCAGAAAGAATATTTGAAGATATACGGCAAAAAACTTCACAAACTGAATGCAAGACATGAAATTCAAAGAACTTCAAATAGGATAAATTCAAAGCTATCATACCAAGACACATTAAAGTAAAACAATGTTGAAACAGAAAGAGAAAATCCTGAATGCAGCAAGAAAGAAGTAACATATCACATACAAGGGAACCTTAATAAGTGTCATTTTTTCCTCACAATAAATGTAGGTAGGAAGGAAATGGAATCACATATTTAAAATGTTGAAAGGAAAAAAACAAGAATTCTGTATCAGGCATAATTTTTTTTTATCTTCAAAAAATGAGGGACAGATTAAGACATCTAAGACAAATAAAAGTCAAGGGAGTTTGTCACCACTAGACTGACCTTATAAGAAATGCTAAAGGGGGATCTTCAGGTTGAAACAAAAGAATAGTAGACACTAGCTCAAAGCCACATGAAGAAATAAAGCTCTCTGGTAGGGGTAACTACATGGGTATATATCAATGCTAATACTAAAATCCTAAAGTTTTTGGATTTTGTCTCTACTTTACTTATATAATCTTAAATTCAAATACATAAGAAGTAAGTATAAATCTATGGGGTTGGGCACACTATTAATAAATATGTAATCTGTGATAAGAATATAGCAATTGGAGATGGATCGGTTATAGGAACATGGTTTGTGTATACAACTTAATTTATTGGTATCAAATCAAATGAGATTTTTATACATTTAGGATGTTACATTTAAGTTACATGGTAACCACAAAGCAAACTTCTAAAAGATACACACAAAAGGAAATGAGAAGGGCATCTAAAGATCAACTTCAAACAAAGTAGGCAATGATGGAATAACTGAAGGGCTAAAAAAAGTAAAGACTTACAAAAAAGCAAACAAGAGAATGACAGAATTAAGTCCTGTATTCTCATTATTACTTTGAATGTAAATGGATTAAACTCTAAAATCAAAAGGCAGAGATTGGCAGAAAGTTAAAAAAAAAAAAAAAAAAGAAAAAGCAGGACCCAACAATATGCTGTTTACAAGAGACTCAACTTAAATCCAAAGACTCAAACAAGTTTAAAATGAAAGGATGGGAAAAAATCCAAGCAAATAGCAACTACACAGAAATAGACAGCTATCTGAGTAACAGATAAGATAAACCTAAAGTCAAAAATTGTCATGAGGAACAGACAAGAACATGATGTATTGATAAAAGGGTCAATTCAACAAGATAAAATAATTATAAATATTTATGTACCTAAGAAGAGAGGCCCAGAAAATATGAAGCAAACATTGACAAAATTGAAGGGTAAAATAGATGGCTGTACATTAATAATAGGAGACTTCATTACATCACTTTTAATAATGGATAGAACATCTAGACAGAAGATCAATAAAGAAATAGAAGAATTGAGCAATATTACAAACCAAAAAGATCTAATATAGTAAAACAATTTAACCAACAACAATAGAATATACATCTTCTCAAATATATTTGGATCATTCACCTGTACAGACATGTGTAAACCCACAAAAGAAGTCTCAATAAACACAAAAACATTGAAATCACAGAAAGTATCTTCTCTAACTACAATGGAATGAAGTTAGAAACCAATAACAAAAAGAAAACTGGAAAATTAATACATGTTTAAAAATTACACTATATACTCTTAAATATCTGATGGCTCAAAGAAGAAATAAAAAATAAATTACAAAATATATTTGAGATGAATGAAAATGGAAAAACAACACACCAAAACTTATGGGACATAAAAAAGGCAGTGCCCAGGGGGGGATTTATAACTATAAACACATATTTAAAAAGAAAAAAAGTCTTAATTCAATAACATAAACTCATACATGGATAACCAGAAAAAAAAAGAGCAAATGAAGTCAAAAGTGAGCAAAAAGAAGGAAATAAGAATGCAAGAGTGGAGATAAATGAAATAGAGAATTAAAAAATATTAAAGAGGATCAACAAAATCCAAAGTTGGTTCTTTGAAAGGAATGATAACAGTGACACACCTTAGCTCAAATGACCAAAAAAAGGGAGGGAAGAAATTAAAATAACTAAAATCATGAATAAAAGGAGGCATATTATGGGTGGGCCGCAGTGGTTCAGTGGCAGAGTTCTCGCCTGCCTTGACTCCCAGTTCAATTCCTGGTGCCGGCCCATGTGAAAAAAAAAAAAAAAAAAGGAGGCACATTACTATCAACAGTTCAGAAATAAAAAGAGATTATAAGAAGATACTATGACCAACTATACGCTAACAAATCAGACAACCTAGATGAAATAGACAAATTCCTAGAAATACACAAATTATCTAAATTGTCTTAAGAAGTAATAGAAGATCTCAACATAACAATATCAAATAAAAAGATTGGACCAGTAATGAACAACTTCACAACAAAGAAAGCTACAGGAGAGATAATTCCATTGGTGCATTTTAGCGGACATTCAAAGAATTGGCACAAATCCTTCTCAGACTTCCAAAGAGTCAAAGAGGAGGGAACACTTCCTATCTCATTATATGAAGCTATTGTTACCCTACTACCAAAGCCAGGTAAGGACATCACAAGAAGAGAAAATTACAGACCAATATCCCTTGTGACTAAAGATGTAAAAATTGTTAACAAAATACTAGCAAACCAAATCCAACTGTACATAAAGATTGATAAACCATGACCAAGTGGGATTTATCCCAGGTATGAAAGGGTGATTCAAGCTAATAATATCAACCAATACAATAATACTTTACCACTTTAATAGGATGAAGGAAGGAAAAAAATAATCATTTCCTTTAATGCAGTAAACACATTTGACAAAATCCAGCATACTTTCTAAATTAAAAACACTCAGAAAACTAGGAGTAGAAGGGAATTTCTTCAACATGAGAAAGGGCACAGCCTTAGTTTGCATGAGCTGTTGTAACAAAAATCACACAATGGGTTGGGTTATGAGCTGAAAGTCTCAAAGTCGAAAATCAAGGTGTCAGCCAGGCTATGCTTTGTCTTGGAGTCTGCATCATTCTGATGTTGGTTTGCCACAAGACTTGGGGTTCTTCAACTTACACATCTGCCCCCATCACATGGCAATACCTTTGGCTGATCCCGTAACTCTCTCTGATTTTGAGCTCTCTTCCAGTTTCTGGTTTCTACTGACTGACTACATCCAGACTTCCTCTCTTTATGAGGCATCAGTAATAAGGAGTACAATTAATATCATGTTTTCTTGCAGGTACATGATTCAATCCCCAACAGGCATATATAAAAAATCCACAGCTGGGGAAGATGGCCAAATAGAGTAGCTCAAGATTAGCCCTGCTCCACGGAAAAGTTAGAGAAGGGACAGAAAGGTGACTTGAGGTGGCGATTCAGGAATGTAACTGACCTGGGAAAGCCATCTGTATCACATAGGGCAATGTTGGTTGTAGAGGCCAAGGAACTGAGACACAGAAAGCTGGAGTCTGGCATGGAGGCACAGAGCCTGTGGGAGTGCATGGATGGTAGCCAGGGACTAGGAGGCAAGCCAGGCCATGTTCCTTGGGTGTGATACCCTCACCAGCACAGCTCCATGACCTGCAACTCACACCACACCCAATGCACCCGAATCCTGTCACCTGTTCCCATTCCTTATGCTCCAGGCATCTCTATCCCACTAGCCCCCAGTGCACATACCTGTCCCACACCCTCACCCCAAGTACAGCCCAATCCACCTCTTTTCCACCCCTCCCGAGCACTACCTCCCCCTCCCTGTTACCTGCAGGCTATTGCCAGCGCATAGGGCTGTGGGCACTAACTTCCATATCCAGGCTACCCCTGCTCCCCTGCCCATAGTGTCCCCCTCCCCGAGCTCTGTGCTCCAGTTTATGACACTCCTAGACTCACGTATGTGCACGGGCCTCCAATCATGTCAGCTCTTAGAACCTCAGTTTATGGCACTCCTAGACCAACACATGTGCACAGGCATCCAATGACGCCATTTAGCTCTGGGAACCTCAGTTTACAGCACTTGTAGATCCATGCATGTGCAATGGCCTCCAATCATGCCATTTAGCTCTGGGAACCTCAGTTAACAGCTATCCTAGAACTGCGCATGGGCATGGGCCCCCAATCATTTCATTTAGCTCTGGGAACCTCAGTTTACAGCAGTCCTAGAACCACGCATGTACACCGCCCCCAGCAACACTTCCCAGCTCTGAGAAATTGCTGATATGTGCAGCTGGGTCACATTTGCCCCCAACCCATGAAGGCATAAGACCAACCTGCTGCCACAGCTCTATGCATGTGCACAAATGGCCCATGCCTTAGGCCAGTGCTCAACAGGGTTATGCTCCCTAGACCAGTGCACCCACACAGCCACATCCTCCAAGGATGCTAGGCACCCACGTTCACAAGCATCAGTATAACATCCCCAACCTGTGCTTATACCTATCCTGAAACAAATCACTGCACTGAGTGCCCCACCCCATAACCTGCTCTCTGCTGTATATCATCATGAAAACACAAGGCCTTAGACTACTGAAAGAAATCAACTCCCAAAGTAAATCAATCAAGATATTTGCATGCCATGAAGACAGCAGAAGATCACTAAGCATATCATAATGCAGACAGATATAGCCCTGTCTAATGACCAAATTAAAACACCTGAGGAGACACAGACATTGGAACAACTAATCAAATATGTTCATACAAATCTACTTAATAAAATAAGTGGGAAAGAAAATGACGTAAAGGAGATCAAGACAGTAGAAGAGCATAAAGAGGAACTTGAAAGAATAAATAGAAAAATAGCAGACATCACAGAGATTAAAGATTCTGTTGACCAAATAAAAACATATGGCAGGCACACAACACCAGATTTGAAGAGATCAAAGAAAGAATAAGTGATATAAAGGACAAGATAACTGACTTCAAAAACTCAAAACAGCAAATGGCAAAAATGATGGAAAAAATTGAATTGGATCACAGGGAAATGATAGGCAAAACAAAGCACACAAATATAAGAATCACTGGGGTCCCAGCAGAAGAAGAGAGGGGTAAAGGGCTAAGAAGAGTAGTTGAGGATATAATGGGGGAAAACTTCCCAACCCTCATAAAAGACATAAACATACAAGTCAAAGAAGCCCAACAAATTCCAAACAAAAAATTCCCAATAAGCCTTCCCCAAGGCACATACTAATCAGTCTGTCAAATGTTGAAGAGAAGAAGAAAATCTTGAAAGCAGCAAGAGAAAAACAATCTTCTACATACAAGGGAAACCAATTAAGACTGAGTTCAGACTACCCAACTAGAACCCTGGAGGTGAGAAGGCAGTGGTATAATATATTCAAGATCCTAAAAGAGAAAGACTTCCAGCCAAGAATTCTTTATAGAGCCAAACTGTCCTTCAAAACTGAGGGAGAGATTAAAGTGTTCACAGACAAAGAAGTCTTGAAAGAATTTGTCAACAAGACACCAGCCCTACAAGAAATACTAAGAAGAGATCTGTTGGCTAAAAAAAAAAAAAGACAGAAGAGGGAGGCCTAGAGGAGGGCAAAGAATGAAAGAGCATTACTAAGGGTAATTTAAAGAATACAAAGAGATAGAGGGAAAAGAATATATAGATTTGAAAAATAAAATTAAAAAAATAAGGCGGTGGATTCAAGAAACACCTTATCAATAATAACTTTGAACATTAATGGACTAAACTTACCAATTAAAAGATACAGACTGGCAGAATGGATTAAGAAATATAATCCAGCTATTTGCTGCTTACAAGAGACTCATCTTAGACACAAGGATACAAATAGATTGAAAGTGAAAGGATGGAAAAAGATTTTCCACACAAGTTGTAACCAAAAGAAAGCAAGAGTAGCTACACTAATATTGGACAGAACAGACTTTAAATGTAAAGACATCATAAGAGACTAAGAAGGATGCTATATACTAATTAAAGGGTCAATTCACCAAGAAGATATAAAAATCATAAATGTTTATGCTCCCAATCAAGGAGCTCCAGAGTACTTAAGACAGACATTGGAAAAACTGAAGGGAACAATAAACATTTCAACAATAACAGTAGGAGACTTCAATACATCACTCTTCTCTATAGATAGAACAACCAGACAGAAGATCAAGAAGGAAATAGAGAAGTGAAATAACTTGATAAATGAATTAGACCTAACAGACATATATATAGGTCATTGCACACAAAGCACAAGGTTATACATTCTTCTCTAGTGCTCATGGAACATTCTCCAGGGAAATCATATGCTGGGGCACAAAACTGGTCTTTATAAATTTAAAAAATTCAAATTATTCAAAGAACTTTCTCTTATCACAATGGATTGAAGTTGGATCTCAATAACCACCAAAGATTCAGAACATTTACAAATATATAGAGATTAAATAACACACTTGTAAACAACCAGTGGGTCAAAGAGGAAATTGCTTAGAGAAATCAGTATCTGGAGATGATTGAAAATGAGAATACAATGTATCAGAACTTATGAGATGTGGCAAAGGCTGTGCTGAGAGGGAAATTTATTGCCCTAAACATCTATATGAAAAAACAAGAAACAGCAAAAATTGAGGACATAACAGCATACATGGAGGAACCTGAGAAAGAACAGAAAACTAACCCCAAAGCAAATAGAAGAAGAGAAATAAGAAAGTTTAAAGCATACATAAACGAATGGGAGAACAAAAGAATAAAAGAAAGAATCAATAAAACCAAAAGTTGGCTCTTTGAGAAAATCAGTAAAATTGATGGGCCACTAGTAAGACACAGAGAGAAAAAGAGAGAGGATGAAAATAAACAAAATCAGAAATGAGAAGGGTTGTGTTGCCACAGATCCTGAAGAAATAAAAGATATCATAAGAGGATACTATGATATCTTATGATAACAAGACAAGGATGCCCACTGTCACCACTATTGTTCAACATTGTGCTAGAAGTCCTAGATAGAGCAATCAGGCAGGACAAAGAAATAAAAGGTATCCAAATTGGAAAGGAAGACGCAAAACTCTCATTATATGAAGACAATATGATACTAAACTTGGAAGATCCTGAGAAACCTACAGCAAAGTTACTTGAGCTAATAAACAAATTCAGCAAGGTGGCAGAATATGCGAACAAACTGGACAACTTAGATAAATGGATAAATTCCTGGAGACACACAAGCAAGCTACACTGACTCAGGAAGAAAGAGAAGATCTCAACAAACCAATCACAAGTAAAGAGATTCAATCAGTCGTCAAAAATCTTCCTACAAAGAAAAGCCCAGGGCCAGATGGCTTCACAGGGGAATTTTATGAAACATTCCAGAAAGAAATAACACGAATTCTGCTCAATTTTTTTTTTAATTGAGGAAAAAGGAATACTATCTAACTCATTTTATACAGCTAATATCATTTTAATACAAAAACCGGATAAAGATGCTATAAGAAAGGAAAACTACAGGCCAATCTCCCTAATGAACATAGATGCAAAATTCTCAATAAAATAGTAACAAATTGAATGCAACAACACATTAAAAGAATTATATACCATGACTGAGTGGGACTGTCACCAGGAATGCAAGGATGGTTCAACATAAAAAAATAAATTAATGTAATACAGCACATTAACAAATTGAAAGGGAAAAATCACATGATCATCTCAATTGATATTGAAAACGCATTTGACAAAATTCAGCATCTTTTTCTGATAAAATGCTCTAAAAGATAGGAATCAAAGGCAACTACCTTCATATGATAAAGGAAATGTATCAAAAACTGATAGCCAGCATCATACTCAATGGAGAGAGACTGAAAACTTTCCCCCTAAGATCAGGAACAAGACAAGGATGCCCACTGTCACCACTATTGTTCAACATTGTGCTAGAAGTCCTAGATAGAGCAATCAGGCAGGACAAAGAAATAAAAGGTATCCAAATTGGAAAGGAAGAAGCAAAACTCTCATTATATGAAGACAATATGATACTAAACTTGGAAGATCCTGAGAAATCTACTTGAGCTAATAAACAAATTCAGCAAGGTGGCAGAATATAAAATTAATGTGCAAAAATAGTAACATTTCTATACACAAGCAATGACCTAGCTGAGGAGTCAGTTAAAAGAAAAATTCCATTCAAAATAGCAATTAAAAGAATCAAGTACTTAGGAATGGACTTAATTAGGGATGTAAAGGACTTGTACACAGAAAACTACATATCATTGCTAAAAGAAATCACTGGAGAGCGAAATAGGTGGAAAGACATTCCCTGCTCATGGATAGGAAGCTATATAGATTTAAGATGTCAATTCTCCCCAAATTGATCTACAGATTCAACACAGTACCAATCAAAATTCCAACAATCTACTTTGAAGATTTGGAAAAGCTAACTACCAAATCCATCTGGAAGGGAAAGAGACCCGGAATAGCTAAAAGCATCCTAAAAAAGAAGAATGAAGTGGGAGGATTAACACTCCCTGTCTTTTAAACCTATTATAAAGCCACAGTGGCCAAAACATCATGGTACTGGCACAAAGACAGAAGCACTGACCAATGGAATCAAATCAAGAGGGCAGAAATAGACCACCAAATCTATGGTCCACTGATTTTTGACAAGACCCCCAAATCCTCTGAAGTGGGACAAAATAGTCTTTTCAATAATTGGGCATGAAGAACTGGGTATTATTAACCAAAAGAATGAAAGAGGACCCCAATCTTACACGCTACACAGAAATTAACTCAAAGTGGATCAAACACCTAAATATAAGAACTAGCACCATAAAACTTCTAGAAGCTGTAGGGAATGTAGGGAAACATCTTCAAGACCTAGTAATAAGGGGTAGCTTCCTAAACTTTATACCCAAAGCACAAGCAACAAAAGAAAAACTAGATAAATGAGAACTCCTCAAAATAAATGCTTCTGCACTTCAAAACACTTTGTCAAAAAGGTAAAAAGGAAGCCAACTCAATAGGAGAAAATATTTGGAAATCACATATCAGACAAAGGTTTGGTTTCCTGTATATACAAAGAAACCATAATACAACTCAAAAACAAAAGAACAAACAATCCAATTATAAAATGGGCTAAAGACATGAATAGGCATTTTTCTAAAGAGCAAATACAGAAGGCTCAAAAGCACATGAAGAAATGCTCATTTTCATTGGCTATAAGTGAAATGCAGATCAAGACTACAATGAGATACCACCTCACACCTATAAGAATGGCTGCTGTTAAACAAACGGGAAACTATAATTGTTGGAAAGGATGTGGAGAAACTGGGACACCTATGCACTGCTGGTGGGAATGTACAATGGTGCAGCCACTATGGAAGACTGTTTGGCGGTTCCTTAGGAAACTAAATACCGAGTTGCCCTAGACCCAGCAGTAGCACTTCTTGGTATATACCCAGAAGAGCTGAAAGCAATGACACAAATAGACATTTGCACACCAATATTCATAGCAGCATTATTCACAATCACCCCAAGATGGAAACCAACCAAATGCTCATCAACAGATAAATGGATCAATAAAATGTGGTATATACATGTGACAGAATTTTATGTAGCAGTAAGACAAAATGACATCCTGAAGCACATGACAAGATGGATGAACCTTGAGGACATAATGCTGAGTGAAATTAGCCAGATAAAAAATGATAGATACTGTATGATTCCACTTTTATGACCAGTATAAAGGTATAATCAGAGCTTATGTTACAGAATATAGGGGACTTAGAGATACATAGAACTAGAGATGGGTGAACTGTTAGCTTTGAGGTTGAACTTCTATGTAAGGGAATAGATAGGAGTGAAGGAGGTTCTCTAAAGGGTCTATAAGTAATATTACTATATTGAAGATGAACAAGATTGAAAGGGGTATATAGACCTATGTGTCTCAATGATTAACACTAGAAATACGAATTAGTTCTCACAAGAATTACTTCAAAGATATGATTCTTGTACAAAGAGGGTTTAAGTCCAGGGTATAGGGGGATAAGTGCAATTGCATGCTATGAGCTATGTTCAAAAGGAAACCATCAGCACTACCACAGCAACAGCAGAGGTAAGCAATGGGGGAGGGACAAGAGTTAAAAGGAGGTTTAGATTTCCTATTTGGTGAGGGTGTGTTTATTGGTTCTCTTTCACTTGGGAAGAATGAAATTATCTAAAATCGAGAATGTTGGTGGACTGCGGACTTTGTGCCCTCTACATGATGCCTGATGAATGCAGGTGGCTGAAGGATGCACTGATGAAGTAGATTGGCGAACGATGGCGTATACTTATGAATGAAGGTTGTGCTGCTACAAAAAGGAACAAAGACATGAGGCATGCAACGATGTGAATGAACATGTGGGACATTTGGTGAGACAAAACAAGCCAGAAGCAAAAGGACAAAAATAGTATGGTCACCTTTAGAAAATGCTTATAAGAAAACAGGGTCCTCATTGTAAGCTTTTATAGCAGTCACATTAAATCTTAAGAGGTGATTACTATTTCTGGATTTTGGAGGATGTTTTATATATATAACCTGATATTTAGAGATAAGAACAAAATTGAACAGGTTGGGGTTAAAGAAATTCAGGACATGGGGGTAAGGCAGCAGTGTCTATATTTTAGAACCACACATATTCTTTGAGACCAATTGAAGAAAGGTTTATTTGGTCTGGGACTGACATTTTCTGTAGTGCATAATCTAATTCAACCTATCTGTATAGCTCATTTGAACAATTGAAACACAGGGAGTCCAGAATAAGAAAGCAGTCCTTTAATTCTGTATAGATTATTTTAATGCCTAGATACATCCTAGAGTATATTAGGCAGATAATCAAAATGTATTGGTAAAGTCCCTGAGGGATGGGAGAAAGAATATGGAACTATTAAACCTTACCATCAGGGAATTCCCTGATACTGTGTCAAACTTTAAGGACACCCAAATCAATAGGCCATGCCCCTAATCAGGAGGCTTACTCTTGTGAAGCTTATGTAGGTAGCAGAGGAGCTTAGACTACCTATAGGTATGCCTAAGAATTACTTCTGGAGGACCTCTGTTGTTGCTCAGATGTGGCCTCAGTCTTTCTAAGCCCAACTGTGCAAGTGAAATCATTGTTCTCCCCACTATGGGGACATGACATCCAGGGGTGAATCTCCCTGGTGACATGGGAGATGACTCCCAGGGGCGAATCCAGACTTGGCACCATGGGATCAACAATTCCATCCTGACAAAAGGGAGAAAAGAAGTATAATTAAGAAAGTATCAGTGGCAGAGAGAGTTCACATAGATTCGAGAGGCTACTCTGGAGGTTGTTTTTACGCAAGCTTCAGGTGGACCTTGCTACCTATCATAACCTGCCAACCCCCACCCAAGGCCATTCCAGCCAATCCTAAAGAATACCTAGGGCAATATATGAGATTCCACAAGGGTTCCATGCACTAGGGTAACTCTTCACAAACCTAGACCTCCGGATGGGTTCCTGATCCAATAAGTCCTGACACCTAGCCCAGCCTCTCCAGAACATCAGACAGTTCCATTTCCCTGCCCCACATTAGTGACAGACCCTTCCAATATGAAAAATTTAGAATTGCCATAGCCCAAACATCCCGAAAGAGAGGGATGGAAACATCAAAGGTGATGGTGGATTTATACAGAGAAGATGGAATTTAACAAATAAATATGAATGCTGAATCATTAAATTGATATCTCTTTTAGTCTCCCGTGTTTTAGAGCCGCTAGAAGTAAAATTTTAGTAAAACTTAAAATTGTGGAATTGTAACCCATGTCAAACTCTGAAATATGTTCTACAACTAATTGTGGTGCTGTGCTTTGAAATTTATAGCTGTTTTGTATATATGTTATTTTTCACAAAAAAAGAGAAGGAAAAACACTCGACTGTGATGATAAAAAAATATTTAAGTCCTCTAGCCACCTATATTCTGAAGTAGCTAGAAGGAAAAATATGAGAGGATTGTATGGCAAACCATGACAAACTCTGGGATCTGTACTGTAACTATTTGTTGAAGAGTGCTTTGAAAACTTGTTTTTTTTTATTTCTTTGCTTTGTATATATGTCATACTGTACAATAACAAAAGTTAAAAATAAAAAAAAATACACAGCTAAGATTATTATCAATGGTGAGATGTATTCAGACTTCAGTAAGGTGCTTTTTCACTGTGTATCATATTAACTTTCAATATGAGTGGCATTGTCAGGATGGATGGCTGTATTTCTTCATTTAGAACCATCTTTGGACACATGTAGCCTAGATGGCAATCTCTGGGAGTCTCCTTTGGGCTTTCTCTTAAGCCACACTCCAATTAATAAGTAAAGTTCCTTATACATCTCAAAAGATTTAGATAATGAAAAGAATTGAAGAATATGGGTTTTAAGAGGGAATAAATATAAAGCCTCATTTTAAAGTTTAGGCCACCCAGTGGACAAGTACAGGTGAGGAACACACAAATACCAAGGAAATGATGGGGAGATAACAATATTTTAAATTATTCTTCTGAGAAAAATTCCCAATTTATACCATCTGTGGCATAATAAAATTGGGAGATATCATGGGACCAGATCATTAGAGCGCCCTGACAGAGAGAGTCAGCTATGAGCACTGAGCACTGAGGGGTTGACTCTTCCATCCCAGGGGTTTGTGACATTTGCTGGCTGTACCTTTTGGGAGACTTAATTCATATTGTTTTTCCCCACAAACAACCAGTTCATTCAGTTCAACTTTTTAGGGTAAGGCTCTTATCCACATGTGCGTCTCTAGTGCCTGGAGCAGACTTACACCTTAAAATTTTCACAATAACTTAAAATCCCATAGAGTATCTGCATCTTCTGACCCTAAGCATGTACTGCAGTGTCGTTCAAATGACATGATGTAAGTTACTATGAGAGTTTAAACTGAGTTTGTGCTTATAGCAGAATTAGAGATTCACAGAGCTTAGCAGCACCAATTTTCTTTTGTTGCACATGAAAGGGAACAAGTAAATTCCTTATATTTCTTTTAGCTGCTCCAAACACCCTTATCTCATTATTTTGTGGGAGAATAAAACCTAGTATATGCAAGCCAGAAACTGAAATTACTAAATTACTTAGAACTTGCTGTTACAAGAAACATATTTGATCTGGCAGTAATTCCCACACAATCTTGTCACTACCTAACAGAGCCCTTCAGTCACTGCAGACTATTGTTTTAGTTTACTAGGATGCTCAAGCAAATACCATGCAATGGATTGATATAAACAATGGGAATTTATTGGCTTACAGTTTTATTTATTTATTTAAGAAAACAAACAATACACTTAGAACCACCAACAATGGATAGCTTACTTAGTTTAACCATATTTAAATAAAGTATCCATATAAACATTGTAAAGCCTGTGTTTGTGCAGTAAGTAAATTGGTTTAAATAAACCAATTTTAAATTAAGGCAACAAGGAAAAAATCGACATATTCAGATAGCGAAGTTCTTAAATTTCTAAGTATTAAACACTAACTTAGAAAACATTTGATCAGCTATCAAAACTGTGGATGTTCTCAAAACATCAAGTAGAAAGTTCTTACAAATATCTGCATTGCTACAGTAATGACCTATGTTACTAAATATTTTCCTGATTTCAGGAAAATATGACCATACAAATATTTTTATAATTAACATATGGAAATTTTAACTACCCAAAATTAATACCTTAGGTAGCTTATCCATAAGCATATTTTAAAAAATGCCTATGTAATCATTGTAAACCCTGTTTGTATAATATGCTTCATAAATAAATTTAAAATTAAAGCAAGGGAGGAAAAAAATTTAGAAATACAGATATCAGAGTTACTTGAACTCTAAATCCTAAACAGTATATTAAGTAACATATGGTTAACTATCAAAACTGAGTGCATTCTCAGGTGTGTGGGTGGTTCAGTGGTAGGATGCTCGCCTTTCATGCAGGAAACCGAGGTTCAATTCCCGGACCATGCACTCCCCAAAGAAAAAACAAATAAAAAACTGTGTGCATTATCAAAATATCAAGTAAAAAGTTACTACAAATATCAACTTTACTATAATAGTGAACTATGTTACTAAATATTTTCAAGTTTTTGATTTCGAGAATTTATTTTATCTAATATTATTAGTACTACCTATAGTGTTTTGTTAGGTTTTTTTTTATTAATTTTTAATTTTTTAAAAAAATAAAAAAAAAAACACCAAACAAATGCAAACATTCGCAACTTTTGATCATTCCTTTCTACATATATAATCAGTAATTCACAACATCATCACATAGTTGCACATTCATCATCATGATAATTTCTTGGAAAATTTGCATCTATTCAGAAAAAGAAACAAAAAGAAAACAGAAAAAAATTTATACATACCATACCCCCCACCCTTCCCCTCACCAATTACCAGTATTTCACTTTAAATTTATTTTAACATGTGTTCCCCCTGTTATTCATCTTTATTCCGTTTTACTCATCTGTTGATAAGGTAGATAAAAGGAGCATCAGATACAAGGTTTTCACAATCACACAGTCACATTGTGAAGGCTATATCATTATACAATCATCTTCAAGAAACATGGCTACTGGAACACAGCGCTACATTTTCAGGCAGTTCCCTCCAGCCTCTCCACTACATCTTTTTTTTTTCTTTTAATTTTTTTTATTAATCAAAAAAAAGAAAAGAAATTAACACAACATTTAGAAATCATTCCATTCTACACATGCACTCAGTAATTCTTAGTATCATCACATAGATGTATGATCATCATTTCTTAGTACATTTGCATCGATTTAGGAAAAGAACTAGCAAAACAGCAGAAAAAGATATAGAATGTTAATATAGAGAAGAGAATTAAAATAATAATACTAATAAAAATATATATATATAAAAAGGAAAAAAGAAAAAAACAAAAACAAAAGATACAAACAAACAAACAAACAAAAAACTATATTTCAGGTGCAGCTTCATTCAGTGTTCCAACATAGTTACATTACACTTAGGTATTATTGTGCTGTCCATTTTTGAGTTTTTGTATCTAGTCCTGTTGCACGGTCTGTATCCCTTCAGCTCCAATTACCCATTATCTTACCCTGTTTCTAACTCCTGCTGGTCTCTGTTACCAATGATATATTCCAAGCTGATTCTCAAATTGGTTCACATCAGTGGGACCATACAGTATTTGTCCTTTAGTTTTTGGCTAGACTCACTCAGCATAATGTTCTCTAGGTCCATCCATGTTATTACATGCTTCATAAGTTTAGTCTGTCTTAAAGCTGCATAATATTCCATCGTAGGTATACGCCACAGTTTGTTTAGCCACTCGTCTGTTGATGGACATTTTGGCTGCTTCCATCTCTTTGCAATTGTAGATAATGCTGCTATAAACACTGGTGTGCAAATGTCCGTCTGTGTCTTTGCCCTTAAGTCCTTTGAGTAGATACCTAGCAGTGGTATTGCTGGGTCATAATCCATTCTGCCAGTCTATGTCTTTTGATTGGGAAATTCAGTCCATTAACTTTTAGTGTTATTACTGTTTGGATAATATTTTCCTCTACCATTTTGGCTTTTGTATTATATATATCATATCTGATTTTCCTTCTTTCTACACTTTACCCCATACCTCTCTCTTCTGTCTTTTTGTATCTGACTCTAGTGCTCCCTTTAGTATTTCTTGCAGAGCTGGTCTCTTGGTCACAAATTCTCTCAGTGACTTTTTGTCTATAAACATTTTAATTTCTCCTTCATTTTTGAAGGACAATTTTGCTGGATATAGGAGTCTTGGTTGGCAGTTTTTCTCTTTTAGTAATTTAAATATATCATCCCACTGTCTTCTAGCTTCCATGGTTTCTGCTGAGAAATCTACACATAGTCTTATTGGGTTTCCCTTGTACGTGACAGATTGTTTTTCTCTTGCTGCTTTCAAGATCCTCTCTTTCTCTTTGACCTCTGACATTCTAACTAGTAAGTGTCTTGGAGAACGCCTATTTGGGTCTATTCTCTTTGGGGTGCGCTGCACTTCTTGGATCTGTAAATTTAGGTCTTTCATAAGAGTTGGGAAATTTTCAGTGATAATTTCTTCCATTAGTTTTTCTCCTCCTTTTCCCTTCTCTTCTCCTTCTGGGACACCCACAACACGTATATTTGTGCGCTTCATATTGTCATTCAGTTCCCTGATCCCCTGCTCAAGTGTTTCCATTCTTTTCTGGATAGTTTCTGTTTCTTTTTGGAATTCAGATGTTCCATCCTCCAGTTCACTAATTGTAGCTTCTGTCTCTTTAGATCTACCCTTGTAGGTATCCATTGTTTTTTCCATTTTTTCTTCTTTGTCCTTCACTCCCATAAGTTCCGTGATTTGTTTTTTCAGATTTTCTATTTCTTCTTTTTGTTCAGCCCATGTCTTTCATGTCCTCCCTCAATTTATTGATTTGGTTTTTGAAGAGTTTTTCCATTTCTGTTCGTATATTCAGCATTAGTTGTCTCAGCTCCTGTATCTCATTTGAACTATTGGTTTGTTCCTTTGACTGGGCCATATCTTCAATTTTCCAAGCGTCATCCATTATTTTCTGCTGGTGTCTGGGCATTTGATCAGATTTCCCTGGGTGTGGGACCCGGCTGGTTGAAAGGTTTTTCTGTGAAATCTCTGGGCTCTGTTTTTCTTTTCCTGCCCAGTAGGTGGTGCTCGTGGCACTTGTCTGTCTGCGGGTCCCACCAGTAAAAGATGCTGTGGCTCCTTTAACTTGCCAATCCGAATCTCGCAGTCGGCCCGGGAAACCGTGCGTGGAGGGGGGGTCGCTGGCCGCCGTGGCTTGGGAGAGTGCCGGTCCAAATTGCCCAGCTGGCCTGAGACGCCAAGCGTGGCGGGAGGGCCCCGCTATCCAACGTTCCCAGTCAGACCGGGGAGCCACGTGCATGGAGGGGACCCCAGTCACCAGCCGCCCCGGCTGGGAAAACGCGCGCCCCTCGGGTATCTCACCGCAGTGGATTCTCCCTGCCCATTCAGCCGTTCCAGAATGGGGTACGCTGTCTTTTTGGTCTCTGTCGTGGCTCTGGGAGCTGTTTCGTATTGTTTCTGTTTCTTTAGTTGCTGTTCTGGAGGAGGAACTAAGACCTGCGCATCTTACTAAGCCGCCATCTTCTCCCAGTATCTCTCCACTACATCTTGACTAACAAGGTGATATCTATGTAATGCATAAGAATAACCTCCAGGATAACTTCTTGACTCTGTTTGGAATCTCGCAGCCATTGACACTTTATTTTGTCTCTTTCCCCTTTTGGTCAAGAAGATTTTCTCAATCCCCTGATGCTGAGTCTCAGCTCATTCTAGGGGTTTTCTCAATCCCTTGATGCTGAGTGTCAGCTCATTCCAGGATTTCTGTCCCACATTGTCAGGAGGGTTCACACCCCTGGGAGTCATGTCCCACATAGACAGGGTGGTGAGTTTGCTTGTTGTATTGGCTGGAGAGAGAGGCCACATCTGAGCAACAAAAGAGACTCTCTTGGGGGGTGACTCTTAGGCCTAATTTTAAGTAGGCTTGACCTATCCTTTGTGGGGTGAAGTTTCATATGAACAAACCCCAAGATTGTTGGAGTTAAAACCATTTTTTTCTTCACGTGGGCAGGCTCTGGGAATCGAACCCGGGTCTATGGCATGGCAGGTGAGAATTCTGCCACTGAGTCACCATTGCACCACCCCAGCCACTGTTGCACCTCCCCTTAAACCATTCTTTAGTTGTAAAATATAGCACATACATATACAAAGAAAGAAAGAAAGCAATAACTTTCAAAGCACACTTCAACGAGCAGCTACAGAACAGTTCCCAGAGTTTGTCTTGGGCTACCAAGCCCTCAACTCAGATTTTTCCTTTTAGGTGCTCCAAAACACTGGCGGCTTTATCAGTCATAATAATGGAATCATATAGTACCTGTCCCTTCTGTGTCTGACATTTCACTCAGCATTATGTCTTCAAGATTCATTCACCCTGTCATATGTTTTGGGACATCATTTTGTCTAAATGCTGCATAATATTCCATCATATGTACATATCACATTTTGTTTCCACTTGTCTGTTGATGGGCACTCTGCAGGGGATGATCACCAGCCTCTGCGCTCCCTACAGGTGCTGCCCACTGCAACCAAGAGGGGAGGTTTCCCCAGCTGGCAGCTGTGCAGGCTGGAGCTGAGGAGGGTCAGTTCCCTCCCATCACACCTCCCCTGAGCACTCTACCCTGCCTGGTGGGGATCCCATTCACCCCACGCACTCGCTGTCCCCTGACCTTCCTCCCCCAAAAAACTGCCTAAAGGACCTCCTAGGCTACTCACACCCTGGAACCTGCAGTCCTGGACATTTTCTCCCCACCTTCCATCTTGTTTCATGGAGCAGAAATGAGCTCACTCCACTCCAGTCCACCATCTCCCTGGAACTGGCTCACAGTTTTGAGGCTCAGACAAGTTCCAAATCAAGGTATCATCAAGGTAATGCTTTCTCCTCCAAGGCTGTCATTCTGGGACTGGCTGCTGGTGATCCTTGATCCTTGGCTCCTTTGCTACACAACAATGCACATGGCAGCCACTGCTGCCTCCTTCCTTCTCTTCTAGTTTCTGTTGACTTTCAACTTTTTGTTTCCTCTGGCTTTCTCTTTGTCTGAATTTCATTCTTCTTCTGAGAGACTCCAGTAATAGTTGATTAAGATCCATCCTGATTGACTTGGGCCACACCTTAATTGAAGTAACATCACCAAAACTTCACTCCTTACAATGGGTTCACACCCACAGGAATATATTAAGTTTAAGAACATGTTTTTATGGAGTACATATCTCCAAACCACCACAGCACCTATGGTCTTTCTCTTTTTTTTAAAACCAAACTGAAATTTTCACAGTTTGTTATTTGGAAGCATGAAGTAATGGAGCGCACAACTTATGAAAATATTGATTAGTATTTCAGTTGTTTATCGTAATCAGTGGCTGTTCCACTCTATCCACTACACTTAGCACTTTGATTGATGAACAACCAGAGGACAAGGAAAGCAAGACGTGCAATGTACATGCTCAAAGGGTAACAACACTTACCAAACACACAAAATGAGTCCAAAAGATAACACAGACAGAAAAGATATTCACCTTCTGCTCACAATGGCTTATAGATAATTAGTCAGCATTCACTGAGCACTGCCCATGTGTATTAAGCCAGACTAAATATGAAGGCACCCATAACATAGATATGAATTAAGACATGTAAAACCAAACATTAAAAAATAATCTTCAGGTTCGGTTCCCGACCATGCACCCCCCAAAAAAAAATTTTAAAAATAATCTTGTCTTTGTTTATGCCATCACGAGATGTGCTTTACTTTTTAGTTCATTGACATATATTAATATTTGGGGGGATAAATTATTCTCATCCATTTCTTTTGAATGTGCTATTAATTTTTTAGAAGTTCTTGATAAGATGAGATAATCTCATCTCTTACTAATCATTTATTGAGCAACTTCTATAGTTCTACTTATTAATAATAATAGTAATCATTTTTTTTAAACTTTCTATATTCCAGACATGGCCAAAGTACTTTACATACATTATCTCATTTATTCCTTATAAGATTCTATGAGGAAGGTATTATTGTCTGCATCTTACAGATGAAGAAAGGGTGATGAGGAGAGGTGAAGTATTTTGCTTAATATTTTGTAGCTTCACTGCTGGACTTCAGGTTCAGGTCTTTTAGAGACCAAAACCCTAGCTACTAACCCCTACAGTATGATTTCCTCTATTGATAGCATGCACACACACACACACACACACACACACATATCATCTATGTATTATATATATAATTTTCTCTAAAATAATAATGAGAGTGCATGTAGAACACATACATATTATCTCAAAGAAAAATGTTGTGGTTTAAATTATAATCACACCCCAAGTAAATAACAGTCATTGTTTTTTATCCAAAACTCTCTGTATCATAATGTGTAAACTTGAAAAAAGAATTTAACTCAAATCACAATTATTTTAAAGTATTGTAAAAAAGAAACTATTCATCCATTTATTTGAAAATATACTAACTAAAAAAAATGTATAAAATCAGTTCCTGCCCTCAAAGAGCACAAAATACACTTAAGAAGCAAAGCAGCAAACTTTCTACTGGTTGAAGATAGATAAGCTTCAAAGAGAGGATCCTAACATTAATAGCATAAATTTGAATATAGGAGAGTAATGTTCTTTATGAAAATATGTTTTACTTCCTGTATTTTTGTTTTGGCATTTTTCCAAATCTGCTTTGTAACACACTTTAATTATGAAAGAATTTGGTCCTATGTCTGGATTTCTCATTTCTTAGAACAGTGGTTCTCAAAGTGTGGTCTTAGAAGAAGTACTGGCTGCAGCAACTTCTATGAACTTGCTAGACATGGGAATTCTCAGGCCCCATCTAGACTTATTGAACCAGAAATGTTGAGGTGTGGCCCAGAAATCTGTGTTTTATCAAATCCTACTAGAGATTTTGATGCATGCTAAAATTTGAGAACCATTGTCTTAAAATATATAGAACTTGTAACTTAAGAAACAGAAACATTTTAAATATGCCAACTCCCAACACACAGATCAAAAATCTTAGATGAGATCCGTAACTATAAATCTATATTCAGAGAATCAATGAAATGAAATTGTTAATTATACCCCAATTAAAAATGTGAGAAAAAGAGCATTATGTAACTAATTATATAAAAATTATTCATGAATATCTTGAGATATACTGAAAAACCAATGATCTAGAACTCAAGTATTTATTGAGTACCTACTATGTATTTAATGATAATAATGAAGTTATGCCTATATTAGATACAACTTAGCATGAGAGACATATGTAAAATATTGGCTACCCAAAAGATGCTTAAAAAGTTAGTTGATGATAAAATGCATGCAAGAAACAAATATTATATACATATAAATACATTAAAAGCTGCTTTACTTTAAAAACTATTAAGTAGACCAAAAAGATAATAGTATGGTATATACAAAGTTATTAATTGTATGATAGATTGTCATTAAATGCTTAATACAAAAAATGCTTCCCAGGTGAGAGATTATGTAAACTGAGTCATTGGGGAGGTATCACACAGGAGGTAGAACTGGCACTGGGTTTGTTTGCTTCAAATTTCTTTTTTTATTAGAGAAGTTGTGGGTTTGCAGATGAAGCATGCATAAAATACATGATTGCCACACACCACCCCACCACCAACACATTGCAATGGTGTGGAACATTTGTTACAAATTGATGACAGCATTTTTTTATAACTGTATTATTTTATTTAACAGTAGTTACCTTTGTTACAATTTATAAAAGATTATTAAAATAGTACAATTAACTCTCATCCATAGTTTACATTAGGTGTATATTTTTCCATATACCACCCTGTTATTAACACCTTCAATTAGTGTCATACATTTGTTATAGTTCATGAAAAAAACATTCTTATACTATTAACTATAGTCCATCATCTATAAAAGCATTCACTGTGTTATATAGTCCTATGTTTTGTCTTTTAATTTATACTCTAGTAACATATGCAATATAAAGATTCCCCTTTTAACCACATCCACCTATATAATTCAGTGCTGTTAATTAAACTCATAATAATGTGCTATCCTAACCACTATCCTTTCCCATACCTTTACAATCAACCTAAATGGACATTCTGTACAAATAGACATTCTGTACAAATCTAACTCATAGAGTTAGAATCTAGAATATAGATTCTATCCTTTGGTAACCTATATTCTAGATTCTAACTGTATGAGTTTGCTTATAATTAGTTAATATCAGTGAGATCATACAATATTTGTCCTTTTGTATCTGGCTTATTTCAATCAGCATTATGTCCTCAAGATTCATCCATGTTATCGCATGCATCAGAATTTCATTCCTTTTTATGGCTTCATTCCTTTATATCCATTATGTGCATATAGCAAATTTTGTTTATCTGTTCATCAATTGATGTGGCACTTGGGTTGCTTCCACCTTTTGGCAGTTGTGAATAATGCCACTATGAACACTGGTGTGCAATTGTCTGTTTGAGCTCCTACTTTCAATACTGTTGCCAGATCATATGGTGCTTCTATACTTAGCTGACTGAGGAATAGCCAGATTGTCTCCCACAGCTGCTGTACCATTTTACATTCCCAACAGGTCCTCTCTAATACTTATAGTTTGAGTTTTTTTTTTTTAATAGTAACCATTCTGTTGGGTGTGAAATGATGTCTCATGGTTTTGATTTGCATTTTCCTAATAGCTAGTGATGTTGAACAACTTTCCATGTGCTTTTTTTTTTTTACCCATTTGTATTTCATTTGGAGAAATATTTACTCAAGTCTTTTGCCCATTTATTTTTTTAGTTAAAAAAAAGAACAAAAAAGGACGCTTATATCATACCACATACAAAAATTAATTCAAAACTAATCAAATACCTAAATATAAGAACCAGGACTATAAAATTCCTAAAAGAAAATGTAGGGAAGCATTTTCAGGATTTTGTGGTAGGCAATGGTTTCTTAGACTTTACATACAAATCCAAGAACTTAAAGAAGAAGAAAGATAAATGGGACATGCTCAAAATTGAAAACTTTTGCACATTTAAAGGCTTTATCATAAAAGTGAAAACACAGATATTCAATGGGGAAAAATATTTGAAAATCATATACCAAATGTGTTTGAAATCCAAAATATATAAAGAAATCCTACAACCCAATAATAAAAAGACTAACAACCTTAGTTTAAAAATGGGCAAAAGGTGCTCGCTTCGGCAGCACGTATACTAAAATTGGAACGATACAGAGAAAATTAGTATGACCCCTGCACAAGGATGACATGCAAATTTGTGAAGTGTTCCATTTTTTTTAACTAAAAAAATAAAATAAATAAATGGGCAAAAGACTTGAATCTTGGACATACATATTTATGTCTTTCATAAGAGTTGTGAAGTTCCCAGCCATTATTTCCTCAAATATTCTTTCTGCCCACTTTCCCTTCTCTTCTCCTTCTGGGACACCGATGACATGCATGTTTGTGTGCTCCATACTGTTACTCAAATCCCTGAGGCTCTGCTCAATTTTTTTCTATTCTTTTCCATATCTTTTGTTCTGACTATATGAGTTCTAATGTCCTGTCTTCTAGTTTGCTAATTCTTTCTTCTGCCTGTTTAAATCTGCACTTGTATTTTTGGGGGGTGGGGGGGTGCATGATCCAGAATTGAATCTGGGTCTTCCTCATGGAAGCATTTGATTATCTTGATGAATAAATTCTGAAACTCTGTTTCTTTTTTCTTGGGTTTTATTGTTTATTGGTTTTGTAAAAGGCTCTTCTTTGATGCGTGGTCCAACATATTCTAGACCTTTAGGATTGCTTATGTTCAACTGTTGAGATTTCCTCAGCTCTTTCCCCGGATATGTAGTACAATTTCGAAGATTGCCCTTTCTGTGTAATTGTTTCACCTCCAGGAGAAAGCTTTCTTTTCTCTCTTTCTTATATGGGAATCTTAATCTGTTCGATTTTTTTGTGTGTGTGCAGAATTTTCTCCCCAGCTGTTATGATTTGTTCAAATTCTCTCCTTCACTCAGTGTCCTATTTTCCTTACAATTTTCAGTTCTGGGACCCTCTTGTCTTAGAGCAGTTCTGTTCAACCTCCCCTCCTGTTTTTTTTCCCCTTTATGAGGCTTTTATGACTACATTTTATTCCCCATTAGGGTATCCTGCCCTGGGAAGCTAGGTGGGGTCAATCCAGAAACTTAGGTCATTTCAGAAAACTTTAATTTGCATTTGGCTGTTCCAGCCCACAGAAACTGATTTTAATGATCATAGCACTTACTAGCCTTTCTATACTGGTCTCTTTCTCTCTCTTTTTCCCTCTGGGGGATTCTCAGACATGTTCTACCAGGGGTTATATGTACTTGTTGCCCTGTGTTGGCTTATACATGGGCTTCTAATTTGCTGATGAGAGTGACTCCATAATCTGTGTCCCCAGTAGGAGTTGGGAGCTTCTGCCTCTGAGAAACTCCAAAGCTTCACTGGACCAAGTGAAGGGGAGGGTAGAGCACCAGTGGGGCTGGGATGGAGGCTTCCTACCTATTTTTCTTTTTCTTTGATTCAGCATTTCTTCCCATCTTTATTGTTCTCCAGAGTTCTAAGCAACTGGGATGTGTCCCTTTATTCATTGAATCTCTGGGGAGGATTTTCAGGGCATGTCCCACATCACCATGTTGATGACATCACTATGACAGAGCTGGGTTTTTAAGGTTGGGAGGAAATTGATAAATTGAGAGAACATGGAAGGGAATTTTAATACAGTGAATACTGGAATCCATCCTTGGACAAAATCACAGAGAGTTAAAGGGGGTATGCTGGGAAGAGACAGTAAGAGAGCCAGCGGCTGAATTATATATATTTTATGATGGAAAGTACAAAAATATATTGGATGATTAGAATAGAGCCAAAGTTTAGAGACCCTTAGAACAATAGAGGTATTTTCACTAGCTGTAGTGGACTAGCAGGACCTGTTGTGAACTCGTGAATGGGACAATAATGAGATAAAGTTCATACCATCTGCAATGTGTTGGATAGATTCAAGCTGGGAAAGAAGAGGGGACTCAAGAAGAACAATAGAAGGCGACTATTAGGCTTCTTGAGTTAGAGTCTTTGGACTAGAATGATGACTGTGATTTTCCTGCATCCAGCAAGACAAATTTGGAGGGACAGGACTAGGAAACCAGAGAAATTCTCAGTATTAGACACAGTTGGACACAAAGGCTCACTGGTTGGAGATGAGCAAGCAAGAAAGTGTGTCTGGTAATAATGATCTGAGACTGAAAAACCAATCACAATCAATTCAAAGGCATATGAAAACTATGATTATGGGGAGGTGAAAGTGCAAAATGTGGGATCCCTATCTAATAGGATAAATACATTTTAGTAGAGGAATGGACTGACATGTAATTGTTTACTATCAACTAGATAATGGAGATTTGAAAGGGAAAATTTGGATAAAAATTCATAAAGCTCATAATATTTGTGCACAGGAAATTCACTGGCAGTGGACTAGACTAAAAACACATTCATAATCATTTTGCAGCCTAGAAAAATACCTGATTTTTAAAATAGTGGTGCCTGGCAATTGATGACTTAATGAAGATGTCCCTATAACCTGCTTATCTTTCAGATCAAGAAATAGGCACAGAAAATCAGTGCATCCAGAAGACTTTCTTATATTCAAATCCAAATAAGAGCATGTTATAATTTGCCTGAGGGTAAAATTGGCTTCACATTCTCTTTTTATTTCTGTTTACTTGATTAGTTATTGTCCCTTAATACATTTTAAAAATTTTTGTGCTTTCTGGCACTTCAGCAGTTCTTCTGTCATCATTATTTCTCGAGTGATTTCATCATAAAATTTTGAGTTATCAATATTTAAACACTGTCACTACCCTAATAAAAACAAATAAGATTGGAGCTGAGAGTTGAGGGTTTATTTCAGCAGGAAAACTGAAATATACATTTAAACACAGAAGAATTGAACAGATAAGAAAGGGCAATCTGGATGACTTTACAGCTCCTTTTCAATTAAGTGAAATCTTCATATTGGGGTTTTATCAGTTTGATAATTGAAAGATTAAAAATTAAACTTTCTCATATTTAAGTGTAAATACGTAAAGTTTTTCAAGCATATTTTTCCTATTGTAGATTATCTTTCTATTGGTATAAGTTTTAAAATATCATTGAGAGAACCATGTTGCTGTTAATAGGAAAAGTACATTTAGAGATAAAAATTAGGAATTAACTTTGCATCAGATGATGTCTGACCAGGTGTAGATGTCCAGTGGAATTAGATAAAATATGGAGTTAAAGCTTAATTTGTGCTTAAAATAATTTTTTCTTATGTGAGAATCATCTAGAAAAACGCAGTCGTTACACCTTTTAGCTGGATCACACTTAATGATCATTAGGCATTTTATTATTATGACATATTTATAGATCTTTTATGTGCTTAGTATTATGACAGACATTTCACACATTATTTCTAGTCTTTACTTTAAATGTTAAACTAAGTTTACAGAAAAGGAAGCTGATATTCAAAATATTTCCAGTCACTTCCCCAAAACCACCTAGATGCCAAAGCAAAGATTCTGTCTTAGTTATATCAGGCTCCAAATTCCAAAGGCCTCTTACCCTACCATGCTGTCACATAAGACAGAAAATAATAGAGGTTAGAGAAGTGTGTTGAAGGAAGAACTGTGGTGAGCAGGAGGAAGTGAAGTGAAAAAGGCAACAGAGAAGAATTCACTGAAAATTTAGCAAGTCACAATACCATGAAAATACAATATTATGCAAAATGATGAAAATATAATACTTTTAGAAAGGGGGGGTATTAGTCAACAATATCAAATGCTTTATGATTGTCAAGAAGGATGAACTTTCAATGAAATACTACTATATCAGCACAATTCTAAGAAATCTGCATGTCTGACCTCATCTAATAATACTCATAACAACCCAAAGACACATGTGACATCCCCCCCCCTTTTTTTTTTGCACAGGCAGTCACCGGGAATCGAACCCAGGTCTCCGTCATGGCAGGCAAGAACTCTGCCACTGAGCCACCATGGCCCGCCCTTGCCATCACTTTTTGACAGAACAGTAGAAGGAGACTTGAAGTAGTTAAGTGCATCATCTACTAACTGGAAGATTTGGGAACTCAACTACTTGTGTTTGTGCCTCTTAAGTCTATGCTATTAAAAACATCAAATTTTTAAGATATTATTTTTAGAAAATGAGTATGGCTAAAGTGTTTAGGATGAATGTTGCCCAGCTGTGGAGAGTGAAGTTATCAGACAGCCTTATGTTGTAAGCCCAATCAGAGTCTGCCTCAGATGTACAGCTGCCTTACCAGAGGTCATGCCCTTTCAGAGGCAGCCCACATCCAATAATTAATCTAGACGGATGTGGAAATAAGGCCCAATGCAGGTAATTTCAGGGGCAACATTTGTTCCTGAGCTCTCCATGGGGTTCGTTGAGGCTTTCTTTGTTTGTATTCTTTTCTCTCCAATGTTGGCGCCCTCCCCTTCCTTTCACAGGTGTGTTGATCTTTACTAAAGATCTTGTACCCAAGTTCAGTCTATGGCAAATTTGGGGAAGTTGAGAGGCAGAGAAACCAAGTAGACTAGAACCAGGTGAAAAACCACTGCCTTACACTGGTGATGGATAAGCAAAAGACAACTGAGCAGAGTGTAACCAAGGAGGGAAAGGAAGGACAGTTAGTGGTCAAGGCCACCACAAAATTTCAGGTATAAATTCTAGACCCTGGAAAGAGTGGAGACTGGATTAGACAGGTTGAATCAGCAATGAGAGTACTGATTATTATGAGATCCTGTCAAGGGATGAGATGTCAAGACAAACTTTTTAAAAGGTTTCTTTTCTCAGTTGATATTCTGAGATAAAAATTGGCACATGCTGTTCATTATTCGTCTCAGTGATTGTGAGAGCATATATTCAGTGGCAAATATCATGTAAAAACTTCACAGATCATTATTCTACTTCTATAGAAATCCTTTCAAACAGCTTTTCAGGCCTTATATTAAAGCTGATTTTCTGTTCTAATTATTATTGTACTCCCATTTGCCTGCTTAAAATACCTTCAAATGTACTCTTTTAATTTCACAAAATTGGCAAAATTGAATGTCCTTAGATCAGTTGATTGTACAGCTTGAATTTAATTATTTCCCTCATCCAAACCATTCACTTTGCATTTGACAGGTGATTAAAAAGGAGCTTCTTAAAAGTATAGAACATGTAATTTCCCAAATCCTCTGTGATTGGCACTGAGGATCAGAAAAGGAAATGTAAGCAAAATGATACAAATGAGATTATTTCACCTTTTAATTTTGTAGATATGCAGCCAACCATGATTGTGTCCTACAACTGGGACACATATTTCAAACTACTGTTGTACTTGTTTCTCTTATAAATATGAATTAGTTGTTGCTGCTCCAACTCAATAAATCACATAATTGATATTATGGTTCTTGTGTCATTACTAAATTAATGGTGAAGTCTTTATTTAAAATGTCATATGCTCCACAAAAGGATAAAATGGTTAAAGTACTGCTTTTACAATAATAACGTTGAATGTTAATGGATAAAACTCTCCAATTAAAAGACACATATTGGCAGAATGGCTAAAAAGAAACATGATCCATCCATATGTTGTTTACGGAAGACTCATTTTTGACCCAAAGATAAAAATAGGTTGAAAGTGAAAGCCTGGAAAAAAGATATTCCACACAAGCAGAACCAAAAAAAGCTGGAGTAGCTATACTAATACCAGCCAAAACAAACTTTAAATGCAAAAATGTTATGAGACAAAGATGGACATCATATATTAAGTTAAGGGTTAACTCACCAAGGAAAAATAATAATAAATATCTATGCACGTAACCAAACCGCTCCAAAATACATAAGGCAAACACTGGCAAAACAAAAGGGAGCAATAAATGTCCTTACAATAATAGTTGGGGACTTAAAATCAATAGATAGGCCATCTAAACAGAGCACCAATAATGAAACAGAAAACCTAAAACTATAACTGAACTAGACTAGCAGATATTTACAGAACATTGTATCACCAAACAGCAGGATATGTACTCTACTCAAGTACTCATGGATCATCAACCAAGATAGACAACATGAGCGCAGTAACAGATAGAGAACTGGAAAATTCATAAATTTATGGAGATTAAACAACACACTTGTAAACGATCGATTGGTCAAGGAATAAATTGCAAGAGAAATCAGTAAATATTTTGAGATGGATGAAAATAAGAACGCAACATGTCAAAATTTACAGTGGAAATAAATGAAATTGAGAACAAAAAAACCACAGAAACAATCAATAAGACCAAAAGCAGATCCTTTGAGAAGATCAATAATATTGGCAAACCCTTATCTAGACTGACAAAGGAAAAAAGACCGGATGGAAATAAGTAAAACAAAAAATGAAAGGAGGTTCATTACCACCGACTCCATAGAAATAAAAAAAGATCATAAGAGGATACCATAAACAACTGTATGCAAACAAATTAGGCAAGATGGTTTTAATGGACAATTTCTTAGAAACAAATGAATAGCCAATACTAACTCAAGAAGAAACAGAAGACCTCAACAAACCAAATACAAATAAAGAAATTGAAACAGTAATCAAAAACCTCCCAAGAAAGAAAAACCCAGGACCAGATGTCTTCCTAGGTGAATTCTACCAATCGTTCCAAGGAGAATTAATACCAATCTTACTTCACCTCTTCTAAAAAATTGAACAGAAGTGAACACCTCCTACCTCATTCTATGAAGACAACATTATCTGAATACCAAAGCCACATAATGATACTACAAGTAAAATAAATTGGTGACCAATCTCTCTAATGAATATAGATGCAAAAATCCTCAATAAAATACATGCACAGCACGTTAAAAGAATTATACATCATGCTCAAGTGGGTTTTAATCTAGGTGTGCAAGGATGGTACAACACAAGAAAATTAATTAATATAACACACCACATTAACAAATCAAAAGGGGAAAACTACATGATCATTTCAATCAATGCAGTAAAGGCATTTGACAAAATCAAGAATTTTTCTAGATAAAAATGACTTGAAAAACAGGAATTGAGGGAAACTTTCTCAACATGATAAAGGGTATATATGAAAAACCCACAACTAGCATTGTTCTCAATGGTGAGTGACTGAATGCTTTCCCTCTAAGTTCAGGAACAAGATAAGGATGTCCACTGTCAACACTGCTATTCTATTCTGTGCTAGAAGTACTAGCTAGTACAGTTAGGCAAGAAATTAAATAAAAAGTCATCCAAATTGGAAAGGAAGAAGTAAATCTTTCACTTGCAGATGAAATGTTCCTATATTTAGAAAGTCCTGAAAAATATATTAGAGTTAATAAACCTGTTCAGCAAAGTGGTGGGATATAAGATCAACAAGCAAAAATCAGTAGTGTTTCTGTGCACTACTAATGAGCTATCCAAGAGGAAATCATGGAAAAAATTCATTTAAAATAGCAACAAAAGGAATAAAATACCTAAGAATAAACTTAAGCAAGGTTGTAAAGAATTATATTCATAAAAACTACAAAACTTTGTTAAAAGAAATGAAAGAAGATCTAAATAAATGGAAGGATATCCCATGTTCATATATTGGAAGGCTTAATGTTGTTAAGATGCCCATTATACCCAAATTGATCTATAGATTCAATGTAATTCCAATCAAAATTACAACTCCTTACTTTAGATAAATGGAAAATCCAATTATCACACTTATTCTGTGGCTAAGGGGCTCTGAATAGCCCCAAACATCCTGAAAATGAAGAATTAAGGTGGAGGACTCACATTTTCTGACTCTAAGCATATTACAAAGTACAGTGGTCAAAACAGCATGATACTGGCATAAAAATAGACATATTGATCAATGGGATTAAGTTGAAAGTTCAGAAACAGGTTTCACATCTATGGTCAATTGATTACTGTCAATCTGCCAAGTCCACTCAATTGGGACATTAAAGTCTCTTCAATAAATGGTGCTGGGAAAAGTGGATAACTATATTCAAAAGAATAAAAGAGGACCCCTAATATCATACCCTATACAAATTTAACTCAAAATTGATCAAACATCTAAATATAAGAACAAGTACTATAAAACTCATAGAAGAAAATATATGGAAGCAACTTCAAGCTCTGGAGGTAGCAGGTGGTTTCTTAGACCTTACAGCCAAAGTATAAGCAACAAAAGAAAAATAAAGTACATTGGACCTCCTCAAAATTGAACCTCCTCAAAATCGAATACTTTTGAGCTTCAAAGGACTTTGTTAAGAAGGTGAAAAAGCAGCCTACTTAATAGGAGAAAGTATCTGGAAACCACATATCTGGTAAGGATTTGCTATCCAGAATATATAAAGAAATCCTACAATTCAACAATAAAAAGACAAACAATGCAATTAAAAAATGAGCAAAGGAAATGGACACTTTTCCAAGGAGGAAATACAAATGGCTATAAAGCACATGAAAAGATGTTCAACTTCACTAACTATTAAGGAAATGCTCATTGAAACCACAATGAGATATTATATCACATCTACTAAAATTAGCCACTATTAAGCAAGCAGAAAAATACAAGTGTTGGAGAGGATGTGGAGAAATCTGAACATTCACTCACTGCTGGTCAGAATGTAAAATGGTATAGCTGCTGTGGAAGACAGTTCAGCCATTCCTTAGAAAGCTAATTATAGAACTACTGTATGATTTAGCAATCCTGCTGCTAGAGATAAACCCAGAATAACTGAAAGCAGGGTCCTGAGCAGACATTTGTTATTGATGTTCATAGTGGCATTATTCATGATTGCCAATAGATGGAAACAGCCCAAATGTTCATCAACTCATGAGTGGATAAACAAACTGTGGCATATACATATGATGGTAAATTATCCAGCAGTAAAAAGGAATGAAGTCCTGACACATGTGACAACATGGATGAACCTGAAGGACATTATGTTGAGGAAAGTAAGTGAGACACAAAACAAAAAATATGGAAGGATATCACTATGAACTAAATATACTGTGCCAACTCATAGAGTTAATATCTGTAATATAGATTACTAGAAGATAGAATGAGGAAAGAGAATGGGGAGGTGACAATTTGTGCAGAATTTTTAAATAAGTTTGATTGTAAATGTTCTGAAATGGATAGAGGGGATGGTAACACATTATTGGTTATGTGATTGTGGTTGAAAGGGGGAGTTTATGGTCATGCAAAGGAAAGCCAGAGGATGAAACACGGGACAGTATAACATAGTGAACCCTCTTGTGGGTGATAAATGGGGCTAAATAGTAAAAAAAACAAAAATATTCTTCTATGAATTAGAACAAATGTATGCCTTAATTACATGGTGTTAATAATAGGGTGGTATCTGGGGTGGGTGTGGGGAGTTGCATTAGGGAGTGCACCTAATGCAACTACAGACTAGAGTTAAAAGCGACATCTTAATGTTCTTCCATCAATTGTAACAAAGGTACCACACTGAAGCTGTGCCATTGTTAGGAGGGTATAAGGTTCATGGGATTTTTCTTTCTGGATCTATGAAAATGTTCTAAAATGTATTGTAGTGATGTAAGTACAGCTGTGCGAATGTATTGCGAATCATTGATTGTACACTTTGGATGGATAGAATGATGTGTGAATAAAACTGTAAAATAAAAAGAGAAGCAAGGCAAATACATCAATTATATTCTGCCTGTTAATTAACAGAACCCTGGTAAAAGTGTAAAAGTGAGACAGAACACAATTTCTATGGTTGGTGGTTGATGTCCCCAATATAAGTCAATTTTCAAGTGCTTTTATTTCTGCAAATGGCTTTGTTTGCAAAATGATCATAAGAAAACTCAAGTCTTTGTTTGTGTTCATTCCTGGACCTTAACTATTTCTAAATTTTGAGGCACTTTGTTCCTTATGTGACCTGGTAGCTCCTTGGAACTTTGGGTATCTGTGTGACACATGCGACTCCGAGGTGGCGTTCTCTAGCTTTGGAAATATTGCAGATCAGCATTAATTCTAAACTGATGACTCATACAGCATCTGCTGAAGAAGCTGAAGGAGGAGGGATTGAGCTTTAATTAATGATATAAATTAATTAATGAGCTGATGTAGTTAGAACTAAAGTGAATTACAGTACCATGTGAAAATTGTACTAACTGTATTTTAAGACTGAGTTCTAGGAGACACCAAAGAAGGAGAGATTTATTTTGTTGAAAAATTTTAACTTCTGAGGCACACTATCTGAAGTTACCTCTCTGGCCAGTTTATTTGAACAACTTAATTCAGTTTTATTGGACGTGGAATGTAGAATAGGAAATTAGACCTTGAATTCTGTACAGGTTAATGTAATACCTTGATGCATTGCAGAGTGTTTTGGATATTTGCAAGGTCCCTTGAGGAACTAGGAAAAGAAAGCATGGAATTATTAAATGTCCCCACCTGGGTATTCCTGCTATTGTCTCAAGCAAAAGGGGCTCCTAATCAAAGAACTTTTCAGAGTCTAAATATAAGGTCTATTCCTTTTTTTGAAAAACATAAATTATTCCCCTTTAAACTTGTAACAGGGAGACCTATAAAAATAAACATTAAAATATATGAGCCCTGTCTAATAAAAGGAAATATGCCAATAACCCAAACCCTTGATCTTAAGGCTTGCGCTTATAAAACTTATTTCTGTAATGATGTAATGTCTAAGAATTATCCCCTGAAAATATTGACGTTGCTTAAATGTGGCCCCTCTCTAAGTAATCTCTGCAAGTAAACTTACCACTTCCCCCCGACCTGGGACATGACTTCCAGGGGTAGGTTTCCCTGACACTGTGGGACACAACTTTCAGGAGTCCCCTCTCTCACACCATGAAATTAGCAATGGATTCACAAGCAAAGGGGAGAAAGGAATAAAATAAAGTTTCAATGGTTAACCGACTGCAAAGAGAGTTGGGAGGCTGTTCCAGAGGTTACTGTCATGCAGGCCTCAGCCAGATGTTGCCAACACTATTCCTGAAAACCTTAAGGGACACCTTGTGCTCTATCTAAAAATCTATAAAATGCTACTTCCCCAATGTCACCTAGTTATAAATCACCTATTCATAATCCTCCTCCACCTTTTATTTAAACCTATAATTTTCAATTTACTTGTTTATCTTTCAGAGACTTAAAGCCTTTAGATTGTTCCTAAGCCAATCAAGCTCTGAAAAAGAGATACCAGGCTCTCTGGAAACAAGTTCCATTCCTCTGTAATATCAATATCCCCTTTCTGCATGAAGAAGTTAGAATGTCCATTGCCTATATATCCCTCAAGATTGAGGAATGAACAAGTGTTAAAGGAAGGGAGTTCTGGGAAGATGGTAGAATAGGACGGGTCAAGTTCACCCCTGTTCCAAGGAACAGCTAGAGAAGAGATAGGAAGGCAACTGAGACAGTGATTCCAGGGTGTAAGTGACCTGGGAGGGTCTTCTATACCACATAGGGCAGCCCTGGTTGCAAAACCTGAAGAACAGAGATGGAGAGAACCAAAGACTGTCTAGCTAGTGTGCACAGCCTAACACATCCCTTTCCAAATGGAGACCTGGAACCCTCAGGAGTGCACAGAGAGGGAGACAGGGACAAAGAAATAAGCCAAGCCCCCTTTCTTGAATGTGCTACCCTCACATGTGACACCCCCACACCTGACCTGCGATACACCCCACACCCCTGCACCTGAACCCTGTTACCTGCTCCCCACACTGCACTCCAAGTGCCCCCACCCTGATCCCCACCCTGACGTGTCCCCAACCCATACCCCCATCGCACGTGTGCGCACAGTCATCTCATCCCTGCCAGGCACCCAGGCCACTCTTGACCCCTGTAACTCAACCCCCTGCCCCACACACATGCACACTCTTGCCCCACCCCGTGGCACAAGTGCCCTGCCCCCACACCTGGCAGGTGCACATAATCATATTTGTGCTACACAGCTCCCGCCCTGCACTTTTGTGCTCCCTGCCCCAGCCCCCTCCCTGCCCTGCCCCACACCTGTACACCTGCACCAGGGTCCCCTCACCTGATATCCCCTGCTTTTGATTCATGTCTAGCAACCCCTGTGACCTGTGTCCCACCTCTACACAGTTGCACATCTCAGGCCCCTGAACCCCTTCCCCTGTGCAAGGACACACTCATGCCCTACCATCCCTGTGCCTCGACCTCTGTGCCACTTACCCCAGACTCTGATACCAATGACCACCATGCTCCATGTGCCCACCCACAAACAGCCTGTGTACCAGTCCTTGTGCATCTGCATAGTCCCTCTACTTGCCTCCCGCCAGGCCCTATCTCTGTGTCCACCATGCTGCACCCTGGTTCTACACTCCAAGATCTGCCTGAACTGCTACCCCACCCCCATGGCCCCCACACTGCACCTTCACAATCCCACGCCCCACACCCCATGCTTACAGGTACCAGGGTAGCATCCCCATCCCGTGACTATACCCTTGCCGTAACCTATCACTGTATTGTTGTACCCCACCCCATACTCTGTGTCCTGCTCCACATCCATCTCTCAAATACAAAGCTTTAGACTACCAAAGGAAATCAACTTCCAAAGTAGCACTATCAAGACACTTATGTACCATGAAGACAAAAGAAGATCACTAAGCATATCAAGATGAAGACACATATAGCCCAGCCTAATTACCAAATTAAAATGCTGAGATTTTGGAACTAATCAAAGGTGTTCATAGAACTCTATCAAATAAAATCCATGGAATGGCTAATGACATAGAGGAGATGAAGAAGACACTAGAAGAGAACAAAGAAGAATTTGAAAGAATATATAGAAAAATAGCAGCTATCACAGAGATTAAAGATGTTGTAGACCAAATAAAAAATATATTAGAGACACACAATAGCAAATTTGAAGAGGCAGAAGTAAGAATAAGAGAAGCAGAGGAAAGGCAACTGATTTCAAACACACAAAAGAGCAAATAGCAAAAATGATGGAAAAATTTGAATTGTATCTCAGGGAAATGATAGACAGAAAAAAAGCACACAAATATAAGAATCATCAGTGTCCACAAGAAGAGAAGAGTAAAGGACTAGGAAGATTAGTTGAGGATATAATAGGGGAAAACTTCCCCCATTCTTTGATATGCAAAACTTCTCCCATTCTCTGATATGCAAATAAAAGAAGCCCAATGAACTCCAAATAGAATAAACCCAATTAGGCCTTCCCTGAGACACATACAATTAGTCTATCAAATGTTGAAGAGAAGTAAAAATCCTGAAAGCATCAAGAGAAAAACTATTACATACAACCACATAAGACTTAGTTCAGACTACTCAACTGGCATTATATAGGTGAGAAGGTAGTGATATGATATATTTAAGATTCTAAAAGAGAAAGACTTCCAGTCAAAATTCTATATCCAGCCAAACTATCCTTCAAAACTGAGGGAGAGATTAAAATTTTCATGGACAAACAAAGGCTGAAAGAATTAGTCAACAAGAGATCAGCCCTACAAGAAATACTGAAGGGAGCTCTGCCAGCTGAAAAAAAAAGGAGACAGGAGAAGGAGGTCTGGAGGAGAAAACAGAATTGAAGAGTACCAGTAACGGTAATGTAAAGGATAAAAAGAGAAAGAGGGAAAAGAATATGTAGATATGACAAATAAAATCGGAAGGATAAGATGATGGAGTCAAGAAATGCTTTTACAGTAATATCTTTGAATGTTAACAGACTAAACTTACCAGTTGAAAGATACAGATTGGCAGAATGGATTAAGAAATATTATCTAGATATATGCTGCTTACAAGAGACTCATCTTAGACACAGGGATACAAATAGATTGAAGGCGAAAGGATGGAAAAAAATATCCATGCAAGCTGTAACCAAAAGAAAGCAGAAGCAGCTGTACTAATATCAGACAAAATAGACTTTAAACATAAGGACGTCATAAGAGACAAAGAAGGACACTACATATTAATAAAAGGGACAATACACCAAGAAGAAATAACAATCATAAATGCTTATGCTCCCAATCAAAGAGCTGGAGCTCCAAGCACATGAGACAAACACTGGTAAAACTGAAGGGAGCGATAGAGGCATCACTATACTATTTTTATTGTATAGTAGGAGACTTCAATACACCACTCTCCTGTACAGTTCCAACAACAAGACAGGATCAGCAAGGAGACAGGGGACTTAAACAATTTGAAAAATGAATTAAACTTAATAGACATACATGGGTTATTATAAAACACCAGGATATACATTCTTCTCTAGTGCTCATGGAACATCTTCAAAATCAAATGCTTTTGTATTTCAAAAGACTTTGTCAAAAAAGGTGAAGAGGCAGCCAACTCAATGAGAGAAAACATTTGGAAATCCCATATCAGACACAGGCTTCATATCCTGTATACATAAAGAAATCATACAACTCAACAATAAAAGAACAAACACCCAATTATAAGAATGGCTAAAGTTATGAATAGGCATTTTTCTCAAGAGCAAATACAGATGGCTAAAAAGCACATCAAGAGATGCTTACTTTTACTAGCTATAAGGGAAATGCAGATCAAAGCCACAATGTCACACCACCTCATACCTACAAGAATGGCTGTTATTAAACAAACAGAAAGCTACAAATATTGGGGAGGATGTGGAGAAATTGGGACACATGCACTGCTGGTTGGAATGTATAATGGTACAGCCACTATGGCAGACATTTTGGTGGTTCCTTAGGAAACTAAATATCGAGTTGCCCTATGACCTGACAATATCACTACTAGGTGTATACCCAGAAGAGCTGAAAGCAGTGATACAAAAAGACATTTGCACACCCATGTTCACAGCAGCATTATTCACAATCATCAAAAGATGGAAACAATCCAAGTGCTCATTAACAGACAACTAGATTAATAAAATGTGGTATATACAAATGATGGAATATTATGCAGCAGTAAGATGAAGTGACGTCCTGAACCACATGAAAAAATGTATCAGCCTTGAGGACATAATGCTGAGGGAAATAAACCAGACACAAAAGGATAGATACTGTCTGTCTCTACTTTTCTGACCATGGTAAAGGTAAAATCAGAGCCTTATAATACAGAATATGGGGGACCTAGAGACACATGGAAGCTAGAGTTGGTGAATGGTTAGCTAATGAGGTTGAACTCAAATGTAAGGGAGTAGATAGAAGTGAGACGGTTCACTAGTGAGTCTATAAGTAATATTGCCATATTAAAGGTAAACATGATTGAAAGGGATTGTAAAGACCCATGTATCCCACCAATTAACACTACAAATAAAAATAATTTCCTGCAAGAACTACCTCAAAGATATGAAACTTGTACAAAGAGTGCATAAGCTCAGGATAAAGGGGGAAAACTGCTATTGCATGCTATGGGCTACATTTACCAGAAAAATATCAACAGTGCCGCATAACACCCAGGGTAAATAATGGGGGGAGGGACAAGAGTTAAGGGGAGGTTTATATTTTCTATTTGGTGTGTTTATTGGTTATCTTTCTCTTGGGAACAATGAAATTGTCTAAAATTGAGAGCATTGATTGCCTGTTGACTGTGGGCATTATACATGATGCCTAATGAACGGAGGTGGTTGAAGGATGCACTCACTGACTGAGAATTAGATTGGTGAATGATGGTGTATACATATGATCAAATATTGTGCTGCTACAAAAGGGAACGAGGTTGTGAGGCACTTGACATTGTGAATGAACCTGTGGGACACTTGGTGAGGCAAAATAAGCCAGAAACAAAAGAGCAATTATTGTATGGTCTCATTTAGAAAATACTTAAAAGAAAACAGGGGCCTAGATTATAAGCTTTTACAGCAGTCACATTTAGTCCAGAGTGGTAATTATTATTTCTGGATTTTAAGAGGCTGTTTTATATATGTATAACCTGGGATTCAGAGAAAAGAATGAAGCCAATCATGTCAGGATAAAGGTAATTCAGAATTCAGGGGTAAGGAAGGCATTAGAACCTCATCTACTCTTTGAGACCAAAGGAAGAAAATTTTATTTTGTCCAGAACCTAAATTTTCAGTAGCACATAATCTAACTCAACCTGCCTGGAAAGATCATTTAAACAATCCATACACAGGGAGCCCAGAATAAGGAGCCTTTAATCCTGTATAGCTTAATTTAATGCCTGGATACATCCCAGAGTATATTAAGCAGATAATCAAAAAATATTGGCAAAGTCCCTTCAGAGATGGGAGAAAAAATATGTAACTATCAAAGTTTTCTTCCGGGGAAACCCCTGATACTGTGTCAAACGTTAGTGATACCCAAATCAATAGGCCGAACCTTTGATCTTGAGGCTTGCTCTTATGAAGTTCATGTATACAGCAAAGAAGCTTAGCCTATCTACAGGTATGCCTAAGAGTTACTTCTGGAGCAGTACAGAAGTAACTCTTGTTGCTCAGATATGGCCTCGCTTCCTCTAAGCCCAACTCTGCAAGTGAAATCATTGCCCTCCTCCCTACGTGGAACATGATGTCGAGGGGTGAAAGCCTCCCTGGCAGTGTGGGAGATGACTACCAGGGATGAGTCTGGCCCTGTGGGATCAGCAATACCATCCTGACAAAAAGGGGGAAAAGAAGTGTAACAATTAAGGTATCAGTGGCTGAGAGAGCTCAAATAGAGTCGAGTACTCTGGAGGTCATTCTTATGCAACCTTCATTTAGACATTGCCATCTACCATAACTTTCCAAACCCCAACCATTCCAGCCAATCCTAAAGAATGCCTAGGCTGTTATATAAGATTCTACAAAGGTTCCATGCACTAGGGTAGCTTTCCAGAAACCTACAACCTCCAGATAGGTCCCTGGACCAGATAAGTCCTGAAATGCAGAGGGGCCAGCCTCTCTAGGACATCAACTAGTTCCATCACCCTATTCCATATTACTGACAGCCCCTTCCGACATGAGAAAGTAAGAATGGGAACAGCCCAAATACCCCTAAAGAGTGGGAGAAAGATCAAAGTTGATGGTGGAGCTATGCAGAGAAGGTAGGGTTTAACAAATAAATGTGATTGTTGAATCATTGTATTTATATTTCTTCTAGTCTCCAGTATCTTAGAGCAGCTAGAAGTAAACACCTAAAATTGTGAAACTGTAACCCATACCAAACTCTAAAATCTGTTCTACAACTAATTGTTGCAATGTGCTTTGAAATTAATTGCTTTTTGTGTATATGTTAATTTTCATAAAAAAGAAAAAATTTCCTTTAGCTTCCAGTGTTCTGGAGCAACTAGAAGGAAACATCTGAATGGAAACCCATAACAAACTCTGAAATCTGTTCTGTAACTACTTGTTGAAGTGTACTCTGAAATTCATTGCTTTTTCTTTCTTTTTATTTTTATATATGTTTTATTTAACAATAAAAAATGTTTAAAAACAAAACAGAACAAAAAAAACAAAAGGAAGGAATATATCCAAGTAATGAAAATTTAGCAGTTAGGATGATTGAATCATTAAATATAGATGCCTTTTTCTTACTTTACAGCATATTGCAAAAATTACAGAAACCCACTAAATTTCAAATTGTAAAATCCTCATGACTGGCTCTACCTTGTACCCCCTTATCTCGTATAATGTTAGAGTCTTATAATCACAAAGTGAATCCACTGACATTAATGAAGGAACTTAAATCAACCCAGAACTAACCTTTGGCTTGTTATTATAATGGTTAGCTTAGTTCTAGCCTAGCTCCACTTCTTCACATTTGTAAATTCTACTTGTGTATACTTGATATTTTGATGGTAACATCTCCATCTCCCTTTGTTTCAATACATAAAAACCATAAAATCCTTAAAGTTCAGGAGACAGATTTTTTAGGCTGAGAGGCCATTTAATGTCCTGCTTCATGTTTAGCAATAGACTCTTTTTCTCTCTGAAACCCCGATGTCACAGATTGGCTATTATGTGCATTGGGCAGAGATCCCACATTCGTTCGGTACCAATAGAATTAAATAATCACAGAAATGGAAGGAATCTTGTGCTATTATCAGTGTTCAATAACTATCAGATGCATGAATTTCCCTCAACCTCCTCTGTAAGATACTTTCAAAACTGTTTTGTACAGAGAGTGCAAGTGAATTTTTTCAATACCCAGTAATGTTTTCCTAAAGAAGGTACGTCCATTGACAAGGCATGAGTATCAATTAATAGGCTTAAAATGTACACTATTTGTGATGGGGTTTATTAAACTCTACTGAGATGATCATCTTATATTTTTCTTATGTAATTGTTACAGAATTCCCATTACAAATGTAAGCCAGTTTGTTAATTTTCCCAAGGTGTGGCATTTCCTGCCTCTCTTGAATTGGAATGAAAGGTCTTAGTACCTGTTTGTGAAAGCCCAAGTTCACTTAGAATAACATACCTCCCAGGCTTAACAAGTTTGACCTTCTCTATTTGTTAACTAGAAAGTTGAACTAAGTTAACCTTTCCGTGGTTGGTTCACTTAAAATGTCAATTCCCTTGAAGTGTTAGGTGTGGTTGATTCACTAAAGTAGTAACTCAGCTTTTAACCAAATCCTATGACTATGCTACAATGTCCTTTTAGGCACACTTGATAGTTGCCATCAGAAATTATAGTCTGTGACAAGGAGGAAATTAAACACAATGTTGAATAATCTCATTCATTTACTTATTAACTCATTCCACATTTATTAGGTACCAACTATATTTTAAGCTGGCTGCAATGTTCTGGGATACTTGGGTATTTTAGTTTGCTAACACTGCCAGAATGCAACATACCAGAAATGGCTTGGCCTTTATGAAGAAGATTCATTAAGCTACAAGTTTACAGTTCTACAGTCATAAAAATGCCCAAACTAAGGCACTGAAAGAAAGATACCTTGACTCCAGAAAGGCTGTTGGTGTCCAGAACACCTCTGTCAGCTGGGAAGTTGCATGGCTGGTGTCTGCTGATTCTTTGGCTTCTGGTTTCAAACAACTTCCTTGGGGGCATTTTCTTTCTGCATCTCCAAATATCTCTGTCTGTGTTGGCTCTGAGCTTTTAAAAAATGTTTCAGTTTTAAAGGACTCCAGTAAACTGATTAAGATCCACTTTAAAGGACAGAGATACATCTCCATGGAAACCATCTAATCAAAGGTCTTACCCACAACTGGGTGAGCTACAGCTCCATAGAAACAACTTAATCAGAAAAGATTCCACCCAAACAATAAGTCTGCCACCAGCAGTGTGGATTAGGATTGAAAGAATATGGCTTTTCTGGAGTACACAACAGTTTTGAACCCGGATATTAAGCTAAGCATTATCCATATTCTTAAGAAAATTAAGTTCATTAATGGAAGGCAGAAATGTATACAAATAAGCACCCTGAAGATTTACAAATGCTGTTAGAGATGTATGGAGTGTGATTACAAAGCACAGCAAGCCTCATGTATCTTTTGAACACTTGGTAAGGTTTATACTATTACTTTAAGTTCATTCTCTCTAATGTGCAATGATTCTGGTAAAATGATTCATAAATAACAATTACTGAATCATTTAATAGATCTTTTTAAAGCTTCAAAAAAGATGCAGCGTACTTAAAGAACATCTTTGCCTGGATAATTCATGTATAAACTTGAACACATTAAAATGAAAATTTCTTGGTGTGAGTCAGCTTTTAACTTTGAGTAAAATGGCATTAGCCATAACATTTTCCATATCATGTTGTATTTCTGGGTGCAGTCATATTGACTCATGAGCTGAGCACAGAGTTTGCAATGCATAAATGTGATATGTGATTCTGATTAGTTCAAACAGGGAGTCAGTGCACTCTGTAAAATTTTAGGGATCATTTAAGAATTCAATTCTAGAAGATGATATTTTTGGCTGCAGTGGCCATTGTAGAATTTATGAACCTACTCTGGGTCACTGCATTATTTTGAGCATTAACAGGATTTGTCCTGCCATAGCTCAACCATAATATTTTTTCTCTTCCAAATGGAAATTATGTGATAACTGAATAATAATAATTAGCAAATTATCCTTTTACTTACTTTTTTCTGTATGTTTTGTCTTAAAAATACAGAAAAATGTCAGTCCTCTAGCTTAACAATTGTGCACAAGATACATATACATGTATATACATATAGGTAATCTCTAGTTATAGAGTTGTATGGATTAACTGTGACCTTCTACAGTCAAGAGTAAATGGTCCAGAATTTTGATCTTGTCAGGGCCATTCCTGCTTTGAAGTTGAAGTATTGCTACCTCTTGTGGAAATAAATTAAGACCACCCAAATGAGAACAGAAAGAGACTATTTATTCAGCGCTTGCTACTGTGAGGGAGTCAGCTACCATCACTGACATTGGTGGAGATTCAGTGGTAGGCAGGGGAAGGGGAATGCTATGTGGTGAGAAAAAGGGGTATGCGCAGATTGGAGATTATTGGCATGGGGAAGCTAGAGTCTAGCTGACTAGATGTGGGGCATCTTATGTGATTGGTTTTCAGAGCATATTTGGATTTCTTTGTTTGGTCCTGAATTGGAAGCAGGGGTAAAAACTAGGGAAGGTGACAGCCCTTGTCCAAATCCTGACCATTTGGGTCAATGGCTACAGAGCTGTGGTTTGGCTTCTTGGGCTGATTGCTCCAGAGGTTGTGAGAAGAACTCTTACTGTCATATATAGTAGCTGTTGTCATTTGTATATTTAGCCCCCTACTTTGGATTCCCCAGGTGTTTCTGATATTAGCATCCTACTGTATGTTCTCTTGTCCCTGAAGCTTGTGTTACTACATGGAAGCAAATTAGGGACCATGAAGATGACTCTCTACATGATCCTACATAACTTAGGGAGCACCACTGGTCTCTAGTCTGGGCACTTGTAAAATGATCTCTTGTGTAATACTAACATTCTTTGATTCTAACTCATGTAAGACTGAAAAAAAACTCCACATTTTTGGAGGAAGAAAGTCTTATTTAAGACATATTAGAGAGGTATTTCTCAAATTATATTCCACCAAACTCTAATATTATACATGATATTCATGGATCTTCTATACAAAATAAATAAATAAAGGCATCTCATACAATTAAGCTTGAAGACTAACTGGGTATAAATTTGGATAGCTTAGATAGGTAGGGTAAGGCTTATACCTTGTACTGAGTCTCAGTAAGCAGTGTTCATAGTTTGGACTGGGTTTTGTTATGTGATTTTTGGCAGAGTGAAATTTTCTCATTGATTATTATATAGATAAAACCTTGTTTCTATGTATGTATAAGTGAAATGACTTCGGAAAACTAGAAAATGGCATTCATCTCTAGAGCTTAGAATGGAAAGGGTTGCTTATTACTATTCACCACTGCAGCATTTAAACATAGTTTTATCCCCAAGTTTTGGTCTCAGAACTTAAGTCTTCCATAAGCCAGAATTTCTTTCCTAAGTTTCTTCAGTGAACTTAGTCTTTTAACTCTTTTTAAACCTTCAATTTGTAATTTGTGTCTTTAGGTTTATATATATATTTATATAGGTGTCTCCATATACGCCCACCTTTCTCCTGAAGTCTTAAATCCTTGTAATCACTTAATGGAATACTATTTGACCTAAGGAGATGCTGGCTGTATTTTTTTTTTTTTTTTTTGGCACAAGCTACTATTGCAACTTTTCTAATAGCTGAAGTGGGCTATCAAGTTTTCATTCTACGAAATAGTGAACTAATGAGAATTGTAATTTCTTTCATCTCTGTTCATTGTTACTAGAGAAACTGAATCACAAAGCCATGCATTGGCTATTGCTTTTAGATAAAAAAGAATAAGTTCACAGCAAACAGGAAATAATATTATTTTCCTTAGGAAAATATAGTTCTAAAATATAGTATCAGGGAATAACTAATAATTAGCAGTTAAACTGTAAAACCAGAGCCAGAAGACTGGAACATGCCCTTGCCAATTAATTATATCTCAGTAGCAACCATGCTAGATGCTGGCTGCCTAACAAATTCACTAAGGCTGAAACCAATCTTTCTTGTTTTTCTTTCTTTGTGTGTTAAATCTTATTATGAGTTTGTTTTGTCACTGGGATAGGAAGGGAAGCCAAGCAAATCAATGGCTGGAATGAAAGAAAACACATTATGAATCCATTAAATATTTAAAAAGCAGTTTCTGATGTTTACAAAAAGCAAGATGCATCAATTACTAGCAGAATACCTGCCACTCTCCCAACACTTGAGCTCTTTTTATAAATTTTCCCTAAATTTTCATTTATGTATTATTCTATTTTCTATTTCTCTAACTTACAGTTACATATTTTTATTATTGCATAATATTCTATTATGTATGTACTATAATTTCACTGGTATATACTACACTTTATTTAGCCAGTTCCCTATTAAAGAGAAATTAGGTTGTGTCTGATCATTTCCTGTCAGAAATACTGTTGCAATATCCAGCCCATATATATGACAATGACTTCTGTCATTTCATGTGTGTTTGATCATATATGTGGGGTAGAGATCTTGAGGTGAAATCGCTGGATTAAGGTTAGTTGGGGAATATATTGCCAAATTGTCCTCCACAGAGGCTGAGTGAGAGGCTGTTTTCTTCACCATCGCACAAGCATGTGACACAAAACCTTTTCTTCTTTTTGGCAGTCTAGTACAGGGTGAAATTATATCTCAGTGTAGGTTAACTGTTTTTCTTATTGAAGTCATTAAACATCTTTTAATGTTATTTACTCTTTGCAATATGAGTTCCAAATGTGTTTCTGTTTTTCACTTTTCTTTGATTTTAGTGAATTTTGCTATGCAAAAATTTAAGATTTTGTTAATTCCATTTATCAGTCTTTTCTTTCATAATCCTGGTTTGTGTCATACTTAGACACTATTCACTTTGAGATTATAATGTTTTTCGATGATTTCTTTTCATATTTATAAGACAGTACCACACTGCTTTCTTTTTATAGTTTTATAATATATTTCATTTTTTGTTCTCCCACCTTCCTTCTTACTTTCTTTTACAGGTTGTCACCCCAAAAATAGTGTTGGAATCTTTACGATTTTGAGACTTCTTATTCCAGAACCTTGTATAGGTGTCCAGTTTTTCAAGTCTTCATTTTTACCTCTTCCTAGAATTTTTATGTTTTCTTCACATTGACGTTGCATGTTTCCAATTAAATTCATTTCTGTTTTCCAGGTATAGAAAAATAATTATACATTTAACCCTCCCTTTTGAATTCACATCTTCAAATTCTTTCTCTTATCTCAATGTGTTGAATAGTTTCTCCAGAATGAATTTAAAAGTGAAAATCATGATCACTCCATCTTGATTTTACTTCCAGTGGGATTGCATCTATCATTTCTCACTTAAGCACAGTGTGGGCTTTTAGAGTGAGATGTACTTTCTCTTGCTAGGGAATTGCTTATTCCTCTTATGAAGAGTTTTAATTAAGAATCATGATAAGTTTATTACATGCTTTTTTTTTTGTATCTTAGGATACCATTGAATTTTCTTTTTCTATGAATATGGTGAATTAATAAATTTCAAATACTGAACCAATTCATTCCTAGTCCTGATGTATCATTCTTCTTATATACTGTTGGCTTTTCTTTTAATAATTTACTTACAAAATGTACATTGATGTGTCAAGGCAGGGTTGACCTGTAGTTTCCTTTTCCTTTATGCTATATTTATGTAGCAATATATTATATAGCATTGTAACTTTTTTCATTAAAAAATTTTTGGAAACTTTTGCTTTTTCTACATTCTGAAATAGTATTGGAATTACAGATTACATAGAAGTTTGGTAAAAATTCTCCTGTGAAATAATGTAGGCTTTGTATATATTTTTTGAGAGAAGAAAATTCTTTAACACTTAATTTTCCTTTATAGACATGTCCTTTTTGAAATCATTTTTAAAGTCATATTTCTCTAGAAAATTTATACTATAAAGTCAAGTTTTCAAATGTATTTATATAGATTTGATAAAATAATTTCCCACAATTCTTAGAATTTTCTCCATATCGCCATTATTTTCTCATTATTGTCATCATTTATTATTTTAGCATTTTGCTTTACTTCGTTTTGTTAATTTTAGATAATGGGTCATTCATTTTACTGATTTTTAAGAAAACGACTCGATTTCTATGTTAGTAAACAACTTTTCAGCTTCTCAATTGACTAATTCATGCCTTTATACTTTTTTGATATTTTTTCAGCTAACCTTTTATCATTTCTTTAACTTCTTGAATTGATTGCCTTATTATTTTTATTTTCTTTTCATTAGTATCCAAGATTATGAATTTTACTGTGAGCATTGCTTTATTCATGCTCCCATATCGCATTGGTAATTCCAAGTTTTATATTATCGTAGACAGGTAATGTTTTCAATAATTGTAATTTATAGATGTTCTCTTGATATATAAAAATTAATACAATAGTTTTGAAATACTCCACAGACTCTAGAGTAAAAGATATGGTCTCTATGTTCTGTGTGAGTGTATACTTCGGTTATACTTTATTAATTACTTTGTTTAGGTTTTCTATATTCTTCCTTATATTTTGTTTATAAGTTTTGCTTTTTGAAATCTAACAGTATATGATTTGGTACATATATGTATGTCCAAATCTGCTTATCTTCATGTGAATTCCACTATTTAGCTGTGTAAAAGACCTCTCTTTTAAATTTCTTTTTGATTTTTTTCATTAGAGAAGTTGTGGGTTTACCAAAAATGGATAAATTACAGCAATCTCATACTCTACCCTATTATTAATACCTTGCATTATTGTGATATATTTGTTACAAGTGGTGGGAGCACAGTTTTATAATTGTACTATTAATTGCATATGATTCTCTGTTTGTGTTGTATTGTTCCATGAATTTTTCTTTTAATTTTATTCTGGTAACATATACAACCTAAACTTTTCCTTTTAACATATTCAAATATATAAATTCAGTGCTGTTGGTTACATTCTTAGTGTTGTGCTACTATCACCACCATCAATTATCAATCTCAGTAGAAACTCTATATAATTTAAACATTAACTCCAAATTCTCTAACACCAACCTATTCCTTGGTAAACCTATATTCTAGATTCTGACCCTATCAGTTTGTTTATTCTAATTATTTCATAGCAATGAGATAATACACTATTTGTACTTTTGTGTCTAACTTATTTCACTCCACACAATGTCTTCAAGATTCATCCATATTGTTGCATTATCAGAACTTCATTCCTTTTTATGGCTGCATAACATTCCATTGTTATATATACTATATATATATTCTTCTCCATTAATCAGTTGGTGGACAGTTGGGTTGCTTCCATCATTTGGGAATCGTGAATAATGCTGCTATGAACCTTGATGGGTGAACATCTGTTTGAGCCCCTGTTTTCAATTCTTTTGGGTTTATACCTAGAAGTGGGATTGCCAGGTATACAGTAATTCTATACTTAACTTTCTAATAACTGCCCAAATATTTTCCACCATGGCTGCACCATTTGGTTGTCTTTATGCTGTTGAGTTGTAGGATTTCTTTATATATTCTGTATATTAAATACTTATGAGATATGTGATTTCCAAATACTTTCTCCCATTGAGTGGACTGCCTTTTTACTTTCTTGACAGAGTACTTGGGAGGACAAATGTATTCAAATTTGAGGAGGTTGCACTTATCCATTTTTTCTCTCATTGCTTGTGCTTTGAATGTAAGGTCTAAAAACCATTTTCAAACATGAGGTCCTGAAGATGTTTCCCTACATTTTCTTATAGGAGCTTTATACGTTTTGGTTCTTATATTTATGTTTTTGATTCATTTTTAATTGATTTTTGTATATGATGTGCGGTAGGAGCCCACCTTTATTCTTTTGCATATGGAAATCCAATTTTCAAAGAACAATTTGTTAAAGAGACAATTCTTTCCCACTTGAGTGGTCTTCACCCCCCTTGTCAAAAATCAGTTGGCCATAAATGTGAGGACTGATTTCAGAACTCTCAATTTGATTCCTTTGGTCTATTTTTCTGTCCTTGTACCAATACCATGCTGTTTTGATTACGGTGGGTTGTAATAAGTTTTAAGATTGGGAAATATGAGTCTTGCAACTTCATTCTTAATTGTCAAGATGGCTTTGGCTATTGTGGATCATCTACCCTTCCATATAAATTTTATGATTGGCTTTTTCATTTCTGCAAAAAAAGGCTGTTGGAATTTTGATTGGGTTTGTATTGAACTGTAAGTTGCTTTGTGTAGAATTGGCACCTTAAGAATATTTAGTCTCCCAATCCATGAACACAGACTGTTCATCAATTAATTTAGGTCCTCTTTGTTTTCTTTAAGCAAGGCCCTGAAGTTTTCTGTTGTACAACTCCTTTACATATTTGATTAAACTTACCCCTAGCTATTTGATTCTTTTAATTGCTGTTATTGTAAATAGAATTTTTTTCTTGGTTTCTTCATCTGATTGTTCATTGTCAGTGTTTAGAAGCACTACTGATTTTGGGGTATTGATTTGTATCTCTCCACCTTGATTAATTCATTTATTAGTTCTAGTAGCTTAGCTGTGGATTTGATAGAATTTTCTATATATAGGATCTTGTCATCTGCAAATAGGAAAAGTTTTGCTTGTTCCTTTCTAATTTGGATGTCTTTTATTTATTTTTCTTTCCTAAGTTCTCTTACTAGAACTTCCAGTACAATATTGAATAACAAAATAGTGACAATGGGCATCCTTGTCTTATTCCTGATCTTAGAGGGAAAGCTTTCAGTCTTTTACCATTAAGGATGATATCTGTCCTTTTTTTCATAGATTCCTTTTGTCATATTAAGAAGATTTCTTTCTATTCCTAATTTTCTAAGTGTGTACATCTAGAAGGGCTGTTAGATTTTGTCAAATACCTTTTCTGCAAAAAATGAGATGCTCATGTGTTTTTCCCTTTATTCAGTTAATGTGGTGTTATGTTAATTGATTTTCTTATATTGAACCACATTTACATACATGGGATATATCCACCTTGATTGTGGTATATAACTCTTTTAATATGCTGTTGGGTTTAGTTTGCTAGTATTTTATTCAGAATTTTTGCATCTATATTCATAAGGGATAATAATTTGTAATTTTCTTTTTATGGTACCTTTATCTTGCTTTAGTATGAGGATTATTTTGGCCTCATAGAATAAATTAAGGAGGGTTCCAGTCTCTTCAATGTTTTAGAGGTGTTTGAGCATAATTGGTTATTCCTTCTTTGAATATTTGGTAAAATTCCCCTGTGAAGCCATCTGGTCTTGGCTTTTCTTGAGGGGAGGTTTTAGGTTACTGGTTCAATCCCTTTACTAGTCATTGGTTCTTCATATCTACTTCTTGAGTCAGTGTAGGTAGTTTGTATGTTTTTAGTGATTTATCCATTTCACCTACATTATTTAATTTTTTGAAAGTACGGTTGTTCATAGTATCCTCTTATAGTTCTTTTTTATTTCTGTGGAGTTGGTAATAGTGTTCCCCTTTTCATTTCTGACTTTAGGTATTTGTATTCTTTTTTTTCTTCATCAAACAAGCTACAGATTTGTCAATTTTATTGATATTTCAAAGATCTAACTTTTGGCTTCATTGATTTTCTCTCATTATTTCTTTTTAAATTCTCTATTTCATTTCTCTCCATTCGGAGTATGGTTTTTTCCTTCCTTTTGCTTGCTTTGAATTTGTTCTTCTTTTTCTAGCTTTTCCTGTTTTGAGATCTTTTTCTTCTTTTTCAATGCTACATAGAGCTATAAATTTCCCTCTCAGTGCCACCTTTCCTGAATCCCATAAGATTTGGTATGTTATAGTTTCATTTTCATTCTCCTCAACATATTTCCTGATTTCCCTTGAACCTATTTATTAAGAGTACATTGTTTAATTTTCACATATTTGTGAATTTTCCATTTCTCCATCTACTATTAATTTTTAGATTCATTCCACTGTGGTTGGAGAAGATGCATTATATGATTTCAGTATTTTTTAATTTATTGAGACAATGTTTTGTGATCTAAGATGTGGTTTAACCTGGAGAATGATCCAAATTGCACTAGAGAAGAATATGTACTCTGGTCCAGATGGGTGAAGTGTTCTATATAGGTCTGTTATGTCTAGCTAGCTTAGAGTATCACTCAAGTCTTCTATTACTATTGATCTTCTGTCTAGATGTTCAATCTATTATTGCAGTGTTGTATTAAAGTCTCCTACTATTAAGTTAGACTCATGCATTTCTCCTTTTAAATCTGTCAATAGTTTCTTCAAATGTTTTGGGGCTCTGTTGTTAGATACAAATATATTTATACTTGTTATATTCTCTTGTCAAACTGAACCCTTTATCAGTATATGATGACCTCTTTGTCCCTTGTTAGATTTTTCATTTTAACATCTATTTTATTTGATATAAGTATAGCTACCCCAGCTGTCTTTTGGTTCTTACTTGTATAAGTTATTTTTCCATCCTTTCACTTTCAACCTACTTATGTGTTTGAGTTTAAAACATGACTCTTGTAAATATAACATATAGTGGGATCATATTTTTTTATCCATTATGCTAATCTCTGACTTTTGACAGTAGAGTTTAATCTGTCTACATTTAAAGTAACTACTGATAATGCAGTACATTATTTTGCCATTTTGCTACTTAGTCTTTGTAAGTCTTACACTTTTTTCCCTTTCATTTCTTTGGTTAATACTTTCATATTTATTTGATTTTTTTTGTACTGTACCATATCGAGTGCCTTCTCATTTCTGGATGTATTTTCTCTATATGTACGTATTTTTCATATATTTTCCTTGTGGTTACCCTGGAATTATGATTTAATATTAAAGGTATATAACAATCACATTTGATTTGATACCAAGCCACTTCATTAGAATATATATGCACTACTCCTATATACCTCTGTCCCCCACTTTTTTTTGTATTTGTTAAAAATTGTATCTTTATATAATTGTGTGTCGAAATCCATAGGTTTTTTTTTTTTTTTTTTTTTTTTTTTTACCTTGTATGCATTTGTATTATAGGCACTGGAGCAAGTAAGAAGTGGAGTTACTTACCAAAACATAAAACTAAAATAGTTCAGGCATTTCTAATTACCTGTATGGTTACCTTTGCTATAGGTCTTTTATTTCTTTATGCCACAGTGATCCACTGTCTAGTGTCCTTTCTTTTCAGCCTGAAAAACTCCCTTTAGCATTGCTTCAGAGTTCATCTACCCATTACCACGAGTGGTAATGAACTCCCTCAACTTTTGTTTATCTGGGAATATTTTAGTTTCACACTCATTTTTGAAAGAAACTTTCACTGGATATTATATTCATGGTGGGTGATTGTTTTCTTTCAGTACTTTAAGTATTTCAACAACTGTCTTCTTGTCTACATGGTTTGTGATGAAAAACAAAATCACTTAATATAAGCAGTACTTCCTTGTAAATAACACACTGCTGTGTTTCAGAATTCTCTCCTCCTTCTTTCCATTTGAGTGTTTGACCAGTATGTATTCATATGTATTTCTTCAGAATTCTCCCTTCTTCTTTTCATTTGAATGTTTGACCAGTAGGTATTCAGACGTATTTCTCTTCAAGTTTATTCTGTTTGCTGTTTTGTGACTTCTTGGATGTATATATTCACATCTTTTGCTAAGTTTGGGAAGTATTCTGTCATTATGGTTTTGAATATTCCTTCTACCCCTTTCTCTCTGCTCTTCTGGGACTCCCATTGTGCATATCTTAGTAAACTTGATGGTGTCCCACAGGTCTCTTAGGCCATTTTTGCTTTTTTTTATAATCATTTTTCTTTTTGCTCCTTAGCCTAAGTTCACTGATTCTTACTTTTGCAAGCTCCAATTGCTGCAGAAACCATTCTGGAAATTTTTCATTTCAGTTATTGTGGTCTTCAACTCCAATAGTTTTATTTAGCTCATTTAAAAAATTTCTGCCTCTTTATTGAGATTCTCATATTCATATTGTTCATTGATTGTTTTCCCAATATTCTTAAATTCTTTCTCTGTGTTTTCCTTCATCTCCTTCAGCATATTGAAGAAAAATTTTTATACTCTTTTCTGAATATATCTACAGCCTTATTCTTTGATATATTCTGGATTTTTTTTCCTCTTCCTTTGAATTGGCCATCATTTCCTGTTTCTCCATTTGCCCTGTAATATTTCTTTTGCACATAGTACATTTCTAATATTTTAAAATATTAATTCTAGTATTTATTCCCTTGGATGTCTGTTTGTTGAGTTTGGATCCAGTTAGTCATAAGACAGAGATTTTTTTTTGAGTCTAATAAAATCAAGCAAACCTAAGCAAAACCACTTTTGCAGTCTTTGCATATTGACTTTTTGGTGCTCTCCAGAGTTCAGCCCTCCTACCAAGAAGAATGTAAAACACCTCTCCTGAGTGTTGCACTGTAGAACTTAGTATAGGTAAACCTTTGCCCCATGTCACCTGACTTAATTGTTTCTTACCGTGCTTTTTAATGTGCTTTTGTCTGGAGCGAAAATTTAGGGAGTCCGGCATACCAGAGTAGACTTTCCCAAGCCAGTCTTTCCCAGCTGGAACAAAGCCTGAGACCCACAAAGGGAGTGCCCTCTGGCTCCAAATTGCTCTAGGCAGGGGGGAATGGTGGGGTCAGAAACGGTGCCATAAGCTTATCTTATGGTTTCCCAAAGCTGTGCTTTTTTGGCATGGGCAGGCACTGGGAACCGAACCTGGGTCTCCAGTACAGCAAGTGAGAACTCTGCCTGCTGAACCACCGTGGCCCACCCCAAAGCTGTGCTTTTTTTTTTGACTCAATAGCTGCCCAGCAAATGCAGCCCCTCAACCGTCCTCCACAGCTCTGACAAGTATATCATGTTTAAATCTCCTTCTCCGCCTTTGTCTGGGGTGGTTTGGATCAATGACTGCCCTCAGTCCAGGCTCACCATGACCCAAAGCAGCTAAGCAAAAGCAATAATCAGTGATGGGACCATACATCCCCAGATATTAGGGAACCAGGTCTTTATATCCCACGCTGGCATCAGCACAGGGCTCTAGGGGCTGTGTTTGAGTTCTTCACTGCTGCCAGTTATGAGACTGGGAGATGGGCTATGGTAGCCACCCACAGGCAGTACAATTCACTGGTATTTACCACATTTACCAGCCCTTTCCTGCTGCACCTCCATGGAGGTTGCACTGTGTTCTACTGGACTCTGGAGTTTTAAAATAGTTGATTCAGGCAGTTCTTGCCTGTTTAGTAGTTGTTCTGGTGATGGGATTGATCCCTACAACCTTTTCTTTGTCATCTTCCCACAGTCTTCTAGGGCCTGTGCTGTTGCATTTAATTGCTTGTGATTTGAATTTAACTTTGATTTTTATTAAGATAAAAATTTCTGATTTATTTTTGTTCTCCATTCATTGGTTTACTATTATACTGCTGTTTTATTTTAATTATAAAATTATCTTTTGTTTTATCAAAAATGGTATAGCACATGGTTTGCAGTTATGGTTCATTGTTTATACAAATTTAGTTTATATAGTTTAAAAGCAATCCAAAAATTTTCCACACAAAATGCAGTGTCTTCCAGCCCCATTATTCCCATCCCTTCTGGTCTAGATTCTTTCTCAAAAGAATAATTTTTTACTTTAAAACTCTTTTGGCTGATTTCCTGGTGCATATTAATGCATTTTCCCATCTTCTACATCATTTCAATAAACAAGTTTCACTTGATTTTATATTCTCAAGTACTTATCTTTTTATTAATGTTCACAATTATTTGACTCACAGTCAAATTGACTTAATACTGGTCTGACTTATTCATTCTTTTTTGTCTGAGCTTATAATTCTAAAATTATTGCTTATTTTCTTGACAGATATTTAGGAGTCAACATTCCACTGCTTTCTAACATTGGATGTTGCTATTGATAAGCCTGAGGCTAGCAATACATCTTTTCTTTTATAGCTGATTTTGATATTTGTTGAGGTTTTAAAAGGATTATATTTGTATTTTTCAAATCAAGCAATTTACTAGAATATTTATTGTAATTTTCATCACTCTCTTTTTTTTGTTAAGGTACAATGTACTCTTCCAAACTGTAAGTTTAAATCTTCTTTTATTTCTGTGGAATTTTAATTTTTTTTGTATGCTGTATAGCATGGTCACATTTCATTATTTTTCCAGGTGAGTATCCCATTATTGCAGCACCATTTGCTGAATTTTTGTTTTGTTTGTTTTTGTTTGTTTGATTTGTTTTTTGGGGGAAAAGTGCATGGGCTGGGAATTGAATCCAGGTCTCCCACATGACCGGCGAGAATGCTACCACCAAACTATCCTTGCACCCCTAGGTACTATATATTTTAATATCCATTCTTTATTACTGCCATTATTTCTTTTTGTTTGTCCAATAATACATATATTGTATCTCATCTGCCTGTCTTCTATATCTATAATTTTCTCTTTCATCCTTTTAAATTCTTTGTTAAATCCATCTATTTTGCTTGATTCTCTCCTTCCTTTACGGTATGTCCCAATTAATCTCTCCTTCCTTTACGGTATGTCCCAATTGTCCTTTGTCTTGGTTCCAATTTTTTCCCTAGTTCTGCGATTTATCCCTTTTTATTTCTTTTCTGAGATTGGCCAGTCTAACTCGTAATTTTCTGTTGCCCTGTTATCACTTACCTGAATTTCTTTGTATTTCTTTAACAACCCCCCATTTCATGTCAACTGACTTTACGTTTTTTAAATTCATGAAAAAACATTTGATTTCCTGTGAGTGTTCTTTGCCTGCACTTGCTTCTGTTTTTCCCATCCTTCTTTAGTGTCCTTGCTCATATTTTATCTTGGATTCTTTTTCATCATTCACTTTGAATAAAATCAGTTTTTTCAGACAAATCTTTACCAGATTTTTTTTTTTTTTAACATGGGCAGGCACTGGGAATCGAACCTGGGTCCTCAGGCATGGCAGGCAACCACTCTTACCTGCTGAGCCACCGTGGCCTGCCCCTTTACCAGATGTTTGAAGGAAGAGTTCAGGGCTGTGCTAAGCAGGGATTTTAATCATGACTTACTATGATTTTTTAGGCTTATCTTTCCTCCAGCAGTTGGAGGCAGGCAACTGTTTAGTTTCTTATAACTTGAGGTCTGTCTTTTTGACCTTGCCTCATCACCAGACCACCTTCTGAAACTTTGGATTGTTAAAAGAGCCCCTGTTTATATTTTGAAAAGGTTCTAGTAGACTTTGTATCTGTTTATATTGTTGTAAACAAGGGATTTGGTTTAGAACCTTGGGCTATGTCTCTTACTTTTAAGACTTATACTACTATACATTTATAGGACTTTGTAACCTACACATCCTCTCTTTGATATATTTTACTCCCCGGTTAGATTACCAGTGCTTCACAACCACTGTAGTTATTTAGCAGTCTAGAGCTTTGAAGGATTTATTGTTTAATCAAGCCACAAGTTTAGCCATATGCCATGACCTGATCTATTGTATGTTTTTGAGTGACATAGACATCTCCTTCACATTCAGACCAAATCCTAACCCATTTATAGCTCTGAGAAGTTGACATTTCTTCCAAGGGAAACATTTACTTTAAAAAAAAATTCAGGAGGGCAGACAAAGAATAAAACATTTTTAGAGAGATGTGGTAAGAGAATAAACTAAGTATTGGAGTAAAAAGCTTGGAAATTCTATTGTTGATATTACTTAAAAATGTAAATATAGTGAAAGCAGAAGATGGTAAGAGGATACGGAAGAGAAGAAAGATGTGTGAAATTAAGGTTCTTGAAGTCTCCAAGTGTTAATTTCTGCTTAGCACTCTCAACACCTTTGTTAACTTGGAATGAAAAGAAAGAGAGCCTTGCTCAAGGAAACTTATCAGAATAAATGTGATAAAATTTTAGATTTTTTTCAGAGAAATCTCACCATGCCCATGATTTGCATTATTTAAAAGAAACAAAATGGCTCTTCCTAAGTTAATTGCAGGGCCACCTGATGGCAAATGCCAATGTGATAACTACAAATGAACACAGATCCCTGAACTTAGCTAATGGCATAGTTACAATAAACAAGAAATAAAGTCACTAATGTAATGGCAAATGCACTATTTACATATGGATTAGGGTTCAAGCAAAAAATTCTTCTTGGTTCAACTTTATTGAAGGCAGTTGCTAGAGGATACTTTTTTGGGAGTTCCCAAGTGCATTATTAATATCACTAGGAATTCCTTCGGTCCAATTAAAAACCCATGTTTATATTTTCCATTAGCAGAAGCTGTTCCCTGGTTTCACATTAATTATCACAGTCATGTATCAAGTATCCAAATTTATTGTCATCTGTTCTGCAACTGCTGCAAAATTTTAAATTGCATAGATCTACTTCCTATTATTCAAATATTTTTTAAAACATCAGCTTGTTTTCATTTCTTTATTTTCAGAGTTATACTTCTAAGCTCTGAATTCTCTAGTTTAGCCAGAATTAGAATTGGATTTCATATTTTAACACAATTCACAGCAGTAATAATGGATTATAGGATTAAAAAATATTTTGGATAATTGAACTATTACCAGATATGGGGTTTCCAAATATTTTCTCCCATTCTGTACGCTCTCCTTTTACTTTTATAATGAAGACTGTTTTGGTTGGTTAAATGCAGTCAGAATGCAGTATATCAGAAAAAGAATAGCTTTTAAAAACAGAATTTAATAGGTTACAAATTTAGAGTTCTAAGGCTATAAAAATTCCAGACTAAGGCAGTCAGAGAAAGATAACTTGACTCAAGAAAGGTCAATGTCTGGGAAGGTGCATAGCTGGTGTCCGCCCTTGTTCCCGGTTCCATTGCTTCCAGCTTCTGAGGCAGTGGCTCCCTCTCTAAGTGTCCGTGGGCCTTCACTTAGCTCCTCTGGGACACAGCATTGGGTTCTGGCTTGCTTAGCATCTCATGGGAATGCACGTGGTAATGTTTGCTGGGCTCTGCATTTCCGAATATCTATGTCTAAGTATCTGCTCTCTGTTGGCACTCCAAGCATCTCTAAATGTCTGTATCTCTGTTGGCTCTGAAGCAACTGTTCTCCAAGCATCTGCGCTTCCTCCAAAATGTTTTGCCTTTTAAAAGATTCTAGTAAACTAACCAAGACCCACCTTGAATGGGTAGAGTCACATTGACATCTAATCAAAACATCACACCCACAACTGTGTGTGTCACATCGCCATGTAAACAATGCAACCAAAGTTTCCACCCCACAATATTGAATCAGGATTAAAAGACACATGGCTGCCCCACAAGATCAGAAGAAAAAGTCATGCTTCTCTGGGGTACATAATAGTATCAAACTGGCACAAAGACCTTTGATACACAAAAATTTTTAATTTTGATTAAGTCCCATGTATCTTTATTTTTTGTGTGGTTTTTGTATAAAGTCAAAGAAACCATTGCCTAACAGATGATCATGAAGTTACTTTCCTAATTTTCTTTCCAGTAGATTTATAGTTTTGATTCTTATTATTTAGGTCTTTGATCATTTTGAGTTAGATTTCATACGTAGTGTGAGGTAGGGATCCACTTCTTTCTTTTGCACATGGAGACCCAGTTTTCCAAGCACCATTTGTTGAAGAGACTGTTCTCTCCCCATTGAGTGGACAAGGCAGTCTTATAAAAAATCAATTAGCTATCAAAGTGAGGGTTTACTTATAAACTGTCAGTTCAATTCCATTGTTCTATAGGTCTTTCCTGGTGCCATTGCATGCTGTTTGATCACTGTAGGTTTGTGATAAATTTTAAAATCAGAAAATTTGAATCCACTACATTCTTTTTCAAGATAATTTTGGCTATTTGAGGCCCTTACCCATCTATATAAATTTGATTATTGGCTTTTTCATTTTTGGAAAGAAGGCTGTTGGAATTTGGCTTGGGGTTGTTATGAATCTGTAATTTGCATTGGATAGAATTGACATCTTAACTATATTTAGTCTTCCAATCCATGAGCACAGAATGTCCTACCATTTTATTTAAATCTTGTGTTTCTTCCAGCAATGTTTTCCTTTTTGGTTTTTAGTGTATAAGTCCTTAATATCCTTGGCTAAATTTATTGCTACATATTTGATTCTTTTACTTGCTATTGTAAATGGAACATTCATTTCCTCTTTATATTGTTAATTACTAGTACATTGAAACAACACTGATTTTTATGCCTTGATCTTGTACATCCCCAACATTGCTGAAATCATTTATTAGCTCTAGTAGACTAGTTATGGATTTTTCAGGGTTTTCTGTATATAGGATCAAGTCATCTGCAACTAGGGAAATTTTACTTCTTCACTTCCAATGTGGTTGCTAATTGTTCTTCTAAGTTAGCACTTCCAGTACAATGTTGAAAAACAGTGTCGACAGGGGACATTCTTGTCTTATTCCTGATCTTTAAGGGAATTCTTTTAGTCTTTTATCAATGACTCTGATGTTAGCTGTGCTTTCTTATATATGTCCTTTACCATGTTGAGGAAGTTTCCTTTTATTCCTAATTTTGTATGTGTTTATTAAGAAGGGGTGCTGAATTTCGTCAAATGCCTTTTTCTGTATGAATTGAGATGATCCTGTGGTTTTATTATTTGGTTAATGCAACATATTATATGAATTGATTTTCTTATATTGAACCATTCTTGCATACCTGAGAAAAAATCCACAGATATTTGGTTTGAAACTGTTACATATCCCAGAAAAGCTATGCTCTTTAGTCAGTCTTGTGGGGGCAGACCTATTTTTGAGTGGACCTTTTGATTAGGTTGTTTCCATGGAGATGTGGCTCCACCCATTCAAGATGGGTTTTAATCTGCTTGCTGGAGTCTTTTAAGAGAGAGACATTTTTGGAGAGATCTCAGAGCCAACAGAAGCAGAGTGACAGAAATGCCCTGGGAAAAACAAGTGAGGACACACAGAAGTAGAGGCATTTTGGAAAGCGAGCCAGCAGATGTTGCCATGTACCTCCCCATGTGACAGTGGAACCCCTGATACCATCAGCTTTTCTTCAGAGTCAAGGTATCTTTCTCTGGACGCCTTAATTTGAACATTTTCAAGGCCTTAGAACTGTACATTTGTATCCTAATAAACCCTTTATAAAATCCATTTCTGAAAAAAAAAGCCAATCCATTTCTGGTTTATTGCAATCTGGCAGCTTTAGCAAACCAAAAGATCATGGTGATAATTCTTTTAATATGTTTTTTTATTCAATTTGGTACTATGTCATTTAGGATTTTTGCATCCAAATTCAAAAGGGATATTGGTTTGTGAATTTCTTGTTGTATCTCTATCTGGCTCTAGCATTAGGGTTTTATTAGCCTCATAGAATAAGCTAGGGAGTATTTCCTCCTCTTCAAATGTGGTGTGTTGGGAAGTTTTTGATTACTAATTCAATCTCTTTACAGGTTATTGGTTTGTTGAGATGTTCTGTTTCTTCTTGAGTTAGTTTGTGTGTTTCTAGGAATTTTTCCATTTTATCTAGGTCATCTAATTTGTTGGTGTATCCTCTTATAATCCTTTTTTCCCCTGTGGGGTCAGCAGTAATGTCACACTTTTAATTTATGATTTTAATTATTTTTACCCTCTCTCGTTTTTCCCTTGTCAATTTAGCTAAAGTTGTGTCAATTTTATTGGCCTTTCAAAGAACAACTTTTGGTTTTGTTGATTCTAGCTTTTAATTCACTAATCTTTACTCTAATCTTTGTTATTTCCTTCCTTCTTCTCACTTGGCATTTAGTTTGCTCTTCTTTTTATAGACTTTCCAGTTGTGAGTTTAGGGCTCTGATTATAGAGCCTATAAATTATAATTTTAACACCCTAAATTTATAATAATCACATTTGATTTGATACTAACTTAACTTCATTAGCAGTTAATGTCCCCCAAACTTTTTGCTGTACTTGTTACAAATTACATCTTTATAAATTACATGCCTCAAACTATAGATTTATCATACTTTTGTTCATTTGCATTTGAGAACCTGTAAATAGTAAAAAGTGAAGTTATATACCAAAAAAATACAATAGTAGTGACATTTATATATTACCCATATAATTACCATTATTAGAGGCCTTTTTTATTTAAGTCACTTCAATCCACTGACCAGTGTCCTTTCATTTCTTTTTAGCATACCTTTAGCATTGCTTTTAGGGAAGGTCTAGTGGTGACAAGCTCCCTCGGTTTTTTTTAATCTAGGAATATCTTGATCTCTCCCTTCTTTTTGAGAGACAATCATGCCAGATGTAAAATTCTTGGTTGGCAATTGTTTTCTTTAAGTACTTTAAGTATGTTATTTTTCTTCTTTTTTGCCTCTATGATGTCTGATAAATCAGTTCTTAATCTTAATTGAATTCCCTTGTACATATGTTGCTATCCTCTTGCATCTTCAGAACTCTTTCCTTGTTCCTGGTATTTATCAGTTGGAATATTGTGTGTCTAGGCATGGTCCTCCTGCAGCTTATTCTGTTTGTTTTCGGGGGGGGATTCTTAAATGTGTATAATCATGTATTTTATTAAATTTAGGGTGTTTTCTACCATTATTTCTTTGAATATTCCTCCTAGCAATTTCTATGTATCTTCCTCCAGGACTTCCATCTTACATATATTGGTACACCTGATTGTGTTCCAAAGGTCTTTTAGGCTCTGTTTTGGTTTGCTAACTCTGTTGAAATGCAATATACCAGAACAGGATTAGTTTTTAACAATAGGGATTTATTAACTTACAAGCTTACAGTTCTGAGGTCATGAAAATGTCCAAATCAAAGCATCAACAGTCAATGCTTGCTCCCCAAAGACCAGCTACCAGTGATCCTGGACTCCTTTGTAACATGACAAGGCACATGGCAGCATCTGCTGGTCTCTCCCTTCTCTCCTGGGCTTCATTGCTTCCACCTTCTGACATCAGTGGTTTCCTCTCTGTTTCTGTGGTTTTTCTCTCTCAGATTCTGCATGTGTTTCTCTCTCAGTTTCTGCTCTTTCTCTTTTACATCCTCTTATAAAGGACCCCAGTAAGAGAATTAAGACTCACTTGGGGCATGCCTCAATTGAAATCACCTAATCAAAAGGTCCCACTCATAATAGGTTTATACCCACAGAACTGGATTAGCTTTAAGAACATGAATTTTTGGAGTCCATAACACCTCCCAACCATTACTGGCCATATTTGATTTTTCCTTTTTTAAAAATTTGTGCCCCTCAGCCTTAATATTTTTATTTCGTTGTTTTTAAGTATACTGATTCTTCTGCCAGCTTCAATCTGCAGTTGAAACTCTTAACAGAATTTTTCATTACAGTTATTGCAATCTTCAATTCAATTATTTCTTTTTGGGTCATTTAAAATTTTCTATATCTTTATTGAGATTCTTATAGCTTTCATCCATCATTTTCCTCAAACCCTTTAGTTATTTTTCCACATTTTCTTTTATCTCCATGAAGATATTGAGCATCATTTTTAAAAGTCTTTGCCTCATATTTAAAGTCTGGTCCTCTTTATTGATGATTTCTGGATTTTCATCTTGTTCCTTTGGATAGACCATCATTTCCTCTTTGTCTTACATAACCTTTTATTGCACATAGTACATTTTAATATTTTTCAAAGTGTTAACTCTCGCATGTAGACCCTGCAATGCCTGTTCCTTAAGCTTTGTAGCTTGTGATATGACGACGATATCCTTGAGTGCCAGGAGTTAACAAAAACAAACAGTAGCAAACAACAACAGCCCCTCAAAACACCATTCACAGTCTTTGCAAACTGGCTGTGCATTGGCTGGTCCGCTGCTTCAGAGTTTAACCCTCTTATCAGGAAGAGCAACCTGAGGCAAATGTGGAGTGGAGGACCTTTTCTGTCCAGTCCTGGGTTGATGCTATCTCACTTGTAGCCTTTGGAATTCCCCTGTTTAGAGGAATTCCGATGTCCCCCTCTACTTCTTATGAGATAGACCAACCCCCTCTCAAGTCCTCTGTTTTATTTCTTAAAGGAGGTAATCCTTTGTCCCAGGCCACTTTGACTTAATTGTTTCTTACACTGATTTAGCTGTCCCAAGCTCCTTCTGCCTGCAGAGCAAGTTCTGGGAGGGTAAGCCAGACAGGAGTTTCCTGGTTCAGCATTTCAGGCTGCCAACCGATAGATTAGTAATGACATACAGTCACCCCATTTTATGCATAAGGTTTACTCTGCTCCCTCTGGAACAGGTCCATAAATCTACACATGCTGGGAGGAACTGGGGGAGAGAATAGCAAGGGTGCTACAAGCTTTAACATTTTTTTTTTATTTGACACTTGCCTAGTTATTACAATCTTTCAGCTATTTCCCAGAGTTTTGAGGAAGATGGCTGTGCCAGTTTTTCCAAGTTGTCAAAGATTCTTTCAGGGAAGGGCACCCTGTAGCCACTATCTTGGTTGATTAGAAGCTGTTCCTTAGGTTTTTACAACCTTCTGCAATCTAAACAAATGGCTCCATAGGAGCTAAACTTCTTTATCTCTCCAGTATATTTCACTATAACACTATCTTAACTGTCTTTTGCCTTTCACTTACCTTTAAACCAAGCTGCTGATTTTTTCTCAGAAAGCCCAGAAATAGGAAAATATTCCCACTGTATTCTGACAATGCTCAATAACCCTTAATGATTATTGTTATCTTCATTATCAGCAGTTACAGGATAGGAACATAGAAAAAGGGAATTTCTGAGGAAGAGAATTGCAAAATAGGGGCATTTATCTTTAGGATTTTCCTTTTTTGTACTTGTTTCACCACTTTACGTACCTTCTCATGGGTATACCTTACACACTAGCCCCTACCCCTCGCACCTGCCCCGACCTTGTATATGGCAAGAAAATCATAATATATTAATATGAATAAGTTCACCACGTCCATTTACAATGGGTGGTCTGTGCAATTCTAGATAAATATGTTTCTTAAAAAAAGAGTTCTGGGTTAAATTGGTTTGGGAATGTCTGTGGTACGTATCTCCATTCTTGAACAGTCATAAAAGCATGCTATGTCCTTTAAGAAATTCTGCAAACATTTTGTTCAACTCATTATTGCAAAATAACTCCAAATAGTGGAGCAAGAAAAAGTTGAAGGACTGAATCTATAGCAGTGGAGTCTCAGATTTTTGGACAGAAGAGATCACTTCAACAGTTGTATGTTCTTAGCAGCCAGGAAATCACCTATGACATAGATAAATTCCATTTCAACAAAAAAATTAAGATATATATTGTAATTTAAATTTTAATATGTATATACTAACATATACATATGTAAAATCTCCCACTCTGCCAATATTGGAGATACAAAGATGTTTTGCAGGGTATACTTTGCATGTTTCCATAAGATCTATCCTAAATTGTTCATTGAACATCTTACAACTTTTGCATAAACTCGTAGAACAACCCTACCTTAACTTTTACTTAAGGTTTTTGCTTTTAGTTTGGTTTATTGGAGGAGAGAAGTGACATCTTAATTCTGGAAAAACCCATCAGCTATCCCTTCTCAAATGTCCTAATCAATTTTGTGAATTGTAACTCACTTATCTCTAAAGGAATAACGAGGATGTTGCTATTGTTAGTGTAGAAGAATTCACCATGACAACAAACTGTTTTCAAGAAAGTGAGGCAAAAAATGTCTCGGGGTTGTTAATTCTTTCTCACTCATGCTTGAATGTGGTTGTATTACTTATTAAAGCTTCTATGTGATTGCTTGGCTAACCCTCATTTATGAAGTGTGCACAATTTGAACTTATTTCCTTCCCTCAGTTGCTCAGTCATTAACTCAACAGATATTTATTTAGCATTAGTATGTTTCAGGCAATGTGTTAGGTGCTGTGCTTTCAAAGTTGAGTAAGACAAATCTCAGCTCTGAACAAGATAAGAGTCCATTTGAGGGAAAAAGAAATAAAAACAACAATAGCAGCATGTTCAAGGTAGAGGGGCAGAACAAAGGAGGATATGGTGAACACAAGTGCTGTCTGAGAAGACTGGAAGGTCAGAGAAAGACTCATGCCCATAACTCAGAAATATGTTCTTTCCTTTTTTTTTTCCTTGCCCCTGGATGTTGCTGAAATAACAAAAAGATAATGGCTATGTATAATTATATTGATAATTTCCATCATTGCCATGATACATAGCTCTATAACCTTTCATTTTCTATTGGTCCTAGGAAAGTCATTCTTTGAGTCTGTGTATTTAGATAAGCATGCCTACTTCATCAGAAAACCTGACAACACCTACTTTAGAGTGCCATTCTATGAATTTCAATAGAAGTGAATCTAGCTCAGAGCTTTTAAAGCTTATTTATTTTAGAATCTCATTTTACTTTAAAGCAGTTTGTTGGAGCATTACGAATATCTGATATGCTGAGAACCATCCCAGGGATTATCATGAGTGGTCTTAATTTTTTTTACCACCCCTTAAAGAGATATATTACCCTGACATTTCAAAATAACAAGAAAAAAATGAAAATAAAATACAAGGGAAACAGTAGACCAGAAAATGTAACAAATCAAATGGAAATAGTGTGACCTAATTACCAGTCTCTTTAAATTTGAACCCATCTAGAAAAGTTACTAATGGTGTTGGATAAGACATAATCATGAATTACAACAGTAAGAAAAAACCTGCTGCTTAACTTACTGCATAATTTAAATCCCTCAGATAATGAGTTGCTGCAATTTGGATATTAATCTAATCAGAAGTAAGCTAAGTATTGGGATACCTGGTCCTTTCCTGCCTCAAAACTAATTACCTATGAAAAAATGAGGAGCTTTGATACAATGAAGGGTTCAACTGGCTCAGGAATTCTTAATTTCAATTCAAGGGGCTAAAGAAATCCTGGAACACCCTAAAATTGCATGCAAACATTTGCATTAATCTCCACATGTGCATCTTTTCAGAGATAGTCCCTTTCTACCTGAACTTTCATCAGGTTCTCTTTACCCCCCAAAAAAAGGCTAAGAACCACTGAACCAGATGATCTCTAACACTGCCTTCGGTCTAAAACATTTTAGGGTTCTGTGATTTTTACAGTTTAATATTTTAGTCACATTTTCTTGGGGACCTGGGAAGCTTTTGGAGTTATTTGGATCCCTTGACACAACTGAACAATTTGAAGCCCTAAATGCTCATTTTTTTTAAAGGGGATGCAGCACTTTGTTCTGCTCTATGGGTCTGGAAAAATAAATGCAATGGTCACAAGCTCTTTACTCATTTCCAGACCATGAATATTTCACGACAGTCACATGTATATTCAAGCAGTATAGACCAGTGTTAGTATTATTCATCCATAAGAGAGTTATAAAACTGCTTTCAGGACAATCCTACTTCTTTCATTGTGGGTGTTTTATATATAAGTATTGAGATTCTTGTGCTTACTTATTCAGAACAAGTTCACATGCCATTTTTTTAAAGATTGCTTTACTTAAGAGTGGCAAACCCCAGCTAGACAGCCTGAAAATAGACAAATTTAAGCTAGACAAAAATGATTCCATAATTTGTGCTTTCTGTTCCCTGCATTCCACATACATGCCCAACTTGCAGGTAAATACTGACCCACAAAAGGACTCTCTGGGTACCTCATTCTAATCCCTCAGCCTCTACAGAACAGAGAACAACGTAGATGGATTTTGAAATAAGATACATCCCCATACATCCAATAAGTCCCACGGATGTCAAAGAGATTTCTTGGAAGATTTGCATGGATTTTCCAGGGATTGGAAGTATCTTGAACCACTGCATTCTGACATGTACACGAAGGTAGGTGTGAGACAGAGGAGAGAAGAGAGAAGAGGAGAGAATGAATTTTTACAAGAATTCTCCTGTCAAGAAAAAATTATTTTAGGTACACTTGGTTCATTTAGTGGCTAAAAATAGTACCTGCTGCCTTTTCTCAGCTGCTTCTAATTTTGAATTCTTCTCTCTGGATGCAAATCTCACTCAAGGTGTGTTGGTCTGAACTCTAAACACTGTCACCTTTGTACTTTCCCTGACCACAATGTGTGGATAGGTTTATCATCTTCCTCTCTGCTCTGCACTCAAATCTCTACTGATTTCTGTACTTCTAACGTATTCTAACCAGAAACAGTTTTACCTAGATGAAACCATTTTCTCTGCTGCCTTCTCACATGGCAGGCTGTGAGTTTTAGTGGAAAGAGCATGGATTTTTAAATATTTTTTTCAAAAAGTCTTTGGTTTGGAATGCTAATGTTTTCATTTTTAAACTTTGTGATTTTGCAAATGTTTTTATAACTTCTCTGAGTTCGCAGGAATAAAGTTTAGAAGCAGAGTATGTATGAATCCTGGAGTCCAGTCTCCAATATGTTTACTTTCCATTAGAGTAGGGAATAGGGCATTTTTGTACCCCTGTGTCTAGCACAAGGCCTGGTACCCAGCAGGTTATAAATGAACATTTACTGCTCATTGAATAAGCCTCAGTTTCTTTATTGAAACTGGGAGTAATCATAGCTTGCAAGACTTTTTGTGAGAAAAAAGTGAGGTCATTCTTTCATTCATCAAATATTGATTGCTATAGGGGTGCAAGGGTAGTACAGTGGTAGAATTCTTGCCTGCCATGTGGGAGACCCGGATTTGATTCCTGGTCCATGCACTTCTTCACGAAGCAAGCAAACAAACAAACAAGCAAAACAAACAAACAAAAATTCAACAAATTTTGAATAATGGGACACTCATATGGAAAAATAATGAAATATGACCCCGCCATACAGCAAACAAAAATATTACATATTAATTGCTATATAAAAATCACTGATCCATATGCCAGGGACACAGTGGACAGGCGATACATATTAACTCGCTTTTTCCTTCTTTGCCCTGTCCCTGCCTCACTGCAAGAAGGTATTGGAAGCCTTCTTCTTACTTCCCAATACCAATTCTGGCCTGTTGTACTGTCATCCTCAGCTTCTCCACAAGCTGGAGTACATGTCATCTCTCTGGGGTCAACCACAGGAAGCCAACTTACCTACACCTCAGCTGTGGGGGGCCAAAGCCCTGCTTTAACCCTTGCATGCTGCTGTAGCCGAGCAATAGTGAGATTGAGGTAAAGAGCATTCAACTTGGAATATATACAATGGTTTGAGTAGAATTCTGAGTTCATTTGGGGATAATAACATCCCTGGGATTATCTTTTAATCAAAGTAGTAGGAGATTGAATTAGTTGATTTCTACACTGCTTCCTGTTTTAAGTTCTAGAACTAAACTAGCACATAACCTTATACAATATGATTCTCTTATTATATTTGCTTTTATTTCAGGTCTTTCTTGCTTACCTCAGTTGAAAGCCTTTTACAGGCACAGATTATGCCAGATAATGTCTCCCATATCCAGGACACTCTTCAATTAAGTAGGAGCTCAAATCCTTATTAAGTAGCTAGCAGGAGGAGTGAACAATTTTTCAGATTCGTGTGACAGTCTCCTGGGCCTAAAAATCAAAGATATTCCATTTGGTTATGGTCCGAACTGAACATCTGGGGCATTTTAAAAACTGTAACATCCCACTTATGTCAAAATATTTGAGGGTGATTATACATGTTCACCTTTTATCTAAAATCACACAAAAGGAATAATATTTATTTCACAGGAAAGATTTGTAAAGGCATAAACTTTATCATTCCTTTTATGAAAGACATATACCTTTTAAATAAAATCTATCAGTTTCCTAACAAGAAAGTTTCCATCTGGAGAACCTTAAAATTAAGTATACTTGATTCTGAAAAAAGTATTCTGTTCAATCTGCAGGAGATGAAGTAAAACAAACAAACAACTGAAAAACAAAGAAGAAGAAAAGAAATGTGAGAAAGAGAAAAGTAAAGTAAAACCCAAACCAAAGAAATGTACCAGGAGGTACAGTCTCCCCTTCAGCAAAGTGATTGTGGCTAGGCAGCCTTGACCCAAGTCTTCTACATCCTTCAGCACCGTCTCCCACCCTCCACTGACAATACTGTCAGAAAACCTGGAAGACAAAGACAAGGATGACTTCGGTGGGCCTGGCTTTGCAGAGCCCTGTGCAGTACCTGTCAGCCAAAGGCCTCTATTTGCTGCCCTGTCACATGCCACTGTTCTGATTTCGTTCCACGCATGGGCTGGAGGATACAAAAGGAATGCAAAGCATCTTGAAAATAGGCTTTGTGTGGCCTGTTACAGTGCTGAGCTTCAGAGAGGGGTCACAACATCAGTGCATCAGTTTCAAAGTGGTGAAGGAAAGCAAGACAAGAGTTTCAAGGAAGCTGGACTAAGAGATACAGATGCTGAGAGCATTGCTGTCTGCATTGTTTTCCATTAAAAGTAATATTTGATGCCATTCAGCTTCAACTTCTTCTGTCTCCTTGGGGCCTCTATTTTGACGTCTGCTATCTTGTCTTCTGTTCACTGTGATGGTGATTTATATTGTTAGATGTTGCTTATCCTTTCTTAAAAAAATGTTATTTATTGTGAAATATAACATATATAAAGGAAAGAAAGAAAAAGCAAAAATTTTCAAAGTACATTTCAACAAGCAGTTACAGAACCAGATTTCAGTGTGTGTTACGGGTTACCATTCTACTATTTCAGATTTTTCCTTCTAGCTGCTCCAAAATACCAGAGGCTAGAAGAAATATCAGTGTAGTGATTCAGCAGTCATACTTGTTTGTTAAATCCTGTTTTCTCTTTATAACTCTTCCTTCCCCTTTGATCCTTCTTCCAATCTACAGGGATGTTTAGGCAACACCCATTCTGACATTTTCATGTTGCTAAAGGGTGTCAACACTGAAGGTTAGGGGAATGTAATTGGTTGATAATCTTGGAAAGGCTGGTCCCCCTGGGTTTCAGGATTTATCTGGCCTAGGAACTCTCTGGAAATTATAGGTTCCGGGAAAGCAAGCACAGTGCATGAAACTTTTATAGAATCTCAGTTCGAGCCCTAGCTGTTCTTAAGAGTTAACTGAAGTGATGTTGGCGTTCCAGTTTGTAAGCTGCTGGAATGCAATACACCAGAAACAGAATGGCTTTTAAAAGGGGAAATTAACAAATTGCAAGTTTACAGTTCTAAGGCTGTGAAAATGTCGAAATTAAGGCACCAACAAGAGGCTACCTTCACTCAAGAAAGGCCAATGAAGTTCGGGGTTTCTTTCTCAGCTGGGAGGGCACACGGTGATGTCTACTAGCTCTCTCTCCCGGCTTCTTGTTTCATGAAGTTCCTCTAGGGATGTTTTCCTTCTTCATCTCCAAAGGTCTTTGGCTGTGTGGACTCTGTTGGTTCTGGTTGCTCTAAAGCTTTTTCCAAAATGATTCCCTTTTAAAAGGCTCCAGTAAGCATGCCAACTGAATAGGTGGAGACACATCTCCATGGAAACTAACTAATTCAAAGTTACCACCCACAATTGGGTGGGTCACATCTCCATGGAAACAATCAAAATGCTCCCACCCAGCAATATTGAATAAAGATTAAAGAACTTGATTTTTCTGGGGTACACAACAAATTCAAAGTGGCACAGCTGGTATTTAGCAAACCACAGCAATTAGCACTATCTAACGGAAGCTTGCATAAGAGTTGCCTCCAGAATAGCTTCTCGACGCTGTTTGATCTCAGTCACTGATGCCTTCTTTCATTACTCTCCTTTTCCCCCTTTTGGTCAGGAAGGCATTGCTGACCCCATGGTGCCAGGGCCAGCCTCATCCCCAGGAGTCATGTCCCATGTTGTCAGGGAGATTTTCACCCTTGAATGTCATGTCCCACATAGCGGGGTGGGTAATGATTTTCCTTGCAGAGTTGGGCTTAGAGACAGGCCACACAGGAGCAACAAAAGAGGTTTCCTGGAAGCAACTTAGGCTGCTTTATAGGTAGTCTTAGCTTCTCCATTACAGAAATAAGTTTCATAAGGGCAAGCCTCAGAAGCACGGACTTGGCCTATTTTCTTGGGTATCTATACCCTATGGTTGAGAGGGTACCCAGGGCTTCCCGGATGGGAAAGTTAAATAGTTACATTTTTTTTTTTTCCTTTAGACCCTCAAAGGACTCTATCAATCCTTTTTAATTGTCAGTCTACCTTAGTCTGAGATGTATCCTGGTATTACATCAAGCTATACAGAAACACAGGCCTTGTTCTATTGAAACTTTTTTTTGCCATAGCTTATTTGTCAAACTTTAAATCTCTGAAATGTATTATTTACCCTGCCTCTCTCAATAAGGTTCATATTCTTTGAAACTATGAAATTGAATATTAAATCAGTTATTATGTAATGTTAGTATCCATACAACACCTTAGAAATAACATCTCAAAGTGGATATTTGCTCTCAGTAAATCTTTCCATTCTAAGATTTTTTCTCTCATAATTGATTATATAAATGTCTGTTTCAATTAAATGGTATTATTCGTTATATAAAAACCTTTACTTGCTGATGTTTAGGTAATTATTTCCTTTTTCTTTAACTCACTAGTTATATTTTCTACCAACACACTCATTGCTCATATATTACTTTAATTTGCTCACTTCTCACATATTACTTTCAGCCTTATCCCTGTATGAAAGGATTGTCTCCAATTGACTCTTTCTCACTATTTCAATTCAATATCTGTGAATTATCATTGGGTTTTTAGAAACTCTGTCCTAAATTGTAAACCAAAATTAATTGAAAGAATGAAATGAAATAATTTAGAAAGAAATTGGAGTGTGTATAACAACTAATTTTAAATAAATACCATAAGGAATTTTTAATAAAATTTCTGAGATAATACTGAAAGAGGGAAAAAAAAGAGTTCTTCACATGTTGGGCACATGAAAAGGGCTGAACAATCTTCAGAAACAGGCCAGTCCGTTTCTAGTTTCTATGAATTAAAACCCCACAATTCCTATGCTCTGTTTCTATTGTTACAAAATATTGTTCCCATACACTGAGAAAGCTCTTTACTTTCTGAATAGTGAGAGCCTGAAAACATATTCTTCAGTCCAGCCTAGGTCTTTATTTTAGTGGAGATAGGTTCACTGACTGGTTTGGGTAAACACGATTATAGAGCAAGTGTGATATGTGCAAGACAATGGATGGTGTTTGCTGGGTGGTAACATTTCAATGACAGATCAAAATCAATTATTTAAAAATATTTTTCTTGGGTGGTGCAATGGTGGCTCAGTGGCAAGAATTCTCGCCTGCTGAGCTGGAGACCCGGGTTCGATCCCCAGAGCTTGCCCATGCAAAAAACAAAAAACAAACAAAAATATGTTTCTTCATTTGGCCTCCAAGACAGTTTCCCATTTGGCTTTTCTATTTTGATCAAATCCTTTTTACTATCCCAGTTAGCCAATAGTGAAATAATAACAATTCAACGAATATTTATTAATAATTAATAAATATTAATATCTATTAATAATAATAATTCAACAAATTATTATTGAGCATCTACTATGTTCCAGACACTATTCTAGTTGCTGGGGATACATCAATGAATAAAATAGAAAAAAAATCCATGCTTTTATGAATCTTTCATTCTAGGGAAATGAGAAACACAGTATACAGATGATAATTATTTTCGTGTAAATCATGATAATTTGAAAGTAAGTATTTATTGAGCAATTTACTATGATCAGAGACTTTGGTGAATTGGTTATATGTTTTACTTTGTTTAATCATCACCAAAAACAAAAAAAAGAAAACACACACACACAGGAAAAAATAACCAACTGTGAGGTACATGTTATTACTATTTTACGGGCAATGAAACCAGGCTTAGAGACGTTTAAATAACTCGTCCAAGGACAAGTGAGTAGCCTAACCAGAGAATGAACCTCACTCACTCAGATTCCAAATCCTGAGATCATAACCTTGCTAATCTGTCTGTCAAGTTACGGTTATTGGATTTCTACATCTATATTTCTCTGACATCTTTTGTTAAATCATTTCTCATTCCCTGCCCACCCATTTCTTGTAAAAACTTTCCACCAGGTCTCCTCTCCATTTTTCCTGCTAGCAATCCACTATTAGCTCAGTGGCGGTTTCCTTATTACATGCATTTCTAGCATTTCCTCCCTCTGATTTAGCCTCCCCATTACAATGAGAGTAAAATCCTTAAGGCAGTGCATTTATAATTTCTTCACCTTTCATCACTAACTTTCCACTGTGAACACATTGTCTTCTGAAACCTTCCTCTTCAGAGGTATCTTCAATGTCACCCCACTCTACCCTTCCCATCTTATCTTCAACAACCACACTATTCAGAATTCCCAATCAAGATTCACTATTCTCAATCCTACCTCTCAACCAACATGCAAACCCTATCCCTTGAGTCTAGAAAGGTTTGCACATATGTAATTCTTTAATTCAAAATCTGATTTAAACACCATCAATCTGTGAAAATATCTTTCATCATCCTGGCTCCCACTGTGGCAGGGAGCTGTGGCAAAACTGTGGCAAAACTCCCCCAGTTTATGATGTTACCCATTTCATACTGTGACTTATTCTGCAAGGTATCATTTCCAGAATACTCAGTTCCAAAACTTTATACAACTTGTAAATAAAAGGTCAGCCTGAAATAACAGGTAGCCGTAAGATAGCTTCTTTGCTCATTACCACAACCACTATTTAAATTTCTTGGCCTTTGAACAGTTGGTCTCCTCTTCTCCCCCCACCCCCACTTTTATTTTTAAATATATGACCGTTTTATGCCTCCCCTGCACTCCTAATTTCCTTTGCCTTGGATCCCACCACCTCATGTTCCCATTTGCCATCTCACCTGAGGACTGTTCCAAGGAAGGTGTGTTCTGTCAATATAGGTAGGGATAAGAAATAAGGAAAGGAAATGTCAAAGTCCTCTGTTTTAGTTTGTAAAAGCTGCCAGAATGCAATATATCAGAAACGTAATGAATTTTGAAAAGCGGATTAAGTTGCCAGTTTACAGTTCTAAGGCTGTGAAAATGTCCAAATTAAGGCACCAATAAGAGGTTACCTTCATTCAAGAAAGGCTGATGCCATCCAGAACAGGAGTCAGTTGGGAAAACAAGTGACTGGCATCTTCTGGGGTCTCTGGCTTCTGGACACCTCTGTCAGCTGGGAAGACACATGGTGATGTGTCTTTAATTCAATGCTAATTGAATTAATTTAATTAATTTAATGCTAGCTTTCTCTTCTAGCTTCTTCAACAGCTTCCTGAGGGGCTTTTTTCTTTCATCTCCAAAGATTTCTGATTGTGTGGGTTCAGTTGGCTTTGTGTTAGCTCTTTCCAAAATGGTTCCCTCTTAAAGGGCTCCAGTAACTAACCCCGACTTGAATGGGTGGAGACACATCTCCATGGAAACCATCTGTGCTGGTTTGAATTTGTGGACCCCAGAAAAGCCATGTCCAATCTAAGGCATCCAGGGGAAGATACCTTAGTTCAAAAAGGCCTGTGAAGTTCAGGGTTTCTCTCTCAAGTTTAATTATCCATGGAAAGGCACATGGCAAACATGGTGACATCTGCTAGCTTTCTCTCCAGGCTCCTTGTTTCATGGAACTCCTCCAAGGGCATTTTCCTTCTTCATCTCCAAAGATCTCTGGCTGCATGGACTCTATAGCCCTTTCCAAATGGTTCCTTCTTAAAGGGGTCCAGTAAGCAATCCCACCTTGAATGAGTGGAAACACTCCTCCATGGAAATCATCTAATCAAAAGTTACTATCCACAATTGGGTGCATCACATCTCCATGGATAATTAAAAATTACCACACAGCAATATTGAATGAGGATTAAAGGACATGGCTTTTCTGGGGTACACAACAGCTTCAAACCGGTGCATCAGCATTTAGTCATTCCTTATCCTATACCTCTGTTATTGGGTTTTTTATTTGCAGTAATGATCTCCAGCCCCATGCTATCTATTCTCCTTTTTTCTCATTTCCTCACACTCAACTCAATTATGACTTATTGCATGAAATTTGTCAGTACTCTAGCCCAGTTCTTACTTTCTTGCCACTTAAAAATAGACTAAAGATTCAAGTACACATATTACTTTGTTTTTATCTACCTTGTCTAAATGAAAAGGAAAAAGAAGTAAACATTTGTCTTTGGTATTGATTAAATTCATGAGATTTAGAAGATAAAAACATTTTCTGGGTGCCAACACTATGTTAAACAATGTTTTAAACATTTAACAGGTAAGATTCAGTCAATCATCACAATAATCTGAAAAAGTAGGGGTTATCATTATTCTTATTTTATAGAGGTAGAAACTGAAACACGAAGGAGTTAAGAAATTTGTCCCAAATTTTCCAGATATTAAGCATAAAAAATTTATTTTATTATAGGATAAAAACTCTCATGCTATGGCCCCAAAAACTGTTCTCTGATCTTCTGAGCTCTGGTTCCATACTCTACAACTACCAACAGAAAAAGGAGAAGGAAAGCCTATTACTGAAACCTTATGAGAACAGAAAAGATGTGCCTAAGTAGCTGTTAGGACCCAGAATAATCCCAAGCATTTACTTAACTTCTTACCCTTATACTTCTGAAGGATCCATCACTGTCCCGCACCCTGCTGGAATCCTCACCTCAGGCCATGGAAGCCATCTTCAGATCTGGGAGGGCCAGAGGTCCACCTCCTTGGTGTTAAAGGGAGAGGCAAGAAACTTAGGAAAAAATGCTCCCATGCGTCACTCATAATAGGTTGAGTTTTCAGGACTCTTTGTCTAGACACTCTATCTCAGGTAATTTATGGATCAAATAAGCTTGCTTGTTTTGTATCAAGAAATCTATGGGAAAATGTCCTTTGTGTTCCAAACACGCTCTTGGAAAATAAAATCAGCAATAATCATATTTCTTACATTCTATTACACTACTCTAAACTCAGCTGAACCTCAGTAAACCTGGTCAGGTGCTTATTGCATTTAATTGAGTGATGCCTCCATGATTTCATTAACTCCCCTTTGTCCCACTAATGTGGCCAATATCTCATAAATGGGTGCCACCAGATACGAGTGGTTCAAATGAGACTCTGTTCTCACCATTACTGAAGAAAGATGGACCACAGATAAATGTATATAAGATTCTGAATTCTCCCTTAACCTCCTTCACAGAAAAGCACTCTTTATTTTTAAGATTGCCTTCACTTCAATCTATTTTGGCCTCTGTTCATTTAGTGCTTACCATGTCCAAGACTATTGGCAGTAGGAGAGGAACAAGTAGAAAAAACAATCTTCTCAGGACAATTACACTGGTTTACCCCTTCACTTTAGGACATAAAGGTATACATTTATTTAAAATATTTTCACGGCCTTTTGTTCAAGTACATATCAAGCAATTAAATTGTCATCTAACAACAGATATTTTAGTTAGAAAATAAAAAATAAGATGAAGGACTTTGAAGCAAACAGTGCAGCCACCCCTATTTTTTCAGAGGAAATAATAATTTTACTCATACATATTCATAGCTGAATAAAATTATTACTTTTTCATAAATATAACAGTGAGAATTAGAAAACATCACATACTTTCCCTAGAATTTGCATAAGCAAATGGAAAGGTGTATAACATAGGTCTACTCCTGAACAAACTATTCCTCATTAATAGAATAATAGATTACATTATTGTTGCTTTATAAAGTTGAAATGGACATGGATGAATTTAGCAAAAATTTTCCCATGCACAAAAAGGGCAAAATAATAGTCATTTTTTCCATTTATTGCTATACATGATCTTCATTTAATCACACTATTACAAAGGGAAAAATTTGCAGAAAATATCATCTTAGAACAAATGAGATAGCTTTAAACTTTAATATATAAATCGTTTGTGCACTTCCCTCCTTCTTTGTTTTACACATTTACACAATATAATACAAGCTCTGTGGCAGTTTTACACAGATCAGAAGACAAAATTCATCTGGGGTCTACCTCTGTTTGACCCTAGACATGCTTTCAACTTTGTATTGACTCTACATAATCTGCACTAATGGGGTGGGAGGGTGAATTCGTGATTCGACACCACCTACCTGCCCCGTTTGCTTTGATGCATAAGAAAAGATTTCTCTGAAATCCTCAGCCTTGATTCTGGAACCCCACTGAATTGAACTGACTTAAAGGTATCTTTCTGCACCAGCTTAAAATATGAATTATTTGAAAAGGAAGCTATTGAATTGCTTCAGTTTCTCTGAAATTATATGAGAACCCAAAGGCAATATCGTTCAGAAGCGTCCACAGATTGATTTATGTGCAGAATTTATTCCTGAACTCTGATATGAAGAAGGATTCCGAGCAGGCTGAAGGCCAGAGAACAGCAGGTGCTGGGAAGCTCACACATCCTTTTCCTTGACAGATGACTTCATCAGTAAACACAGGAAACAATTGTTCCGACCAAATGCACTTGACTATGGCAGAGCTGCTTCCTGGATCAAATCTTCCTTTTATCTACGTCTCTGAATCCTAGATTCTTGACTTTTGACAGTTCTCTGTGAACCTTGCTTCAGCTCTTGGACTTCTGGTTCCCACCAAAGTTGGTGATAAACGTGAAACAAACAAAAAATTGTCCCATCCTATATAAACTACAAATCATTACTAAAGAAGGGAGATGGGAAGATCATTCAAAACTACATACAAATCATTATTAAAGAGGGGAAAATAGAGGATTATTAAAACAACATACAAATTTATTGGCCATTATCAATCCTATTATTTATGGTGACTGCTTAGATATTGATTTGTAGTTTTTGCTGTAGTGAATGATGGAGTATAATACAGTGGAAAGCATACAGATTTTGAAATCTAAGATATGTGGGTTCTGTGACTTCGTAGCTGTGTAATCTTGAATAAGGTTCTTAAACTTTCCAAACCTTATCTAGGCCACCCGAACAAGTTTAGCAACACATTATCCTTTGTTAGACCACAAAGGTCTGTTGGCAACAGGCACTCAAGATGACAGAGATTCTCAGATATATGTGGATAGTTAGCTGGTGTTACTATGGAAAATATATGCCATTGAAATAAAGTCTATTCAATAGAGCTTTACTTCAAGCAGGTACATGGAATCTTAGAAGGCTGGTGAAAGGAAAGATAAAGGAGAGTCTATCTATCATCAGATTTCACAGATTCACTGCAAAACTGGTCTTTTCACATGGATTTATTGCCATATGGGAGGCCATGAAGTGCCAAGATCCTGAGAAGATGCTTTTCTTTGAGACTCCACTGCTTTTAGTTCTGGTTTGTCCTTGCCATTTATTTAATGTGTGTCATTTTCAAATTATTTCACTGTTTAAACAATGCTTTTCTCTCTATGGCATTGTGATGACAATTATGAATTTACATGGATATTGCAGGGTTTAAAAACAAAGATGTAGGTGTAGTGCCTAATTTTTCTCACTTCTCCCCCTCCTTTCTAATTTTCTGATGGTCAGGAGAAACTGTTTCAGTTACAAAAGTCAGGGCAAAATAATATCACTCCTTTCTACAATGGGCATTTTGAGCATGCTCTAGGCAGTGCCCTTTTCAGTCCTAGCCTTACAAACTGAGAGACTTCAAGCAAAGCTGATCTGCTCTTTATGATTAGGACAATTAATAAATTCCATGGCATCTGAGAAATTGTTCATTAATAACATTTGTAGATATGAGATGAGAATTTTCTGGGAAAATGCAGAAACTATAAGAATATATATTACCTCAAAAAATTTAAATACTTCCCAAAGAGTATGGTATTTTATAATTTGTTATATCTGGAATAACTTCCTAGTTATTTGGATTTCAGAAAGAACTCAATTTATGAGGGCAAGGATTCATGTCAACAATGAACCTAAAATGACTTTGTGAAGGTAAAACTTTCTCCAGTGTTCTCACCCCCTTGGTATTATAACACTTTTTAAAATAATCCTATGGGTTAATAGAAACAGCAAAGAACTAAAGAATTAAAATGCAAGCTATGTAAAATCCCAACTAAAACCCAAAAGTGTCTAATGTATTCATTCATTACTTAATTAAAAGTCAAAGACAAGACAAGACACCCAAAATAATAAAGTACTGCAAAACATTTGGCAATATTCAGTTATCAAAAGTATGGATTTTGCATTTTGTATTCTTTTCTCAATCAAGAAAAAAAAATTCTTTTTGAATGTTATATAATAGTCATATAAAACAAGATAGAAAAATACATTATAAACTTATAACAATGGCTGTAAATACATTATCTGACTTGTTTCTCATAGGCAATAGGTTGGTTATTGTGGTAGTTAGATTCAGTTGTCAACTTGGCCAGGTGACGACACCTAGTTCTGTTGCTGTGGCCATAAGCCAATGGTACGTGAACCTCATCTGTTGCTCATTACATCTGCAGTCAGCTAGGAGGCGTGCCTGCTGCAATGAATGATGCTGACTTAATTGGCTGGTGCTTAAATGAGAGATTCAACTTGGCACAGCCCAAGCAGCTCAGCATACCTCATCTCAGCACTCAGGCCTTTGGAGATGCAGAAAGAAATCACCCCGGGGAAGGTTGTTGGAACCCAGGGGCCTGGAGAGAAGGCCAGCAGAGATTCCCTGAGCTTTCCCACGTAAGAAAGAACCTCTGTGGAAAGTTGGCTGCCTTTCCTCTGAAGAACTAATGAAATAAATCCCCTTTTATTAAAAGCCAATCCATCTCTTGTGTGTTGCATTCTGGCAGCTAGCAAACTAGAACAGTTATGGTACATACATAGCATGAAACTACTAAGATAATAAAGACTAGACAAAAATGCCAGTCAGCTCTATGGTAACATACAAGTATCACTTCCATCTACCCACTGTAAAAGAAAATCACATAATACTGGTCAGAAAAAAATTAACTACATATTTTAATAAGAAATAAATCGATAAAGAATGATAATACTGAGCACCAAAGTATTCAGAGATTTCAAAAGCCATGCATTTTTTTTTCAGTTGATCCAAAATTTTGTCAACTAAGTTTGCAAAAGTTTCTTCAGAGCCAACGTTACCCATAAATGTCACACATTTATTTCATGTATTCATTTTCTTCCCAATAAAAGGCCTTTGATAAACATCTAAAATGTCCAGGTATAACATAGTTGAGATGAAATTGGATTAAATATTGGTATTGTTTTTAACAACTATCACCTCAAAGATTTGAGTGTTGCAAATTAAACCAACCAAACAAATAAAATAAAAATAAAAATGGCACAGCATATATTGTAAATTAATGAAAACAACTCTATGTATAATAGAAAGACAAAGCTGTGGCATATTAAACCAAAGCTAGCTGACTACATAACAATGAATGTCTATTGCATAGTAAATAAACTGAAAATTATTTCCAAGTGAGACAAGATGACAGATGAGGTCTTCACAAAGGTGTTTTCTGAGCTGACTGCTGACCTCTGACTCTGGCACCATGAAGGATAGAGAGAGAAGGAGTCGATAAGCTGGTAATCCAGTGTCACTTGATATTTGCCATGTCTGGTATCGAGCAGTTAACGATTATTTACTCAAGTGTTTAGATGTAGGCTTTGCACACAAATTGCTTCAAATACAAAACTGTTTGAACTTCATGAGAAGTTGGAAGCTTAAACAGAAATGTAGTTGAGACTTTATATGCAAAAAGATGTTTGATTTTTCACAGGAAATTTGAAAAGTAATTCAAAGAACAAAATTGTAACACTATTTTTTAAGGAAAAAAACACCCTGAGTTACAATTACTGAACTTTTATTTTACACCTCCTTAAAAAAATATATGAGAACAAGGTACATGCATTATGTGTCACATTACTGGGCAAACTGTTCAAATATTTTATAAACCTCCCTGTATAGAAAAAAAGTTATTAAGGATGTAAAAGCTATGCCTACCTATGTGCTGTATACATGTAATGAAATTGTAGATAAAGTGTAGTGCATTGAAACAAATGAACAAAAAGTAGATACTTGTACTATACAAAGGTGCTGGTGCAGAAAACTATATATATTTTTGGAATTGCAGCATTTTATACTTTCAAGTGCTATAAAAAAAAGTACAAAGAAACCCTATACTTCATTAAATGATTTTTCTGGTGGTTGTCAAGAAACAAAAGACCAAAAGAGCCTTTTTGTCTTTCTTTTTATTTTTTAAGCATTGGAATAAGTCTAAAGAAAAGAAAGTGCCTTATTTTCCTTCATGGTCATTTAGTCGTGACACATGATCAGCTCTTTCCTCAGAACACAAGTTAATGCATATTACTCAGTCACCCAGTATGTGGCCTTAATTATTTGGATTAAACATTTCTCATTGCTGAAGATACTCTCCTTAGTTGATTATAGATGCAATCAGCCATAAAGGCAATAAGCTTTCTGATAATTTAAGTCCATGAAATGTCCTCACAGTAATAGTTAGACGAGTGTTTGCTTAACCAGATGGTTAGGCTCATTACACTATCAGAGCCTAACCATCACAGATCCTATATCCATATAAGGTCGCTGTTCTAGTTTGCTAGCTGCTGGAATGCAATATATCAGAAACGGAATGGCTTTTTAAAAAGGGGAATTTAATAAGTTGCTAGTTTACAGTTCTAAGCCTGTGAAAATGTCCAAATTAAGGCAAGGCTATAGAAATGTTCAAATTAAGGCACCAGCAAGAGGTTACCTTCACTCAGAATGGCCGATGAAGTTCAGGGTTTCTCTCTTAACTGGGAAGGCACATGGCAAACATGGCGACATCTGCTAACTTTCTCTCTTGTTCATGATGCTCCCCCGGGGTCATTTTCCTTCATCTCCAAAGGTCTCTGGCTGCAGAGACTCCTGTGGTCCTCATGGCTCTGTCATGGCTCTCCTTGTCACTCTCAACCTCTCTCCAAAATGCTCCCTCTTTTAAAGGCTTCCAGTAAACTAATCAAGCCCCACCTGGAATGGGTGGCATCACTTCTCCATTTAATCACCAATTAGAGGTAATCTAATCAAAAGATTCCAGCCTACATTATTGAATAGGGATTCAAAAGAAATGGTTTCTCCTACAAGATTGGATCAGGATTAAAACACGGCTTTCCTAGGATATATAGTCCTTTCAAACAAGCAAATTCACATTCTGAGATCCTGGGGGTTAGGCTTCAATACATCTTTTGGGGGGAACACAATTCAACTGATAACAGAGTCTTATTCATTTTTATACTCCCAATTCTACCACAGTGCCATGCACAAGAAAAGTTTTTAGAACAAAACGAATGGATGGATGGCAAAGATGAGTTCAAATGTGGGAAGCATTGTTTAGGGAATTACATAAAAATGGCATTAATATCCATGTATAAGTAGCCTAGAAGAGACAAGGGGTAACAATTCAAATAGTACTTCTGAGAACAAACTTTTGTCTTAAAAGAGGAAAGAATTATGACATGGTTATTGCTGAGTCTCATTTTCTTTTTCAGTGAGTGGTCTGCTCCCCAGGGGGAATCAGGAATTTGGTTTACTGTTTCTATCATCTACTTTTATCTCGTATCTTCTACAATTGTTCTCCATCCAACATAAAGACTTGCTTATAATCAACATCATCTTCAAGACCGTTTGCCTTTCTGTGGATGGATCTCGGACCTTTCCACAAGAATAGGTTTGGTTCCCAAGGATTATTTTGTGCTGACTAGTAACTCAGGCTTATTAGTTTACTGCCACAATAAACATACCGCACAAAAAAAAGTGTTAATTTTTGGTGTGAGACAGCCTGAAACCTCATTGAGTAAAGAATATTTCTCCGATTAGCCTGGCTCTGACTCAGCACTTTAGGACAAACAACAATGATCCACCATCTACTCTCATCCCACCTTCCATTTATTGGCGGCTTAGCACTTAGTTTTACCTATTTCATCAAAACTTTCATCTCACCTCCACAGTAAACTCATAAAGGTAATCAGATGCCTAGACATAAGCACAAAATTACAAGCCATAGTAAGTAATAGGGAAATATGGCCCAGTAAAGAAGAACAAATGAGTAAGTCAGAGGAGACCCAGAATTCAGAAGAGCTAATCAAAGACATTAAAAAAAAACCCTAAATCAATTCAAGGAGAGAAAGGAAAATATGACTAAAGAGACAAAGGATATTAAGGAGACAATGGGAGAGCATATAGAAAAATTTGAAAGCATGCAAAGAAAAATAAAAGAACTTATAGGAATGAAAGACACAATAGAAGAGATTTAAAGTACACTAGAGATATATAAGAGCAGATTTAAACAAGCAGAAGAATCAGTAACTACAAGACAGGACATTTGAGATCTTACAGAAAGAAAACCACTAGAGAAAATAATATAAAAAACGGAGCAAGGTCTCAGGGAATCGAATGATAGCATGAAGTACACAAATACATGGGTCCTAGGTGTCCCAGAAGGAGTAAAGGGGCAGAAAGAATGTTTGATGCAATAGTGGCTGAAAATTTCTCAGCCCTTATGAAAGATTTGAATGTACATATCCAAGAAGCACAATGTACTCCAAACAGTATAAATTCTAATAGACCTTCTTCCATATAATACTCAAGAAGTGCAACATCTTCCAAACAGAATAAATCCTAAAGTCCTATTCCAAGACAATCAGAATGTCAAATGCCAAAGATAAAAGAGAGAATTCTGAAAGCAACAAGTAAAAAGTAATTCACTGTATACAAGGGATACTCAATAAGACTAAGTGTGGATTTCTCATCAGAAACCATGGAGGCTAGAAGACAGTGGTATTATATATTTAGGGTACTTTAAGAGAAAAACTACCAGGAAGGATTTTTTTATCCAGCAAAACTCTTTAAAAATGAGGAAGAGTTTTAAATATTCACAGATAAACAGAAACTGTTGGAGTTTGTCCAACAAGAGACCTGACTAATGAGAAATACTAAAGGGAGTTCTCCAGGCTGAAAGGAAAAAGTAAGGAGAGAGAGATTGGAGGAAAGTGTACAATTGAGGATTATCAGTCAGTTTAACTAAATGGGTAAACAGAGAGACAAAAATAAGATACAACATATAAAAGCCAAAGGATAAAATGGTTGAAGTAAGTATTGACTGTGCAGTAATATTACTGAATATTAATGGATTAAACTACCCATTTGAAAAACACAGATTGGCAAAATGGATAAAAACACATGAACCATCTGTTTACTGCCTCCAAGAGACTCATTTTAGACCCAAAGACACATATAGGTTGAAAGTGAAAGGGTGGAAAAAGATATTCCATGCAAGCAGTAACCAAAAAAAGGGCTGAGGTAAGTATACTTATATGTGGCCAAAATAGACTTTAAATGCAAAACTGTTAAGAGACAAAGAAGGACATTATATATTGTTTTAGTTTGCTAAAGCTGCCAGAATGCAATATACCAGAAATGAAACAGCTTTTAAAAAGAGGAATTTATTAAGTTTCAAGTTTGTAGTTCTAAGGCCACGAAAATGTCCAAACTAAGACACATCCAGGGAAAGACACCTTGATTCAAGAAAGGCCAGTGGGTCCAGACCACCTCTGTCAGCTGGAAAGGCACATGACAATGTCTCCTAGCTTTCTCTCCTGGCTTCTCATTTCATAAGGATTCTCTGGGGCTGTTCTTCTTCTGTATCTCCAAAGGTCTCTGGCTGCATGGCTCTCTTGGCTCCAAAGCTTTTCCCAAAATGGTTCCCTCTTGAAAGGCTCCAGTAAGTAACCCCACCTTCAATGGGTGGAGACACAATTGGGTAGGTCGCATCTCCATAGAAACAATAAAAAAAGATTCCACCCAGCAATATTGAATAAGGATTAAAGAATTTGGCTTTTCTGAGGTATAAAACAGATTCAGACAGGCACATATATTAATAAAATGAGCAATCTACTGAGAAGAAAGAATAATCATACATATTTATGCACCTAACATGTAGGTCCCAAAGTATAAGAGGCAAACACTGACAAAACTGAAGAGAGAAATAGATGAATCTACAGCAATAATTGGTGACATCACCACATCACTCACATCAATAGATTGAACATCTAGACAGAAGATCAATAAGGAAACAGAGAACTTGAATAAAATGATCAATGAACTAGGTGTTACAGACATATTCAGAATGTTGCACTACAGTACAGCAGGATATATAATCTTCTCAAGTGCTCAGAGATAGTCCACAAATGTTGAGTCACAAGCAGGATGCAACAAATTTAAAAAGATAGGAACTATGCAAAGCACTTATTCTGAACATAATGGAATGAAGCTGGAAATCAAGAACAGGTGGAGAACTGGAAAAGTTATAAGTATATGGAGGTTAAATCATCAGTGGGTCAAAGAAGAAACTGCAAGAGAAATCAGTAATATCTTGAGATGACTGAAAATGAGAACACAACATATAATCAAAGCATAAGAAGAATTAATATCAATATTACTTAAACTCTTCCAAAATTTGAAGAGGAGGGAACTCTACCTAACTTCATTCTATGAAGCCAACATTAACCTAAAATCAAAGCCAGATAAAGATACTACAAGAAAAGAAAATTGCAGACCAAATTCTCTAGGTATATATACATGGAAATGTCCTTAACAAAATACTTGCAGATTGAATCCAGCAGCACTTTAAAAGAATTATATACTATGATTAAGTGGGTTTTATCCCAGGCATGAATGAGTGGTTTAACACAAGAAAATCTATCAATTTAATACACTACATTAACAAATTAAATGGGAAAAAACACATGAACATTTCAATTGATGCAGAAAAGGCATTTGACAAAATCTAGCATCCTTTCTTGATAAAAACATTTCAAAAGATAGGAATAGAAGGAAGCTTCCTTAACACTACTAAGGGCATGTATGAAAAACCCACAACTTACATTGTACTAAATGGTGAAATATTGAAAGCTTTTCCTCTGAGATCTAACAACACAAGCATGCCCACTGTGAAAGCTGTTATTCAACATTGTGCTAGAAATTCTACATAGAGCAATTAGGCAAGAAAAAGAATAAAAGGCATCCAAATTGAAAAGGAAGAAGTAAAATTCCACTATTTACAGAAGACATGATCATATATAAAGAAAGGCCTAAAAAAATCTAGAATGAAGTTACTGAAGCTAATAAATGAACTCAGCAAAGTGGTAGGATACCAGATCAACATACAAAAACAAAAACAAAAGACAAAAAAAAATGGTAGTATTTCTATATACTAGTAAGGAGCAATCTGAGGAGGAAATCAAGAAAAAAATTCCATTAACAATAGCAATGAAAAGAATCAAATATCTAGAAATAAATTTAACCAAGCTTGTGAAGGACTGTACACAGAAAACTACAAAACATTGCTTAAAGTACACAAAGATCTAAATTAATGAAAGGATATTCTGTGTTCATGATTTGGGAAAACTAAATATCATTAACATGTCCATCTATCCAAACTGATTTACAGATTTCTGCAATCTCAATAAAAATTCCAGCAGCCTACTCTGCGGAATTGGAAAAGTCAATTATCATATTTATTTGGAAGGGTAAAGGATCCTGAATTGTCAAAAACATCTTGAAAAAGAGGGACAAGTTTGAAGGACTCGTACATCTTCAAAGCTACAGGGGTCAAAACAGCACGGTACTGGCATAAAGATATATATATATATATATATATATATATATATATATATATATATATACACACACACACACACACATATATATAGTGACCAATGGAATTGAATTGAGAGTTCAGAAACTGAATTGAGAATTCAGAGTTCAGACTCTCACAGCTATGGCCAACTGATACCTGATAAGGCTGCCAAATCCACCCAAATGGAATAAAATAGTCTCTTGCACAAGTGGTGCTGGGCAAATTGGATATCCATATCCAAAAGAATGAAAGAGAACCCCTATTTCTCATCTTATACAAAAATGAACTTGAAATGCATCAAAGACCTAAATAGAAGGACCAAGACCATAAAATTCCTAGAAGAAAATGTAGAGAAGCAACTTCAAGATCTTGCATTAGGCAATAGTTTCTTAGACCTTACTTCCAAAGCACAAGTAATGAAAGAAGAAAACAGATAAATGGGACCTTTTCAAAATTAAAAACATCTGTGCTTCAAAGAACTTTGTCAAGACAATGAAAAGGCAGCCTATGCAATGGGAGAAAATATTTGGAATCCATATATGCCATCAGAGTGTCTAATATCTAGAATATATAAAGAAATCCTACAACTCAGCAACAAAAAGATGAAGAACCCAATTTAAAAATGGGAAAAAGACTCGAACAGTTTTCCAAAAAGTAAATGTAAATGATCAAAAAGCACATGAAAAGATTTTCAACATCATCAGCTATTAGGAAATGCAAATCAAAACCACAATGAGATTTCTTTTCACACTTATTAGAAGAGCCACTATTAAAAACCAGAAAGCTACCAGTGTTGGACAGGATAAAGAGAAAGAGGAGCACTCATTCACTGCTGGTGGGAATGTAAAACATTGCAGCTGCTAGGAAAAACAGTTTGGTGGTTCTTCAGGAAGTTAAGTATAGAATTTCCACATGATTCAGCAATTCTACTTCTAGATATATATTCAGAGGAACTGAAAACAGGGATGCAAACAGACATCTGTACACTGATCTTCAGAGAGGCATTATTCACAATTGCCAAATGATGGAAGCAAACCAAGTGTCCACCAACTGAAGGATGGAGAAGCAAAATGTGGTATACACATACAATGGAATATTATTCAGCGGTATGAATGAATGAAGTCCTGATGTATGCAACAACATAGTTGAACCTGGAGGACATTATTGAGTGAAATAAGCCAGACACAAAAGAACAAAGACGATCTCACTAATATGAACTACTATAAACTTTATGTGTTTATTTTAACTCATAAAGTTAGAATCTAGAATACAAGGTATCAAGAAATAGATTGGAGGTAGAGAATGGGGAGCTGATGCTTAGTTTGTTCAGGATTTCTATTTAGGTTGAAGTAAATGTTTGGAAATTGATTAGACGTGATGGTAGCACATTACTATGAGTATAATTAACAGCACTGAATTATGGGTGTAAAGGTGGAGGGTAGTTTTGAATCATGCATGTCACTAGAATGAAAGCTTCAGGATAAAACACGGGTCTGTATAATATTGTGACAATATCTGTGGTGAACAGTACAAATAAAGGAGTGTTCTTTCATGAACTATAACAAATGTACTTTACTATTACAATGCGTTAATAATTGGGTGGTATATGGGGTAAATACACCTAATGCAAACTAATGACTATAGTTAACAGTGATATTTTAGTGTTTTTTAAATATAAATAAATCCATAGAGACAGAATCAGTGGTTACGTAGTGCTGGGGAAAGATAGAGGGATTGAGAGGTGATTGCTAAATGGTATGGGATTTTCTTTTTGGAGAAATAAAAATGTTCTAAAATTGATTGCTGTAATGAATGTACAATGTGTGATTACACTATAAGCTATTGATTATAAAAATATTAAACAAAGAAAGCATTGTCTCAATGATGCATTAATCTGGACATTTTCATGGCCTCAAAACTGTAAGCTTGTAAGCTAATAAATTCCCAGTCAAAGCCAACGTATTTCACAGTACCTGCTTTGAGCAGCTAAGCAAACTAAAACAGGGTCTAAACTGGTAAAATTCTAAACACTCTAAAAGCTGCTTTGCTGCTGTATCAGTCAGGGCTCACCTAGAGAAGCAGAACTAGTAGGACATTTTATGAGTTACATTGTGAAGAGCAGGCTTATGTGATTGTGCGGGCTGCAGTGTAATCGGCAAATTGCTTATTATTAAGGATGACTTTGCATATAATAAAAAACTGAAATTCAAAATGGCTTATTAAGGAAGAATTACTATTCCACAGTATAAAAGGTCCTGGTGTAGGGAATATACAAAATAGGTGAAGTTAGCAGCTCAAGAGTGTTAGCAAGGAATTACCCCCTTTCTGGGTGCATGATGGCTGCTACATGCTATGAATCCCATGCAGACATGAAGAGATGCCTACTGAAAGATAAAAATAGTGACTCCTTGTGTGCCTTATTTACTCATTGAGAAAATCTTTCCTAATCAATTCCCAAAGACTTCAGCAGACATTCCTCAGGTCTTTTGGATCAGAAATATATCATATACTCATGCTTAAACCAATCTCTTTAAAGCAGATATAATGAATTAAACAAGTCATGCTTCTACATTAAACATTTGAAAGGTTGATAAAGAATATAGCAAAAATGTCTGAGGGTGAGTGATTGATAGTTGTCACAATGGAAATGGTGACTGACTGAAAAATGCCAGCAGACCCAGGCAAAGGGGATGCTTCTTCTAACATAGGTAATGAATGCACCTTACCATACACAGGAGGCACGGCCACCATGCTGGTTAGACATGTGATCTTCTCTAGCCTCCAAGGACTCAGGCATTACCTAGTTGCCAATGATATTTATTACCTTATCTCAGTGAATCTCAACTTAGGTCTGTTGAGAAACTCTTTTTACTATTCTCATAAGGTTCTTAAAATGCCCTTCATATTCTTGCCTACTCTTCTGAAGACTCTAGCTACCTGCCAGCCTACCCACAGGTGGATCTGACAGGTGACAGCCCTAATATCTTCTTTAATGCTAAAATGGGTGAGTTTAAAGACAGATTTGCACATTTACTACACCCTGGCATAGTGGTTCTCATCCTTGCCTTCACTTTAGAATTATCTGAAGAGAAGATCTCTAAAAAATTCCATTACTCAGATGAACTAAATTAGAATCTTCAGAGATAAGAACTAAGCATCAGTACTTTTTAATCCTCTCCAGGTGAGTTCCATATTCAGCCAATGTTAAGAATAGCATCCCTACAAAGGTTAGAATTTATTGGGTAGATGGAAATCCTGGTGGTCAATGAGAGAGAGGGGTGGGGATTATGGTATTATGAGTTTTTCTTTTTTCTTTTTGTTTCTTTTTCTGGACTGATGCAAATGTTCTGCAGAATGATCATGGTGATGAATATACAACTATGTGATGATATTGTGAGCCATTGATTGAACACCATGTATGGAATGTTTGTATGTTAAGACTGTTTGTGTTTGTATGCTGTTTTATCAGTAAAATTTTTTTTAAAAAGAATGGCATCCCTAACAGGCATAGAGTTCAGGCTCTCTGAAAATCATTTCTGCAAAGGGTCAAACAAATATGAATAGATGACAGTTTAAAAAGTGGGCAACATTGAAGATAAATGGGAAGGAATATTAGTTAGTTTATTATCATATTAATCTCCAAATGCATTTAAATATGGATACTGTATACCTTAACACAATATATTTTCTATTATGACTCTATATCAATTATGATGATTATATTGATAGTAAAATTTTATGAAAGGGCAAATTTAATTTAATTTAATGACAAATCAAAGTATCTAGCAATGAGAAATTAATAGTGTAATGGTTTATTTTTTGAACAATAAATAATTTATTTTCTTCAGAAAATAGTTTCTCAACTGATACTGCTTGGTTTCTTAGCAAGCAATAAAAAAAATTCTTTCCTTATTTGTTTTCATTTATTTTACCCTTTAAATACTCCATGGGATAGAGTAGGGATGGAAAGTGCCAGTGAGATGGTTCATTTTAAAGTAGTTTGTTTTTAAGCATGCTAATATTGATATTTTCTAAGACTATAATTTATATTCTATTTTTGCAAAGTTGGTAAATAAAAGTAAAAATAAAATACAAGTTAACAGATACATTTTTCAGAATTTTGTGAAAACCTGGAAAGTCAAACTTTGTAAAAATTCTCACGGATAAAACTGCATTTTTTTTATTACTTGGGAGTATTAAATAGATTATACTGGAACAAAGGAACTTGCTTCACAGTACAGCACAGTTTTTCTTTTTTTCTCTTCCTTTTTGGCTAAACCAAATCTATTTAGCCCATAGATTACAAAATAATGCAAGCAGTAGGAAATGGAACTAAAGAATGGACATCACATGAAAATCATGTCCTCTATGAAAAATTGTTCAACAGAATCGCTTCCATATGAAGTCAATGAATGACTTTTAGTTGCCTTCTACTGGGGAGAAGATGGGTTCATGCATTTAACATGAGAGCATTAAATTATCCTAAATATGTATCTTTCAAATTATATGTAGGAAAAGAAGAGCATATGTGCTTTGGACAACCAAGAAGTGTATTGCAGAAGATAATTTTTGAGGTGTCTGTTCAGTTCACAACTGTTCTCTGAAAAATCATACTCCTTCAAACAAAAATGTTTACCAACAGCTGTTTGTATTATTACAATACTAATCACTTACCAAATACTCTTTGGGACTGAGGTAGACACAGATGACCAAATCAGATTTTTTTCCAAGAGAATTTGAATTGAGAAGTATATAAATTGGAAATGAGAAGTCAGGTTAATAGCAGAACAATAGTGTAAAGATTCAAAAATCTTTCCCCTGAGATTCCAGAACTGCCGGGTTCCCACCCTTTCTAAGTCCTGTTTGACAACATTCTATTGTATTTCATATGTACCACCATATACTGTCAATAAAATATCTTGTTTTTTTGTCATAGTCTGATGTAGTTTTACATTACATGCAGTCTAGTGAACCATGACACAGATTCTCAGCTTTTGAACATTTTGAAATCCTCCTGAGTACCCTTTCCATTTTTCAGATTAGTGAACCGAAATTTGAAGAGGTTTATACTCAATTGCACAAAGTTATAAAACTATGTGAAAAACAGATCTCAGACTTGAAGCTTGCTATCTTACCATTGTACTTTTTTTCTTATTTTGCATGGGCAGGCAGTTGGAATTGAACTCAGGTCTCTGGCATGGCAGGCGAGAACTCTGCCTGCTGAGCCACTGTGGCCCGCCCATACACTTTGAATTTAATATCTTTATATAATTAAAGAAGAAAGAAAGCATTTATAAAAGGACCTAAAAACAAGGCACTAAGAGAGTTATTTAATTCTGCTTAAAACAGAAACTTGTACTAATTAGATGTGCACTATTTGTTATTAGTGTTATACATGTTTTGCTATTAATGCTAAAACATAAGTGAAACTTGAGCCTCTACAAAATAAGAAACTGAGGAAAGCAGCATTAATTTGTTCAAAGACTTCTGTTGGCAAATGCGAGATTTCGGATATGATTCTAGCTCATCTTGACTTCAGTGTTTCTGCTTCATTTATCTACTGCCTATCAATTAAAATTAATCTTAGAAAATCAAGTCTGAAAAAACCTCAGCTTATTTAACAATTGTCTCTAATACTTGTTTATCAGTACACTTTTAATTAAAAATTTTTTAGAGAAGTTGTGGGTTTACAGAACAATTACGCATAAAATACAGGATTCCCATACACCTCCCCACCATCAACACTTGCACTGGTGTGGAGAATCTGTTACAACTGATAGCACATTTTTGTAATTCTACTACTTTTTTTTAACAGTAGTTACATTTGTTAGAATTGATGAACGATTATTAAAGTATGGACGTAACTACTGTCCATAGTTTACATGAAAGTATGTTTCCCCATATTCCCAACCTATTTTTTTTTCAAGTATGCCTCTGTTTTATTACTTATCTACCCACACATTGGATAAAAAGGGTGTCAGTCACAAGGTTTTACAATGACGTGATCACAAGATAAAGGCTATATAGTTACACAATTACTATCAAAGATCAAGGCTACTTGGTTACAGTTCACCAATTTCAGGTATTTTCTCTCAGCTATTCTAATGCATTAGAAACAAAAAAGCATAACTATAAAATGAGTCATAATCATTTGTTAAATACTAATTTCTCAGTTACCCCTCCTCCCTCTCATTTGATTATTCTCTCAATCTTCAGGGATATCTGAACAATGACCAATTTAGCTTCCTTATGCTGGAGAGGGGTGTTGACCTTATGGGTAGAGAAATGAAACTGGTTGGTATGTTGAAGAGACTGGTAAATGGGTCTCAGGGCTTATCTGGCTTATGAGCTATCTGGAGGTTTTAAGTTTTTGAAAAAAATAAATGTAATGTATGAAACTTTTATACAATTTTAGCTAGAGCCCAGAGTATCCTTTAGTGTTCTCAGGATTATTGTTGGTTGGGGCTTGGCAAATTTGGCAATGTGCAATATCTGGCTGAAGCTTGCATAGGAGTAACCTCCAGAATGATCTTTCAACTCTATTTAAACTCTTAGCCATATTGGTGCATTATCAACATAACTGAGCTTCCACAGGTTCTATGTAAGTGTGTCAGATAATTCTCACCAATAGAAAGGTCTTCCTTATACATAAGTAAGGCATTTCTGATAACAACAAATGAAACAAATGAGCTGAGAGCAATTAGGGGAAAATAAGCAAAGTAAAAATCACATTTAAAAGGATTCTGACCAGCAAAATCGGACTTTAGACATAGTAAAAATCTTTGTTTGTGCTATTTAGGGGCTTTTTATATTTCTATTTTTTAAATGATGTTTGCATTTTTCCATTGTACTGGATTCCATTATTTTAAATAAATTATCAATATTCTGAAATATTTCTTCAAGGCCCAGTCCAATGTAATACTTCAATGCATGAGCACCTTTAATCCTTAACCATGATCTTAGCTGGCTGTATCTTCCACTTTTCTATACTCAAATAAGTATAATCATCAAAGGAATTTAGAATTTAGAAGGAAAAGGAGATATATGTATATACAACAAGGGATAGATAACAGAAGAGGGGAAAGAAACAGGGATTTACTGGATGTAATATGTATATGGAAGCAGCCAACCTCAAAATTGCAAATAGAATTATTGGTGCTTTTTTGTGGTGGTGGCACTTTTACATTTATCTTGTTTTGGTGTCCTTGTTTGAGAAGCTTACCAAAATTGGAGAGCCTTAGAACTGGCTAGAAGGACAGACTATATCTCCGGATCTAGAAATTTCATCCAGAAATAGCAATATCTTAATTTGTGTTTTGTTTATGATAACAACTCATTTATATTTTATCTATCATCTTTTCAATAAATTTCATTGGTAAGTTATGTGAAATATACTGCTTTTTATTGTAACTGGTTGGATCTGGTAAATTATTTTGTTCTCTTCATAAATATTATAATCATTCTAACCAAGTTCATACAATATACTTCAGTGCTGTTATTTTGTAATATGTAGGAGTTCATAAAATAACACCCTTTAAAATACTGCTTACCTTGTCTATCAACATGGCACTTTGCTGTCAAATAGCACTACTGCTCTTAGTACAATATATTAAGGAGCCCTTCTGTTCCAAATAGTCATACATATTTGTATGGATTTTTAACTCAGCACTGATAAGGGCAGTGAACTAATTAAAAATAAAGTAACCCTTATTATGAGATTATGACTATAAGGAATTTATATTAAAATTGACTGAAGGAGTAGAGGTGATACAAAAGTATCCTCATAATAGGTTTGTTTGAATCACTTCTGGAATGGAGGGAGGAAGGGCCACCAAAAATCCACTCCTCCATAAAAGCATTAAGAACACTGGCAAAAATGGTTAAAATCAGCTTTTTAAAACTCTGGAAATTAACTAAAATCTTGCAATAATAGAAAGAGCATTTATTCAATAAAACAGCCGAATCTCATGAAGAACAATGTTTTATCTTGTCATATATTCATTCCCCACTTCCTGGTAGTACAGTAGCCTTGAAAACCAACAGCCTTGAAACCATATTAGCCGTAAAAATAAGCATCCTAGCAGCCACTGGATGGAAAGAATGGGTTTGGAACTCCCCCCCCCAAAACCCCACAAATTTGTCACTATTAGAAAGGTCTGGAGGCAGTCAGGAAAAGCTCAATTCTTACAGTTTGACTTTATATGCTCCAACTCTAAGCTTGTTATATTCAGGGCATTTGTTGAAAAAACTTAGTGGCAATTGGTTAATACAGCAGCTGACTCTCAGGTAGAAATCACTCTGAGGAAACCCAGAGACTAATCAAAAATTTAAAACGAAAAACTTGAGAGCAACACATCTACAAGGGGTTTTGAAAAGCTCCAAGTAAAAGACCACATACACTTGTACAGCTGTGCACATACTCGGAAGACTGATATGGTCCTAGTTTCTCAACCCTGATGACCATGAAGCTCTACACAAACAGAAAGTGAAGTGTAATGCAGCGTTGTAAACTGCCTACAGAAGTATTGAAGGTATATGTTTTATTTTGCTAAATGCTGCCAGAATGCAATATATCAAAAATGGAACGACTTTTAGAAAGGGACTCTATTAAGTTACAAGTTTACAGTTTTTAAGGCCATAAAAATGTCCAAACTAAGGCATCCAGATAAAAATGCCTTAACTCAAGTAAAGCCAATGTCTGTTACATAGGAAGACATGTGGCTAGTATCTGCTGGTCCTAGTTCCTGGTTCCATTGCTTCCAGTGACTGATGCCAGTGGTTTCCCCTCTAAGCATCTGTGGATCTTCACTCAGCTCCTCTGGGACACAACTCTGGGTTCTGCCTTGCTTAGTATCATATGGGAAGGCACGTGGTGATGTCTGCTGGACTCTGCATCTCCAACATCCATGTCTAGGTGTCTGCTTTCTCTGTCAGCACTCCAAGCATCTCCAAATGTCTGTGTCTCTGTTGGCTCTGAAGCAGTTGAGTTTTCTCAAAAATGTCTCCCCTTTTAAAGGGCTCCAGTAAACAAATTAAGAACTACCTTAAATGAACGAGTCATATCTCCATTGAATCAAAAGGCCACAACCACAATTGGTTGTACCACATCTCCATGGAAATAATCCAATAAGAAAGATCCCACCCTACAATATTAAATCAGGATTAAAGAAACATGGCTGCCCCCACAAGATTGGATCAGGAAAAGGACATGGTTTTTCTGAGGTACATAAAAGCTTAAAACTGGCACAGTGTACCTCACATACACACACAGAGCTCTATGGTAAAGGCTAAAAGACTTATTGGTTCAAAGTTTTTAAGCAGTAAATCTCTGTCCAGTCATTACTGGACTACTAAACTAACAAAGCAGAGACTTAATGGCTTCACAGAATTAGTGCATGAAAAGCACTAAACAAACAAATAGTAACAATCACAATGAATAGCAACAGTAACAAACACCAGGCAGGGGAGTAATTTGGTTTCTAGTGTTGACACATTATGCCACTTTAAACAAAATGATTTTCAATGAAAATTGTGAGACACACAAAGAAACAGGTAAGTGTGGCCTATCGATGGTGGGTGCACCTATCACCATAATAGAAATTACCCTGAGGACTCGGAGCCTTTGGACCTACTAGACAAAGACTAAAGGCCACTTTTATAAATATAAACTAAACCACATCCAAAGATTTAAAGGAAATGAGAATGATTCTTTACCAAGTAGAAAATGTCAATAAAACAGAAATTATAAAAAAGAATCAAGTAGAAGTTCTAGAGTTGAAAAATATAATATCTGAAAGGAAAAATTCACTAGTGAATCCCAACAGCAGATCTGAACTGGGAGAAGAAATATTCAGCAAACCTGAGGGTAGGCCAATTGAGATTATGCAGATGAAGTTTAGAAATAAAAGAGATGAAGTAAATTGAACAGAGCCGTAGAGACCTGTGGTGCAAAATTAAGCATACGGATATTCACATAATGGGAGATCCATAAGGACAAAGGGACAGAAAGAATAACTGAAAGCAAAATGGCCAAAACTTTCTAAACTTGATGAAAGGCATTAATCTATGCATCCAACTACAAAGGATACATAAAATCGGTATAAATGTATTTTTGTTTGTAACTGTTTTCTTACCCTATCTGATTTAAAAGACAGCTGCACAAAGTAATAATTATCAAACTGTGTTGATGGACTTATAATTTTATAAAGATGTAATTATTATGTCAATAATAATATAAAAGAGAGAAGAGGGAATGAAACTATATAAAAGCAAAGTTTTTGTATGCTATTGAAATTGCTATTAATTTGAATGAGATTGTTTTAAGTTAAGATGTTAATTGTAAAATATAATGAGGAAGAACAAGAGAATTTAAACAGCACACCAGGAAAAATCTATTTAACACACTCAAAAAATGCAGTAACTGAGGATAAAGGAACAAAAGACAGAAAGTAAATACAAACTGTAACTGAAAGAGAGCTGGAATTGTTATGCTAATATTAGATTTAAGTATATTTAAAATAGATTTTAAGACATAAATTGTTACTAGAAACAAGAAAGGATATTTGATAATGATAAAATTTTCAATCCATCAAGAAGAAATGAAAATGATTAATTTATATGCACACCAATTAACTTAGTTCCAAATTACATGGTACAAAACCAGAAAGTATTAAAGGCAAACAGACAATTCAACAATAATAACTGGAGACTTCCATATCCTACTACTTCCATATCCTACTTTCAATAGTGGATAGAACAACCAGGCAGAAAATCAACAATGAAGCAGAAGGCATAAACATTATAAACCAACTAGAGGAAAATGATATCAGTTGAACACTCCACCCTACAACAGCAAAACATGTATTCTTTTCAAGTTCACAGGGAATATTTTCCAAGACAGACCATATATTAAAGCCATAAAACAAGCCCCAGTTAATTTAAAATGACTGAAATTATATGAAATATCTTCTCTCTGATGACAATAGAATGAAACTAGAAATAAATAAAAGAAGGAAACCTGGAAAGTGCTTAAATATGCAGACTTTATACAACACATTCCTAAGTAACCAACAGTTGAAGAAATCATAAGCAAATTAGGAAATATTTTCTAATAAATAAAAACAAACAAACAAAAACTAATGGGATGCAGCTAAAGTAATACTCAATGGGAAATTTATAGCTGTAAAGGCCTGAATTAATAATGAAGAAAGAGCTCAATTCAATAACCTATTATTTCATCTTAAAAAACCAGAAAACTAAGCCCAAAGCAAGAAGAAGGGAAGAAAAAAAAAATTAGAGTAGAAAAATGAAATAAAAGTAAAAGAGAAAAATCAGTAAAATGGAAAAGGGGATTTGGGAAGTTTACAAAATTGACAAACTATAGCTAGACTGGCCAAGAAAAAGAGAGAAGACTTAAGTATTAAATTCAAGAATGAAGGAGGAGCTATCACTAATTACCCTACAGAACAACAACAAAAAAGATTACAAATGAGAGAGTGCCATCATCAACATGATGATGTAAGACATCCCCTGAAAATTCAACAAATAAAAGGACAAATTTCATTTGTTAAGCTCTGAAGGAAAGTAAAGACTGAAGAAAGATTCCACAAAAATGCTGAATTGAAGAAAGAGAAAAATATCAGATAGGAAACCCCAGGCCTGGACTGACTGGTCCTCTTCTCTCCCCCTCACTCAAACCCTGTGAGTTGCTCAGAGGCAGCAGCCAGGATCCCTCCCATCTCCCACCAGGGACAGAGACTATAAAACAACTCACAGCAGTGAGTTAGAACCTCATGCATATCCAGATACAGATACACAAATTCACAGTGACCCAGGGCAGAAGGACAAGCCACTGAAGAGTGCTGCATGCACTAGGGCCACAGGAGGAGCTTCCAAAATAGAGGATTAGGGATGGAGTGGTAGAGCCTACTTCTCTCCTAAAAGCAGCAAATAGCCAGGCAGAAACTGTTTGAATCAACTGTTTGGGGGATCCAGAGACCAGGGTAGGTCAGTACAACACCTGCTGAAGTGCAGAGAGAGACTGAACAACCGTGGCTAGAGACTGTGAATAGTTCCATCCATAGCTCCTGGCACCCATCTCCCATCTTTGAGGTAAGCAGTGGTAGGCAGCCGGATCCTTCCCTGGGGGGTGGCTGTAGACTGGGATGGCTGCAGGAGTCCTTTGCCCCAAGTACAGAGGGGGACACAGTCCAACACTGAGCCAGAAACTGGCCAGCAAAGTGAGAACATGGGATCCCTGCAGTTTCAGCCTCTCCCAGTAGATGCCACTGGGCACAAATGTTTTGACTGAGGAGGAATGCTACCTAAACATTTATATAAAGCCAACACACCCTAATACCAAAGCCAGATAAAGATCCTACAGGAAAAGAAAATTATAGACCAATATCCTAATGAACATAGATAGAAAAATCCTCAACCAAATACTTGCAAATATAATTCAACTGCACATTAAAAGAATGATATACCATAATCAAGTGCATTTTATTCCAGGTATGCAAGGGTGGTTTACCACAAGGAAATAAATTAATGTAACACACCACATTAACAAATCGAAGGCGAAAAAGCACATAATCATCTCAGTTGATGTAGAAAGAGCATTTGATAAAATCTAGCATCCTGTCTTGATAAAAACATTTCAAAAGGTAGAACTTGAAGGAAAGGTTCCTCACTATGTAAAGGGCACATATAAAAACCTACAGCTAACATCATACTCAGCAGTGAGAGACTGAAAGCTTTCCCTCTGAGATTGGGAACATGACAAGGATGGCCACCATCACCACTAACAATATGCATTGGAAGTTCTAGCTCAAGCAATTAGGTAAGAAAAAGACATAAAAGGCATACAAATTGGAAACGAAGAAGTAAATCTTTCATTATTTGTAGATGATAGGATCTTATATTTAGAAAGTCCTGGAAAACCACAAAGCTACTACAGGTAATAAGCAATTTCAACAAGGTAGTGGGATACAAGATCAATATGCAAAAATCAGTAGCGTTTCTATACACTAGTAATGAGCTAGCCAAGGTGGTAATCAAGAAAGAAATTCCATTTACAATAGTAACTAAAGGAATCAAATATCTAGGAATAAACTTAATCAAGGCTGTAAAGGACATACATTAGAAAACTACAAAACATTGGTAAAAGAAATCAAAGAAGACCTAAATAAATGCAAGAATATTCCATATTCATGGGTTAGAAGGCTACATGTCTTTAAAATGTCTATTCTACCCAAATTGATCTACAGATTCAATGCAATACTAATCATAATGCCAACTGTCAACCTTGCAGAAATGGAAGAATTAATTATTAAATTTATTTGGGGAGGTTCCAAGATGGTGGCTTAGTGAGGTGTGGGATTTAGTTTATCCTCCAGAGCAACTAGTAAATAGCCAGAAACAGTACAGACAACTGCTGGGGCCACACTGGTGACCAGACAAACAGCATACACCAGTCTGGACAAGTTGGACCAGCTGTGATCCCACCCAGAATTGCGAGGACCCCAAGATATGGAGGTCAGCGCCCCTCCCCCACAGGCTGGTTCCCAAAGGGAAAGGAAAGAGACTTAACTAGCAGCAAGGGGCTGAGCTCAACCAAGCTCGAATTGTAAAATTAAATAACAAATTCTGACTACTGAAAACAGGCTCCCAGCTCAGCTGAACCTCAAGGAAAAGCTGAGGCTGCTGGTTTTTGCCCTGGCACAAAGGGGGCAGGCCTGACAGAAAAAGAAAACAAACAGCATTTTTATTTTTTTGGATTGGACAGCACAAAATACTTGAAAGGGTCTGGGCCCTGAAGGAAAGGAGGGGGCACATAGGACCTGGAGATACACAGAGCAATGTATCAACTTAAGCTCTTGATTGGCAAACCCGAGGAACGGGGGTCCTGCTCTGAAAAGGATTTTTTTCTTCTTTTCTTTTTGGGACTGTGCTTCTAAAGCTTGACTGCTCTTTGGCTACAACTCCAAGACTTCTCAGGCTCCAAATGCCCCAGGCAAGGGTGGAATTAAGCTTGTCTGAGAGCTTGTCTGGAGGCTGGGCTTTCGCCAGGAGAGGGATGGGCCCAGCTCAGGTGGAATCCCTCCCTCAAGGATTCAGACCCCAGGGTGTGGAAAACTGAAGCTAAAGCCAGCCTACAATCTCTCCTCTATCTCAACCACACCCCCAGCAGGGAGAGATTGATGAAGTTAAAGGTATGGCATGACTTTATGCTGGTGGGATCGGCAGGCAGACAAGTGCCACATACTGGGCAGGATAGGAAAAACACAGAGTTTAGAGGCCTCATAGAAAAGTCTTTCAATCTGCTCGGTCTCACCCTCAGGGAAAACTGATGCAAGTGACCCTTTCCTCCTGAAAGAAGGCCAGTTTGGTCTGGGAAGATCTGACTGGGGTCTATAATACCTAAGTAGACCCTACTAAGGGGGAAAAAAGGCACCATACAGGCAGGGCAAGAAAGAAGAAAACAAGAACTGAAAAATTCTGATCTGTTAAACAAAACCTAAACTAGAGGTCTAGAATAAGCTCAACTGAATGTCAAAGAACAGATATACAACACAGCCATCCAGCAAGAAAATCCTAGGTAAAAAAGTGAAAACAATCTCCAGAATATATTAATTAAGAAAATTAAATGTCTGGATGCCAGCAAAAAATAATAAATCATACCATAAAAATTGAAGATATGGCCCAAAGGAACAAACCAGCAATTCAAATGAGATACAAGAGTTGAAACAATTAATTCAGGATGTTCAAACAGACATGGAAAACCTTATCAAAAATCAAATCAGTAAATTGAGGGAGGATATAAAGAAGGCAAGGGAAAAACAAAAACAAGAAATCAAAAGTCTGAAAAAACAAATCACAGAACTTATGGGAATGAAAGACACAATAGAAGAGATGAAAAAAACAATGGACACCTACAATGTTAGATTTCAAGGGGCAGAAGATAGGATTAGTGAACTGGAGGACGGGACATCTGAAATCTGACAAGCAAAAGAAAATATAGGGAAAAGAATGGGAAAATATGAGCAGGGATTCAGGGAATTGAATTGACAACATGAAGCATACAAATAAACATATTGTGGGTGTCCCAGAAGGAGAAGAGAAGGGAAAAGGAGGAGAAAAACTAATGGAGGAAATTATTACTGAAAATTTCCCAACTCTAATGAAAGACTTAAAATTACAGATCCAAGAAGTGCAATGTACCCCAAACAGAATAGATCCAAATAGACATACTCCAAGACATTTACTAATCAGAATGTCAGATGTCAAAGAGAAAGAAATTTGAAAGCAGCAAGAGAAAAGCAATCCATCACATACAAGGGAAGCCCAATAAGACTATGCATAGATTTCTCAGCAGAAACCATGGAGGCCAGAAGACAGGGGTATGATATATTTAAGATACTAAAAGAGAAACACTGTCAACCAAGAATTCTATACCCAGCAAAATTGCCCTTCAAAAATGAGGGGAAATGAAAACATTTCCAGACAAAAAAAATCATTGAGAGAATTTGTGACCAAGAGACTGGCTCTGCAAGAAATAGTAAAGGGAGCATTAGAGACGGATGGGAAAAGATAGGAGAGAGAAGTGTGGAGAAATGTGTAGAAAATAAGACTATCAGTAAAGGTAAAAAGAAGAAAAATTAGATATGACATTTAAAATCCAAAAGGCAAAATGGCAGAAGAAAATACTGCCCTTACAGTAATAACACTAAATGTTAGTGAATTAAGCTCCCTAATCAAACAACATAGACTGGCAAAGTAGATTAAAAAGCAAGACCCATCTACGTGTTTTCTACAGCAGATGCATTTTAGACCCAAGGATAAACACAGGTTGAAAGTGAAAGGTTGGGAAAAGATATTTCATGCACATACAATCAGAAAAGAGCAGGAGTAGCTATATGAATAACCAACAAATTAGACTTCAAATGTAAAACAATTAAAAGAGACAAAGAAGGACACTAAGTGTTAATAAAAGGAGTAATTCAACAAGAAGACATAACAATGATAAATATTTATGCACCGAGCCAGAGTCCTCCAAAATACATGATGCAAACACTGAAAACACTGAAAAAAGAAACAGACACATCTACCTTAATAGTTGGAGACGTCAATTCCCCACTCTCATCAATGGCCCAAACATCTAGACGGAGGATCAATAAAGAAACAGAGAATTTGAATAATACAATAAATGAACTAAACTTAACAGACATTTATAGAGCATTACATCCTACAACAGCAGGATACATCTTTTTCTCAAGTGCTCATGGATCATTTTCAAGGATAGACCATATACTGGGTCACAGAGCAAGTCTCAATAAATTTAAAAAGATTGAAATCATACACAGCACTTTCTCAGATCATAAAGGAATGAAGTTGGGAATCAATAATAGGCAGAAGGCCAGAAAATTCACAAATATATGGAGGCTCAACAACACACTCTTTAAACAACCAGTGGGTCAAGGAAGAAATTATAAGAGAAATCAGTAAATGTCTCAAGGCAAATGAAAACGAAAACACAACATATCAAAATTTATGGGATGCATCAAAGGCAGTGCTAAAAGGGAAATTTATTGCCTTAAATGCCTATTTCAAAAAAGAAGAAAGAGCAAAAATCAAGGAATTAACTCTTTACTAGGAAGAAATAAAGAACAGCAAACTAACCCCAAAGCAAACAAAAGGAAAGTAATAATGAAGATTAGAGCAGAAATAAATGAAACTGAGAACATGAGAACAACTGAGAAAATCAACAAACCAGAAGTGGGTTTATGAGAAAATAAATAAGATTGATGGACCCTTAGCAAGGTTTACAAAAAGAAGAAGAGAGAGAATAAATTTTATTTTTTCTAATAAATATTTATTTTATAAATATATAGAAATATTTATTTCTAATTTTATTTCTAATAAATAAAATCAGAAATGGAAGAGGAAACATAACCATTGATCCCACAGAAATAAAGGAGGTAATCAGAGGATATTATAAACAACTTTATGCTAATAAACTAGACAATATAGATGAAATGGACAACTTCCTAGAAAGGCATGAATAACCAACATTGACTCGAGAAGAAATAGACTACCTCAATAAACGAATCACAAGTAAAGAAACTGAATTAGTCATTAAGAAGCTACCAAAATAGAAAAGTCCAGGACCAAAAATGGCTTCACATGTGAATTCTACCAAACATACAAGAAAGAATTAGTACCAATCCTGCTCACACACTTCAGAAAAATTGGAGGAGGAAAGTTATGTAGGCAAGTTATGAAGCTAACATCACCCTCATACCAAAGCCAGATAAAGAAACTACAAGAAAAGAAAATTACAGACCAATCTCTCTAATGAATATAGATGCAAAAACTTCAACAAAATTTTTGCAAATTGAATTAAATTAAAAGAATTATAGCCATGACCAAGTAGGATTCATCCCAGGTATGCAAGGATGGTTCAACATAAGAAAATCAATTAATGTAATGCACCATATCAACAAATCAAACCTGAAAAACCACAAGATCATCTTGATTGATGCAGAAAAGGCATCTGACAAAATTCAACATCCTTTCTGTTGAAAACACTTCAAATTATAGGAATAGAAGGAAACTTCCTCAACATGATAAAGGGAATATATGAAAACCCACAGCTAACATCATCCTCAATGGGAAAAAACTGAAAACTTTCCCCCTAAGATCAGGAATAAGACAAGGACATCTGCTATCACCATTGTTATTCAACGTGGTGTTGGAAGTTCTAGCTAGAGAATTAGACAAGAAAAAGAAATACAAGGCATCAAAATTGGAAGAAGTAAAATTCTCACTGTTTGCAGATGATATGATACTATATGTCAAAACCCCCAAAAAATCCACAGCAAAATTACTAGAGCTAATAAATGAGCACAGCAAAGTGGCAGGTTACAAGATCAACACTCAAAAATCTGTAGTGTTTCTATACACTAATAATGAGAAATCTGAGGGGAAGATCAAGAAAAAAATTCCGTTTACAATTGTAACAAAAATAAAATATTTAGGAATAAATTTAACTAAGAATACAAAAGATCTATGTAAAGAAAACTACAAGAAATTGCTAAAAGAAATGACAGAAGACCTAAATAAATGGAAGACTAAATATAGTTAAGATGTCAAGTCTATGGATTGGAAGACTAAATATAGTTAAGATGTCAATTCTCTCTAAATTGATTTACAGATTCAATACAATACCAATCAAAATCCCCAAAATTTACTTTTCAGAAATAGAAAAATCAATAACTAAATTTATTTGGAAGGGAAGGTGCTCCAAATAGCTAAAAATATCTTGAGAAAGAAAAATGAAGTCAGAGGTCTCACACTACCTGACTTTAAGGCATATTATGAAGCTACAGTGGTCAAAACAGCATGGTACTGGCATAAAGATAGATATACTGACCAGTAGAATTGCATAGAGTGTCCATATACAGACCCTCTCATCCGTGGACAATTAATCTTTGATAAGACAGTCAAGCCAACTCACCTGGGACAGAACAGTCTCTTCAATAAATGGTGCTTGAAGAACTGGATATCCACATGCAAAAGAATGAAAGAGGATCCTTATTTCACACCCTATACAAAAGTTAACTCAAAATGGATCAAGGACCTGAACATTAGATCTAAGACCATAAAACTTTTAGAAGAACATGAAAGGAAATATTCTATAAATCTTATAACAGGTGGCAGGTTCCTAGATCTTACTCCCAAAGCATGAGTATTGAAGAAAGAAATAGAAAAATGGGAACTCCTCAAAATTAAACACTTTTGTGCATCAAAGAGCTTTGTCAAGAAAGTGAAAAGAGCCTACACAATAGGAGACAATATTTGGAAACAACATATCAGATAAGGGTCTAGCATCCAGAATATATAAAGAGATTGTTCACCTCAACAACAAAAAGGCCAATAACAAAATGGGCAAAAGACTTGAACAGACTCTTCTCAGAAGAGGAAATACAAATGGCTAAAAGGCACATGAAAAGATATTCAACTTCCCTGCCTATTAGGGAAATGCAAATCAAAACCACAATGAGATATCATCTCACACCCACAAGAATGGCCATCATCAATAACACAGAAAATGACAAGGGCTGGAGAGGATGTAGAGAAAGAGGCACACTTATCTACTGTTGGTGGGAATGTAAAATGGTACAACTGCCGTGGAAGGCAGTTTGGCAGTTCCTCAAGAAGCTAAGTATAGAATTGCCATATGACCCAGCAATACCATTGCTAGGTATCTACTCAGAGGACATGAAGGCAAGGATATTTGCACGCCAATGTTTATAACAGCATTATGTACAATTGCCAAGAGATGAAAACAACCCAAATGCCCATCAATAGACAAGAGGCTAAACAAGCTGTGGTATGCACATATGATGTAATATTATGCAGCTGTAACACAGAATAAAGTTATGAAGTATGTGACAACATGGATGGACCTTGAGGACCTTATGCTGTGTGAGATTAGCCAGAAACAAAAGGAAAAATGCTGTATGGTCTCACTGATATTGCCTAAAATTAATGAATAAACTCAGAGAATTTCAGTTAAGAACAAGACCATCAAGAGATAGAAATACGGTAGATATTGGGTAATTGGAGCTGAAGGGATACATTTTGTGCAGCAGCACTGATTGTAAAAATTCAGAAATGGATAGCACAATACCACCTAACTGTAGCACAATAACGTTAGTACATTGAATGAAGCTGAATATGAGAATGATAGAGGAAGGAGGTCTGGGGGTACAAATGAAATCAGAAGGAAAGACAACAATAAAGATTGAGATGGTATAATCTAGGAATGCCTAGAGTGTACAATGATAGTAACTAAATGTACAAATTAAAACGTGTTTTTGCATGAAAAGGAATGTCAATATTGCAGGGTGTTGAAAATAGATGGTAATTCATATTTTAAAACTTTAACTTACATGTGAGACTAAAGTAAAAAATGTTTATTTGGTACAAAATTTATATTTTGACTAGTGCATCTCCTAATATAACTTATATGGACAGTTTAATTGAACACCATAAGTACATGGAACCTTGAGTAGGGCATGAGGTTTTGTAGGTTTGTCCAAAGTGATGCCCCAATAAATTCCACAGTGATTCGAACAGTGAATAAAAAAGTATTTGCAAAGTTCCCTTGGGGGAATGATGAGAAAGGGGAAAATTCAACTTTCCCATTTGGAGAAGGCCTGATATTCTTAGAAGCAGTGAGAACCACAAAGTTAATAGGCCAAACCCTCAATCTTGGGGTTTGTTCATATGAAACTTATCCCCACAAAGTATAGGCTAAGCCTACTAAAAATTAGGCCTAAGAGTCACCCCTAGAGAATCTCTTTTGTTGCTCAGATGTGGCCTATCTCTCAGCCAACATGGCAAGCAAACTCACTGCCCTCTCCCTCTCTCTGTGGGACATGACACCCAGGAGTATAAACCTCCCAAACAGCATGGGACAGAAATCCTAGAATGAGCTGGGACTCAGCATCAAGGGATTGAGAAAACCTTCTTGACTGAAAAGGGGAAGAGAGAAATGAGACAAAATAGAGTGTCAGTGGCTGAAAGATTTAAAATAGAGTCAAGAGATTATCCTGGAGGTTATTCTTATGCATTATATAGATATCCCCTCTATAGTTTAAGGTATATAGAGAGAGGCTAGAGGAAAGTGCCTGAAACTGTAGAGCTGTGTTCCAGTAGCCATATTACTTCAAGGTGATTGTATAAAGATAGAGCTTTCACAGAGTGACTGTGTGATTGTGAAAATCTTGTTCTGATGTTCCTTTTAACTACAGTATGGACAGATGAGTAAAAAATATGGATAAAAATAAATAAATAACAGGGGGAACAAATGTTAAAATAAATTGGGTAGAGGGAAATACTAGTGGTCAATGAGAGGGAGAGGTAAGAGGTGTGGTATGTATGAGTTTTTTTCCTTTTACTTCTTTTTCTGGAGTGATGTAAATGTTCTGAGAAATGATCATGGTGATAAATATACAACCATGCGATGATATCGTGAGCCATTGAGTGCATACCAAGTATGGAATGTTCATACTTTAAGAATGTTCATGTTTGTATGTTGATTAGTTTTATTAATAAAAAAATATATAAAACATTTATTTGGAAGCATAAGGGGCCTCAAATAACCAAAAACACCTTGAAAAAGAAGAATGAAGTTAGAGGACTCATGCCTCCTGATTCTCAAGCACAGTATAAAGCTACAGTGGTTAAAACAACATGGTAATGGCATAAAGATAGACTATTGATCAATGGAATTGAATTGAGAGCTCACAGATAGACCCTCTCATCTATGGACAATTGATTTTTGACAAGGCTGCCAAGTCCACATAACTGGGACAGAACATACTCTTCAATAAATGACACTGGTCAAACTGGAATCCATATCCAAAAGAATGAAAGAGAACTTCTGTCTCATACTCTATACAAAAAGTTAATTCAAGATGGATCAAAGACCTCAATATAAGAGACAGTAGCAAAAAAAACCTAGAAGAAAATGTAGGGAAGCATCTTCAAGATGTTTTTTAGACCTTACACTCAAAGCACAAGCAATGAAAAACAATAGATAAATGGGACTTCCTCAAAATTGAATACTATTGTGTTTCAAAGGACTTTGTTAAAAGGGTGAAAAGGCAACCTGCTCAATGGGAAAAAATATTCTGGATATAGGTCATGTGTCAGTTATACGTGGCTTGTTCTTTCACTCTTTAATGTTTTTTATGAATAGAAAGTCTTAATTTTAATGTGTCCATTCTAACAAACTTTTACATTTTATTTAGTGATTTTTATACTTCTTGTAAGAAAGAGCATGCTGATTTCATGCAGGCAGTCTCTTTATGATTTGTCTTTTTCACTTAGCTCAACCATTCACCTAGAATTGGTTTTAGTGTATAGTATGAGATAGGCGTCAATTTAAAATTTCCCTCTTAGGAATATCCATTTATTCCAGGATGATTTATTTAAAAGTCAGCCCCTCCCCCCATCCTGCTACTCTACAGCAGCATCCTGCTGCTTTATTTATCATAAATAAAGTCTGTTAATGCTCACTATTATATTGGTCTGATAGTCAATCCTCCCATCAATGCTACATGGCATTAATTTCTGTCATTTCAACTGATTTCTCTCAGTATGTATCGCTAAAAGGTAAAGACTTAATCAGGGAACTTCTACTTGAACTTCGGATATAAAATAGTTGCGAGACAATGTGGCTCCTCCCACTCTAAAAAAGAACAAACCAGATAACCTACAAAATTGTAGCTGAGGATGCAAAGCAACCTAAATAAAATGAACTCCAGAAAATGGTGAGCCCCTTTTGGGACAGAAGAGATTCAAGCTATGTTCATTCTTGACAGTGGGAGGAGTTAGAAAGCAAAGCAAAACAAAACAAACAACAGACCAGATTAGGGGGGAAAAACCCAGCTAATAGGCTAATGGTTTTTTTTTTTTTATAATTGATTGTGGCTCAATGGTTTAGGATCCCTAGAAGCTCAGGCCAAAACAAAAAAAGAGAGAGAGTCAGGACTCACCTGGCAGCTCTTTTCCATGGTTGGTCATTAAACGTTCGCAAAGAAGATTGAAAGAAAGGCCTTAAGAGCTGAGAGGAAGCATCAGAGGCCCGAAGGAGAGGCTGCTACAGCTGGAGGAGGAGCAGGAGTCCCTGAATGCCCAGTCTCAAGCCCTAAGGGCCTGGTGAAGGCTGAGAACCAAGCAGGAATTGAGAAATGCCTTCAAAGCCTCCACTGAGCTGAGTGATGAGGGAAGGGGCGCGACAGCTGAGAGACCCTCACTCCACAATCCGGCGCTGCTAAAGGCTGATGGCAACCACAAGGGAACTGAGAAAAAAAACTCCCGGGGCAATCAGATATCAAGTCCTACTGAAGGAAGGTTGTGGTTCTGCCCTCAGATCCTACGAAGTCAGTGATGAGCTGAATCTAGCTGAGGCAACAACACCTCTCTACAGGTGTGAGTGTTTCAGCCGCCGCCCCGCCCCTCTCCACCCAGCACTAGCATGTAACAGAAGGCACTTGCCCTTTTCTGGAGCGTGTCTGCCGCAGTTCAAATGGTTTTACACGTAACTTGTGGCATCAGAAGCCATTTTGAGACATCATGAAGAGGCAATAAAGTGAGACCCAACGTAGAACCAAACCCCGGGAAGACTTAACTGGTAGAGCTATCAGACAGGGACTTTAAAACAAGTATGATAAATATATCAAAGCATCGGGTGGAGAGGATACCCAGCATGTGTACACCAATGGGCAATTTCAGTACGGATTAAAACTATTGAATCAAAACTATTAAACAAAAAAAAGAAACCAATTGGGAATGCTACAAATGAAAAAAGCACTTGTCAGAGTGGAAAAAAAAAAACCCACATAGCCGAGGAAACCATTTCATGCTAAACCATTAACAATAATTTCTTAATAGCATCAAATATCAAGTCAGCATTCAAATGCCCCAAATGGAAGGCCCATACATTGAAATTGCTTGGTTTGGCCCCTAGGGATCTTTTAATTAGTAGTTTCCCATTTATCTTTTTTTTGCTCATGTACTTTACAAGTTAAAGAAATTAGGTTTTTTGTCCAACAGTGTCCCTGACTCTGAATTTTGCTAATTCATCTCTAGGTTATCATTTAGCATGTTACTCAGTCCCCAGAATTTCCAGTAAATTAGTAGATCTAGATATTTGATCAGATTCTGTTTCAATCTTTTTAAAAATTTTTTATTAATTAAAAAAAACAACAAACGAACAAAAACATTATTAACATATGATCATTCTGTTCTACATATATAATCAGGAGTATCTAGTATCTCCATTCTGATTCTTTTAAGTCTATTTTTCTGGTAGACTATTTTGTGATTCTCTGTTATTGCACCATGTGTATACGTCACTACCAAAACTAACTGAAAAGTTAAATGTTTGAGTTAACCATTTTCAGTTTTGGGGTGTTTACATTTGAAAGAATCAGAACAGATCTCATTTTTGGATTTTTCTTAAGATTATTTTTTCACTGAATTACTGAGTTTGACTGATTGTATAAAATAAATTTGTGGCTTTTTCCACTGTGCAGTTGCTTTTTAAGTTTCCTTTTGAGCTAATAGACACATTCCCCTTTAAATTTTCCATTGCGTTTTTACAGGGAGATGATCAATCAGTCACCTCACAAGCTATACATCCTGCTGAGTGAATGATCCCTTTGGGCTCACAAATATGCACTAAAAAGATGTCTGCTGATGTTCAGTGACTCCACTAAAGTGGAACAGTGCTTCAGGACTTCCTACTGCCCGGCTACCGCTTTGCTTTCACCTGCGACTCTGCCTCAGCTGTCAGCATGAGGGCTGAGTCCTTCTCCCTGGCGGCAAAGGCTGAACTGGGTGGGATCCTCTCCTCCTGGAGATCACTCCCTTACTCTAGGATGGCAGTAGTGCCAAGAAAACACATTCCTCTTCTTTAGTCTCAGAGGGAAAAAAAAATAGAAAAGAATTAAATTTGTTCATAAATATCCCCCACTGCATTGCATATCAAATATAAAGCAAAATAAATTCGGGGTTAATATGTGATTCTGAGTTTTGGGGAAAAAAAAAACGCTTCGATTAATCTTTATGTACATTTGAACACTATCGATGACAACCCTTATTTGGCAGAACGGCATTTAGACAAGCCCATGAACCTCTAGTCTGGTAAGATTAGCAAAGGAGAAAAAAGGGAGATAAAATAGTCACCTATTTACACTGATTTCCATTATGGATACAACTTCAAAATAAGTTACTTGCCCCCATGTCTTAAATCTTGAGTATATCTACATTTGCTGGCCATTTAGGCTTTGCAGCACCTCCAGATCATCAGTACTAGTAGGGCTTAAGTACAAATCCTCCTGTTTTATGGGCAATGACCTTTTAAAATCACTTCTAAAGCCTCAAATCCTTCAGGGCTTTGGAGTTGGCATATCTGCTTACTTAGAATAAAAGTGTCAGAGCAGGGGTGAGCCACGGTGGCTCAGCAGGCAAGCATGCTTGCCTGCCATGCCCAAGGACCGGGGTTTGATTCCTGGTGCCTGCCCATGTTAAAAAAATAAATAAATAAAAAAGTGTCAGAACAGGAGAGTAAAAATTCAAAGGGTGCACACAATGGTAGGAGCTGAGGAGAATCAAGTAGCATAACAACAAGAAAGTTGCATTATTGTAATATCATTTTATTTCATTAAAAATCTTGTTTTTGATATAAGCATATATTCATATAATATAGATATATATGTATATATATAAGCTATTGAATTACATGTATATCTAAGCTATCAAATTAAACTGAGTCATTTCTTTAGAGATAAATTGCTTTTAACGGCAGCTATGTTTTGTGAACAGCTTCTTTTATTTGTATCACTTGCATACACATTCGGAGTTAGGAAGGCAGCATATTAGAGTGGCTCTCTGTGCATATTTTCAAGTTTGACTGCTGGGTTTCAAAATCTGACTTCACCACATTAGGTTGGTGAACTTGGGCAGCTATTATACTTTCTTCTTCTTCTTTTTAAAATATTTTGTGTACTTTTGGTATGTGTGTTATTCTATAATTTTTTTATTAGAGAAGTTGAGGGTTTACAAAAAAATCGTGTATAAAATACAAGAATCCCATAAACCACCCACAACCAACACTTGCATTGATGAGCAACATTTGTTACAATTTGATGATAGCACTTTCTTGTAATTGTACTATTTTATTTAACAGTAGATACCTGTGTTACAATCAATGAAAAATTATTAAAATAGTACTATTATCATGTACAGTTTACATTACGTATATTATTTCAATATACTACCCTATTATTAATAACTTGTATTACTGCCATATATTTATTGTAATTCATGAAAGAACATTCTTGTACTTATATATAAATTACATTTCATTGTGTACAACAGAGATCACTGGGTTATACAGTCTGATGTCTTATCTTTTACTTATTTTTGTTTGCTTGTTTGCATGGGCAGGCACCGGGAATCGAACCCAGGTCTCTGGCATGGCAGGCGAGGTCTCTGCCTGCTGAACCACCATGGCCCACCCTATCTTTTACTTTTTATTTTAGGAACATATATGACCTAAAGTTTCCCCCTTTTAACCACATTCACATATATAATTCAGTGACTGTTTGTTTCCGTAATTCAAGTTCACGTCTTTTCAGTTGACCTAGAACCCTTCTGCTTGCACAGCTCAAACAAGAATTTAGTAGGTAGCCCATCTATTTTACTTTGAGGTACCTCATGATCTCCTAGTCAATGCCACAAGTCTCTGTGAGTCAGATTATTCTGATTGCTTCTTGGAGTCTGCAGTTCATTATGGTGGCCGTACCCACCTTGTGTATGGCGATTAACTGTGGCCACATGAATTCTGCCAACTCGGGATCTGATCACTCTCATTTTGTTTAAGAATTCAAGCTCAGTGGCAGCAGTTCCCTCAGCATCTCTCTTTGCCACTCACCTATAGAGATAGTCTACTACAGAACTCTTCAGGGACAATGGAGCTAGTCTCCCATATTTATTCCTCAAAGTCCTGGTGAAAGATGTGGCCTCTGGACATCCCTGGGGTGTGTGAGTAGGTTTTCTATGATAAATCCACTCTAACATTCCTATCTCTCTAAGCCTTTGGATCTCCTCATTTACATTATACCAGGGAAATTCTGGCATTTCAACCTTAGGTAATGTCGGCCACTTTTTGATTCACGTTTCAGTTCACCATTCAAACAAATTGTTAACACCTTTCTAACCCTTCAAGCTACAACATCGAATGCAGAATCTCTGCTTATTTGGCCCATATCAATAAATTTAGCTTGATCCAATTTATATTCCTTCCACCATTATCCCACAACCTTAATATCCATTCCCACACATATTCCCTTGATTTCTATTATATAGTTTAGAAAAATCATGAAGTTCTTTAGGAGTATAGCATACCTCCTCCTGGGTCACACTTCATGCTTCGCCTTTGGGACCAGCTGGGACTTCAGTTTGGTTATAGGTCTCAAAGATAAGAAGGCTGCAGGGGCTGGGTCATGAAAAGAATAAGAAGTAGCCTTCAAACCAATCACCTCAGGTTGCAGTTTCATCTGGTGAAACAAGACTAATCTCTCCAGACAGAGGAGTGAGGAGTTTCCCCAGGGGAGGGGGTTGCAGGTTTAGCAGGCACTGAAGCATTAATCTCTTTAAGTGGAGTTTGGATGGCAACTCATCTGCATGAATTGGAGGCTGGGAAGTTGTTTCCTCAAGGTAGGCTGAAGGTGGGGTGGCTGCTTCCTCAGGATGGACCATTACAGGTCTATCTATCAAAGAACTCACCAGAATTCAGAGTTTCCATGTCCTCATTGCCATTATTATTAACCCATATGTCCCTATCCCAAGTTTCAGGATCCCATTCTTTTCCAATCAAAGCCCTCACTTTAATAGCAGACATTCTGCAAGGTTGAGAAGTTAGTTCACATTGTAAACCTGCTATTCACACAATGAGGATTTGTGTCTGGATTTCAGAGATCTCTATCTGCAATTACAGGAAATAAGTTTTCTTCCAGGGCACACATGGAAACTTTTATATCTTTCATACAGTGCTTAAGATGCAAATATGATGCCTTCAACTCACCCCTTTCCCTTATAACTGTATCCAGTGTATCTAACAGCAATCAGCCAACCTCATTATACCTCTTAACTCCACAAAACTCCCTTAAGGCATCAAAAACACTCTCTCCCAGAACCTTGCCTCACATAAACGTACAATTAGCAAAAACAAATGGTAATATTTTGCGTATCTTTAATGCCAACTCAAACCATGGAAGGTCAGTGCCATCTTGCATTGGGGAAACAGAATCATTAGTGCCTTTGCATGTAATCACAGTAGAAAACCAATTGTAAAAACCCACTTTTTAGATTATGTTTCTGAGGAACCACCCCACTCCTGGTACCAAGCTATATGAGTCAGGGTTCTCTAAAGAAACAGAACCAACAGTAGATATCTGTAAATTTGAGATTTATAAAGGTGTCTCATGCAACTGTAGAATGCAAGAGTCCCAAATCCATAAGGCAGGCTATAAGCTGACAACTCTGATGAAGGGTCTTGACAGACTCCACTGGAGAGGCTCAAAGGCCAAAGAAATCATGAAAATTCTCTCTTTCCCTTTAAAATCTTCAACTGATTGGATCAAATCCAGCTGATTTGATTAACTCATCTGCAGGAGACAAGCCCTTAGTTGATCGTAGATGTAATCAGCCACAGATGCAATCAACTGACTGATAATTTAATAAACATCCTGCAAGTTTATTAACTAGCCATGAAATATCCTTGGAGTAACAGTTAGGCCAGTGCTTGCCTAGGCAGAGAACTGGGCACCATCACCTGGTCAAGTTGACACCAGAACTTAACCATCACAATGTATTTTTAAACATTTCAAATATCCTACCTTTTTCCAAAATCAGTTTAAGATGTTTCCTTGACTAAAACTTTTAGTTTGTACTTCTACCTTTTCAAAAATTGTATAACAATCTTATGGCATTTTTATTTCAAAATGCTGAATAATACGGTTTTAAAAAAAAATCCTTATTGCAAATATTAGCTGTAAACTTATTTCACTGCATTGGAAGAATGTTAAAATTCATAAATATTTGTTTAATGCATTAATATACAGGGTTGATATACCCTCCCCTCCTTATTTAAAACCTATTCTATTTTAAAGTGTCAATAGAGACTTTGGCTATTTATCTAATTTCTTAAAGTTAAAAAAAATAAACCCCATCATTATCACAAATGCCTACATGTAAATGCACATCTAGCAAAGAACATAAATATGACAAGCTTTTTCACCAGACAGATTTGAAAAAGTTCTTTCTGGACATTCTTTGTACTATAAAAACTTCATGTAAGAAAACTAGTATGTCCCCATTTTCATTCTTACTAAGGGTTTCCTCTGTTATTTTCCACAGACTTTAAGAGCAGGCAATTATATTGGGTTGTACTGATCATAAAATCTTAGACTGGGTAGGCAACTTAGAGACATCTAGTTTTTGTCAAATTTGATTCACCCGGATTCACCTAAGAAGTGTTTAAAAAATACAAACTCTTTCATGCTGGAGATTCTCCTATTGTCAGTTAGAGCAAAGATTGCAAGTGGGTCATTTGAAAATTTTTAAAGATGATTCCAGTGATGTCAAATTAGATAACCATCCATTGTAGAATTGCATCCTCTCTACAATATTTTTGCCAAATAGTTATTCTGCCTGTGGCTAAACACTTTTGGTGATAGAAACCTTAAAGTAATGATTTGCCTTTTTGGATATTTGTGTCTGGGTGTTTTTCTTTATATTGGATGAAATCTACTTTTCGTTGCTTCTACCCACTGGTCTCAGTTATCATTTGTGGAAAGATTAAGTCTGATTCTTGTTCTGTATGATAATTCTTTGAATATTTAAAGATTCCTTAGATGACCTCTTCAGTCTCGTCCAGAAATAGTAATCCCAATTCAAGTTTATTTTGGTCAAATGATTTTTTTAACCTTAATGCCACTTGGTGGCTCTCCTGTGAACACTTTTCCATCTATCTGACTGTTTATTCTTTAGGTGATACGAAAAGAGCTATGTTTTAAACATTTTTGTTCTCTGGAGTTGTTGAAATAGTTATTAGGTTGAAAGTAACCCTGATAATTCGTAAGAATCTTACTCTCAACAAAAATATTATTTTTTCCTGACACATGCTAATGCCAAGTCATGTTTTCCCCACCAAATCTGTCCTTATGATTGGTTTTTGTGAATTCAAGTGATTAGTTTTTATATTCTAGTGTCAAAGTTTATCTTGTTGTGCTTAGTCCATCAGTGCAAGGTTTAATAATATTTTCAGATCTTGATCTTCAAATGTATTTGCTATTCTTCCTTGTTTCATGCCATTTTTGAATTTGATGAACTTATCCTATATATTTTTATTAGGTTGAAGGATACATGACTGAGAACAAAGACCTAGGATTCTCACCTAGAAAGCTCCATACAATTTGGCATCAATCCAAATATCAGACCCTGTGAATGCAGTTACTCAATATGCTTCTAAATGCCTGAATTCACTTACAATAACCTATTTTATTTCTAAGAAAATAGTGGGAAACATTATCATAATTTTACTGAAGTCCAGATATCCATTTGCTACAATTCCCTCATCTGCAAGACTAGCAACATAAAGAAATTTTCCTTTCATTATTGTGCCTTCTCTTCTAGATTTCTTTTCGTAGTCCTACCCAGATTTTTAACAGGTGTTATTGATAAAGTCTCAGGTCTGTGAAGTTCATTTTTGCTCCACAATTTGTAAAATTGGACCTTAATGTACAGCCTCCGAACACCTCTTTATTTGCCAAGATTTCTCAAAATCAACTGACAGTTTTTCCGTGATGTCATTTAATAGCTCTCTGTAACACTGGTTATTTTCAAATCCCTCCAGGTAGTTTTGAACTTCTTTCATAGTAGCAAGGACAGGGAAAGAAATGAAGGTAGCAAGTTGCCACAGTAACAACTCATTTATTATCAAAAGTGATCAGGAAAGTGAGCTTTATCACTTCCCACACCTGAGGTTCCTTCTCATGTGGCCATGCACATCAGGGAGGATGGGGAGAGACCATATAGACAGATAAAGCCTTAGTTCCCCTTAGGCTAAGGCCTGAAGCAAGATACCCACTAAAACCAGGTCTGAAGTAGAGATAACAAATCTATAACACTTGAGCAGTTTTCTGAAGGCAGGGGCTCAGTAAACTCCCTTCAGTTTAGTACCTATTCTAATTTATTCCTGAGCTGATCTTTTGTTCACTGCACAAACTTCTCCCACACTCCTTCTCTGACAAAAAAGAAATTAATGAGTACAGAGAACATACATTGCTTAAGCGCACATCACTGTTCACTGCTTTAGTTCTCTTTGAATTTGGAAGAGCCCTGTTGCCATGGCAATTTTAAGGTGGGTCTACAGAGCACAGATCCAAATCATTGACTTTAAACTTATTTATTTATTTTTTTTGCATGGGCAGGCACCAGGAATCGAACATGGGTCTCTGGCATGACAGGTGAGAACTCTGCCTGCTGAATCACCATAGCTCGCCCCCAAATCATTGACTTTAAATCATCACACCAGCCAATTAAGTCTCATCTAGTTCCCTTGTAAGTATAATCCAATCTACTTGTCTTGTCTGTTTGCTTAGTAATGTCATCAAATTTACAGACTAAACCTACTCTCATTTCTATTAACTGAACCTAATTCATTTTTCCATTCAAACACAATAGACTTTTGCCTTCTGATCAGTATTACCCAGTGCTCTGGGGTGGAAAACCTGACCTCACTGGGAAAGAGTTCCATCTTATTTTCAATGTTAATCCTACCCATTCTAGTGTGAAGATCAGTCTTTACTGACAAAGAGAGACAAAAATTGAAGGGTTCTATTTCCTTCCTGTTCTCCAACAAACATTCATTTCTCAACCTTCTTGCCTTCACAAATGGAAAGATATCGTAGCTGCTTTTCCACATGGTTCCCTCGAGTGTTCTTCAAAGTCAGTTTTTCCTCGTTGGTCATAATTAGCCCCAAAGTTGCTCCTATGTCTCCAGTTATTTGATTAATTCCTATTGTCTCAAATTCTTTTCTTGTGATATTTCTTCATTTTAAAATTTTATGTGTTTTGTGCATACTCTGGAATCTTTTGTTCTTGCTTGATAAATAAGAAGCAAAATAATGCAATCTTTGAGTTATTTGTAAAAACTGTACTCCTCTCTGAATAGCTGCATCTTTTTACTGGCTTCAGAGAAAATGGGAAATCCCCTTCATTAGCATTTATCAACAGTACCAGTTTCTTGTCATTTTATTTCCGTGGGAATCATGTTCATTAGTTTTTGATCAATATTCTTTCAAGTATATGTATATACTAGCACTCTAGCATAAAACTGTGATTATTTAATGTCTAGTTTTGTATTAAATATGTTTGTCATTGAAATGAGGAAAACAGAATATGAGTTTTAAGGGGAAAGTGTGCACTATGTCTTATGACATAAATTAGGAAAGGTACTCGGTAAAGTTTCAATTTGCATAATAGTACAAGAAACTTAGAAAATTTTCTTGAGAAACTGCTTCCCAAATGTATTATAATTGCCTAGTATTTAAAATTACTTTGCATAGTGAAATCACAATTTCGGTCAAGATTTCATACTATTAACATTATCATCAGTACTTACAGAAGTTTAAACAGATTAGGTTAAAAATGTATAAATTGTTTCTTATTCTGGGATCCAGTTGGTGATATTTTAAATAATAGTATGATGCACAAGCGATATTTTATTCCTTCTACTTACTTTCTCTTCTCACAGAAGTATTACACATAGTATATATTATATACATATGAAACAGCGCAAATAATATGATCATATTCTGTCTCTTCCTAAACATATATATGTGTATATACATATATATTAGTAACATAAAGATATATCATATATCATGTGATATACACAGTACTCCATGGAAATGCTTATATGATGTGATGGTATACATACATTCAAAAACGGTAGGTATTTAAGATAAGTTTGTCAGTGATCAGTGGAGATAAATACCATTGAAGAAATGTCTCCCAATACCTGCTTTTTTGGGACAATTGCATCAATCAGATAAGTTGCCACATCTATCCAGACTATTTTTGGTGTAAACTTTTCACTGAATTAACGTAACGGTTTTTTTTTATCACATTGGCACAGCTTTGTTATATCTGAAAATCAGGAACGCTTTCCCAGGTTTACATTTCTGAGACTATTTTTCTACTCTTAATACAAGTGGAGTTCTAAAACTCATTAATCTTGATCAATTCCGAGTGTAGTTTCTTTGACTACATCTATGTCCAGAAGCGACAGAGTAAAGTCAGAGTTTCAGAGGCAGAAGTATATTAAAAATATACTCAGCTCATTCCAACCACTTCTCCACAGTACTACCTGTCTGTCTTTCTGACCTCCTTTTGTCTCCAGGGCGAGTCCAATCTTCCTTCTGGCATGAGAAAACATTTCATAAGCAAATGAGTAAATCACGTCACTGGAGTTCAGGATCTATTGCTTGCTAAAAGAATCTTTTGTGAATAGTGGTGATATAAATATGAATAAAAAGGAATCTTCCTGTAGCTCCTTCTATTTAAAGGTAACATGCTCTAGGTTTCCTTTACCTTGATGCCTCCTTTCTGAACATGTCATGTAGAAAAATGAGAATTTTTGCTTTGTAAAAAAAATAAACAAAACATAATTTCTGAATGTAGGTCATTTTGATGCAATTTCATGGTAGTATAAATACTCATTTAGTTTACCCAATGTTATTTCTGGTAATGAAAAAAAATGGAAATATACATTATGTTCAGTTTGAAATGCATGAAATAATTTATCTGGCAGATACATTTTCAAAACATAGGCCCAAAGAAAATTGTAAACCAAATAGACTTGGAAGGTCTTATAAAACAGAAGACATCAGGGCGGGCCACGGTGGCTCAGCAGGCAAGAATGCTTGCCTGCCATGACAGAGGACCCGGGTTTGATTCCCGGTGCCTGCCCTTGTAAAAAAAAAAACAAAAACAGAAGATATCAAAAAGTACAGATTTGAGGGCAACAGAACCCTAATTTCAAGGAAACCTGAGGATTTTTCATGGAATGTAGAAGTGTGGTAGTGTAGACTGTGATAGAGACAAAAGCACAGGATCTGAAGTCTAATTGACTGTGTTTGTTACTCTGCTGCTCATTTAAGGAGCAATAGAACTATTCGAGGCTTTTAAGCCTCTTTCTCTCTCCACTCCCTCCTATGTCAAATTGGGCTAACTTCTGCAGTGAGGATTAAATGTGATAATGCATGTTTTCATTTGCTAAAATTGCCAAAATGCAAAATACCAGATATGGGTTGGCTTTTACAATGGGGATTTATTAATTTACAAGCTTACAGTTCTGAAACCATGAAAACCAAGAGGCAATGCTTTCTCTCTGAAAACCAGCTACCAGCAAACTTCTAGGCACATGGAAACATCTGCTGATCTCTTCTTTCTCTTCCTGGTTTCATTGCTTTCAGCTTCTGGCTTCAGTGGCTTCCTCTCTCAGCTTCTCTTTCTCTGAATTTCAGCTCTTATATAGGACTCCAGTGAGAAGATTAAGAGCCACCTGAGGCACACCTCTCCTGAGAAATAACTTAATCAAAAGGTCCCACCTACCATAGGTCTACACCCACAAGAATGGATTAGCTTTAGAACATGATATTTTCTGGGGGCTTCAAACCATCACAATATAGTTAAAGAACATGATACATTAATTTGTGTCTGGTAATAACTCAATAAATGTTGGCTATTATCAAACAAGTTTTTAAATTTCATTTTATGAGCCCCACTAAGAATTATAAGGAGTTCCCAGAGAGTCCCACAGCAGAAGTGGGTAAACTGGGCTCAGATCACTGATACATTGGCAACTTTACCTGTCATTATCTCACCTGGGTGCTTAGTGTCCTTATTCTCTAGCATTGTACTTTTGGTACAATTCATCCTGCTTCCTCTAAACTGAGACATACATATTATAGTCTAGGCCAGTATTCAGTTTGATTTGAAATAAATGAAACAATGAAAGGGAAAAGAAGTTACTATCAATCTTTCCTGCATCCTTGATTCAATTCCAAGGATATTCTTCTCCTATAAACTTTCAGGTACTGCTATGGCAATATAATGTGATGCACGATATAGAGGTCTGTTGATGAAAACACAGTTAAGTCTTCTGGGAGCCAGCTATCTAGCAGTTCTGCTAGGGATATTTTGTTTGCACTTCTGAAACATTTCCCCATACATTTTCATGTTTCATCCAAAGAGTGTATTGCTGAGCAACCGAGCTTGGAGAGCAGCTGGGCCTAATACGGATTCAGAGACAAGGTGGTTGGGGGAAAAGGACATAGCAGTTTTATGCCCTATCATCCAGGGGAAATAGGATGAGATGGAAAGGAGAGGGAAGAGGACAATGTGAAGGTCAACATATATCTATTCTCAGCCCAAGTCTAAGGCATCCTCTGTTACCAGTTGTATTAGCTAGGGTTCTCTAGAGAAACAGAATCAGCAGGAAATATGTGTAGATATAAAATTTATCAAAGTGTCTCGTATAACCAGGGGAATGTAGAGTCCAAAATCCATAGGGCAGGCTGTGAAGCTGATGACTCTGATGGACCATCTGGATGAACTCCACAGGAGAGGCTCACCGGCCAAAGTAGGAAGAGAGCCTATCTCTTCTGAATCCTCCTTAAAAGGCTTCCAGTGATTAAACGTCACTCATTGCAGAAGACACTCCCCTTGGCTGATTACAAAACAGCTGACGTGATCATGATTTAATTCTATGAAATGTCTTCATAGCAACAGACAGGCCAGCACTTGCCCAACCAGACAAACAGGTACCACCACCTGGCCAAGTTGACACATGAACCTGACGATGACACCAGTGTTATGGCATAGAATTTCTCACTGCCAGAATCTCACTACATTTCTAATGAAAACAACCCATTCAACTTAAGCTTATTTCACTTCTCTTTCTGTTCCACAGAATATGGAGCCTGGAAGCATTTGGGTATTATTTGGAATGTTTATATTTTAAATAGATTGTTCCTCACAGATGTTCTAATGCCTATTGCTACCAGATTTCTATTACTTTAGTTATCTATGGCTCTGTAACAAATTACCACAAATTGAGTGGTTTAAAGCAACACACATCTACTATTTCAGTTTCTATGGGTCTGGATTCCAGGCCCAAGTTTGCTAGGTCCTTTGCTTAGGGTCTCACAAGCTGGACTCAGGGTGTAGGCTGGTGCTGTATCTTCATCTGGAGACTCAACTAGGTAGGTATACTCTTTCTCACTCACATAGCTATTGGTGGCATTCGGTTCCCTGCACTCTAGGGTTCATGGCAGCTTGTTTCTTCATAGTTAACAGGAGAGAGAGAGAGATCAGAGAGAGTCTGCTAGCAATATGGAGCCCTATAAGGCCACAGAATCACAGGGATGATAGCACAAAACCTTTACCATATTCTATTGGTCAGCAGTCCCCAGTCCAAAGGTGGGGTGATGGAGGCCACCCTCAGAGTCTCTGGGCCACATCCACTTACTGGGGCCTGCACATACTCTTCCTTGGCACAGATATCCTGCCCCACTTTATCCAGTCAAGTCTTTCCTTTAGGATTTTTCGTACATATTAAAAATACTGTCTCTTAATGAGACTAAAGAATGGGAAGCAGTTCTTAATATGTGCAGAATGTTTAACTAGGGTGAACTTGAAAGCCTGGAAATGGGCAGAGGTGATGGTAGCACGTTATTGTGAGAATTATGAACACTGCTGAATGGTGTGTGAGTATGGTAGAAAAGGGATGATTAGAGTCATGTATGTCACCAGGAGGAAAGTTGGAGGTTAAAACATGGAAATATATAACACAATGAATCTTATGGTGGACAATGTCTGTGATTAATTGTACAAATATTAAAAGTTCTTTTATGAACTAGAACAAATTTATGAAACTATTACATGAAGTTAATGATAGAGGAGCATATGGGAAAAATGTACCTAGTGCAAACTGTAGACCATTGTTAACAGTAAATATTTCAATATTTTTTCCATCAACAGTAACACATGTACCATATCAATACTATAGGCAATAATGAGGGTGGGGTTAAGGGGTATGGGAGGATTTGGGTTTCCTTTTTTACTTTCATTTCTTTTCTGGAGTAATATAAATGTTCTAAAATTAATAATGAGGTTGTATGCACAACTATGTGATGATACTGTGAGCCAGTGATTGTATAGTTCGATGGTTTGTACGGTGTCTGAATATATTTCAATAAAATTGCACTAAAAAATGCTGTCTCTTTACTATTGTCTACTTTGATGAGGTTTAAAAGAGTTTTAAAATATATTGCTGCTTGATAGACCGATGTTCTCTAGTGTTATTTTCTTAATCTTAGAAGTTGTTAGGTTCTTATTTCATAAGGGGTCTCAAGACAGGTAAGTTATTTTTTTCTATGCTTGCTATTTTAAAAATGTTATTACTACTTATTTTTATACCTGCTGTTTTGTAGCTATTATATTTCAACATGGTAAGTTGCAACAGAATAAACAATCCATTTAATCATAAAAATAACTCTCAAGATTCTATAATCAATTGTCAGAATGTAATTTCTTTGCAATTTTCAACACCTTCATTTCCTTCAAAATGGGGCAGTGACCTTATCTCTGTAAATATATTTTTTGATTGTGAATTCTTAGCCAATGTATCCCTTCCAGTTTGTAAAATAAATGTTGCTTTATTAGAGTTTTGAGGCAGAAGGTGATGATAAGTCGATTTTTTTTTTTGGTCTGGCCTACCAATAATGCTGTCAAACCTCTATTTTGCCTCAGTCCTGGCAGCCTAAACTAAATGCTTTCACACATTTTTCTTTCATCTACCAAATCAATCAAGCACATAAGCCTGTGGATCTTCAGAAACCTTGGAAGTAAGCTTTAACTGCACTTGGTTTCATCAATTCACAGGAAAGGCAAATGAACGTCTGATTTTCAGAAAAACAATGAGCTTAAAATAAAAATTGAATAAATAAAATTTATATAACCAAACACAACTTTTGAGATTAATCACCATTGAATACAAATTTATTCTTTCTTTTGTAACCATGCCAGAGTTCCTGGTTACATGCAACCAGAGTAATGCTGTCTATACTGTGATATCAACAGGTTTTTTACTGTGCATTCCTTGAGAGTATTTTTATAATTCATGGTATCCCAGAACCTCCCACATAGGGAGAATATAAAGGTCATCAAATAAAGCTTATTGAATACATTAATGATAAATTTAATGAATAAGTATTCTGATTTCTAAATATAGATTTTATATTTATGGATATCTAAATAGAGATCATATAGTTATATAAAGAACTGTGAAAATATACTTTATCCTTTAGTTTTATGTGGGTTTTGTTAGGTTTGGCTTTCAGGGACTATAATACAAATATAGTGATGGGCAAGACACTCATGAAGAGGCACCAGAAATAAACAAGCATACATTGCCTTAGGCATAGCCATGATTTTTTTCCCAGAGTAAATAAGCATTTCAGGAAAGAATTCTCAACAAGACATGAGCTTATAGGTTGAGACCTTCATAATATGAAAATTAATTATAGTGTATTCTATTTCTATTTTTAATGCTAGTTGGTATGTATCAACTTATATGTTTTCAGGACCATAGCTCTGAGTAAGAGAAAGCTTTCTAGACTAGGAGTGAAAAGGGTTAGTTTTGAATTTTGACTCCACTGCTATGGTGGTGGTTTCCCTTATACTTACCCCTGTGAACTGTAAAATGGGAAAATAACAGTTTCATTTTCTGCTTCCCAGGGCTGATGTATAGGTAAAAAGTGCACATGCCATTTACAACAAAAATGTAAATAAATGTGATCATTACAAAAATTTTTTTAAAGGCATGTACCACTGCTTCAGTAAACCCTAAAGCAACTATACAAATGTAAATTCTTATTAAGAATAACCTCTTGAAATCTACACTGACCTGGAAATGGGATTAGACACAAAAGCTGTAGCATCAAAATTTATGATGCAGCAGTACCAAAAGCCTATAAGGTGGCTAAAAGAACAAAGAAGATATGGGATAGGCAAGTACATAAGTGGAAATAATCTTTCTACCTGCTGTACATTGCCATAAACTTAATAATAATCTGTCCAGATTCAGCAACATCTTTTTTGTCTGGTCACGCTGCCACCAACTATGTCCCTGTGTAAGAGGAGGCAGAAATGAGTGGCAGGTCAGAGCAGGGAAAGATGCTGTCAGAAATAGCATTTGGATTATAAATGAAATTATTAGGAAATATCCTTGGAGAAGGTTGACTCGTAAGAAACTGAAAATGGGAAATATTTGCTCCAGAGATACATTCTTCACGCAGTATTTAGTTTGCTTCCTCCAGACTATTCCCTTTCAATTTTAGAATAACACTACCCAATGAAACTGTGAATTTAAATAACTTTTTTCCAGCCAACTGTGGACTCCATTCTAAAAAAAATAAAAAGAAGCAAAATCATTTGTAGAAAGAAAAAAATACTGCCCGGCTTGACATCTAGTGTGCTGCTAAAAAATATACTTGGTATCGTCCTCTGAATATATATATTATCACAAGCATAAGACATGAAGTTAAATGGCTTATGATGATCCCCACAAGGGAAAAAGTTAAAATAAAAAATAAAAATGCATACAAAACCCAGGTAAATATGTATATATATATATATATATATATATATATATATATATATATACATAATATGTACAGTTGATTAAATTAAAGCATTTCTTTTTAATATGTATAAACCGGTATGTGCAAAAAATTCCATGAATATTGCTATATGACATTTGGATTCAATGGAATTCTCTTCTTTGGGGTATTGAGTTGTACGCAAACACTGGTTGCATATAATGTATGTTTAAGAAGAAGGATTGGGTGTCTTGGTTTCCTGGCTGCTATGACAAATACCACACAATGGGCCGGCTTAAACAATGGGGAGTTATTGTCCCCCATGGTTTCAGAGGTTAGAGGTTTGCTTCCTCTTGAGGGCAACTGTTTTCTGGCTTTGTCTGCCACGCTTTGGGTTCCTTGGCTCTTCAGCCACATGGAGATGGCCTTTCTTTTTTCCCCTCCTACTTTCGTTGATTTCCAGCTTCCAGATCTTACCTGTGGCTTTTTCTCCATTTCTGAATTTCTTTTCCTTATAAAAGACTCCAGTAATCCAGATTAAGACTCTACCTCCTTCAGCTGGACTGCACCTTGCTAAAAATAACATCTTCAAGAAATTTTATTTACAATGCATTCATACTCACAGGAATGCAGATTAAGACCAAGAACATATTTAAATTTGTCTAAAAAGTCATCTAAATTTTGCTGAGTCTACATGTGCCTGTCTAGGAAGAATTTAGGAAAAGGCCTGTATAAATGATAGCTTGCACGGATGCTTTTATTCTAATATTTTACAGCTGTGAATGATCACACATGTTTTAAGTTCCTTTGTGGGGAGCTAATGTGATGTGTCCATTGCTACCTTACTAGCATTGTTTTGTGTGCTATATAATTGCATTGGGACCACTGGATATGGCAAAAATATGTCAAACCTAATATTACAAATCCTTAGGAATATCCTAAGGAATTTCCTTAGGAAAACGAGCCTATTTTTTCTTAATACATATTGAGTAGAGAAAGGTGGGTAGGGAGAAAAGTTTATAAAGAAGAGGGCAAGTTTGTACGTATCATGAGAAAGCAGAATTTTAACCTGTCTAAAAAAGTTTTATTTAAAAACGACTTCAAATACAACCCACTCCATTCCACAGTAAGACAGAGTGATGTTTCAAATGTTAAAAGCAAATCACTCCTGACACATTTGGGCCAGGTATGAAATTAGAGTATTTAAACTCTCAGGGACTCTTCCCAATTGTTAAAAACCTTCCTTATAATAAGGAGCCCCTCTCTAATTTTCCTGATGTAGCTTAAGGAAGTAGTTTATGGTTTTTCATTTCCTGGGATATAATGAAAATTTATTCATTTTACCTTTCTCCTAATTTGCTCACTTATGAGCAAAAAAAGAGACTGAGTCTCTGACATGGAGAAAAAGAACCACCCACGTGTCAGAGGCACTGCAAAAAGTATCATTTCTGATCTGACAGCTTGAGACTACTCATTACAGTTCAACAGGGATGAGAAGATTTAACAGGAGATAAATTTCTCCAGTTTTCTAATTAAAATAATAGGCATTTCAACAAGAAATGCAGTCTATTCTTCTTGTAACAAGAAAAATCTTCAATCTACAGAAAAACAAGAAGGACCTCATATTTTCTATTTTGTGTAACTGGGAACCTTATAGGGACATCAGTATGTCCACCCAGCAGGGTCATTTCATGTCAAGGTTTTACCTCAGATGGCTTCTGTTTGGGCACTCTGTTTCAAAGATGAAAGCTAGTTTTGTTTTTGTGACAAATTGGAGGCATCAGTGTTTCTAAGGGCTCAGACATAACTGAATATCCCCAAAGGGCTTCTGTAGGTAAGAATTTTGTTTAAAAGTCATCCATTTTCTCTAGACTTCTGATAAACAGTGGACATATTGCAGGTTTCTGAATGTCCTTTGCATGAGCAATGTAAAGAAAATGCTGCTTATGATTACCTGGCAAGCATCAGATTGTCTGCCAAGCAAGGCCATGGGGCATGTCTGGATAAAGATTCACTGTGCTAGGGACAGCCGGCTATTGCAATGTGGTAGCAAGATTCATGGTTCAAAGAACCATGAATTCTACAATCAGAGCTCAGAGCCCTTCCAGATATATTTAGGAACAAAACCAATGTATGTATATGTATGTATAATAAACTGTTACATGCTTTCTGCACCATAATACTTCCTCCTCCCTCAATTATTTCTTTCAGTAAAAAGAAAAAAGGAAAACAATAAAGTCATTATTGTTTTTTTTTTTAAAGAACTAATCTGCAGACAATTAGACATACTCACCTATACTCATAATCAACAGATTACAGCCATGCCCTGTAAGGAGGCCTCTATTTTTTACTCCTGTCGCTGAAACAGCTATCTCCAGAGGAATCAAAAGCCAAATATGATCTAATCCCAGGTGAATCATTTCCTCTGGTGCAGGCTGAGATAAATCAATAAATGCTTATTTTTGTTCATGAAGAAGTATAAAAACTTTCACATTTTTAAACATTAGTTAAGGATAAATCTATCTTTGCTCATATGAGAGCAACTGTTTGGTGAGGAGAGAGAGAGTGCAGAAACTGAAGGGGAAGTGGAAGACTGACAGAGTTCCCTTTTCTCCCCACAAAGTCCCTGGTCCGTGACAGTCAGAAAGTCCATGAAGTGGACAGAAATGTATTAAAAAGTATATTAAAAGCTTAAGAGAATGTTTAAGTATTTCAAGCCTTTTTGGAATGAGTTGACACATGGCAAGTGGTTAGCCTAATTCCTGGCAATTAGAAAGGATTACAAAGAGTGGCAACTATTGTTAGTATGACCCTCTATTCTGGATGTACCAATTCCAACTTGTGACAAGCCTAAACCTAGTAGAATGACCTACTGGAATCAGAAGTGCCTACAGGAAGAAAGTTTCTGTTTCTTGGCAAGCAAGTTCAAAAGAGACAGGGTTATGTAATGTAAAGAAAGGCATTCCTACTTAATGGGTCAGACACAGTGAGGGCTCTCCTATATGTAGCTCATTTAATAGCAAACTGAAAAGAAAAAAAAAAATCCTCCACAATGTCTTCCAAGGCATTGGTGTAGCAATATTTTATGATGGATAGAAGCATGAGATCTTAGGGGCAGATTTCCTCAGTCTGATTTCTGACCACTGCTTTCTAACTGGATGTTCTAGTTTGCTAGCTGCCAGAATGCAATATACCAGAAACAGAAGGGCTTTTAAAAAGGGGAATTTAATGAGTTGCTAGTTTACAGTTCTAAGGCTGAGAAAATGTCCCAATTAAAACAAGTCTATAGAAATGTCCAATCAAAGGTATCCAGGGAAAAATACCTTGGTTCAAGGAGGCCAATGAAGTTCAGGGTCTCTTTCTCATCCGAAAAGGCACATGGCGAACAGTGACAGTTTCTCCCTCAGCTGGAAGGGCACATGGTGAGCACAGGGTCATCTCCTAGCTTTCTCTCCTGGCTTCCATTTCATGAAGCTCCCCAGGAGGCATTTTCCTTCTTCAACTCCAAAGTGCTGGCTGATGGACTCTCTGCTTCATAGTGCAGCAGCATTCTCTGCTCTCTCTGAATCTCTCATTCTCCAAAATGTTTCCTCTTTTACAGGACTTCAGAAACAAATCAAGACCCACCTGAATGGGTGGAGACATGTCATCACCTAATCCAGTTTAATAACCACTCTCGATTACATCACATCTTCAGGGAGATGATCTAATTACAGTTTCAAACATATAATACTGAATAGGGATTAGAAGAAATGGCTGCCTTTACAAAATGGGATTAGGATTCAAACATGGCTTTTCTAGGGTACATACATCATTTCAAAACAGCATACTGGATAACCTCAGGCAAGTGACTTCACTGCTGTGTGTCCCAGTTTGCTCACATGTGTAATAGGGATGATAACTGTACACCTCCCAAGTGTGACTTCCACAGTAATTAACTGGAATGATGAATGTAAACACTGAGAGTAGTGCCTAGAATATTATAAGTGCTCAGTAAATGTTAGCTGTTATTATTCAGTAATAATAATTTGCTATTTTAAGTATTAGGCATCAAAGTACTTCTACATGTTGCATCTTATTTGAATTTTTCTTGCTCTTTTACACAGACACACACACACATCCATATACATGCTCACACATGCTCACACACATTGACTCACATATCTGCAGAAGGTTGAATAGTCAAAATTACCATTCTCTGCTCTGTGAGGCCAAGTGCTTTGCCTAGTTTTACCTGGCTGACCAGGGATCATGCGTGGACCAGAAGTCAGTATTTGGATCCCAATACCCTTTTCATTATAACATTCTTCTTTAGAGAAATTACTTGGCTGATTGATACTTTAATATAGACAGCCAATCTAGATAAGCCTGGCCTAATTATCTAGTTAAATAAGAGGCTTGATTTCAGCCTTAAAGAGAATTAAGTTCAACATTGTTTAAGCATGAGAATATATTCCTTTCTGAAAGACAGAAACATAATGAAAGAAAATGCTCTGGTGGGTTTATAAAGTGCTGTGACTCAGTTATATCCGAGAACTTTGCAGACCACTGGAGCCCACAGATTTCTACAATATGAGATGACTGAATAATCTCTGTTTTCTTTGCAATTTTCTTTTGTAGCTTTATGCTAAACATTTGCATACTGTATAAAGTACATTTGCTTCAAATGGGATTAAGTCTTTTAATTTGTTATATTTTGCGTAATGATGATGAAGCTGTTCTATGAAAATGCTATCAAAGCAGCATGCTACAAAATTTCAGACAACAAATGTTCATTCACTCATCCAAACAAATATTTATTGAGCCATCACTACACACCAGGTATTTTCTAGTCACTAAGGATACAGCAGGGAATAGGACAGATATTTTTCCTGCCGTCGGGAAGCTTCCATTTTAGTTAGGGAAATAGAAAATAATGAGTAGAAAAATAGCTAAATTATATAATTTCAGGTTGTGTTGAGTGCTATGAAGAAAAAGCAGAATAAAGGAATTGAGAGTGATGGCTAGAAGTGGGATAGAGGATTTAGGTGATGAGTGAATGGGTAAATTAGGGTTAGCTTACTTGAAGAGGTAATACTAGTCCAAGATCTGAGTGAGAGGAATGAAGAACTGTATGAAGAAAATTTCAAGCAGTGGAGACAATAAGTATAAATTTCCCATGTCAAAATAAAGAATCAGGGGCAGAGAGAGTTCAAATAGAATTGAGAGGGTACTCTGAAGGTTGCTCTTATGCAAGCTTCAGGTGGACCTTGCTACCTATCATAACCTGCCAACCCCCAGCCAGGACCATTCCAGCCAACCCTAAAGAAAACCTAGGCAATATATAAGATTCCACAAGGGTCCCATGCACTAGAGTAACTTTCCAGAAACCTACAACCTACAGATGGGTCCCTAGTCCAGATAAATCCTGAAACCTAGCTCAGCCTCTCCAGAACATCAGATAGTTCCATCTCCCTACCTCATATGTGTAACAGATCCTTCCAATATAAAAAATTAGAATTTCCATAGCCCAAACAACCCCACTGGGAGGCATGAAAAGATCAAAGGTGATGGTGGAATTATACATAGAAGATAGGACTTAACAAATGAATATGAATGCTGAATCATTAAATTGATATCTCTTTTAGTCTCCAGAATTTTAGAGCAGCTAGAAGTAAAAACCTAAAATTGTGAAACTGTAACCCATGTCAAAGTCTAAAATATGTTCTACAACTAATTGTGAGGTGCTTTGAAATTTATAGCTTTTTTGTATATATGTTATTGTTCACAAAAAAAGTAGGAAAAAAAAGTTTTGTGATGATAAAAAAGTATTTAAACCCTCTAGCTTCCTATATCCTGGAGCAGCTAGAAGGAAAAGTATGAGAGGATCATATGGTAGCCCATGACAAACTCTGGGATCTATTCTGTAACCACTTTTTGAAGACTGCTTTGAAAACGATTGCTTTTTATTTCTTTGCTTTGTATATATGTTATACTGTACAATAAAAAAAAGTTAAAAAAAATTTCCTGGGTCAAGGGTGAGGTTGTAAACCAGGGTCATTGGAGTGGATTGAGCAGAAGTGAAATGATAAGAGGAAAGTTTGGGCAATGGGTAGGGGCAAGAGCATGTTCGGTCTTGTTGTCCCTGCTCAGGAATTTAGATTTCAGCCTATCTAGGATATATAGAGACTTGTGCTTGAAAAAGATGATTCTAGCTGCTATGTGGTTACAGACTGTAAGACATCAAGTTGAGGAGACAGGAGAACAATTATGAGGAGGTTAATAAAATTCAGGTAAGAGAAGATGGTGACCAGGATGGGAGCAGCAGTAGGAGACATGTTGGAAAGTCATAGGTTTCTCGGGGTATTTTGAAGTTAGAGCCAATAGGATATCTAAGCCACCTCCTCTTCCCCCAGATAGCCAGATAATTATCTACCCCTCCTCAGTAGGAATTGTGGGGGAGTGTTCTCTGATGAAATCAGAGCAGAGAAGTCCTTAACACAGGGACACTAGGCACAAGGGAAGGGAGGGGAAGTGGACTGAAACCAGGGGATCAAGTATAAGACTCAGTGAATGGCCAGAGACCAGTCAGAGATCCCCGCATCCTTCCCTCAGTGACCTCCCAGAAAGTTGAGAGATAGGCAAGCCAAGCCTCACATCCTAAGGAGATGCATCAATTTTCTCTAAATAGAGTTAACGGTTCCACATCGCTGTCTCACCCATTTACGTGACAGTGGAATCTACCGTTTATTCCACAAAACCTGTTCTGCACACAGAGTTCTCAATTAGCTCTTTTGAGACCCGTTCTGGAGTCCAACTTCAGCACAAAGATAGGTCCAACACAAATGAACGGTAAATGACATTTGCTGTCAACCACTTCATGAAAAGCAGTATCAAATTAGCTCCCACACTGTAAACCATTACAAAGGATGAAATAGATAAAATAAATGGTTTTAGACACTGGACAACAGACAATGCAGGACTGTGACCTCTACGAGAAGGGAAACAAATGGAATAAGCACCACAATATCCCAGACTTTCAGCCTTTCAACTCAAGCAATTTTCTGGGCTGTGCAAAACACAAGGAGCTCAAACTGAGAACAGTGCTCTTTCTGAGCTGAACAAAAAGTGCGGGGAGACCACCAATGCCACAACCTCTCTCTCTCTCTTTCTCTTTCTCTCTGTCTCCCAGTATAGAGACAGTGAGTTCCTTCCTGTGAGTCAGTTTGTCAGAGTCCTCAGATTATTCTCTTCCTTTGTCCCCTCCCTGCTTATTCCATCTTTCACCAAATTGATTACAATTTTCTCATAAACTAGATATAGAATAAGCAAAATTATCAGTTATTTCCAATCAATAATGAATATTACTGGTAGCAACCATAAAAATTAAACTGAAAGTGGCTAAAGATGAAGATTCTAAAATTTTTATTATATAAAACAGAAGAAACAAATCATCGAGGTAACATTTAAGTTGCCAAATATGACTTGGAAGATTTCGATTGCTTAGATAAAGTGGTCATAAAAGAAAAAGTATATTAGCAGAAATTAAAATGTTTTAAAATTTGGTATGGACAAAAAATTTTGAAAGATGAATTAAATCTTAATTGGTGCCCTTGCAGATGTTAAAGGCTTGGAGAATTAACAAATGAAATCCTTTAAAGAATTCCAAGATGTGAAGTGCTATGAATGAAACAAATGTAGTCCTGTTCTATGGAATAAAGTGTGGTGGGACACTTATAAAGGATAAGCAAAAAAGTCCTCAAGGATAATGCGGTATCAAAGAAGGGGAAAGGCATTTTTACTAAACACAGGGTTTAGCACGAGGAAAACCCATTGGGGAGGGAAAGCATAGGCTGTATCTCAGGATTAATAGCAAAGCTCAAGCCTGGGTGATGTGATGGGTACTAATGGTAAATAATGCTAAAATAATGCTAAAACAACACTAATGAAGTGTTAGATATCAATAATGGATTTAGACTTCATTTTCTAGACAATAGGGAATCATTGAGAGAGCTGTACTTGAGGAAGGTTGTGGGGGTATAGTTTAGAGAGAATTAAAGGGAAGACTTTAAAAAGAAAAGGTCATTTAGACCACAAAGACTTTAAATAAGAAATGATGAGGTTCTCAACTAGAGATGTGGTAGAGGAAATGAAAAGGAGGAAAAAATTTCAGTCATTGTGATGCTTTATTTCATGTTTAGGCATGAACTGGATGCAGGACGTAAGAGTATGGGTGAAGCATGAGATCACCTGATTTGGGTCTGTTGGGAATGTTAGTGCCTATTACTAAAACAGAATACAAGCCAAGGAGCTGGTCTTAGGCAGAAGTTTATGACTTTATTTATTATGACATATTCAACTTGTTGTGTTCCTGAGATGCTCAAGTATAAAAATCATTTTAGATTAGACCTGAAGTTCAAGACCAAAAGGAAGGGTTGATAAGGGCCAAGGAAGTAAAAGCAGATGAGCGTTACTAAAGGAAAAAAAAACAAAGAGGGTAGAAACCAGATCTCTGGAGACTGTTTACCTAGGAGAGTTCTACCTAAAATTTTGTTTAGAAGTAGAGGTAGGTAAACATAATAATTCATTTAGAAGTTGGGAATAGAAACTAGTGGAGAGCCTAGAAAGGAGTTATGAGATGGAGATGATGGTGCTGTGGTGGCCAAGGTAGAGAGAGTTTCTAGGAAGCCAGTGAGTAATGCAGCTAATGCAGATTAAAGGGTGGGCTGGCTGAGTAGCTTTCCACGGTGCCATTCCCTAAGTGCCCACAAAGCATCACTGATGTAAGAAAACATCATGGGAAACTTGAGAAAGGAAAAAATATGTTTGCCTAGATTTTGTTTAGAGCACTATGTGTATGGTTGGAAGGAAGACTTTGAAAAGCTATTTGAGTAGAGAGTCAGATTAGAGTCTAGGTTTTGTTGAAATAAAAATAGATGCAATACTACTTTTTGAATCAGTGGGCTTGGTTAACTTCTACTGTTTTGCTCAGCAGTATGTTCAAGTGTGAGGACAAAGTCAGAGTGGCTGGGTGTGGTAGCCCAGGAACCAGGCCCCCTTCTAAATGGAAGTGATACTCCAAATGTGTAGCAAGACTGCTTTGACCAAAGGTTGAGAAGGTAAACAATCTATCCAGAGGGAGAAGAATGTAATTATGAGTGTAAAAGAGCGCTGATGGTATCTTAGTCTCAAACATCAATCTTAGTAAAACATTAGGTCTTAAGTCCCTTTAACGATTATACTAGGGGTCTAATGTCCTCATACTATATGGAATGCCTGTGTTCTAAAATCATATATGTATTGTCCCCTGCATTCCTACCGTTTGCAGTACTCTTTTCCTCCAGACCAGAGCCATGGGGGCATCTCTCCTGTTCAAAAGTCCCAATAAATCTATGTCTACTTCTGTGTCTGGCATGCTTTTTGGTTTCACAGCAATGCCAGTCTGTGCTTTGCACAAACTCGGTTTGGGCCCAAACATTGGGATTCTAGAGGGGAGGATGAGTGCATCCGCAATTACTTCACTACTTCTGCACCCCCCCCTTTCCTTCCCTTTCTTCTTCTTCCACTCCTCTCCCTCCCCACCTTTTCTGATCCTCCTCCTCCCCCTCTGTTTCCTCCTCCTCTGTCTCCTTCTTTTCCTTCAACTCCTTCTACTGTTTGTTCTTCTCATTCTCCTCTTCTTCCAACTAGGCCGTGAGTCTCAAATAATACTTCAGCTTCTCATCTGCCGAAACGTTTAAGGAATATTTAATAAATATTTGTTTGCAGAAAAACTGGCCCCAGAGAAGTGGTGTACTTTTATACTCACTAAATGAAGGCTATAAATAACTCAGATTATAACTAATTACTATTAATAAATACAATTTTGGAATTCGGGAATGAAGTGTTTGGGAATTCTTTAGTTAAGACTTTGTAAGAATAGTGAATGCCATAACAACAATAATTCAAATACTTATCTAGAGTAAAATGTACTCTCCCTGAAAGGAAAGACTAAACTGAATTAAAAATGACCTCTCTCAAAGTTAAATGCTCACCTTTTCTCCTATATAACATTCAACATGTGGTAATATGTAGTTAAAATGGCTTGAAAAAAAATGAAACATTATTTGCAGAAATGACATTTTTTGCTTTCTCTGTAAGTATATAAAAATTTGTAAGTTTCTGAGGGCCATTTAATCTTAACAAATAGGTAATACTTTGTTATATAAAAGTTGAATGACCTCTGGGAAGAAGGTATGCCTCAATCGCTAGGAATACAATAATATAGACATGAGACATCTTTAAAGAGCTTGAGAGTTAATAGGCCAAGACCTTAAGGTTATAAAAATATTTTTTAAAGTTAAAAGTATGAAGAGGAACTATGGTCTCTCAGAACTTAAAAGGTAATTTCCCTAGAGAAAACATAAAAGGGTAAATATACAAAGACAATCTTATTTTAACTCTAGGAAGATGAATAGGAACTAGCATCTGTTCGTTAGAGCCTGAAAATGCACAACTCATCTCTCACTGGTTCTCTAAACATATAGTCGCAGAATTAAGATTTGATTTATTCCAATATAAAAAGTGATTTAAAAAACATTAAAATTGATTTCCTATATTTTCCCTTTAATAGAATGATCCAATCTATAAAGACAGTATTACTCTAAACATAGAAAAATTATAGAGCTGATCTGTTGAAATGGTATAGGTTTTTTTCGGTCCGATGTGTATCAAATTTTGTGTTATCAAAAGAAGGTAAAAGACTGCGTTGTAGGTTTTTGAATGGCCTGATAATTTGACTACATATTGACAGAGTATTTTTGTGCTTTCTTTTAATTTTTTGTAATAATCTCCCACATAGTTTTAACTGATATTTTGTATCTGTGGCTGATATATCTGTAGTTGCTGAAGTTATGTGGACTTCTAAGACCTGGAACAAGACAAGGATTCTTATAAAAAATATAAAAAAAAAATATACTTCCCACTTTCATTAGAGGAATAATTGATAAAATGAGTAAAACATTTCAGTAATTTAAAAGATTGAAATTATGAAGAACGAGAGAAATAATTTAGAAATAATGAATAACTGTATATCAAAAACCAAAAAATGAATATTGATTAAAGACCACTATTGAAACAATGTAATTTACCATTTCACAATTAATAAAAAGGTGAATTGCCAAATATAGACCTCGTTTCTTTCAATTAATGATGTTAGGAACATTCAACAGTGCATTAATAAGCATTTATTGCAGACCCACAAGGAAATAAATTAGTATTAGGATTTTGAGACTATGATCTTGCATTTAAGAAGTGTTAAAATCTTATTTAAAAAATTCAAAATTAACAAAATTGCAAGTATATAAACAATGATTATACATTTGAGTTGAAAATCAAAGGGTTTTGAAAAGCCACATGATCATCTCGATTGATACAGAAAAGGCATTTGACAAACATTTAAAGGAGAGGAATAGAAGGAAGCTTCCTCAGCATGATAAAGAGAATATATTAAAAACACAAACAAACATCATACTTAATGGGAAAGACTGAAAGCTTTCCTTCTAAGACCTGGAACAAGACAAGGATTCTTATTGTTATTCAACATTGTGCTTGAAGTTATAGCTAGAGCAATTTGGCAAGAAAAAGAAATAAAAGGCATCCAAACTGGAAAGGAAGAAGTAAAACTTTCACTGTTTGCAGATGACATGACCCTATATGTACATGACCCTGAAAAATCTACAGCAAAGCTACAAGAGCTAATAAGTTTGACAAAGTGGCTGGATACAAGATCAACATACAAAGATCAATAGTGTGTAGACATACACTAGTAAGGAGTAATCTGAGAAGGAAATCAAGAAAAAAATTCCATTTATAATAGCAACCAAAAGAATCAAATAATCAAGAAAAAATTTACCCAGAGACATGAAAGACCTATAGCAGAAAACTACAAAACATTGCTAAAAAATCAGGTAAAACCTAAATAAACGGAAGGACATAAAATGTTAATGAATTGGAAGATGATATATAGTTAAGATGCCAATTAAACCCAAAATAATGTAAAGACTCAATGCAATACCAATTAAAATTCCAACAACATACTTTATAGAAATAGAAAAACCAATAATCAAATTTATTTGGAAGAGTAGAGTGCCCAAAATACCTAAAAATAACTTGAGAAAGAAAAATGAAGTGGAACATTTCATATTATCTGACTTTAAAGCATATTTCAGAGTTACAGTGGTCAAAACAGCATGGTACTGACATAAAGATAAATATAGCAATCAATGAAATCAAATTGGAAGTTAAAAAAAACAGACACTTTCATTCTATAGACAATTGATTTTTGACAAGGCTATAGTGACCAATGAAATCAAATTGGGAGTTCAATAATAGAAGCTCTCATCTATGGAAAACTGATTTTTAACAAGGCAGCCAAGTCCACTCAACTGGGACAAATAGTGCTTAGAGAACTGGATATCCATTTCCAAAAGAATGAAAGAGGACCTCTATCTCACGCCATATACAAAAATTAACTCAAAATAGATAAAATCCTTAACATTAGAGCCAAGACCATAAAACTCTTAGAAGAAAATATAGGGACATATCTTAAAGATCTTGTGGTAGGAGGTGGTTTTCTAGATCTTATACCCAAAGCACAAGCAATGAAAGAAGAAAAACATAAATGGGATCTCCTAATAATTGAATATGTCTGTGCACCAAAGGACTTTGTAAGGAAAGTAAAAAAGCAGCCTATGCAATGGGAGACAATATTTGGAAACCATATAACCGATATGGGTTTAATATCTGAAATATATAAAGAGCTCCTATAACTCAACAACAAAAAGACACCCCAATTTAAAAATGGGCAAAAAACATGGATAGACACTTTTCCAAAGAGGAAATACAAATGGTTCAAAAGCATCTGTTTTAGCTTGCAAAAGCTGCCAGAGTGCAATATATTAGAATCAGAATGGATTTTAAAAAGAGGAATTTATAATTAAGTTGAAAATTTACAGTTCTAAGGCCATGAAAATGTCCAAACTAAGGCATCTAGGGAAAGAAACCTTGATTCAAGAAAGGATGATGGGTCTAAGATATCTCTGTCAGTTGGAAAGGCACATAGTGACATTTGCTAGCTTTTTCTCCTCATTTCATAAGGTTTCCTCAGGGCGCCTTCTTTCCACATTTGAATGTGTGGGCTCTGTTGTTCCTGAGGTCTCTCCAAAATGTTTCCCCTTTTAAAGAATCTAGTAAACAAATCAAGACCCACTTGGAATGAGTGGATTCACATCTCCATCTAATCAAAAGGTCACACCCACAATTGGGTATGTCCCATCACTATGAAGATAACTTAATCAAAAGTTTCCAACCTACAGTATCGAATTAGGATTAAAAGAAACAGCTGCCCCCAAAGATTGAATCAGGATTAAAACATGGTTTTTCTGGGGTACAAACTGGCGCAGCATCTGAAAAGATGCTCAACTTCAATAAGCTACTAGGGAAATGCGAATCAAAACCACAATGAGATATCATCTCACGTCTACTAAAAAGACCATTATTAAAACAAATAGAACACGATTTGGAAAGGATTTGGAGAAACAGGTACACTTATTCACTGTTAGTGGGAATGTAGAATGGTGCCACAGTTTGGCGGTTTCCCAGGAAGTTAAGTATAGAACTGCTATATGATCCAGCAATCCCATTATTAGGTATATAGTCACAAGAACTGAAAGTCGGGATACGAACAGACATCTATACACCAATGTTTATAGTGGCATTATTCACAATTGCCAATAGATGGAAACAGCTTAAATGCCATCAACTAATGAGCAGATAAACAAACTGCAGGCTATACACACAATGGAATATTATTCAGCTGTAAGATGGAATAAAGTCATGATGTATGCAGCAATGTGGATGAACTTTAAGGACATTATGTTGCGTGAAATAAGCCAGAAACAAAAGGACAAATACAGTATGGTCTCACTAATATAAACTAACTATAATGAGTAAATTCTGAGAGTTAAATTTGAGAACACAGGTTATTAGGAGACAGAAAGAGGCTAGAGATTGGGCATTTAATGCTTAAAGAGTACAGAATATTTAATAACATTGATTGTAAAGATTCAGAAATGGATAGCACAATACTGTATGATGGTAGCACAATATTGTAAAAACAATGAACAAAACTGAGTGTGAATATGATCGAAAGAAGAAGGCCAGGGACATGTATGGCATCAGAAGGAAAGATAAAGATAAAAACTGGGACTATATAACTTGGTGAAACCTACAGTGTACTATGATGGTGGTTAATTGTACAAATAAAAGGTTTTACTTGATTAAGAACAAATGTATGTCATTATTACAAGATGTTGATGATATGGGATTTGGAAAAAATACAATTAATGCAAAGTAGGGTCTATAATTAACAGCAACATTGTAATATTCTTTCATTAATTGTAGCAAAGGCAATATACCAAACCTAAATGTCAATAAGAGGTGGAATAATGGAGGGATATGGGATTTTTTCTTTTTTCCTTTGTGGAAGAAATGAGAATGTTCTCATATAAGTTGTGATGGTGAATGTATAACTATATGATTATACCAGGAGCCATTGATTGCATACTTAGGATAGATTTAATGTGCATGAAAAAAAGCTGTTTAAAAGAAGAAAAAACAGAAAACTACAAATATTGGAGAAGATGTGTAGAAAGAGGTATACCTATTCACTCTTGGTAGGAAAGTAGAATTGTGGAACCTCTCTAAAGGGCTTGTGGCAGTTCCACAGGAAGCAAAGTATAGGGTTGCCATATGATTCTGCAACTCTGTTATTAGGTACATACTTAGAAAAACTGAAAGCAGGGACACGAAATGGAAGCACCAATGGATGGAGGCAGTTCAAGTGTCCATCAGTTGATGAGTTGAAGGGCAAGCTGTGGTGTGTACATATGATGGACTACTGTGTGGCTGCAGAAAGGAGTGAAGTTTTGAGGCATGCAACGAGGTGAACAAACCTTGAGGACATTATGTTGAGTGAAACAACCAAGAAACAGTAAAATATCTATTGCACGGTCTCACTAATATGTACTAACTATAATGGGCAAACCTTGAGAATTAAACTTGAGAGCATAGGGTACTAGGAGATAGAAAATGGGCAGAAATTTGGCAATCAATGATTAAGGAGTACAGAATGTTCAATAAAATTCATTGTAAAGGTTCAGAAATGAACAGCGCAATACTGTGTGACAGGAGTACAAAAAGTGTAAGTATAAGTACTATAAGTGTAATTAAAAAGTGCAGTGTGAGTATGGTTGAAAGGGGAAGATGAGAGTTGCGTGTGTCACCAAAAGGAAAACTACAGGATAAAAACTAGTGAAATCCAGAATGGACAATGATGGTGGTTAATTGTATAAATATAAGAGAGTTCTTACATGAAGTAGAGCTAACATATGTCACTATTACAAGGTGTTAGTAATAGGGTGTTTGGGAAAAAATACAATCAATGTAAATTAAGGTCTATAGTTAACATTGCAATATTCTTTCATTAATTGTCACACAGGCACTATACCAAAGCTAAATGTCAATAATAGGGGGATATAAGGAGTATGGGATTTCTTTTTTTGAAAGAAATGGGGATGTTCTCCTGTTGACTGTAATGGTGAATACATAACTATATGATTATACCAAAGACCACTGATTGCAAACTTAGTGTGGATTGTATGGTATGTGAATAAAACTGTTCTTTAATTAGTGGGAAGAGCAAGGGAATCTACCAGAAAGATATCATCTGGGCAAACAGAGTCCTTTAAGTTGCACAGTGAGTTCCCAAAACCTTTAAAAAAAAAATGGAGGAAAAGAAAATCTCATTTTGAAGACAAAGCTTGATTTTAAAATTATTCCATTTGCTGTTTCTTGGAAAAGAAAAATGATGGCTATCACCAAGATGCCACCAATCAGAATTTGTTACTTTCTACTAAGTGCTAAACTCCCTGAAAAGAAAATCTGAATTACAATAAGGGCAGGGTGAGGATATTGGTTGATAATAGTAAATAGAAGAAATAGAGGGACATGGTTTAAAGGAAAGTAAATCGATTTTTTAAGGCAACCTCATCCCAATACTGAAACATCATATCCCTCATGGCAACTTCCGTGACAATCAATTGCTACTTGTGCTTGCTCATCTCACTGAATACCTCCTCTGCAGTTTCACAAGAATGGGTATATAACTTTATTAGCTCATATCATATTTAATACTTAGTTTGGAAGTATATTCTTACCCAGGATCGATTTCTCTAAGGCAGGGGTTAAACTTATCCATATTAGTAACCCTGGCATGTACTACAATGTCTGGCATATAGTGGTGTTCGGTAATCAATGAATAATGAATGCATAGATATAGCACTAGAAAATAGGGGAGGATTTGAGTTGGAAGGATTAGATAACCTTTCTACTCATTACATTTTTCTAGCCTTATTTCCTCTACACCTTCCATTGGTCATATGTAGTTTACATTTCAAATTCAAAATGTAATCCTTTGCAAGGAAATGACTGAAAACTGGCATCACTGCAAACATAACAGTGGCATGTTTCTTCTATTGATCTTGGATTTCTCCATGGAAAGGGGAGCAAACGCCCAAATAAAACACTGGCATCTTTGCTCCTTCCCCATGTTCTACACAACGAGGGTAGTTAGATTTGCTGCTTTGAACAAGTTTGTTTTTATTCAATACGCAATTATAGATGCCTAGTATGTGCTAATCATTATATTTGACACCATGAATATCGAGTTGAAAAGCAAGAAATTCACAGTTCATTGGGAGACAGAGAATTCCAATAAAGCTTAGTAAATATTATTTTATAAAATTGCAGAGTGTTGTAGAAGAACAGAGGATATCACCTAAAACAACTTCATGGGTCTGTGGAGATACACGGAAAAGGTAACCCTCCTGAGATGAATCTCTACTAATAGAAAAATAGAAAAAGGCAAGACATCCTTTCTACTCACCATGTAGGAAACGGCATTGGCAAAATACGCGAATAAAGGAAAGCATAACCCCTTAGGGGGCTGAAAAGAAGCCTGGTGTGATTTGACAATGGATTTTTGTGTTGGAGAGACATAGGGCTGAAGAGTGAGGATTCTGGGAGCATAGAGGAATATGAAGAACGAGATGTGTATGGACAGACCAGACCGTGAATGGTCTCCAATGCCTGCCTTTCTCCTTAACACTTTATGGTACTCAGGAAAGAGCACGACCTCATCAAATTTATGATTTAGAAAAGTTACAATGACAAGAGTGAACAATTGATTAGAAATGGTAAAACTGGAAGCACTGAAGGAAGATAGTAAAATATGTAATGTTTCTCAAAAAGGAAGAGCGTGGGAAAATGCCCGAAAGTCAGAATGTTTACGTAAGGGTGTGAACCTTGGAACACCAGAAGAATGTTGCAGAAGGAAACATTCCAGCTTTGTATGGCATGCCTGAGAATAATGTTGATGTGGCAGTTCGGGCAAAAAACAACTTACTAACAACCTTGAAAGATACTGTTTTGAAGCTTCTCAATATATACAATGAGGAACTCAGGGTGGAGGCTCTCAGTCCTTGAAGCTGTGAGTCCCCTGTTTCCATCTTTAAATCTTCTCTTGTGTTGTTTTTCTCTTAAGTTCTGCATCGCCTTCCATTCAATCTCACCCTTTGCTGGGGTGGACTCAGCAGGAGAGGGCATGGATAGAGTGGTAGCTGTGTTGAGGGAGAGAGATGTCTGAGGAATTTTTAGAAAGTTCCAACAGCAAAACATCTGATTAGATTTGGGAGGGAAGTAAAAGGACTATGAGAGCCAAGAGCAATGCCAGGAGTTTTGTTGTTTTCTGTTTTTCATTTTCAGTGTCTGAGCACATAAAACTCACCAAGATGGGGATTGAGAGAATTGTGGGGGGTCAGGGGATGATGATGAACTCAGTTGTAGAGAAGTTGAATTTAAGACCCTGTGGTTCATTAAAAAGCATACGACATCTAGAAAGTAAATGGATACTTGTATGGGAATTCAGAAAAGAGTACGGAAGTCATAAGCAGGGCACAATAGTTAAACCGAGGGAGAATGAGATCATCATGGGGAGGAGAACAGGATAAGAACAGAAAACTGCCAAGAAAGGGACACCTGCTGATACCAATATTTAAAGGTTAGGCAGAGGAAGAAGCAGCCTGAAAAATGACACCAGAAAGAAGTGGCTATCACAGTATTACAAAATGCAAAGGAACATGAAGAAAGAAAGGATGATCAACAGTATTAGATATAGTAGACAGTTTGAGCAAAATAAGGATCAAATTGTACATTGGGTTTGACCACGAGTTGATGATGCTGGAACAAAACAAATTTCAGTAAAAAGTAGGTGAAGGTGTAGATGCAAAGAATATAGCCTACTCTTGCAAGACTGGAAAGAAAGGATAAACATAAACTAATATCAAGTAATGTAGTATATATCATATCATATCATATCATATATCACATATAATAGTAAAGGTAAAAGGGATTTGTATGCAAATTGTGTTCTAGCAATTTGTGTGCTTAAGGGAAAGAGTCAGAGTGGAAGCTTTATATGCATATGTATATGTCTATGTAATGTTTATGTATATATGTATGTGTGTATGTATTTGCATGTGTAGTGTATATGAATATGTGTTTTTTTCCTACTGTGTATATATATGCATGCAACACATATATATATATATATGATAAGGAACACTGATGGAGAAGATTGACTGAGAAGCAAGAAAGGATGGAATCCAGAGTACAATGAGAAGAATTAGCTTTAAACCAGAGAGAAGAGAAAGACATCTCATCCTCTGACTAGAGGAGGAAAAAGCTCAGGCAGATATCTTTGTAGTTGTATAATAAATTATCAGGCAGTTGAATTATTTCCCCATTTGTCCTTTCATCCATTTATTCAACAATATTTACTATGTGCTACGTCCCTTACCTAGTGCAAGGGATACACAAAAAAGGAACAAAATTCATGTTCTCAGGTAAATGGAAGTGATAGAAGAGTAACAAATACTTTATAGTACTGTGCTGTGTTTAATGAGGAAATTAATAGCATGTCAAAGTTTTTGAAGCTGGCAAATTACTATTTTAAAATTGCTAGTAGATTTTTCTCTCTAAAAATAGATAAATCATTAGAGTAAAATTGTTGAGAAAATCATATGAAAGTATTCTGTAATTAGACAAACATAATAAAAGATTATTCTTTGAAAATGATACAACCACCAGTGAAGCAATGTCAATGTTTCATACTGAGATGTTAAATGTGAATCATACAGAATTGTAACTAGGTGTCCCTTTAAAGAGATTGTAGTTGCAGAAATTTTATTTCTCTAAGTATGGACTTAGATGAGGCTGTTTCTGAAAATTATTTGTTGTTATCAGATTTGTGTATCTTTCTTTCAAATATTTACTCACAGAAGAGGATGAAATGGCAACGATATTTTAAAACCTATGCAGATATGACCTTCTTTTCCCTGATTGGAGGAAGAATTATGAAAATGAATTGGGCTGGGCTTGGTAAAAAGGCATTTGATGTTTCATACGTTAATTTATTTCTGAGAGACAGACTCTTAGAAATGTACCACCAACCACTCTGGTTGCCTTGTCTGGACCATAGAAGCTAGAACATATAAGAAATTGCTTTTAATCATGTGGAAGCTGAGGAAATGGAAGACTGGACTCTGAGTTCTGAAAATCAAGGAAATTCTTGATGGTGGGGTTTGAGTTGGCACCTTCCATGTAGAAGCTCCAGCAAGCTAGATTTGTTCTCTGACTTTGGATTTGCACTGTGATCCCTAGGAACAGCTAAAAGCAATATGAGTAACTTTCTGAACACGTGCTTTAATTCTCAAACACTTGTTAAACATGGTGAGTTGTTCTTGGCTGTATTTTGACAGAATTAAATGAGTGGCTTTTATCTACATGTAGAACAAATTGATGTGGGAATAGGTAAGCTATTCCCTGAAGAAGCTGGTTAGAAGAAAGCATGAGTTAATCTGGATCCATAGTAGTTTAGGAGAAGATTTCTGGCAGAAGTGACAAGCACTCACCAGGACTGCTTACAGAACAGGTAAGCATTACATGAGGATTCTTGAAAGTTACCTAGAGAAAGGAATCTAAAATAAGACTGGATATTCTGTAAATGAAAACTTGGAGAAATTGCAAAATGTATATTAAAGGAAATGTACAGTTTTGAAAAATACCATGGTTGTACAGTGCTATAGAAGGGATATCTAACCTGGTTTGGGGGCAACCATGAAAGGCTTCTTAAAGAGATAGCATAAATGATGAGAAGTTGATCAGGTCCATTTGTATTAGTTTCTGCTAGGCACAGGAAATAGCATGCTCAGCTTGAAGGGAAAAAAAGAAAGAACACATCTGAGAACTGCAAGTAGTTTAGAGAATTGCTTATATTCTAGCAAATGTGGATTATATCCGAAGGGAAACAGAGAATCACTGAACAATTTTAAATCTGATTCCACTTACATCTTAGAATTATCAAAATTGAAAAGCAGCATGACAGAAGGCAATGGAACCAGTAAGGAAGTTCTTGTACTACAGGTGAAAAAGATCCTGGTCTCTGCCAACCAAGGACAGTAAGTATATAGGAAATGGACTAAATCAAGAGATTTCTAGAAAGAATAATCAACAAGCTTTGGCAATCAATTGAACATGGTCATAAAGGGAAGGGGGGCATCAAAGATCACTCCAGGGTTCTACCTTGGCCAATTAGGTGGATATTCATGACTTTCTACGACAGGGAGCCACAGAAGTAACAGCAACTTTGGGATGGGTGGAAATTGATGACTTCAGTTTTGGAAACTGAACCATCTATATAATGGGAAATATTCAATAAGCATTTCAATACATTATTTTGGAAGAAATATGTAAGTGGGAGACATGGAAATGGTGAAGACATATGTTCAAAATTAGTTAAATACATAGCAGTGGAATGCACATTTAGCTAGAATGACAAAATAAGAACACCAAGAGTAAGAGACAGATCTCTGAAACAGATACACATACACACATATGAACCACATGTGGAAGAAGAATAATCAGCAAAGCAGATTGAAAAGGAATGACTTAGGAATTAAAAAGAAAACTAGAAAAGTGTGGCAATAGAGAAGTAAAGAAAGCATTTTAAGAAGATATGGTTGAATAATGATGTGAAATGTTATAAAGAAGTTAAATAATAAAGGGACAAGAAGTTGTTCGTTGGGTTTCTTAGACTTTGCAACAAGGCAATCAAGGGAAACTTCATTTGAGAGAATGGATGCAAAAGACTGAGTGCATGGGAGGCAAGGAAATGTAGAGAGTGTCACTGTTTTACTGAGGAAGGAAGGGTAAAAGCTAGAAACCCATCTGAGGTGTGCATCAGGTCACACAAGTATTTCTTCTGATGGGAGAGGACCAAGAATTTTGATAAAGAGCCAATACAGAGAGTTTTTTTTAAATGTGGGAGAGAGTATAATAAAATAAATGAATTCCTTAAGAGGTGGGAAAAGAATGAGATCCAGAACACAAAGATTGGGAGTAGCCTGCTTCTTCCATTATAACTGGAGAGAAAAAGATTGCTGTGTATGTGATTGTCCTGGTTTGAAACTGTCCTAGTAAAGCCATGTTCTTCTAATCCAATCTTGTGGGGGCAGACCTATTTTTGGGTGGGAACTTTTGATTAGATTATTTCCATGGAGATGTGACCCAACCAATTCAAGGTGGATCTTAATCCTTTTATTGGAGCCCTGTATAGAGAGAATAAAAGGCAGAAAACATGGAGACAGCTGAGAGCCAACACAGAAAGCAGAAGGAAGAAACCAAGACACAGACAATTAGAAATGCTAACCTAAGAGATGAAACCCAGAGTCTACCCTGAAGAAGCTATGAGGGCCCACAGACAGAGAGAAAGCCACTGGAATCAGAAGCTGAAATCAACAAATAGAGAGCAAGGACAAGCAGATGCCAGCCATATGTCTTCCCAGCTGAAGGAGGTGTTCAAAATGCTGGTGGCCTTTCATCAATGACAAGGTATCTGTTTCTGGATGTCTTAATTTGGACATTTTCATGGCCATAGAACTGTAAATTTGTAACCTAATAAGTCCCATTCATTTATAACCTAGTAAGTCCCATTCGTAAAAGCCAATCAATTTCTGGTATATTGTATTTCAGAAGCAATAGAAACCAAAAGAGTGAGTACTCTAATGGTAAGTGGTGGGGCAGGAGGTGAGATTGTACAGTGAGAATAAGGAGGTGTTGTTAGGGGTAAGTGCCTAAGAAGAGGGGAAAAGTTTTGAAATAGCCACTTTGGACACAGAGTTGAGTAAGGAACGATAGGACAGATAGGCATTGTGGGGCGTAATTAAAAGTTGAGTCATTAGTTTATAGTATGCAATTTTTTCAACAGTGCTCAGGAGTACTGATAGAAGTATGAGCAGGGATTGATCTGGTTGGAATTCTTTTCTGTACCACGTTTTATGAAGGGAGCAGAAGTCAAGGGAGACCAGGATATTGGGAGGGGAGTAGTTGAGGTGATGGACCAAAGGGATTAGGAAAGAAAATGAAGAAAAAAAGAGAAATAATAGGATGAAAATAGAAGGGTGAAGAAATTGAAGGCCTCATTAAGGTGGAAGGATAGCTACAGAGGGAGTAAGGGAGTGAAAGATGGAGAGAATGGAAACTACATTATTGGAGTTGCGAGTGTTTGCATTATAACAAGGCTTAAGATTGCCCATGAAGCTGGGTCTCTGGGATAGAGATAAAATACCATGGAATTAAGGGAGGTGTTTTAGTTTGCTAAAGCTGACAAAATGCAATATACCAGAAATAGGTTGGCATTTACAACGGGGATAGATTAACTTACAAGCTTACAGCTTTGAGGCCATGAAGATATTCAAATCAAATCATCAAGACGATACCTCCTTACAGCCCTTCTGGAGGGCAATGTGGTGGTTCCACAGGAGGCTAGAGGTGGGGTTGCCTTATGATCCTGCAACCCTGTTGCTCAGTATATACCTGAGGGAACTGAGTGTGGGGACATGAATGGACATTTGCATACTGGTGTTTATTTGCAATGGATGGAGGTAGCCTAATGGTGTAATGACTGAAGGAAGGAAGTAGAACTGTGGTGTATACATATACAATGGACTACTGAGTGGCTATAAGAAGGAATGAAGTCATGAGGTATGCAACTTGGTGAATGAACCTTAAGGACTGTGTATCGAATGAAATGGCAGAAACGAAAAGACAAATATCATGCCTCACTCATATGGATTAACTATAATGTACAAATTCAGTAAACTGAAGTCAAGAGCATGGGTTATCAGGTTGGGGCCTATTGTAAAGGATCCCAAATTATAAGCTTTTACACCAGTCACATATATTCAGGAGTTGCAGCTATTTCTAAATTCTGAGATAGTGAGCTGTTTATATATAACTTGGTCATTACTAGAAACTTCAGATATTTATGTGACACCTGAGACTCAACATTAGAGCTCTGAAGCTATGAAAGTCAGCATTATCCCATACAGGAACTGTTTAAAACAGTTGAAAAAAGTGATCAGACTAGAGATAAGAATGAAGTTGATCCGGACAGGACTAAGTTAAATCAGAATACAGGGTAAATGATGATATGGTCCATATTTTAAAACTTTAACTTCTGTGTGAGACCAAAGGAGAGATGTTTATTTGGTGAAAAATTTATATTTTGGGTAGTGCATTACCTAATTTAACTTGTATAGTCGGTTTAATTGAACAGATAAGTACATGGAATCTTGAATAGGGCATTAGCTCTTATTGGTTTGTACAGGTTAGTGTGATACCCCAAAATATCCCAGAGTAATTTGGACAGTGAATAAATAAGTATTGGTAAAATCCCTTTGGGGGGCTGGGGAGAAAGGAGGAAATATTCAATTTCCCCATTTGGGGAATTTCTGATATTCTCACAAGCAGTGGGGACAACAAAATCAATAGGCCGAGGCCTCGACCTTGGGGTTCACCCCTATGAAACTTATTCCTGCAAAGGAGAAGCTAAGCCTAGTTATAATTATGCCTATGAGTCATCCTCAGAGAACTTCTTTTGTTTCTCAGATGTGGCCTCTCTCTCTAAGCCAACTCAGCAGGTGAACTTACTGCCCTCCCCACTACATGGGACATGATTCCCAGGGGTGTAAATCTCCCTGGTAATGTGGGACAGAACTCCTGGGATGAGTCAGGACCTGGCATCAAGGGTTGAGAAAGCCCTCTTGGCCAAAAGGGGAAAAGAGAAATGAGATAAAATGAAGTTTCAGTTGCTAAGAGATTTCACACGAAGTTGAGAGGTTATTCTGGAGGCTATTTTTATGCTTATCCTTGTTTAGTTTATGGTGTATTCGAGTGCCTGGAGGAAGTACCTGAAACTGTTGCACTGTATTCCAGTAGCCTTGATTCTTGAAGGTGATTTTATAACAATATGACTTTTACAATGTGTTTGTATGATTGTGAAAACATTCTGTCTGATGCTCCTCTTATCCAGCTTATGGACAGATAAGTAAAACAATAAGGATACAAAATAAATAATAGTGGGGGATAAAAATAATTGGGTAGATTTGAAACACTGGTGGTCAATGAGAGTGAAGGGTGAGGGGTATGGGATGGTATGAGTTTTTTCCTTTTTCTTTCTTTTTCTGGAGTGATTCAAATGTTCTAAAAATGATCAGTTATGTGATGATATTGTGAGCCACTGGTTGTATATCATGTATGGACTGTATGTGTGAAGATTTCTCAATAAAAATATTAAATATGTATATTCATAATGTTATTAACATGGAATTGGTGTAATAAGTATGAATGGCAGCCCTAAGTGGCTTTAAAATGAAATACAGATAAACTGTAATTTAAAAAAATGATGATACCTTCTCCCTGAAGACAGGCTGCCAGTGATCCCAGACTCCTCTGTCACATGGCAAGGTACGTGGCGGTGTCTGCTGGTTCTTCTCACCTGGATTTTGTTGCCCTCAGCTCTGGCTGCTCCATCTATGGGTTTCATTCTGTTTTCTCTCTTCTTCTATATTTTTTAACTTCTCTGGCTTTTCTTGCTCAATTTCTCTGGGGCATTTTCTAGTTCTGTCTTTTATCCTTTATAAAGGACTAAATTAATTAGATTAAGACCTAACCTGAATGAGGTGGGCACATCTCAATTTAAGATCCTATTCACCAAAAGATACTACTTACAATGAGTCCACACCCTCAGGAATGAGTTAAATTTAAGAACATTTTCTTTTTCAGGGTATATACAGCTTCAAACAACCACAGGAGGCAAAGAAATATTAACTTATGAAAATGTTATTTTCATGATTAAAAATATCTTGTCTTGGGAGGGCAATGGTGGCATAGTGGAAAAATTCTCGACTATTGTGCTGGAGACCCAGGTTCGATTCCTGGAGCCTGCCATGCAAAATAAATAAATAAATGGATAAAAAATTAAACTCTTATCTTAATTAGAGAACAATATAATATTACTGTATCATTTTTAAAATGTGTGCTTTTATGTAAAAACTACTGTTTAGAACTTTCATTAAGCCTATTTAAAACTTATTAAACAGTAATTGGAGTTTATTTTTCATGGACTTAACAAGATCCATTATTATTATTATTTTACAATTGTCTTTTAATGCAAAAATTAATATTGATTGCCAGTCTGTCTCAGTAACTTGTACCCTGGTTTCATCTTCTCTTCCTGGGTTGAACTTCTGTGAGGAAGTAGCAATTTTGTACCCTTTGCTATAGTACTTCATCTCAGCTCTTTCACTTTGCCTATGAGACAGTTCTTTTGGTGTAAAGCTACAGCTCTTCCCCCTCCCCGGGATATCACTACTACAAACATTTTGGCCAGTAGCATTAGCTAGTCCAGGAGGACAGAAGACATCTATCTAACTTTACCTTCCCCTATACCTATATATCATCTTATATTTATTCAATTATTGTATTTTCACAGACCATATGGACAGGAGTAAGACGATGAAGAAATGATATCAATAACCTCTAACAGTAGTCCCAGCAACTCCTTGCTTCTTAAGATCACCTCATTGATTTTATGACTATATCCACAATTTGGAATTGAACACTTATGCAATATAACAGTTGATTATTATCATGATGAGCCTACAGATGGTGATTACACTGTTTTCAGGCATAGCTGAAAAAAGACCCATATGTGATCAATAAACTTGCATTTTTGTCTCTCTGTTACAAAAATGTGTGTAAATTAATGTAAGTTTGACTTTTAAACTAAGAGTTCTCATGGAACACAGACCTCACACCTGGGAAGAGGAAGAAACACCATTTATAAAATTTGTGGAACTTATGTTTTAAAATAAATTAAATGAAATTAAAACATGAATGATTATAATATACTAGAGTTTTAAAATTCAACATACTTCATTGATGATTATTCTACATGGATTGATAGATGCAAGATTTCAAATAGCATACGTCCATGAGAAGGAAGTGGCAGTTTATTTGAGGCAATAATTTAAGAAAGAGGATATACTTCAGGTGCATTTGCTAACTGTCTATAATTTTTTAAATGCTGATATCTTGATTTTACTTTCTGTCATGTTAACACATAGGAGTATTCCCAACTGGAAATAATGAAATATGAATCAATGATCACAGCAAATCTGAAGAGCAAGCCAACACCTAACCTTCAGTACTTTAAATTGCGCATGAAATGTGGGATATATGTTCAATTTAGAATGGACATGTGCATAAATCCATTCTTCTAGTCTCTGACTTCATATTGCATTCCTTCTGTGAGAGACACAGCTCTCTTACTAGCGCAACTCTTAGTAGCCCACTAGGGACCTGAGGGAAATTAGTGAGATGGATTGTCCTGGCTTGCAAAACCATAGGTGATTTTATGGTGGATAAAATATCTAGCAGGCTACCAGGAGAAAAAGGCATATACATCTTCCACTTAGTTCAAAGGGTATAAGATATCATCAAGTAAAGGGAAAAAATAAAACTATATTTATTGTAACATTTTAAACCATCTCTCAGGATTAGCCTTCTTCTACTATGTAATACTGATTCTTAAAACTGATAAAGATTATACATTAAAAAATACACAGACCAATTTTTCTTGGGCATATTGGTGCAAAAATCTTAGAATTTTAGCAAACAGAATTCATAGGACATAAAATAATATAACAGGAATTATAGAATATATTCCAGAAATCTAAGGCTGTTCCAAGTGTAGGAAATCCATTATATAATCCATCACATTAATGGGTCTAAGAAGAACAAATGATATGATCTTTTCCATTTGAAAGGGAATTTCATATAATTCAATCGTGAAAAATAAAAACTTAATAAAATGGGTATAAATGGATAATGCCTGAAAATAAATCGATCTATCAAGCATCTCTCTAAATCAGTCTTAAGTCAGCATCTATTTTATTTAATGAGGATATTCAGAAATATGCCCAGCATCACCATCATGATTTAACATCATATGGAAGGTATTAAACAATAGTTAAACCTTAGTTAAACAAAGGAAAAAATTATAGGCATAAGAATTGACATGAAAAAATAAAACTATCTTTTCATGCAGATGATACAATTGTATACCCAGAAATCCCTAGAGAATTATTAAAAATAAACTGTTACAAACATTAAGATAATTCAGACAGGTAGCAGAATATTAAGCTAATACACACAAATCAACAGTCTTTCGATTTATAAGCCCTGCTTAGTCAGTAGATATAATGAAAGATAAAACTTTGTTTATAGACAAAGAATAAAGATTTTTTAAAAACTAGGAGAAATTTAATAAGGAATATGTAAAACTTATATCAGAAAAACTTAAAAATATTATTGAAAGACACAAAAATACACTTGAAGAAGTGAAAAAATATCCTAATTTTGTAATAGAGTGACTTCTTCAGTTGATGAACCATTTTAGCATAGGCCAAAGGAAAATGCAGATAATTTATTCTGGGAGTCAGAGAGGTTGGCTTTATAATTCACATGATAAAAAACAGAGAGGCAAAAACAGTGAGGGAATCCTCGAAAAAAAACAATGGTGGGGAAGTATTCCTACCAGATATTAAGTGTATTATAAAGCTTTGATAATTAATACAATGTGGTATTGATATAAGAATAGCAGACGAATGGAAGAGAAAAGCGCTGAATTTATCCAAGTACGTATGAAAATTATTTTATGATAAGGATGACATCTCAAAGTACAAAGGAAAAAATATGGGTTTTTAAGAAACTCTGTTGTTAAAACTCAATAAATACTTGACAGAAGATAAAATTGGATATTTACCTGACAGAGTGAATAGAATATGTTTCAAATGAATGAGAGATCTATATTTAAAAATCTAAACCATACAAGTATTGGAAGAAATAGAAGTGATTTCCTATATAATCTGGGAGTGGGAAAACTATTTTCTAATTATGACTCAAAATATAGAAACAATAAAAAAGATTGATATATTTAATGCATGACATAAATTTTTTTGCATTGCAAAGACAACAGCAAATTGGGTGGGAATGGGGGAATGACACAACCCAACCCTTAGCAAATGGTTTTTACATTTTAAAATGGTTGGAAAAAATCTAAAGAATACCATTTCCTGACATGTGGAAATTCATTTACATATTGTCTATGGTTGCTTTCACACTACAATGACAGAATTGAGCAGTTATGCCAGAGACAGTGTGCCTGCAAAGCCTAAAGACTTTCTAAATGGCCCTTAAAGAAAAAGTTTGCCCATCCCTGGTCTAGGACCATGTTTGTTTTCAGAGGCATTCTAATTTGAATACTGTGAAAAAATTGAGAAAAGTTTCTCATTATGCAGATGTCAAATAAAAATGAAGTATTTGAGATGAAGTGTTCTATTTTGAGATGAAGTTTTCTACCTTTCTTTGATTAAATGTATATTATATGTGCATGTATGTGTGCATGTATATGATAAGCATATTGCATTCCAACATTCATTAGCAGATTTCCGTATTAGGTTCTGCTTCCTCCTGATTGAGATACAGGAATCATGACTTGTTCGTTCCCCACTTTTGGAGCCTTTCTTAGCAACAAGGGCTGGCAACATGATCTTATTTTGGGCAAAGAAACACAGTGAAATTCTGTTAGAGGGTGAAGGCTCTGGGACAGTTTTCTCTTTCTGGTGAATAGATTTTGTTTTTAATTGATAGATCTTTACACACATACACTCCATACATGGTGTACAATCAATGGCTCACAATATCATCACATGTTGTGTATTCATCAACATGATCATTTTTTAGAACATTTGCCTGACTCCAGAAAAAGAAATAAAAAGAAAAACTCATACATACCATACACCTTATACCTCCCTCTCATTGACCACTAGTATTTCCATCTATCCGATTTATTTTAAAACCCCTTGTTCCCCCCATTATTTATTTATTTATTTTTATCTATATATTTTTTACTCATCTGTCCATACCCTGGAAAAAAGAGGAATCAGACACAAGATTTCACAATCACACAGTCACATTATCAATGACATTTATCCTTACACACTTGTCTTCAAGAATCAAGACTACTGGAACACAGCTCAAGAGTTTCAGGTACTTCCCTCCACCCACTCCAATATACCGTAAACCAAAATGGGATACCTATATAATGCATAAGAATAACCTCCAGGATAAGCGCTCGACACTGTTTGAAATCTCTCAGCCACTAGAACTTTATTTTGTCTCACTTCTCTCTTCCCCTTTTGGTCAAGAAGCGACTCTCAATCCCTTGATGCCGGGTCCTGGCTCATTCCATGAGAGTTATATCCCATGTTGCTAGGAAGATTTACACCACTTGGAGTCATGTCCCATGTAGGAGGGAGGGCAGTGAGTTCTCGTGGTGAATAGATTTTTAAAAAGCTTCCAAATTATGTCAGTTTTCTAAATGTCCTCACTTAGAACGTGCCCCATTCTCCCTGCTTTGAAGGCAAAAGTGATGACTGGAGCTACAGTGGTGACACCATGACCATGAAGCAATGCCATGAGAATAACAGTGACAGAACTACTGAACTGCTGTCTCTGAATTCAGTAGTACTGAATTCTTGAAATGCTGAGCAAGCAGGACCCTCAGAAAAAATGTCCTAGACTAGGCTCCCATAAGTACAGGCGTATATCATCTGAGACTGCACAAACTTCCTGAAAAAAAAATTAAAAGTATTCATCCTTTTCCTTATTGAAACATCTGGGAATTCAAAGGCATAAATTGCCTAGCATCACGAATAAATGTATTCACTTAGAGGCTGAATGAAAGAGAAAATCTGCACAAATACTGGCCTTAGAGATTTTGTCTGAAATCTTTTCTCATACTTTCTTTCCCCTGGCCGTACTCTTTGAATCCATTTCTTTTTCTCCATGGATCATTCCTCAGTCCTTTGCCATAGGCAGTGACACTGCTTAATAATGTATAGCAATCTCTAAAAACCCTAACCAGTTATGCCTTTGGCAAACTCTACACTGTTGTCTCACATTGAGGCGGGTGACATCCTTTTGCTCTATCTCCAAGCCTGTGCCTATCTATTTTTCTGGGAGTCTTTGTTCCATTTTGTAAGAAACAGTTTAAAGGTCTCCCCTCAACCTCTGATCCCAGGAAAAGAGGGGTCCAAAATAAAGGGCTTGTTCCTTCAGATTGCAAAAAAAAAAAAGCAATTAAGAAAAAATAAATAAATAAACAAGCAAATACATAAATAACAATCAAGCAAAAAATGAGTTACTCTGGAAATAAAAGATTAAACCAGTGACAAAAAGTTTGTTTTTATACTGAGTATTTCTTGATCAATATTTAGCCTAAATTTCTCAGAGGCTTTTAGGATATGCAGAGATACCAACTAATCTACTTTAATATTTTTTCTACCATCCCAAAACTACTCAAGAAGGTAATGGAACACAATAAAAGTAATATTAAAAAGCCACCAGGGTGGGCCATGGTGGCTCAGTAGGCAGAGTTCTCGCCTGCCATGCCAGAGACCCGGGCTCGATACCCGGTGCCTGCCCATGCAAAAAAAAAAAAAAAGCCACCAAATTTGAAAATGGAAAATTCACACCCATAAAGTTTTATGAGAAAATAACAATTGTCCCATACAATCTTTACATAAAACCTGAATACCCAAGAATCAATCATAGAAGTCCATACGTAGAATGGAATGATTTCTAAATGTTGTGTTAGTTCATTTTTTTTTTAATTAATAAAAGAAAAGAAAGAAGTCCAAAGATAGCTAGATGGTGGTTATTATTATGGATCATAGTATCCCAATTATAGTGCTATATTATTATACATCTAATGTCATGATAATTAGGTTCCAAATTTTTTTGTTACAGCCCAGAGTTGTTCAAACATACTAACAGGAAACATAAAAAGTTGTAGCCATTTCAGTTTTAATGAAATTCCCTCATTTTTTTTTTTCCAATTTTTTTAATTTTTTAATTTTTTTTATTTTTTTATTAATGGAAAGAAAAAAAAGAAATTAACACAACATTTAGAAATCATACCGTTCTACATATGCACTCAGTAATTCTTAACATCATCACATAGATGCATGATCATCGTTTCTTAGTACATTTGCATCGGTTTAGAGGAACTAGCAACACAACAGAAAAAGATATAAAATGTTAATATAAAGAAAAGAAATAAAAGTAGTAATAATAGTAAAAAACAACAACAACAAACAAACAAACAAACAAGCAAACAAAAACAAAAAAAACCCTATAGCTCAGATGCAGCTTCATTCAGTGTTTTAACATGATTACTTTACAATTAGGTATTATTGTGCTGTCCATTTTTGAGTTTTTGTATCTAGTCCTGTTGCACAGTCTGTATCCCTTCAGCTTCAATTACCCATTGTCTTACCCTGTTTCTAACTCCTGCTGAACTCTGTTACCAATGACATATTTCAAGTTTATTCTCGAATGTCCATTCACATCAGTGGGACCATACAGTATTTGTCCTTTAGTTTTTGGCTAGACTCACTCAGCATAATGTTCTCTAGGTCCATCCATGTTATTACATGCTTCATAAGTTTATTCTGTCTTAAAGCTGCATAATATTCCATCGTATGTATATACCACAGTTTGTTTAGCCACTTGTCTGTTGATGGACATTTTGGCTGTTTCCATCTCTTTGCAATTGTAAATAACGCTGCTATAAACATTGGTGTGCAAATGTCCGTTTGTGTCTTTGCCCTTAAGTCCTTTGAGTAGATACCTAGCAATGGTATTGCTGGGTCGTATGGCAATTCTATATTCAGCTTTTTGAGGAACCGCCAAACTGCCTTCCACAGTGGTTGCACCCTTTGACATTCCCACCAACAGTGGATAAGTGTGCCTCTTTCTCCGCATCCTCTCCAGCACTTGTCATTTTCTGTTTTGTTGATAATGGCCATTCTGGTGGGTGTGAGATGATATCTCATTGTGGTTTTGATTTGCATTTCTCTAATGGCCAGGGACATTGAGCATCTCTTCATGTGCCTCTTGGCCATCCGTATTTCTTCTTCTGGTAGGTGTCTGTTCAAGTCTTTTTCCCATTTTGTAATTGGGTTGGCTGTCTTTTTGTTGTTGAGTTGAACAATCTCTTTATAAATTCTGGATACTAGACCTTTATCTGATATGTCGTTTCCAAATATTGTCTCCCATTGTGTAGGCTGTCTTTCTACTTTCTTGATGAAGTTCTTTGATGCACAAAAGTGTTTAATTTTGAGGAGCTCCCATTTATTTATTTCTTTCTTCAGTGCTCTTGCTTTAGGTTTAAGGTCCATAAAACCGCCTCCAGTTGTAAGATTCATAAGATATCTCCCAACATTTTCCTCTAACTGTTTTATGGTCTTAAGACCTAATGTTTAGATCTTTGATCCATTTTGAGTTAATTTTTGTATAAGGTGTGAGATACGGGTCTTCTTTCATTCTTTTACTTATGGATATCCAGTTCTCTAGGCACCAATTATTGAAGAGACTGTTCTGTCCCAGGTGAGTTGGCTTGACTGCCTTATCAAAGATCAAATGTCCATAGATGAGAGGGTCTATATCTGAGCACCCCTCATTTTTTAATGGAGTAAAATATGCCATATGAAACTTCCAGTTTTACCAAGTATGGTACATGTTCAAAGATATGAAACATGTAGCCATGTAGATTTAAGGTCACAGAAATAATCTGATTCACCAACAATACAATTAATAATATTATGTAAGAAAATTTTCAAAATTGAGAAGAATTGAGGTCTTCAGTACGAACATTCTATTTACCAAAAAAAAAAAAAAAAAAAAAAAACCCACAAACGTCTTATTTTTGTTTAATAAATAACATGCCAAAAGCATTAGGTCACAGTATCTAAGGAACTGTCCTGCTTTCTTCTTTGAAACTTTAGTTTCGTAGTTTTAATTTGGCCTTTTGGCAGAATTAACTGTGTGCCTCATCTCTTGAATATATCTAGACAGGAAAAAAGTCTCCCAGAAACAAATTTCCACAAAACAAAACCATATCCCCTAAAGGGGTAAACACTCATGGAGGTGGTATTGCATTTTTTCCAGCTATATGCAAGGGCAGATAAATATTACAGAAAATAAACATCTCTGAAAGTAAGTATTCTTGGAAAGCCCTCATCAAGCAGTAGTGTTTTAGCAATTCAGCCCCTCCCCAGGCAGCAGGTACCTGCCTCAAAGCTGTTCTCCTGCAGACCCTGAATGCAGAAGGCAGGATCTCTTTCCCAATTTAGAAAGGAAAAACACCAATTAAATGGAAATACATTTAAGGGGAGTAAACTACCGCCTCAGAGAGGAAAAACATTGTATAATTTTTTTTCACACTTAAAGCATGCTGGCATGTACATTGTGTTGCTCAAGAATAACCCAGTTGTCCGCAAAAGAAATGCAACCTGAACTAGTTAAGCAAAAAGGAGAAATTTACTTTCTGATTTAACTAGAAACTATACTTCAGAAAAGACTGGGGCAGAGCTGGATGGAGGAGCCCTGTGCTCCAGGAACTCAAATAACACTGGGGCCTCCTCACTGTCTCTCATACTCGCCACTATGTCCTGCTGGCTTCATTATCACAGATAAGCTTCTCTATATGACCTCAGAAGGACATGGCATATGAAACTTATGGATTCATTCTTACAGCTAAGAAGACAGGGAAGGGAACTTTTTCTGGAATGTGTCTCTTCTTGAATCATTTACACAGCCAGAGGGATTGGGTAATATAAAGAGTGCACTTGTAACTACAAGAGGAAAGTCCTAAGATTGGAACCTCCATGAGAAGCTTATGTTTGGAGCAGTGATGGAAAAGTTACCTGAAAGAAATCAAAGTTTGATATGAATCAAAATATGTATGGTGGCTTGGAGCGTAGTCACACCTCAAAATACATTTCTTACAGTTAATCCATTCCTGTAGGAGGAACCCATTGTAATTAGGACCTTTTGATGAGGCTACTTCAGTTAAGTGTGAACCACCTCAATCAAGATGTGTCTTAATCCTATTAGTAGAGTCCTTATAAAAGGAATAAATATTATTTTTCCTTGTGCATCTGGAATGCTGGTCTTGGTAACTTGCTCTGTTATGGGATGTCCCTTGGCTAGTCTGTTGGATAATGAAGTCTGTGGCCAAGCCACTCCTGTAACCCCAGCACTCAGTCAACCACTTCCTAGAAGCAGAGCCACCTGGGTGACTGCCATGAAATGTGTGAGCCCAGACGAACACAGGAAAACTGCTCAATGTGGCCAGCCTAAATTGCAAACCAACAGAATCATGAAATAAATAAATGGTCATTGTTGTAAGCTTGTAATTTTTGGTGTGGTTTTTATATAGCACTATCTAGCTGATATACAGGACTATCCTTAGATGCTGGCAAACAGGGCTTTGGGGATCTTGAGATTTATAATGCCTTCCTAGAACTACCTCATCTCTTTCCAGGGGCTGTGACCAGATGGGGCACTGCAAGTTCATTTCTTTTCTATGGGGTGCTCTCTAACCCTCTAATCGCCTACCCTTCACTAAGGAATAAAAATACAATATATAAAGAAAGCACTAAGAGACAAGTTAGGAACGAGAAAGGAATCATAATTTCCATATGGTGAGTAGTCATATGGAAACTCTGGAGACAAATTTGCAAACATAAAGGACTGTCATCATTTCAGCATAGTGAATGGTCTATTTATCCTTTAAAGAAAAGGTAATTCTAATGTGATTTAAACTTTTTTAGACCATAGAAAAACATGGGAAAACTCTCCATTAATTGTAAAATATCAGCAAAACTTCAATGTAAAAATCACATATAATCAATAAAATCAGTAATAGATCAATTATATTTAAAAGTATAATTGCAATAATTACTAATAAAGCATTAGCAAGTAGGACTCAGCATTATATCTAAGGATGCTGTTATGAACTAGTAGGCTTAATTCAACAATATGAAGGTGGCTCAGTATAGAAAGTATAACAAAAACATTTACAATGGCCAAATAAAGATTAAAATTACATGATAATATAAATAAATACTGAAAAAGCAATTGATATAAACAACTGCTATTTCTGATAAAATCCTTAAGGATTTTATGCTGAGAAGACTTCAGTCACATGAGTGAGTTCACCTGAGCCCAGCCTAATTAACATGCAATACATATTATACAATATGCAATATTGTATACAGTACACAATATACAATACATAATGTACAAATAGCAATACATTTTCTTCATACTAACAATGAGTAGCTGGCTATTAAAATGCAAAAAATTATTCATAAGAGTTAAGATTTATATGAAGACAACAATAAAATAATATTGATGTGCATAAAACAAAAGTCCAATTATAAAAATGTTCATTCATGAACTGCAACAAATACACTACACTAATGCAAGGTGTTAATAATAGAGCAGTATATAGGACTTCTGTGTTTCATACATGATTTTTCTGTAAACCTACATAGAACTTCTCTAATAAAAATGTAAAGTAAATTTGTGGGACCTACTTTTTTGTTCAGTAGTCTGAACTGCATATAAACTGTATAATCTGTAAAGGTTTTAGAGCATTAAATATTCAAATATGCAAACTGGTTAAATAAAACTAATATTTCTTCACACACACACCCAGCCCAGGTCTCCATCTCCTCCATGGAGACGGGAAGAACTAGGAAGATATAAATGTTCTCAGGAGGTAAGATTTAATCTTATAATATTATTTCTCCCAATATTAATCTATAAGTAGTGTCACTGTGTATTAAGACAGCCTTCCACCAAACTGTGAGGAGTATGACAAACCAAAGCAAGACTAGGACAAGGCCATCTTGGAGAAAAAATGAGCAGATTTTTTAGGGGGCTTACATATGGTCATGTCCTCAGCGGTGAGAGGAGAGACAGCACTCCCCCAGCTCAATTGTTGCACTGATCAGAAGACAGGGCAATGTCCTATAAGATTTCAACAAAGGGAGGTGGAGCTGAAGAATTGGCACATTGTGATCAGCTATGTATATATTCAAATTAAGGACTGAAAGTTGGCCCATCAAGCTTACTTTACTATGTGCAGGAATGCTGTTTTGCTCACTGTTTTACTGATAGGGAAGGCATCTGTTCTCTAGGGTTGGTGGGAAAAAGAACAGTTGGGGGATAACACAAAAGTTCATTTATGCTATATGTGTAATGCAATTCCAATTGGATTTCCTTCAAAGTTATTCTTTTTGGAATTGGGTATTTAAATAATTTTAAAATTTCATACAGAAGGATAAATGCTTAAAAATCATTAAAGAGATTATTAAAAGGAAGAATAATAAACAGGACTTTTATTACTAGATACTGAAAGAATTATGAACCCATGTAATGAAATCAATATCTTATTGGGATGAGAATAGAGACTAGACCAACTGAATGGAATAAACCATTCAACCCCAGCCTTATGTGAATATGAAAGTAGTGTTACATTGACTGAGAGGGGAAAAAAATGGGCTATAGAACAATGTACTGACCCAATTAGGTCTCCATTTGGAAAAAAATAAACTTAGTTCCCTATCACATTTAAAGATTTAAATGTAAAATATAAGATAACAGTAACAAAAACATCTTTGGAGAAAAAATAAAACTGTAGTTTTACTTATACAATCTAAGGGATGGTGAAACTTATTAACCAAGCTGGAAAACCAGAAGTTCTAAGAGATAGCTAACTATAAATAAATGAAATGTAAAAATCTGTATGGAAACAGATACCCTATGTGTATGAACAGATGGAATTTACCTATATACAAATGAAAGTAATATTTATATGGAGAAAAATACTATAAGTAAAGCCAAGAGACAAATTTGGAAACATGATTGCAGTAATAAAAATAAAAAATACTATATATCACACCTGACATTTCAAGCAGTGTTCTAAGCACTTTACATTTCTTGTCACTTACTCCTCACAGGACACCATTTGAAGATTTTCATAAACCACACTTATGATATATATATATATATATATATATATATATTTTTTTTTTTAACATGGGCAGGCACCAGGAATCGAACCCAGGTCCTCTGGCATGGCAGGCAAGCATTCTTGCCTGCTGAGCCACTGTGGCCCACCCTATGATATCTTTTCTCTAATCACAAAACTACAGTGCTCTCCGTTGCTCATAAGGAAATACAAAATGACGCTGAAATTCTATGTCCTTTACAATGACCAAATTTCCATTTGTGGTCTTATATTCTACTATTCCTTTTTCCTTTCTTTATATCCCTACTTCAGTAATAAATTATGCTTAGGATACCTTGTTTACGGCACTCATTTCTGACTTGAAATCTATTTTTTTCTCTATGTTCCCCGTGAAATCTTTCCTGATCCCAGGTTAGTTGTAACCGCACCTATTTTCAATCCCTCAGGACTTTTGATTCCTTCATTGCATGCATTTGCTGAGTTCTCTATAGTAAGCTCCTTGATAACAGAGGACATATTTTACTTATCTTTGCATTCTCTGAAGTGTTTAGGACAGAATAATTGCTTGAGATACATCTATTGAATTGAATATATTCATGGAGGAAAAAGGAGATTTCTGCTAGATTTAACAGGATTTTCTACTCAGAAACTTTCAGTGCCTTCTCAGAGCCTATACTTAAATTTTCTAGCATGGAATTTGAAGTCTGCCACAATTCACTTTGCTAGTCCTTTGCAACATAACTTTTATTTGAATTTTTCCAGTTTAATTATTTATGTTCCCTCAAATACATGTGTATTTCTCAACTTCCCTTTGAGGAATACTTCTTCTAGTGCTTTGAGAATACTTTGAGGGCAGGGACTATGTTTTATATATCTCATCATTTTTTGTGTGTGTGACTATACATGCAAAGACATAGTAGGTATTCAGAAATATCGAATAAGTGAAAATTGTTCTACGAAACTATTTCTTCCTATCTTCTCTTCCATTTCACAATCCAGGTACATTGGTTTGTAAACTTTTCTTTGACCATTCCACTTGTAAGTAATCTCACATGTCTTTCAACTATAAATAAATACATTATATATATATCACTTTAATTTGGAGATTTTGAACCCCACAGTTGATATCTTTGCTCATATGATTTAGGAATGTCTTCTAGACACTAGGCAAGCACCTCGAGGATGAAGCCACCACTGCATTCCTTCACTTTCTGTATCTGACCAACCACCAGTTACCTAAGGTTAACTTCCCCTGTGTTCCTGTGACAGAAATGAGCATCCACCACTTCTAGAGCCATGCAGCACTTTTTTCCTTATCATTTCTTATGAAACCTTACTTTTTAATATATTAAAATTTTATTTATGCAAAGGCATAATTTCCCCTATAAAAAAACAAAATTTCCTGTGTCCAGTTCATCTTTCTATCCCTTTAATACCTGGCATAGTGGGTAAGGAAAGCATAAAACAAACACTTATTTAGTAAATAATTATCATTTAGTGGGTATTTGCTGGTAAGGTTATTAACTAAAGGAAAAGGAAAACGTAATTCTTGAAATAGAGCTTTTAAAAGGCAGGAACTTGAACAGACTAGAACTTTCCAACACAGGAATTAAAATGGAATCCCAAGGCATACAAATGAACTTCTTCATATTTTATTTTGTCCAATTATAAAATCAAAATTATGTAAGGTCACTATTTAAAATATGTATTCTACCAATATACCTTAAGAGTGTAGGATGTTTTTCATAATATCTATTAATACCTGGAAGAATTAATATTTCTCCATACCCAGTTTGAGTGATTTTGGACTAGAAACTAAAAAGTTAACCTTTCTTTAAAAAATCAAAAGAATAAGCTAGTAAGCACCTAACTGACAGAACATTAAAAATGCAAATGAGCCATATTCTCCATATAAATCACTGTGAGGGAGTTCATTTTGCAAGTTGGGGAGAGAGTCTACCTCTATTGGGCCCCTGTGGTGCTGTATGAGAGGTTGGAGCAATCATTTTCTCAATGATCCCCACATGGCCACAAAAAGTTAATGGTCTGCTCAACATATTTAATTCACTCCCAGGATGCAATTTACACACTGGGGTAATCTGGATGAATACTTAGCTTTTTCGGGCTTTTCTTAAATCTATAAAACTTCGAATGATTCACAAAGGACAAATTATCAAGCTGAACAGACTAACAATCAACAGTTTAGTGCAGAACTTTTTTTAAAAATTTTGAGGGCAAATGGTAATACAGCTTTACAAAATGCACATGCAAATAATTGTATTTTACACGATTTCAATAAGATTTTGGAATTTTTTTTTTTTTTTTCTGTATTTGGACCCAGGGGAAAAGGACCAAATATTGAGTGCCCAAGCTTAATGATATTTATATTCAGGATTAGGTCAGCTTTTCCTAACTGACATGTGGTAAATGTATTAGTGAGGCAGAGTTAGAATTAGGGCAGTGGCTGGCTGAGGAGAGGGCAAATTCCAAGAAGTGGTCAGGGTACAAAGAGAAAGATATCTGAGAAGAACAGCAGCAAACAGTACCTGGGGGATAAACAATCCCACCTGAGTGAGTCATCCACGGTTAATCATCAATGGAGGAGGAAAAAGGGGAGGGTACTAAAATAGTTAATAAAAATTACAAAAGGAACAAAAATCTATAAAAGCAAATTGCCCCACAGTGCTGGGGCCTCTTGTCCCTCATCTCTTTCTTTGTGAGAGCGCCCATATGTTCATTCTTTGCATGCATACTTGGTAAATTTTCTGCCTGCTTTCTCTGTGCTGTGCCCTTGAATTCTTTCTCACAGCAATGCCAGGAATCTAGAAACCCAAATTCAGCAACATTAAGAACAAAACTCTTCATATGGACTTGGATAGAGGGAAGGTTAAGCTTAGGTACCTAAGGCTATGGGAAAGAGATATACATAGAAGAAAATTATATTTATGTGGGAAAGTTTTAAAATAAAGCTTTTTGTTTTATTTTATCACTTCCACTTTACCTAAATAGAAACTTTGTGTTATTTCTTCTTTCCACTCTTTTGAAAGGGGTAATTATCATTTAAGTCATATTCAGGAATGGTCTTTTAACTTTGTGGTTCTTCACTCTTTTTCAACTTCATCTATGCTGAGGTACCCTGTGGACTCCCAGCAATAAAAGATGCTCACTAGTGCAGGGCTATCATCAAAAAAAAAAAAAAAAAAGATGAGCCCCTTTAATTAAAGTTTATCAGAAGAAGGAGAGAAACCTCTGGAGTTTGAAAGTACCTCACCAGTGATTCTAATTTGCCTTTTAGAAGTTTGGACCCTTCATGCCATTTTATCCACTGCCATTGCCAAAATCGCAGCTTTCAAGTTGAGTGTCTCTCTGTGGGTACAGTGCTCAGTAAATGTTTATTAAATTCCTAAATGATGATAGGTTTAAAAAGCTATCACACTAACATTATTTCTTGTCCTTTCTTAAAATAAACAAACAAAACACCTTCAATATCTCCTACATATTTTTAGGTCAAGTTAGATCTCTTTAGAATTGTCTATAAGGTCTTTCTTACTTTGGACCTCTATTGATATTCTGGCGATGTGGGAGAGGAGGGAAGGAGAGTGTGGCACAAAAAGTAGAATTATCTGAATGTGATCTTGTGAGTTTATGCGGTAATCCCTGAATTATGGTTAACAGGCCGTCCCTTCCATAGCAAGGGCCCAAATACAAGCAGAATATTCTTGCACCTGCCCCCAGCAGAGAGGCACACACAATGGAATCCAAGCTGTACAGGGCCTCACTTGGTGCCAAGCAGTCTGTTCATTTCCTCATTAGCAAGGCTCCTTCCTTTAGTTTGCATTAGAAGAAGGGAAACCCGTGGTAGGAGGTTCCCTCCTCTGCCTGGAAACCCATGTATTGTCCCCCAGGAGCTATGGCTTTGGCAAGCCTCTCCAAAGGGATGATAGGGAGATTAAGGGATCATGTCTGTCTGCCTTTGGGAGTTTCTCTTTCTCTAAGGAAGCCCATTCCTAATTTATGTGTTATGATATCCAGGAGAAACTCAGAAAGGACTTCATCCAATGCCAAAGGAAAATTGAAACTATCAATCAGAATCTACTTGAAACTCATGCATGCAATAAAGGCGTAATCCAGAGCAAACTCTCAAGGCAAAAGACAATAAGAGTTGAATAAACAAAATTTCAAAAATCAGAGGCTCAACTAAATTCAGAATTCTGTAGACACAGTTGGTGAGACTGGTTTCAATTGAAAATGGTTATAGCTAGTCTACCTGTATTCTAACAAGCAGAATAAAAAGAAGAATTACTAAAATGAGGCTGTGATGGACTAAGGAGATTGTCCCTGGCTAGGAAGACATGGGAATTAAAATCAAACTTTGTAACAAAAGTCATCTTGAGAGAAGGCATGGACAAGGATTTACTTGCTACTTCCTTGAGCCCAAAAACAGAAATAATGGTTTTTTTCAAATCACCCTAACACTATCATATAGACTGACTAAATTAATGACAACAGATTGTTATGGCAAAAAGTGTTTTACTGGCAGTGCAATGCACCACAAAAAAATTTATAGCACTGTTTCTAAGCCTTGGTTCCATGCTCGGTATTAAGGTTTCTTCCCTTAGGTTAGATATGTCTAATGATATGGCGACAACATTGGTTATGACCCCTTCTGAACTAATATTGCTGGGCCCCTTGTTTGGGCACTTTTTCAAGGGAAAGAAAGAAGTCTAGCTAGGTCTGAGAACCCCATAAAGATAAGCAGATTGCACACCGCCATTTTCTTAAGAAAAGTTTTCCCCTTTCTTTCTATCATTAGAAACTATAGTTTCTTCTTACTAGCCCATTTCTCTCAAGGGTGCTCTATCACAAATAGGCCCTTTCTTTTTGTTGGATCAACTGCCTTTATATTTTTTAATTACAGGGAAAATCAGCAACACCATAAAACAAAATTTACTACTTAACAAATTCTGATGAATACTATTGTTATCTCTGTTATCTTAAAGACCATAGTATAGTAAAAAAGCAATAGGATTAATTGGTTCTACCTCCCCCTGCCCCACTCCAATCAGGGAAATATTTGGACCCAGAGAGAAACTAATCAGAAATTCCATCTCCTGCGGTGCATCTCATAATGTAAACAGGGCACAGGAAAGAGGCATGCACTCCTGAGCCCACAATGCCAGCACTACTGGGTCAGAAAGGACAAAGCGAGAGGTACCTGCACTAGAAGGATGTGCATTCCACGCAAAAGCTTAGAAAATGTTGCCACCAACCCTTTCAACCCCACTTCTTTGGATGAGATTCCACCCACTTCTGAAGTGCCCACTAAAGGACAGAAATCTGGATTTCTAAGTCACTGCTTAGGGAACAGCTGCCTAATCAGGGATACCTAATTTGGACTTCGATGTGACTGAGAATTAAATTTTTATTTGCTTAAGCCACCAACATTTTGGGGTGGATTATTAGAGCATCTAGAATTTGTTACACTAATAATACAATCTGCTTTCACTTAGTTGACATTTACCACATATATTGTGACCCCACAGTGTGCTGCACAGAGTTTTTCCCCCTATTTTCAATTATGTTTAATTTTAACCTTTTCAGTTTTTCTCTCTGATGATTTGAAAGTTATGCATCCTAATATTTTTTCCTAGGGCATGCCCTTAACCTTTTAACATATTTAATGGATCTCTGAACAAGCAGGATTCATAAGTTATGATTAGAAAGGAACTTTATCTTTGTCTCCTCCTGCCCATTAAAAATTGGTTCAATGAGGAAAGTTTACCTCTGCCCTGGATAAAAATGCAGGCAACCCCTGACTTTTCAGTTAATTTTTAGGTAAAACCAAATCCTATGGCTACTTTAAGCCAAGACAAAACAAAACAAAATGCAGCCTGATTTAAAAATTGTAATGTCCAATCCAATATGTTAATTTCCATATTAGCCATCATTTAAAGAGAAAATCTCTCCCACTGCTCTCTGAGATGGAAAAGAAGTGGGGTACTTACCCCTCTTTGAGAGGTCATCCTCCTCCAGCTTGTTAACAAGAGTCTGACCTCCCCAAGATCAAAGCTGGAGGAGGGAAGATTGAAAAGGGGAGCAAGAAAGTTCTTATTTGACTATGATGCTTAGAATTTTTTTTTGGGGGGGGGCGGGGCATAGTCTGGGAATTGAATCAGAACTCCCACATGAAATGTGAGCATTCTACCACTGAACCACCTGTGTATCCACTTAGAATTTTTATATGCACATTTTGCCAACAAAATATTAATCAGAATCGTTATCTTCAGTCTGAAGAATATAAGAACTTTCGAGTGCTTCAGCTCATGTCACGCTATCCAATCATACATATTAGTGTTGCCCAGTGTTTTTGCTTATCTTCTTTTAGATATTATAAAATTAGTTGTTGTTGTCATCATTTTATACAGTCAAGATTTATATATTCAGGTTTACTCATGTTTCCCCATTTTAAAAATATTGCTATTTGTATTATTTGTGTCCTTTGCTTTAACATCCTTTCTGAATACCATTCTCCTCCTGCCTTTATTATCTTTCCCTCCATCCCTCCTTAAGGATACCTACATAATACACACACCCAAATCAACAGGCCAGGCCCTTGACCATGAGGCTTACTCTTGTGAAGCTTATATAGGTAGAGGAGAAGCTTAGACTACCTATGGGCATGCCTAAGAGTTACTTCTGGAGGATCTCTGCTGTTGCTCAGATGTGGCCTCACTGTCTCTAAGCCCAACTCTGCAGGTGAAATCATTGTCCTCCCCGCTATGTGGGATATGACATCTGGGGTGAAAGTCTCCCTGGCGACGTGGGAGGTGATTCCCAGGGATGAATCCAGACCTGGCACCATGGGATCAACAATTCCATCCTGACCAAAAGTGGGGAAAGAAGTGTAGTTAATAAAGTATCAGTGGCAGAGAGAGTTCAAATAGAGTTGAGAGGTTGCTCTGGGGGTTGTTCTTACACAAGTTTCAGTTAGACCTTGCTAGCTATCATAACCTGCCAACCTGCAACCAGGACCATTCCAGCTAATCCTAAAGAATACCTAGGGCAATATATAAGATTCCACAAGGATTCCATGTACTAGTGTAATTTTCTAGAAACCTACAACCTCCACATGGGTCCCTGTTACAGATAAGTCCTGAAACCTAGCCCAGCCTCTCCAGAACATCAGATAGCTCCATCTCCCTACCCCATATCGGTGACAGACCCTTCCAATATGAAAACTTTAGAATTGCCGTAGCCCAAACACCCCTAAAGAGAGGGATGGAAAGATCAAAGGACATGGTGGAGTTATACAGAGAAGATAGGATTTAACAAATGAATATGAATGCTGCATCATTAAATTGATATCTTTTTTGTCTCCAGTATTTTAGAGCAGCTAGAAGTAAAAACCTAAAATTGTGGAATTGTAACCCATGTCAAACTCTGAAATATGCTGTACAACTAATTGTGGTGCTATGCTTTGAAATTTATAGCTTTTTTGTATATATGTTATTTTTCACACAAAAAAAAGACAAAAAAGTCAATTGTGATGATAAAAAAAATATTTAAGCCCTCTAGCCCCCTATATTCTGGAGCAGCTAGAAGAAAAAATATGAGAGGATTGTATGGGAGCCCATGACAAACTCTGGGATCTGTCCTGTAGCTACTTGATGAAGAGTGCTTTGAAAACTATTGCTTTTTTATTTCTTTGCTTTGTCTTATGTTATACTATACAATAAAAAGTTAAAAGAAAAAAAAAAAGGCCAGCTGTTAGGTTTATTTAATCTACCTTTTTAACCCAATGTATATATTTAACAAATGGTTATTAATGAATTAATCTACACTTGATGGGCAAATGCAAAATGTATTACAAAAATTTTTTCCATGCTCTCTTTTCTGAGCACATTGTTTTGTGACTCTTTCTGACAAATGAACAGAGAACTCCTACAGTTTGTAGTACAAGTAATTCCTTTCTAAAAGCTCCCCAGGGATCATTGCAGGAGTTATTTAGTATCCTCCTAATGAGCTTTTTCTTCCTAGGATACTTCATAGACTATTATTGTTAATAACACTCAAGGTTCAATTACATGCCTCCCCAAAATGCTGAGAGTGTAAATACAAAGTTTCCTTCAAGTGAAAAAAATACTATTTTAACATCTTTGAGGCTAGAAGAATGATCCTCATTATTCAGATGGGACTTGGAGAATTAAAGCAAAGATATTATTAAAGAAGTTTTCTATGAGGAAAGTGATTTTACCTTTGCAAAATGATTTTACTTAGGGTAAGCAGACAGAATATTTTTCTTTTCACTCTTTGGGTTTCAGTGGTCTTTCTAGGAGTCACTTCAAAGTTTGTTGATTTGGCTTTATTCTTTTCCAGGGCATTGTGCATGATTATAAAAACTCTTTGTATTTACAAACCAGTAAGCCAGATTCTGATGATTGGAAAATTTACCACGAAAACTCAAGAGCATCCTACTATAAGGAATTCACAACTCAAGGATAAAGGTAAAGCAGATGAAGAAGCTATTTAGTTAGAGTAAAATAATTTAAACTTTGGCAGAGTAAAACCGTATTCAGAAAATGATAGATTGGTATTGCCAGATTGGAGTTAATTAAACCTATCACAGTTTTACACTAAAATATTTCAATCTTTGCAAGAGAAATGTTTGCTAGAGAAATGTTAAGTTTTCCTTGAGTTGTTACTGTGACATAGTATATATTCGAACTACAAAACCTTTAACTAAATATATTTTAACTTGTCTTGCAAATCTATTGCTATTAGTTTCTGCCAACAATATTTCCATTCTTCTATACAAACTTTCTTCCCAATAGTCTACTTCTTTCTTGCTCTAATCTACTTGTTCTTTGTTTACTTCCTTTAGTTAAAAAAAAAAAACAAATAAAAACTTCAAATCTCTCTCTATATTTTTTCATTTAAGTAGAAAGCTCTAAATCAGAAGTTGAAAACTTAAATCTTTGCAGTAGATTTAAAGGTAAAATAAATGAGAGAGTGGGCCAAATTTAAGTCACTGGGGAGTTGGTTTGCAGAAACTGTGACAATCCACAGCAATTATCCAATCTAAAGCAGTTAGCTGTTTACTTAGCTCTTGGTATCTTTTAATAGGTGATTTGATTTTTTCCTGTCAGGCCATTCATCCAGATCTTTCTGTGAAATTCCAACTTTTAAAAAGGCTTCCGGGTGGGCCACAGTGGCTCAGCAGGCAAGACGCTTGCCTGCCATGCCAGAGGACCCGGGTTCAATTCCCAGTGCCTGCCCATGTAAAAAAAAAAAAAAAAAATGCTTCCATATCTAGACATTAAGCGTCAGTGACTACTAACATCACAAAAGGAAGGATGATAGAAGAACAAATTCTACCTATGCAGTGGTCTTGTGAAAAAAAATAAAGCAAATATGAACCTGATGTAACTTCTAAATCTAACTCCTAATTTACAGGAATACAGAGAACACAGGGACTTGTTATATTACACCACAGGGATGCAATCAGCAAAATCCAGACTGTAGGAAACTACAGGACCAACAACCCAGCTTCTTCAAGAAATAATTGCAAGGAAAAGAAAAGAAGAGATGGAGGGAGACACAGATCAAAAAAGCTTAAAATATTCGTTAACAAATTGCAATGTGTAAATCTATTTAGATTCTGAGTTTTAAAAAAATTATAACAATCATGAGACACTGACCAGATATATGATATCGAGGAATTACTGTCATTTTTAAAGTATGACAAGGTTGTTGTGGTTATGTTAAAAAATAGGGCTTATCTTTAGTGATGCCTACCAAAATATTTATGGATGAAATCAAAAGAAAAAACTCACATTTTTAAACAAAATGCTGGTCAATATGCCACGTGTCTGAGAGTCAATGGGGCCTACGTGCTATAACTTCTAATGTATAAGACTATAGGCAGCCAATTTACAATTCTCATTTCTTATCATTCTCGAAAACCAGAACATTATATTTAAGAGGTGTAAAGATATATAGGCAATGGTTGTCACTTAGAAAAGATGCAATATATGAATTAAGCCTTCAAGAATGATCTAATGCTACCCTTTCCCCCACTGTTTTAGTACTTCAACTCTACAAATGTATCTCCAATAGCTGGCATGCTGGTATGTAAAACACATTTTCAATCTAATAGTGGTTAATACAATTCTTCAGAGTAATAACAGGCTTACGTTAGTAAAAGACTCACGGGTCACTTCATCTGTGAAGAGTTATTTCTGAGTAAACCATCCCCAGATCTGGCAGCCACAGAACATGACAGATTCATAGAGCTACTGCCATTACACAACACATTGCAAAACTAAACCTTGTGGGGACTGATAATACCTTCTTCCATTGTCCCTAGAAACGACTTAGATATTTAATTTGTTAGAATCACTGATTTTTATCCAGTGATAGAATTTTACTTTTGGGAATTAACCTGAGAGATTCTGGAGCTGTCAATGCTGCACTCCCTCCAGAGACTGGTTGTATGAAAAGTGACTCATAGAGCATATGACACTTACTCAGTGCTTAATAAATGCTAGTTCTTTCCCCATCCACCCTGCTCATTGCTTAATAGAGCCCCTTAATTAGATAAGCAGTACTATCTGATACAGTGGTTCTCAGTCTGGTGATGGGGGATTAAGGTTTGAAGTAGAAGATGCATACTGAACTTACCTGGGGAGATTTTTCAGTATACACATCCTCTCTCCATAAGTACATGAGAATTCTGAGAGGTATGGAGGGCATGTGAAATGTAAAAAAAAAAGCTCCCCATTTTTCCTGCAATGCTGCTCTCTTGTCACACTCTTTTTGTTGAGAACCACTGCTTTAACACACAAAAAGGGGGGCAGAATATTATATGAGAGAGTTTGAAAGGATATTGCCATTCTGGTCCAACCCACTAGTCTACCTTAGGAAACCTGTTACTCTGAAAATTATTTAAGTATACTGCATTTTCGTTTTCTGGTTGCCAAAGCAAATACCATGCAGTAGGTTGGTTGAAGCAATGGGAATTTACCAGCTCACGGTTTTGAGGCTGGGGGAGTCCAAACTCAAGGCATCAACAAGGCCATGCTTTCTCCCAGAAGACTGGCATTCTGGGACTGGCTGCTGGTGATATATGGTCCTTGGCTTTTCCTGTCTGATGGCAATGCACATGGTGGCCTCTCCTGGCTTCTCTTTTCTCCTCCTGGTCCTCCCCTTCCTGCTCCCTGTGGTCATCTCTCTATCTATCTGAATTTCATTCCGCTCATAAAGGCCTTCAATAATAAGATTAAGACCCATCCTGACTGAGGTAGCTCACACCTTAACTGAAGAAACTTCATCAAAAAGTCTTACTTACAGATTTATTTCAATAGCCTCACACCCACAGGAATGGATTAAGTTTAAGAATATGTGTTTTTATTTGGTGGGCAGCAGACGGAGGTGTTTGAGATGTGAATAGCTCCAAGCCACCACATCACGTTTAAAAGTAAATCTTAAAATCACAATAATCATTTTCTATTGGTCTCTGTTAAAGAAGATTCCTATTTTATTACCTAAATGTTAAGACAATGTTGTCTAAAAAAAAAAAAAGGGATTATCTTAATGTTTATGATTATTAGAAAATAAATTAAAATATTTGCAGTCAATTCAAGGAATACTTTCCTAAGAAATACCATAGTTACAGTTCAAGTGACAAATAACTCACCCAGAAATATAGCAAAAGGGGAAAAGAGGCTATTTATTCATTATTAACTAGTAATAAATTATGGAATAAGGAACAAGAAGCCACAACTCAGTATGACCAAAGAAATAGACTTTAGATGCAGACAGGATAGACCTACTATAGTTTTACATACGGAAACAGCTTGGAAATGGTGTGGAGTGGGAGCATATGGCTCCTAATGGACAATTAATCAAACTGAACTGCCCAGGGTTACTTCTGCTTCATGCCTGAGGCTTGCATTGTCTGTGGATAGTGGTTTATACTTACACTTTGTTGGTCAAGGGGGCTCATAGCTACTCTGGTCAACAGCCTTGATGCCTCTAAGCACTTTAAAATGTTTAAAGAGTAGGGGTTCCAATGACAACAGTTTGGCACTGACAGGACTTCATAGCCACTGTCATGGATTGAATTGTGATGTCCAAAAAAATATGTGAAAGTCCTAACACCGGGTACTGGTGAATGGAAATAGAGTCTTTGCAGATGTTCTCAAGTTAAAATGAGTTCAGGTAACGTCATCAGTCTTCTTGAACCAAGATATCTTTCCCTGGATGCCTTAGATTGGACATTTCTATAAGCTTGCTTTAATTTGGATGTTTTCACGGCCTTAGAACATGTAACTTGTAACTTAGTAAAATTCCTTTCTTAAAGGCCAAAAAAACAAAGCGTTCATGTGGAATTATGGTGAGGACTGGTGTTCTGATAAGTAGAGAAGGGGACACAGGGGAGAAAGGCACAGAGAGAAGGAGTTACATAGCTATAAACCAAGGAATACCAAGGATTACCGGGAACCATGGGAAGCTAGAAAGGGGCAAGGAAGAATTATTCTCTGGAGCCATCTGAGAGAGCATGGTCCTGCTGGCACTTTGCTTTCAGATCTCTAGCCTCTAAAACGTCAGAAAATAAATTCCTGTTGTGGTAAGCCCCTAAATTTATGGCAATTTATTACAGAAGCCCTGGGAACCTAATACTGCCACTGTTGAAGAGTGGGAGGGAGTCTTCCAGGTTCGTCTGAGGACACCACGTTTAACTGGCACAAGGTCAACTGTGTTATATGATCTTTTTTGTGAGATAAGCATCCACACTGGGGATGAGGACTGGGTGAGGCCCAGGTGATTTTTCTATTTTTTCTGTTGCCATAAAAAGAAATGAAAAAAGTCCTAGCAAAGTTACTTATTGTAGGGATTATTTTTTAAATGTGTGTACTAAGCTAAGGGGATTATTATTATTATTATTATTTTCATTGGCAGGCACTGGAAATCAAACCTGGGTCTCTAGCATGGCAAGTGAGAATTCTGCCACTGAGCCATTGTTGCACCACACTAAGGGGATTACTTTTTAATTGTGGTCTTTTTTTTCATCTTTCTTAAAAGAAAAAGGCAAAACCATTCAACAAATGAAAATTCCTTTGGAGATCACATACAAAAAACACAAATCTCAGTTCAGAAACTCAGATGTGAGACATGCAATTTCTTTTTTTCCAGGACTTCTCTTAATTCCCTTATGCTCCTATACATTGTGTGGGGTGGCAATTTGGAGTCCCCGATTGTTTTTTCTAGAATTGTGTCTAAAGCTGATGGAATTCAGTGGACCCAGTTCTTGGTGCTGATAGTGCTTTATCCGAGTTATCATCTGCAGGTCAGCCACTTAATCACTGCAACCGGCCCGCCACTGTCAGCACACACAGGTGTGGCCATCATCTCTAATTCCTCTCAGAGAGCTCTTTGCTCTCCTCTCCTTTCAGCAAAAAATTTATCTGCTACTTCTGCACCATGCTAAGTTACATAATTGTGCAGCAGTCCTAAGGCTTCTTCAAACCGCTCTTCAACTTCAATGCAGGGGGCAATTCTGCTGCCATGGTGGGCCACGCAAACTTTTGTGACTGTTTGAAAACCCCTGGCTGCATGTATTACACAACCCCCTTTTCTCTTCTCAGTATACCAAGAAAATAGTGCTCCACGGGCCAATCCTGTACTCACGTATTTCAAAACTGCTCTTTACTTTGTAAATAGAAGGAAGGTCTGTGTGGAGGGCCCGGGGGAGAGGGGGTTCTCTCTGGACTTCCTCTTCCCCTGCACGGTTCAGGAATGGCTGTGCACTTAGGCCGTGGAGCCGCAACTGGAAACATATTTTCCACAGGAAAAATTGATCTGTTTCTTACTATACGAAGAAGGAAAGGTGGGGGAGAGAAAGAGAGAAGGAGAGGAAAAGAGAAGGGGAGAAAAGGGAAGGGGAAAGGGAGGAAGGAGGAAGGGGAAAAGAAACCAACCTGACCCCACCCCCACCCTCTCCCTGAGGTTAGGAACCTGTTTTTTTTTTGCCCGATTTCCATGCCTCTAGGTTCCTAACGAATTAAAGGATCTTGAACACTATTACGGAGCATAGGCTTTTTCTTCTTTTCCTTTTCCTTCTTCTATATTTCTTTCATTTTCTCCCTTTAATAAACCTTTTGTGACATAATTTATATGTTAAAAATGCAGCTATTTGACAAATGCACGTAACCATGTCATCATCACCATGATCAAGATGTGGAACATTTCCATTACTACTCTTTCATGCACTTTGAAATCAACACCCTCCCCCTCCCGAAAGCAGGCAATCACTTGCCTAGCTTTTGTCACTGTTGGTGTATAGAACATTTCAAAATTTCATATAAATGGAATTAAACAATGTATACTCTTTTGTGTCTGACTTTTTTCACTCTCCTAGGGATTTTGGATTCCCACATGTTGTTTGGCATAATAGTATTTCATTCCTTTTTATTGGCAAGTGTTATTCTTATATATATAGTTTGCTTATCCATTCACCAGATGATGAATATTTTAGTCGTTTTCAGTTTGGGGCTATTAATTCTGAAACTATGCAAAATATTCTTACACAAGTGTTACTTGGATATATGTTTCATGTCTCTTGGGTGACAAACTGTTTGCTAAAATGGTTGCATTATTTTACATTGCAACCAGAAATGTATGAGAATTTTAGTTCCTCCATATCTTTTCCAACACTTGGTATTGCCAGGCCTTTTTATTTTAGCCATTCTAATAGATCTTGTAATGGTCTCTCATTTTGGTATTAATTTGCATTTCCCTGATGAATAATGAGAATGAGAATCTCTTCATATGCTTATTGTATATTTTCCCTTCTGAAGCGCCTGGTTCAAATGTTTTGTAAAAGGGATTTTTGTCTTCTTTTTGAATTCTAAGAGTTTTTTACACATCCTAAATACAAGTCTTTTGTCTTATATGTGTATTTCAGATTTTTTTTCCAACCCATAGCTTATCTTTTCATTTTATTAATGGTGTCTTTCAGAGAGAAAAAAAGGTCTTAATTTTTTAATATAACTTTTTATTAAAGAAGTTGTAGGTTTACATACAAATGAACTTCCCATGTGCCACCATTATAGGTTTTTATTTTGGTGAGGTTAAAGTTATTGTTTGTTTGTTTTTACAGTTTGTGTCGTAGGCAATGTTTTCCTACCCAAAATTCTTGAAGATGCCCTTCTGTGTTTTCCTCTAGAATTTTTATAATTTTAGTTTTTGAAATATTTCCTATTTATGTCCTATTTTGAGTTAATATTTGGGTTTGGTGTGAAGGTCAGAGCCAAGAGTCACATTTTCCCAAATGAACATCTGGTTGTTATAGCCCCATTTGTGGAAAGTTTAACATTTCCCCTTTGAATTATCTTGGATCCTTTGCTAAAATCAGTTGACTGTGTATGTGTGGGTTATTTCTGAACTCTTTTCCTGTTCTATTGATCAGTATTTCATTATAACAATACCATATCTTCTTGATTTTTTAAAAAATTTCTATTAAGGTTAGATTTATATTAAAGTAATATCTCTTACTTTTATTATTTTTCCCTAGGTCACCTGTATTTTCAGATAAATTCAGATTCAGTTTAGTAATGTAGAAATTAGTAAATTGGGATTTGATTGGGATTGCATTCAATGCATAAATATTCCTGGGAGAACAAACATCTTAACAATATTGAGTCACTCAGTTCACAAATTTGGTATATCTTGCCATTAATTTAAGTCATGAATTTCTCTCAGCAATGTTGAGGTCTCTGGGTGAAGGTCTTGCATGTATTATGTTAAATTTATCTCTTATATTTCCTATTTTTAGAGGGAATGCTAAATGTATCACTTTTTTTCAATTTCATTTTCTAATTGTTTGTTGCTAAAATGCAGAAATATTCTTGATTTTGTATACTGAACTTGCATAAGTTACCCTTGCTATATTTTAACCTTGCATTTTTTCTTTTTTTTCTAAATTTCTTAGGGTTTTCTATACAGTCATGTTGACAATTTTACTTCTTCCTTTCCAACTGTTATGCCTTTTATTTCTTTTCCTTGCATCACTGTACTAGCCAGGACCTGAGATAAAATGTGAATAGAAGAGGTAAGAGTTCCTGTATTCTGAAAACTTGTTTATAAACTAATTTTTTTTGTTTTGAGGGTTAAAGGAGATAGTTTTAGCTTCAGTTTAGGCTCTAAAATCAGAATGGAAATTAATTATTATTGGTGCAACTCCTCTGTAGATGTCCCCTAAAATTCTTTTTAAACATAATGTATTAAGATGATAATGCTTGTGTTCTTACTTCTTTCTTGTTCAGTGCATTAATGTTTAGAAAACTACGTATATATCTTTTTACACTTAATTTTTAGAACAATCTTGGTATTACTTTTAGTTAATAAAAGAAGAATCTGAAATTTCAATTAGATGTAACTTGTACAAGGCATCAGAATATTTCCATTTTTATGTAAATGAAACAGCATGGGAAATTTAATTTTTGAGAAAAGAAAAGAAGTGTTGATGAGAAAAGAAAATGTAACCAATAGGGGTCAAAAATAAATTTTATTATAAAGTAAAAGAACTACTGAATAAAACAGAATGATATTTTAGCTTTTTTTTTCTTTCTTTCTTTCTTTTTTGTTTACAAGTATACTGTCTTGTCGTGCCTGAGGTTTTCATTTTGGGGACTAATGAATTTGACTTGAATAGGTCCATAAAAAATCTTCTTTTTAACTATACTATCTGAAGCTACAACAGTAAAACTTTCCTATTTCATTTACAAAATATTCCAAACCAAATAACTTGCAATAAAAATATTGTTGATTAGTGCCCATCTTATGTATCCTATTTGAAATGTATTTAGTATCTTTGCATGTTTATCAAAGTTCCTACAGATATGACAACAGGGAAAATGTTAATTCTGTTTTTATAGAGTCTTCCTGTGGTTTCTAGGATGACTAGACATTGAATAATAAAACTGTTACAATTTTGAACTAGTTAATTGTCGATGCAATTTGAATGTTTCAAAGTCAAATCAATAAGGTAGTAAAAAGTATTTCTATTTGAAGATGGAATTATCTGATTAATTGTCTAACTTGAACAATAACAACAACAAAAGGATAGCTATCAAATCTTATTTTTAGCATAGCTAGGTACATGGCCATAATTTCTTGGTATTAGATCCATACTAAATAAATATTTTGGAAGAGAATGAATTGGTACTTATTGAAGAAATGACGATGACTTAATATTGAAATGATATTCTGTGCAGAAGTTTATTTAAGCATATTTTAAAACTGATATATTGTTGATACTGAAATAGATTTCCTGTCAAATATAGTCCATAGGAATGAAGTGTTCCTTGGAAAAAAATATATGAACTATATACTATAATTTCCTTTTGGAGATTCACATTGCACATTTAGTGCTCAAATTCTCAAAGAAATCTTATAATAAAGACATCTCTTTAATTTTGCTTAACTTGATGTTTCCCATAAGAATGTGACTATGGAAACTCTTCATTTAATAACTATTAACATCGTATTGAATTTAGGTTCTGAGGCACACATTATTTGGAAAATGGTGAAATACAAAGATAATGATTAGGTGAACCCTAGCCTGATTCCTTCCATGGATGGGAGGGTGTAGATCACATGGCAGTGTCTAAACCTGAGAATGGTTAGACATGGTTAACCAAATGGTTAGAAATGGCAGTGTTTAATCCTGAGAATGCAGCAGAATATTGGGTTCTCTTAGCCAGGTAAGGGAATGTCAGATGACAGGCAGTAGAACTTGTTATGCTAGGGTTAATTTTTTTACAATATATATATTTTTTCCTGAGATCTCTTTTTGCTCTTCCTGTTACTCCATCCTTGAGAAGTAAGGGGCAATTACCTGAATCCCAGTAAAAATAAATTCTCATGGTTCCATAACTGGACTGTCAGTTCCTGGTAACACAGAGTTAAGGAGAACCTCCTAAGGGCATTAGAAACAATTTAAAGCCTTCCCGCATGATCTTTTAATGTACAAGGGAAATGGAAACTGGAAACTTGCTTTGAGCTAAATGATGAATAGATGGAAATGCTTATCTTGTCAAAGTAAGGTCTTAACATTGAGACATATATAAAATGAAATAAAAATAGTTCGCAAGGATTTGGAAAATCTGCTAGAAGTGTCAGCATTTAAAAACCCAAGATGACAGTCAAAGATTTAAGGGGAAATCATTTTGATTTCTGATTACAAGAAGCTTCTCTGTGATATGACAAGGCTATTTTTAAGAAACATCAACATGAAACAATATACAGATGAATGAGTTCTCAAAAGAGATATATTTTTTTTAATGAGAATTAATCTTTACTAAGTACACTGGAAGAACATAATTAACAAAGCAAGGAAAGTACATGTTACAAGGTGAGATTATCAATAAAGAGGCCTGGATTAAGAAGAAAAAAGTGAGAGTGAGAGAGTGCAAATGGTTAGTGACAATAAAATAAAATTTTTAAAAATTGCATGCTCCCTCTGTCTTATTTTATACTCGAGTATTGTTACATGTATCTCTCATATTCCATTTTTACCCAACACATTCTTCCAAGTGGCCCATTGACCATGTGACCCAACTTCCCAAGACTTAGCTCATTGTCTTCTCCAATTGTTGGGTTTGGGAAGTAATCCAAGACAGTTTCTTTGTATACAGTCATCCTTGTAATATTTCTGCATGGCTTTATCCCCTTTGTAATGCCATCAAAACCACCTCCTCAGAGAGCTACCATACATTATTTCATTCGAATTTCACATCAATACAGAGAGAAGGATTATGATATCACTTATACAGCTGAACAAATAAAACTTTAGGGAGGTCTAATAATTTGTCCAAGGCCATACAGCTTGATTGTGCTAGACTTGGGATTTGAATCCACATCTCTGACTGCAAACCTGTGCTCTTGCTTTCTATTCTGTTCTGTACAGGAGGATGACTTGGGGTAAGAGGGGGCTGCTGCTGTGGGCAGTGGAGGTCAGAACACACTTATTCCTACCATTTTATTCTTTCCATCTTTCTCTATATAGCAACTAAATGAACACAGTGATGAAGCTTTAAGGATGTGCTCGAGACTGCGTCCCCTCAAGGAAAGAAAAAAGATATTTTCCCAGGTGAAAAGCAGAATCCTAGAGCAGAACAGAAATTTAGCTTTTCTAAAGCCTTTATCAAGGACCAGATTTCATAATATCTGCAGGGGTTAACAGAGCTGTTCATGTAAATCTAATAAATTTGAAGGAGATCCTTAACTGACTTTTCTTCTTTATGTATACTTTAGGGAATATATAAAGAGAAAAGCAAGTATTTCCAGGTTTTGCCAACATATTCATTTTAAAGAGAAATTTATCTTGATATCATTTCATTTCTGGAGAAACTTATTTGGTCTGTAGGTAGCAAATGCAAAAACTCATATAAAATTCAGGCAGACCTAAGGTTGAGATGCATCAAAACTACTCTCACATAAATTTCTTCTCCATTCAGTTTGTCTACAAGTCGTCTCCTGAAACTTTTATATTTTGAACATTTTTTCATATTTCACAGATACAGCTTTGCATCCCAACTTCCAAGGAAGCAGTATTAGAATTTTTCTGAAAATACTCTCAACAGAAGCTTTTGAAGATGAAAATGAAAAAGGCTGTTTTAATATAACAGCTGGGAGTCACCAATGTACCAGCTTATAACTGTAGGTCCTTCTAGAGCTTCATAAGAGACACGGGAACAAACATTACTCATTCTGAGAGGGACTGTGTAACCAGGAATGGAACTAGCTCTGAAAATTCCAGGTGTCAGAGAACACTGAGCAGGTACATATTTACTGTTGTCAGAGATACAGACACATAGACATGTCAAGTTAGAAGTGGTCTTAGGCCTAGTCTAAGTGAAAATACCTTATTTGTCAGGTGTGGAAACAGAAGTCCAGAGGGTTACCCTTTGGGCCTCATATTGAGTTAGTGACCTCATGTTACTTCACTCTCTTTTCTCAGTTAAGACTCGCAGGCATCTTAGACAATTTCAGAGCAAAGCTGCTTTCCTTTCACTAGTTGAAATTTGCAGAAAGTCTTCATAGAAGAATAATTTCCAACCCAGTATTGAACAGAAATAAATTATTTTCATATCTTATAGTATCTTTCATTTTGGGCAAAGCAAACTATGAACTAAGAAAAACAGAAATGAGCCATAAAGGACTTCAATTAATAATATCACAAAGTGATTATATATAAAAATATATATATATATTATGTATGAATAGGAACACTTCAGACATGAGTAAAACAAGTTAATAAGCCATGCTTTCTCTTATTGTCTTAAACACACTTTCATTATTAGATACAGAACACTTCAATTCTTCAGAATTTCTTAAAAGAAATTAAATTTAAAAGAGTAAGTTAGTTATTTAAAGAGCAAATTATTATCTTCTGCTAGTAAAATGAGATCTAGGAAAAAGTGAGACAATAAAAAGATAACTAATAGAGATAAGTTTTTACTTTTAGCCATTGTCAAATGCATCCATTTATAATCCCGGTTTCATTAAAGAGAAAGCATGACTCCATATAATTAGAAAGAATTTCACTATTCCATGAAAGATTAGCAATATTATTACATTAGTTTTTTTAAATTTACTACATCAAACAGCAAGTTTTTACAAAGCCTCAATACAAATTTCAATACACCTAGTGAAGGTTGAGACAACCATTGGCTTATCCATATCTACTTTTAATGGTTAATCATATTTGTGTTTGTTAGATACAAGCACTTATTCGTTTATTCATTCTACATCTGTTTTATTTAAAACTTACTATATATATATATATATATTATTTTGCTAGCTGTTGAAAATAAAATATGAAACCATCAGGGAACAGTGTTTTCTAGTGGTAAAAGCAGAAAAGTCACCTGACATTTACAATAAGATGTGAATATTGCTATACCAAAGAGCTCTGGGAATATATAAAGTATCATTCAGATTGAACTTGATCTTGTGAATGGTTTCCTACAAGTTGGCTCTTAAGCCTTTAATGATTTTGAAAATGGGAACTATCGTCCCACACTACTCTGAGTATTATAATGTCATGGCATATGTAGGAAGTACGAGTCAACCAGTTTCTTATTAAACCACTAAGAACCCCTTCTCCTTATCTTTTCTAACTTGTAGGAGCTGGATAGTGGTTTTCTGAACCCAAATCTTTCCTTAACTTTTTACATTTATTTAGGAGGCTATGATTGCAATTGGCATGGTTTTCAGTTACATATAATATTTCTAGGATTTACTGGGAACATTGGTTAACCATAAAAATTAAAATATCAAATCTATCAAACTGTACACAGTAAAGAGAACTGGTGGAAATCATTGGTGCACAGTGGAGCAAGACAATGCTTTAAAAGAACATTATATACACAATATCTCAGTCTAAAATACATCAAAACCAGCAAATATTGCCAGAGGCTTAAGCTGTATTTATATTCTACAATTTAATAAGTTCTATTAGCTGCCATTCTCTCTAATAATCCTCTTTTAATTATATACAGGCTCTAAGAATCTCAGGCTCTCTGAACTAAGATTTTACCCATTAATGTTTGTCTGATAACCTTTGTCTCCTAAGATCTAATATGGTTTAATGGATTTTTTTCATTTTCAACTGATATATTTTAGTTCTGACATCATAACCCTTCCATTATTTGGGTATTTATTTTCAAGATATTCTTCTAGCTCCTCAGGAGACTAGTTCTAGATAAAAGTGAGAAAATAAGTAAATAAGTAGATGCATAGGTAAGTCATTTAAATATGGTAATTAAAAGGAGAGAAAACAGGTTCAGTCACTGTATATTTATGCACTATATTCCATTATAATATTTTATTAATAGGCAAGCAAAAAGAATAGAATCTGAAATGTAAAATATAGAAAGCAAATTGAGGAAACTTAATAGTAAATAGATATAATTTCTTTGTCTTTTCTTTTGGATTCCTACCCATTAAAAATGCTCCTACCATATCGTGAATTTTAATTATTATTTTGCACTATTAAGCACGTATTGCATTGGTACCACAGTTGACATACAGTGAAAACTCTATCATTAGTACATACTCCCCTTAAGGAAAAATCTTCCAGCAGCAGCAATTGTGCAAGTGGAGCCTCTGTTTATATTCCTCAAGGCATCATACAAGATAACCTCAGAGAAAACGAAAAGAACAATTAGGAAGATAACTGATTGGGACTTGCTGTGTTTTGTTTCGACTGTGTTTATCAAACTTAAGAGCACATCAGAATCACTTGGAGGGTTCGATGAAATGTAGATTGCTGGTTTCAATCCTAGAATTTTTGATTCAGTAGGTCTGGGGTAATGCCCATGAATTTGCATTTTTAATAACTTCCCAGATGAAGCTGATGATACTGGTCCAGGAAACACATTTTGAGAACTGTGGTTTTAGGAGATGAAAGGTACTCAGGCTTCCTCACTTTCTGATAAATTTTACCTTGCCCTCAAAGTTATCTTCTTCTCCATCCAGGCCACTCTAGCTCATCAAGCTCCATATCTAATTCCATGTGATACATCTCTTAGGGAAACTAAGAATTTTTCTTCATGGCCATGCTGGTTTGAAGCTGATGATACCCAAGAAAAGCCATGTTCTTTTAATCCAGACTTGTGGGGGCCTACCTAGTGTTGAGTGAGATCTCTTGATTGGGTTGTCTCCATGGAGATGTGACCCACCCAATTGTGGGTGGGATCTTTTGATTAAACTGTTTCCATGAAGATGTGACCCCGCGCACTCAAAATGGGTCTTAATTTGTTTACTAAGTCCTTAAAAGTATTCACAGACAGCGAGAACTCAGAGCTGATACAGAGAGCAGAGAGATGAAATCAAGACACAGAAGTCTGGAGATGCTAAGCTAAGAGATGAAACCCAGAGTCTTCCCTGAAGAAGCTACGTTGAGGAACCACAGATGCTTATAGAGAAAGCCACTGGAAACAGGAGCTGAGAGAGCCATTTGAAACCAGAACCCAGGTGAGAAGGACAGCAGACGTTGTCATGTGCCTTTCCATGTAAAAAACAAACCCTGGATGCCATCAGCCTTTCTTCAGAATCAAAGTATCTTTCTCTTAGTTTGGACATTTTCATCACCTTAGGACTGTAAATTTGTAGTTTTACAAATTTAATGAATCCCCGTTGAAAAAGCCAGTCCATATCGTGAATACTGCATTTTGGCAACCTTAGCAAACTGAAACAAGGTGTGATAGTTAGATTCAGTTGTCAACTTGGCCAGGTGAGCATACCTAGTCTTGTTGCTGCGTACATAAGCCAATGGTACGTGAACCTCATCTGTTGCTAATTACATCTGCAGTCAGCTAGGAGGCGTGTCTGCTGCAATGAGTGACGTTTGACTTAATTGGCTGGTGCTTAAATGAGAGATAGCAACGTAGCACAGCTAGCAGCTCGGCATTCCTCATCTCAGCACTTGCAGCTCAGCCCAGGCCTTTGGTATGGAGAAAGAAATCACCCCGGGGAAAGTTGTCGGAACCCAGGGGCCTGGAGAGAAGACCAGCAGAGACCATCCTGTGCCTTCCACGTAAGAAAGAACCTCAGTGGAAAGTTAGCTGCCTTTCCTCTGAAGAACCAACAAAATAAATCCCCTTTTATTAAAAGCCAATCCATCTCTGGTGTGTTGCATTCCAGCAGCTAACAAACTAGAACACAAGGGCAATGTATCCTTTATCATTGCTGGAGAGTTTGCCACTCAATTTGCAACTTTGTGTGTTTATCCTACTTATGCACTTTCTTTCCCTAAGGAGAAAAATGACTTCTGAAGGAGATGGATTTTATTGCTTAACAGTAAGTGAGTTGGTTAAAACTAAAGTAACTAATTCCTAGAACTGCAAAGGCAGTTACTGGAGTCAGCACTCAATAAACAGAAATTTTCTAAACACTTAAATGTTTTCTTCTTCTGTATCACTCATATTCATTCCACTGCATTACTATACTCTATAAAATGCTAACACTGTCATTTCTGCAAATATCTTTAAACTAGTCCTTCTGAAGGGATGAAATTAAAATTTTACCTCTACTAACACAAAATGAGCACTACTTGATATCTTGTTATATATAAAGCATGTACACCATTCTCTTCTTTAAGACCTGAAGGCTGTGGCATCTCATCCTGAGGAGGATGGAGAGGCAGTATTTCTCTGCACTTGCAGAAAGTGTTTGATCCTTGAAGTGAGTCTTTTATTTGGGCTTCATTTGTGCAAGCTACTTGTTCTTTGGTTCTAACATGGCTTCCTGACTAGGGTGGTCATATAATCAATGTCTCTTTACTTTTCTATTCCTGCCATAATCAATTACCATGAAGTTGGCAGCTTAAGCAAATTTATTATTTACAGTTTTGTAGTTCATAATAGGGTACAGGTTTCATTGGACTAAAATCAAGGTGTTGGCAGGCTGCATTCCTTTCTGGAAGCTTTGGTATAGGCTCCGTGTCCTTGTTCATTTGGGTTGTAATTGTAGGCTGAGGTCCCCATTTTTGTGCTAGCTTTTAGTTAGGGGCCATTCCTAAATTCTGGAGGTTACCCATCCACATTCGTTAGCTGTTAGCCCCTCTTCTATCTTCAGTGACAGCACAGATCTCAGTCTTGGGATCTCTCCTATTTCTCCTGCCATACCCACCCAAGAAAAGCTCTTTGCTATTAGGTATGCACATGATTAAACTGGGCCCACCCAGATAATCCAGAACGATCTCCATATTTCAAGGTTATAACCTTGGTCACATCTGCAAAGCCCATTTTGCCATGTAAGGTAACATTATGAACCTGGGATTAGGGCATGGGCATCTTTGGGGGACATTATTTTGCCCACTGCAATGTTCAAACAAGGTCACTTTTGAGAATGAAAGGGAACACTATTAATAATTATGCCAGGACTTCCGGAGAAGATGGAGGCTTAGTAAGACGCGCGGATCTTAGTTTCTTCTCCAGGACAGCTACTAGGGGAGTAGAAACGATACAGAACAGTGCCCAAAGCCACAACAGAGATAAAAAAGACAGCGTACCCCATCCTGGAACGGCTGGCTGGCTGAGAGAATCCGCTCGGGTGAGATCGCCGAGGCGCGCGGGCTTCACCAGGTGGGGAGGCAAGCGGCCGGAGTCTCTCCCTTCCTCCTTCCCGGGCCGGCTGGGAGAATTGGAGAGGCGGTCCCCTGAAACTGCGGCGGCTGGCGCCCACACCACGCGTGGCCCCCCGGACCAACTGAGAGAATTGGATCGGAAATCCCCAGGCCGCGGAGAACGGTGACGGGTGGGGGAGGCCCCTTCCAAACCCGTGACTCCCCGGGAACGTGCACTCTCCCGGGCGGGCCGCTGCCGCTGGCGCCCTCCCGCCACGCTTGTCGCCCGGGCGACTAGGAAATTCAGACGGGCGCTTTCCCGGGCTGCGGTGGCCAGCAACCCTCCCCGCATTCGGACCCCGGGCCGGCTCGAACCCTTCCAAGCCGCTTCGGCTAGCGAACCTCCCGGACGGTGAGAGTTTTCCAAAGTTAAAGGTCCCACAGCACCTTTTACTGGTGGGACCCGCAGACAAACGTGTGCCACGAGCGCCACCTACTGGGCAGGATAAGAAAAACAGAACCCAGAGATTTCACAGAAAAATCTTCCAAACTTTTGGATCCAATACCCAGGGAAATCTGTCTAAATGCGCAGACACCAACAGAAGATAATGGATCACGCTCAAATAATTGAAAATATGGCCCAGTAAAAGGAACAAACCAATAGTTCAAATGAGATACAGGAGCTGAGACAACTAATGCTGAATATACGAACAGAAATGGAAAACCTCTTCAAAAACGAAATCGATAAATTGAGGGAGGACATGAAGAAGACATGGGCTGAACATAAAGAAGAAATAGAAAAATTGAAAAAACAAATCACAGAACTTATGGAAGTGAAGGACAAAGTAGAAAAGATAGAAAAAACAATGGATACCTACAATGATAGATTCAAAGAGACAGAAGATAGAATTAGTGATTTGGAGGATGGAACATCTGAATTCCAAAAACAAACAGAAACTATCGGGAAGAGAATGGAAAAATTTGAACAGGGTATCAGGGAACTCAAGGACAATATGAACCGCACAAATATACGTGTTGTGGGTGTCCCAGAAGGAGAAGAGAAGGGAAAAGGAGGAGAAAAACTAATGGAAGAAATTTTCACTGAAAATCTCCCAACTCTTATGAAAGACCTAAAATTACAGAGCCAAGAAGTGCAGCGCACCCCAAAGAGATTAGACCCAAATAGGCGTTCTCCAAGACACTTACTAGTTAGAATGTCAGAGGTCAAAGAGAAAGAGAGGATCTTGAAAGCAGCAAGAGAAAAACAATCCATCACATACAAGGGAAACCCGATAAGACTATGTGTAGATTTCTCAGCAGAAACCATGGAAGCTAGAAGACAGTGGGATGATATATTTAAATTACTAAAAGAGAAAAACTGCCAACCAAGACTCCCATATCCAGCAAAATTGTCCTTCAAAAATGAGGGAGAAATTAAAACATTCTCAGACAAAAAGTCACTGAGAGAATTTGTGACCAAGAGACCAGCTCTGCAAGAAATACTAAAGGGAGCACTAGAGTCAGAACCGAAAAGACAGAAGAGAGAGGTATGGAGAAGAGTGTAGAAAGAAGGAAAGTCAGATATGATATATATAATACAAAAGGCAAAATGGTAGAGGAAAATATTATCCAAACAATAATAACACTAAATGTTAATGGACTGAATTCCCTAATCAAAAGACATAGAATGGCAGAATGGATTAAAAAAAAAGGATCCTTCTATATGCTGTCTACAGGAAACACATCTTAGACCCAAAGATAAACATAGGTTGAAAGTGAAAGGTTTGGAAAAGATATTTCATGCAAATAACAACCAGAAAATAGCAGGAGTGGCTATACTAATATCCAACAAGTTAGACTTCAAATGTAAAAGAGTTAAAAGAGACAAAGAAGGACACTATCTACTAATAAAAGGAACAATTAAACAAGAAGACATAACAATCATAAATATTTAAGCACCGAACCAGAATGCCCCAAAATACGTGAGGAATACACTACAAACACTGAAAAAGGAAATAGACACAAATACCATAATAGTTGGAGACTTCAATTCCCCACTCTCATCAATGGACAGAACATCTAGACAGAAGATCAATAAAGAAATAGAGAATCTGAATATTACTATAAAGGAGCTAGACTTAACAGACATTTATAGGACATTAAATCCCACAACAGCAGGATACACCTTTTTCTCAAGTGCTCATGGATCATTCTCAAAGATAGACCATATGCTGGGTCACAAAGCAAGTCTTAACAAATTTAAAAAGATTGAAATCATACACAACACTTTCTCGGATCATAAAGGAATGAAGTTGGAAATCAATAATAGGCGGAATGCCAGAACATTCACAAATACGTGGAGGCTCAACAACACACTCTTAAACAACGAGTGGGTCAAAGAAGAAATTTCAAGAGAAATTAGTAAATACCTCGAGGCGAATGAAAATGAAAACACAACATATCAAAACTTATGGGATGCAGCAAAGGCAGTGCTAAGAGGGAAATTTATTGCCATAAATGCCTATATCAGAAAAGAAGAAAAGGCAAAAATGCAGGAATTAACTGTTCACTTGGAAGAACTGGAGAAAGAACAGAAAACTAATCCCAAAGCAAGCAAAAGGAAAGAAATAACAAAGATCAGAGCAGAAATAAATGAAATTGAAAACATGAAAACAATAGAGAAAATCAATAAGACCAGAAGTTGGTTCTATGAGAAAATCAATAAGATTGATGGGCCCTTATCAAGATTGACAAAAAGAAGAAGAGAGAGGATGCAAATAAATAAGATCAGAAATGGAAGAGGAGACATAAATACTGACCTCACAGAAATAAAGGAGGTAATAACAGGATACTATGAACAACTTTATGATAATAAATACAACAATTTAGATGAAATGGACGGGTTCCTGGAAAGACATGAACAACCAACTTTGACTCAAGAAGACATAGATGACCTCAACAAACCAATCACAAGTAAAGAAATTGAATTAGTCATTCAAAAGCTTCCTAAAAAGAAAAGTCCAGGACCAGATGGCTTCACATGTGAATTCTACCAAACGTTCCAGAAAGAATTAGTATCAGGAACAAGACAAGGATGTCCACTATCACCACTATTATTCAACATTGTGTTGGAGGTTCTAGCCAGAGCAATTAGACAAGAAAAAGAAATACAAGGCATCAAAATTGGAAAGGAAGAAGTAAAACTATCACTGTTTGCAGACGATATGATACTATACGTCGAAAACCCGGAAAAATCCACAACAAAACTACTAGAGCTAATAAATGAGTACAGCAAAGTAGCAGGTTACAAGATCAACATTCAAAAATCTGTAGCATTTCTATACACTAGTAATGAACAAGCTGAGGGGGAAATCAAGAAACGAATCCCATTTACAATTGCAACTAAAAGAATAAAATACCTACGAATAAATTTAACTAAAGAGACAAAAAACCTATGTAAAGAAAACTACAAAAAACTGTTAAAAGAAATCACAGAAGACCTAAATAGATGGAAGGGCATACCGTGTTCATGGATTGGAAGACTAAATATAGTTAAGATGTCAATCCTACCTAAATTGATTTACAGATTCAATGCAATACCAATCAAAATCCCAACAACTTATTTTTCAGAAATAGAAAAACCAATAAGCAAATTTATCTGGAAGGGCAGGGTGCCCCGAATTGCTAAAAACATCTTGAGGAAAAAAAAACGAAGCTGGAGGTCTAGCGATGCCTGACTTTAAGGCATATTATGAAGCCACAGTGGTCAAAACAGCATGGTATTGGCATAAAGATAGATATATCGACCAATGGAATCGAATAGAGTGCTCAGATATAGACCCTCTCATCTATGGACATTTGATCTTTGATAAGGCAGTCAAGCCAACTCACCTGGGACAGAACAGTCTCTTCAATAAATGGTGCCTAGAGAACTGGATATCCATATGCAAAAGAATGAAAGAAGACCCATCTCTCACACCCTATACAAAAGTTAACTCAAAATGGATCAAAGATCTAAACATTAGGTCTAAGACCATAAAACAGTTAGAGGAAAATGTTGGGAGATATCTTATGGATCTTACAACTGGAGGCGGTTTTATGGACCTTAAACCTAAAGCAAGAACACTGAAGAAGGAAATAAATAAATGGGAGCTCCTCAAAATTAAACACTTTTGTGCATCAAAGAACTTCATCAAGAAAGTAGAAAGACAGCCTACACAATGGGAGACAATATTTGGAAATGATATATCAGATAAAGGTCTAGTATCCAGAATTTATAAAGAGATTGTTCATCTCAACAACAAAAAGACAGCCAACCCAATTACAAAATGGGAAAAAGACTTGAACAGACACCTCTCAGAAGAGGAAATAAAAATGGCCAAAAGGCACATGAAGAGATGCTCAATGTCCCTGGCCATTAGAGAAATGCAAATCAAAACCACAATGAGATATCATCTCACACCCACCAGAATGGCCATTATCAACAAAACAGAAAATGACAAGTGCTGGAGAGGATGTGGAGAAAGAGGCACACTTATCCACTGTTGGTGGGAATGTCAAATGGTGCAACCACTGTGGAAGGCAGTTTGGCGGTTCCTCAAAAAGCTGAATATAGAATTGCCATACGACCCAGCAATACCATTGCTGGGAATATACTCAAAGGACTTAAGGGCAAAGACACAAATGGACATTTGCACACCAATGTTTATAGCAGCGTTATTTACAATTGCAAAGAGATGGAAACAGCCGAAATCTCCATCAACAGAAGAGTGGCTAAACAAACTGTGGTATATACATACGATGGAATACTATGCAGCTTTAAGACAGGATAAACTTATGAAGCATGTAATAACATGGATGGACCTAGAGAACATTATGCTGAGTGAGTCTAGCCAAAAACTAAAGGACAAATACTGTATGGTCCCACTGATGTGAACAGACATTCGAGAATAAATTTGGAATATGTCATTGGTAACAGAGTCCAGCAGGAGGTAGAAACAGGGTAAGATAATGGGCAATTGGAGTTGAAGGGATACAGACTGTGCAACAGGACTAGATACAAAAATTCAAAAATGGACAACACAATAATACCTAATTGTAAAGTAATCTTGTTAAAACACTGAATGAGGATGCATCTGAGCTATAGGTTTTTGTTTTGTTTTGTTTTGTTTTGTTTTGACTTTACTATTATTACTTTTATTTTTGTCTCTATATTAACATTCTATATCTTTTTCGGTTATGTTGCTAGTTTTTCTAAACCGATGCAAATGTACTAAGAAATGATGATCATGCATCTATGTGATGATGTTAAGAATTACTGATTGCATATGTAGAATGGTATGATTTCTAAATGTTGGGTTAATTTCTTTTTTTTTGTTAATTAAAAAAAAAAAAAAAGAAGGGGTAATTGGAGCTGAAGGGATACAGACTGTACAACGGGACTGGATATAAAAACTCAGAAATGGACAGCACAATACTACCCAATTGTAATGCAATTATGTTAAAACACTGAATGAAGCTGCATGTGAGGTATAGGTTTTTTTTTTCTTTCTATTAATGTTTTAATACTTATTCTGTTGTCTTTTTATTTCTTTTTCCAAATCGATGCAAATGTACTAAGAAATGATGAATATGCAACTATGTGATGTTATTAAGAATTACTGATTGTGCATGTAGAATGGAATGATTTCGAAAAAAAAAAAAAATTATGCCAGAATACACATGGATACACTGAGACACACTTAGTTATGACAATAAGAGTTAAGAAAAGCGTGTAATAAAAGGGGCATGTATACATGTGGGAGGGCATTACCTGTATGCTGGAGTATATGGTTAGTGCTATATTATCAATATGTTATCTAATTGGTACAGCTAAAACAAATACTTAAACATATATATATTCCTATTTTCCTGAAATCAGGAAAATATTTATTAACATAGGCATTACTATAGCAATGCAGGTAATTGTAAGAACTTTCTACTTGATATTTTGAGAATATTCAGTTTTGACAGCTGATCAAATGGTATCTAAGTTAGTGTTTAATACTTAGAATTTAAGAACCACGCTATCTGAATTTGTAGTTTTCCTTGTTACCTTAATTTTAAATTGGATTATGAAACTTACTGTGCCAACACAAGCTTTACAATGATTATATTCATACTTTATTTAAATATGCCTATGGTTAAGCTAAGATATCTACTTCTGGTGGTTCTAACTGTATTGTTTGTTTCCTTAAAAAAAAAACTTAAAAAAATTTTAGGTATTCTGTGGGCCAGAGGCTGGGGGTGGGGTACTAAACTGATGCGTAAGAACATAGCTATACCTTCAGAAAGGTGAAGACAACTTTAAACAGATTTGTTTATGATGTCTTACCTGACTTCTAAATGTGCTCTAGATCCATAAAAGCTAGTAGGAGTGGAATGAACATTTGTAGCAGGGCATTGATTTCTGAGGAACAAGATGTCCTCCTTGGTTCCAGAAGTCAAAGTTCTCCTTGACATGGAGTGCAGGAAAATGAGAAGCTGCTCACCAAAACTTAGGCTGCAAATACAGACCATTGGGTATGGCTGCTATGACAAATACCACATGATAGGGTTGGCTTTAACAACAGGAAGTTACTGTTTCACGATTTTGGATGCCAGAGTTGAACATTGAGGAATTGGCAGGTCTTGTTTTCTCCTGGAGTCAGCAGCATTCTGATAATATTCTGTCACACAGCAATCTTTCTCTGGCTTCTCTTGCTTGTGGCTTCTACTGCTTCTGTGTCCAATTCCTTTGCTTAAAAAGACTTAAACCATACTGAATTAAGCCCCCACTCCCATCATTCAGTTTGGCCACACCTTCATTAATATTAACATCCTCAAAGTTCCTATTTACAAATGGGTTTACACTTATAGGAGTATGGTTAAGACTTAAACAGGACTTTGTGGGGGACATCATTCAATCTACCATAGAGACTACTGAAAAGAAGACAAAACGAGTATCCTATTTAAGGCATTCCTTTAATTAAGAAGTAGATTATTGGGTCTCTGCTTCAATTAGCCAGAGTACCACATTCACCTTTACGTATGTTGTTATAAAGTTGAAGTTTTACTCCCCTAGGTGGTTTTTCTCCAAATGCATTCTACTATCCTTAGGCATACGGAGATTGAAAAAAAAAAAAAAGAAATATGAAGATGATATGGTTACTATATCCATTAAAAGGTAATTATACAATTCAAATTATGCATGTATCATACATGATTATATAATGATTTAAAATGAAGCAATTATTTTGATGTATTCTTTACTCCTAGTTAGAAATGCTTGCATTTTTTATAAGAATTAATGTTTTATATTTATTTACATTTGAATCATTATATTCTAAGATGAGAATTTTGGTCTTGGTAATCTCAATGCTGTTAATTTATCATAATCTTATTAATACAAAATGGGCTGTGATTCAGAAGTACATGTGCACTGTTTCAATTTTCGTATAAATTATCTGGAAAATTGTATATTATTTGAAATAGTTTTTCTTAAGCTATTGTACACTTTATACTAAAATTTGGTGTTGTTTCTAGCTAAATATATTTGGTGATTTTCACTGTTAAGAGGTATATATAAAGTATTTTGACAAATGACAATGTGCTTTAAGCTTAAGATATTTATAATATAAGAAGCGAAAAAATAGTACTGGCTTCTTATTTTAAATTACTAATTTGCATAGCACATTATTTCAGGAAGAGATATAAAACTTAATTTCCATAATTGTGTTTGATATCAAATACATGAACATGAGTAATGTTAAATTTTAAACAGAACTATGAAATAAACCAATTTCATTACAGAAAAATATGATGGAGAGCAAACAATGAAAAGTTGTTCCTTTGAAAATGTAAAAACAGACATAAAACATAAAGGCCATAAATCAGACACTGAAAATGTGGCTGATATCCATGAATATTAGTTTTTAGAATGAACCTATAATGGAGAAATGAACACTTTGTCAAAACAACTTTCATTTTACAGAGATTAGAAAATACGAGTGTTGAGTTTACAGAAGCTGAATGCAGTCTGCCACCTTTCCCTGGGACTCATAAATGAATTCTGTGCTTGGGACTGGATGTGTTGGCATGGCTACTAGGATGGGAGGGTAAGTGTGGGCTGACTTCCCTCTTGAGGTATCTCAGACAGTGGTCTGACCAGGCATGACACACTTTTGCCATGAGCACATGCAGACATACTCAGAGTAAGTGTGTAAGCATTGTGGCAACTAAGCCCACCCCACTATTTAATCTATTCCCAGTGGGGAAGAAGCAGTGTCCTACTGGGGCACAAGAGGGGCATGCATAGATTCAGATCTTCTCCCTTCTTCGGCTGCAGATTGAGACCTCTTAGCCATGGGTGACTGACACCCATTAGTGAACGTGGGCTTGTTCTGTCTCTTCTCTATTTGAGTAAGCATCTTTTCACCAGTGCTTGTGTGAGTCACACTTTTGCTGACAACCCAACGCCTGCAAACCAAGAAGTGCACTGAGAACTCAAGATGGTGTTCCTGGTGGCAGGCATTGTTATGCTCTTTTCTACCCTCAATGCAGTAAGACCCCTCCCCTGGAAGTGGTAATAGTTGTCCCTCTTTCATACCCATAGTTTGTCACATCCAGCAGGGTACTCACAGATCAACAGTCTGACAGTAAGTCTTTCTAAGCAGGATGCCAACAATCTGACAGAGTTCTATTATAAAAATATTTCTACTACCTGCACATATATCAGGATTTATTTCCAAGTTTTTTAAGTTTCAGTGAACACATTAAGCACAAAATATGTATTTTCAAAAGAATGTGTTAAAGAAATCAATATAATTACAAAGGAATTAACGTTTCTTCTAATCTGGTCTTAAATGCCACAAATGGTCAGATGTATTTGGGATGCATTTGGAATTATGCATTTGTAAGTAGCATGTAATAGGTTTTGGGAGTGGTATACATTGTGGGGAAGCAAGGGATGAGGATGTTAGGGGACAGCATGGAAGGAGGAGGTAAATGACACTGGCTGAAAAAACAACATTGGAAAAGTCAGGGTCACCTAAGAGTTGCAAAGTATGGGTCTGGTAAAACAAGTATTTAAAATAGATTTTAAATTTTAAAAATTGGGAAAAATATAATTTTTTAGTGTGACTGACCAGTCTGCTCTCAACTAAAAAAAAGGTCCAAAATGTCTTTTGGGGTTTAGATATTGATATTTAAATTTAGGTATTCAATGCATATAAAGATAACATAATGCTAGTCAGATAGTGTGCCAGACACAGCAGATGCAAATAAGTGGGTAAGAAAAGGATCCAAACACATGATTATATTGCAACATAAGTGCTATATGAAATGCAGGTAGAAAATGATACAATAGCTAGCCCTGATCAAGATGACAGAGATGCTGCAGGGCTCTGCGCCCACCACAGAACCTTTGACCAGCCAATAAGACATTTTGGCTGAATGTCAAAATGTCATCTGTTGGCAGAAATGTCTTTCTAAAAGCTACAGAAAACAGTTCAAGGACTGCAGGAACAGGGTAAGTGCTGAATCAAGAAACAGGCTACCTAAAAACAGTAGTTTCTTCTCGTATGCACACTGGGCCCCTAACCCCACCCCTCACCAGCTTGGGGTGGAAACAATCTGTTCTCCCCATGTGGATCCCCAATCCTGAATCCAGAGGGAGCAGAGTATCCTTTGTGCACATTTTGGCCTGCCTGTAGAAGGTGGCTCGCTGTAGTCTCCTACAGAACACTGCGGAGAGCAGTCAAGCTATTCTGTATCAGGCAAGTGATTACTGGCTGTAGGACAATACAGTGTCCTGCTGCTGTGAGGAAACTATTTCCTAGGGAAGAGGGAACATTTAGAACATTGAAAACAGGGGAATTCCTATGGCCACATGTACATATTCAAGACACGATTTATGCACGCAAAAAAATACCAGGGAAGCCCCTATGCTGATACAGCCTGGAGCTAATCTCTAAACTCATTGTTCAGATAATAAACCCTGAAGGAGAATACTTGAACAGTTCAATCTGCAAAGACTGTGAAGGTGTTTTCTTTTACTGTGGGCAGAGAGACAAGCCCAAGTACAAGCACAGATGCACATAAGGGTGTGGCATAGGGTGGCAAAGGATAATCAGATGTATAGGTGGACCTAGTTATGAAGCATCTTGATAGTCTTACTTTATTTAAACTTTGAACATTATCTTATAGTGATGACAAAAAAAATCAAGGATGTGTTTGTAGGGAGTTCGTATGTCGGATGATTCAGGATGGACTGAGGGAAGAAACTGCAGGGAGGGTGACATTAGAAAGACATAACAGCAGGGAAGGGACTGACAGAAAAGAGACTTAGTTGGTGTGATGGTTAGGTTCTGGTGTCAACTTGACCAAATGAAGAGGCCCTGTTGTCTGCTCAAGCAAGCACTTGCCTGACCATTGCTGCAAGTGTATTTTGTGGCTGGTTGGATAAACCAGAAGGCTGGTGTATTAAATCATCAGTAAGCTGATTCCATCTGTGGCTGATTACATCTGCGCCCAACTAAATTGCAGCAAGATAATCTAATCTGTTGAAGGCTCTTAAGGAAGAAGAGAGACTTTTTCACCGCTCCCGCAGCCAGCAAACCTCTGCTGCAGAGTTCATCCAGACCCTTCATTGGAGCTGTCACCTTCACAGCTTGTCCTATGGATTTTGGTCTCTTCCATTCCTATAGTTGCCTGAGACACCTTTATAAATCTCGTATTTACAGATCTCTCCTGTTGGTTTTGTTTCTCTAGAGAACCCTGACTAATACAGTTGGTATAATGAGAAATGCTGGAGAAAAATGAAGATATAATTGGTAGGTTTAATGTTGCTACCCAAAACAGGCCGTGTGAATAATAGCTAGTTTAATGACAAGTTGGAAAAAGAGATCAGAAGTACTAAGTTTGATTTCGGGCATGTTGAAACTGAATGACTCATGAAATTTCTATTGGATGCTAAGTAGGCAGTTGAGTATATGAATTTGGTGGTCAGAAGAGATATCAGAATAAGAGATACAGATTTGGGTAATGGAGTCTCCAAGAATGGATTCAGAATACCCAGGAAGAGCATAGTCATCAAAAGGTAATCTCAAATATATAAAGGGTGAGTAGGTGAACAGATGAAAAAGAAGTTAGAAGGAACCAGAATAGGTAGAGGGGCATCAGGAGAGGGAAAGCATCTTGTCTGAGATCTTTCTTGCATTCTGCCTCGCAGGTATAGCCCATTTCTGCACCACAGTATATTAATAAATTACATCAATATATTAATGTAGTCTCAATTTCTTAATTACACATGATTTTCTTAGTTATTGGTTGTCATACACCAGATTGGCAGCCATTTTCATATGAAAAATGAAGTTGTTAGATTAAAAAAATAGCATTAAGATGTGAGTCTCTTATCTATTGTGACATCTCTATTCTGCAATATTTTGGGTAGCACTTCAGCAATTTTATGAAGTCATTCCAAAATACTATTGCTCAAAATTGCAGTCACAATACTACATATATATCTATTGGATTATTTTGATTTAACACAGGTGTTCTAGTTTGGTAGCTGCCGAATGCAATATACTGGAAACAGAATGGCTTTTAAAAAGGGGATTTAACAGGTTGCTAGTTTACAGTTCTAAGGCTGAGAAAATGTCCCAATTAAAGCAAGTCTATAGAAATGTCCAATCAAAGGCATCCAGGAAAAGATACCTTGATTCAAGGAGGCCAGTGAAGTTCAGGGTTTCTCTCTCAAGTGGAAGGGCACATGGCGAACACAGTCAGAGTTTCTTGCTCATCTGGAAAGGCACATGGTGAACACAGTCAGGGTTCCTCTCTCATCTGGTAGGGCACATGGCGAACATGGCACCATCTGCTAGCTTCTTCTCCTGGCTTCCTCTTTCATAAAGCTCCCTGGGAGGCATTTTCCTTCATCTCCAAAGGTCGCTAGCTGGTGGACTCTGCTTCTCATGGCTATGTTGTTCTACTCTGCTCTCTCTGAATCTCTTTCATTCTCCAAAATGTTTCCTCTTTTATAGGACTCCAGAAATGGGTAGAGACATGTCATCACCTAATCCAGCTTAGCAACCACTCTTGGTTAAGTCACATTCCAGGAAGATGATCTGATTACAGTTTCAAACATACAGTATTGAATAGGGATTATTCTATCTTTTTGAAATAGGATTTTGATTAAAACATGGCTTTTCTAGGGTACATACATCCTTTCAAACCAGCACAACAGGTAATGCGATGGGTCAGATACTTCACAATTCCTTTGGTTCTAAGAATCCATTTTCTCTGGTCCTTGTCAGCACTAGGCAGAAATGGTTAAAGAGAGACATTTACAAAAGCTGTGATGTTAGTTCTTTGCTGTTTATCTTTCCTGAACTTACCTTATTTATACAAACAAATACTGTGCAGATTAAACTTAAGGCCTCTTTTTTATTTTCCTCTTTTATTCATACCTGAGGCAACTATGTTTATTCTAAATTTGTTTCCATGGAATATTGTCATCTAAAAACATCAGAAAAGTGAAATTTTTATCTGGTGGGTTTTTTTCCTCTAAAATTGTTTCTTTACTCTTTTTCTTCTTTTTTTTCTCTTTAAGAATGAAAAAAATATATATCTTTTTATTGAGATATCTTCACACATAGACAGTTCATCCAAAGTATACAATCAGTGGTTTACAATATCATCACATATTTGTGTATTCATCACCATGATCATTTTTAGAACATTTGTATTACTCCAGAAAAATAAATTAAAAGAATAAAGAAAAAACTCATAAGTCACGTACCCCTTACCCCTCACTCTCATTGACCACTAGTATTTCAATCTACCCATTTTTTATACCCAATCTCCCTCCCTGTTATTTATTTATTATATACTCTTATTTTTTTACTCATCTATTCATACTCTGGATAAAAGGAGCATCAGACACAAGGTTTTCATAATCACACATCACATTATAAAAGCTATGTAGTTATGCAACTGTCTTTAAGAATCAAGGTTACCGGAATACAGTTCAACAGTTTCAGGTACTTTCCTCTAGTCATTCCAATACACCATAAATTAAAAAGGGATATCTACATAATGTGTAAGAGTAACCTCCAGGATAGCCTCTCAAATCCATTTGAAATCTCCCAGCCACTTAAACTTTATTTTGTCTCTTTTCTCTCTTCCCACTTTTGGCCAAGAAGCCTTTCTCCATCCCATGATGCCAGGTCCCAGCTCATCCTGGTAGTCCTGTCCCATGTTACCAGGGAGATTTCAGCCTTGGGAATCATGTCTTCCATAGCGGGGAGGGCAGTAGGTTCACTTGCTAAGTTGGTTTAGAGAGAGACATCACAACTGAGCAACAAAAGGGGTTCTCTGGGGGTGAGTATTAGGTATAATTGTAACTAGGCTTAATTTCTCCTTTATAGGAATACATTTTATAGGGGTGAACCCCATCTCTTTAAGAATCTTAGTGAATTTTTTTATTTAACAATTTATTTCCATTTATAGAGATACTAGAATAATGTTGGATTTTGCTAGTTAAATTGATTTTTTTCTTTTAATAGGTAATCTAGCCCATTTTCATTCACATGTATTTGGCCTCTGGACTATAAATTTTTATATATATTATATATATCTTCAACATCATACAATCCATCCAAAGTATACAATCAGTAATTTACATTATCATTACATAATTGTGTATTCATCATCATGCTCATTTTTAGAATATCTGCATTATTCCAGAAAAAGGAAAAGAAAAAAGAAAAACCCCAAACATCCCATAACCCTTACCCTTCCTTCTTATTGACCTCTAATTGCAGTTTACTCAATTTTAAGACTTACAATAGAGGTAACAACTAATATAGTGTAGTATATTTGTTTCTGTAATTTTAGGAATTTATGTTTACTACGCAAGCACCAAGAGAATAGAATTTTACAAAGAACTAAAAGACAGTCATGCCATCAAACAGTATTCTAGCATAGTCTTCAACAGACTTGGTAAAGAATTCCCAATTATTTCCAATACTCAGCATACAAGGAGTTAGAAAAATCTACTGATTTGATCAAGACTCAACCAGAAATCCCGTCTTCATGCTTTAAGTGGAAAATCTCCACTAAAAAACATCAGAGATGTTTGGAGAAGGTATTGAGGGAATACATGTTTGCTTGGGTGTGTTTGTCCTTGAGCTTTGTTAAAGAATGTTCTTGGAGAAGTCAGGGACCAATTTGACTTTGCTAATCAATACACATGAAAGAATTTAATAAAGAAGTTTCTGTAACTAGCTTTTATCCTTTAATACTAAATACAGTCAAGCTTAGAAAAGGGAATAAAGATAGAAACAAACTAGGATATTGAACATACAAGCCCAAGCAGACTTCTGAGTTTGTTTGCTTCAGGGGGAAGCAGGGCTGGACAGTGATGGTGGTGCGAATGAATGGGAGTGTGACCTGTAAATAGAACTTTTGTCGATCTGAAATTTGGGGTTTCTGAGTAACTGTTTCGTGATTACACCGGCTGAACAAGCCTCATGGAGAAAGACTTTGCGGCACTTGGAGAGTGAGGTATTAGTCATGAAGGGTAGGTTCCACGCTTTCTGTTGCCAGAGAAGCAGACTCTGATAAAGAGATTAGTGTGCAGGATTTTTTTTTTCTTGTGTGTGGGGGGGGGTGCCTGAAAGAGAAGGGAACAAAACAGAATTGGATAAAGGGAGAAATTGGGCTATGATGTGATCTCAATGAAGGCCTCGGTCAACCTCATGGGAGCTTTAAAGCCGCCCTGCCCCCTACATCAGCCAATCATTGAATATAGGCTTCTTCAAGATGGGGCTTGATTATCTTTAGCTGAAGGAAATCCTGAAGAGGGATGAAAACTATGGGCTCTCTGCCAAAAAGATTCCCTGTGGCTGAAAGATATATCATTCTGTCCTGAAATAGAATCTGTATCATTGTTCTAGTTTGCTAGCTGCTAGAATGCAATATACAAGAAAGAGAATGCCTTTTAAAAAGGGGAATTTAGTAAGTTGCTAGTTTACAGTTCTAAGGCCACGAAAATGTCCCAATTATAACAAGTCTATAGAAATGTCCAATCAAAGGCATCCAGGGAGAGAGACCTTGGTTCAAGAAGGCCAATGAAGTTCAGGGTTTCTCTCAACACAGTCAGAGTTTCTCTCTCATCTGGAAAGGCACATGGTGAACACAGTCAGGGTTCCTCTCTCATCTGGAAGGGCATATAGCAAACACAGTGTCATCTGCTAGTTTCTTTTCCTGGCTTCCTATTTCATGACGCTCCCTGGGAAGCATTTTCCTTTTTCATCTCCAAAGGTTGCTGGCTGGTGGACTCTGCTTCTCATGGCTATGTCATTCTGCTCTGCTGTCTCTGAATCTCTTTCTTTCTCCAAAATGTTTCCTCTTTTATAGGACTCCAGAAATGGGTGGAGACATGTCGTCACCTAATCCAGTTTAACAACCACTCTTGATTAAATCCATCTCCAGGGAGATTATATAATTACACACAGTATTGAACAGGGATTATTCTGCCCTTACGAAATGGGATTTAGATTAAAACATGGCTTTTCTAGTGGACATACATCCTTTCAAACCAGCACAATCATATCACAGTGAGTGAGTGTCCGCAACAGTCCATCACTTTAACCACTTGGATTCACTTCTTGATTTAAGTTCTGGGAGCTTCTCCAAAAGAATTTGGAGGGAGTCTTTTCTTGTGCAGGAAACATGGAAGAGAAAGTTAGTAGGACAAACTTCAGCCTGAACACTGCACATACTCTTGGAGCAGCAAATGATGCTCATCATCTCTTTCCTCTGCACTACACTATAAATACCTCATCTACCAACTATGCTTGTCTCACTGTCTTCTCTGGTGCCATGATCTTTATCTTTGAGAAGTCTGAATCCATGTTCAAACCCATGTTTATCAAGTTCTTCTCATGGCTTCTATACTTTTCCATTTATTGTCATAATTAAGCAAAGGCATACAAGAAGCAACAAGGGGGATGTCAAATTTATTACTCCCAGCATCCAGTGGTAACCATAGCATTATCTTCTTCTTATGATATCTTGAATTACACTTACTGAAACAAAAGTAGCTAAGAAGTAATGGCATATAGAAGAAACAAGGTTTTTTTTTCTTTCTTATAAAAGCAGTTTTATAGAGATATAATCATGTAACATATTATTCATTCAAAGTGTATAATCAATGGCTTTTAATGTAGTCATAGAATTGTACATAAATCACCACAATCAATTTTAGAACATTTTCATTACCCCAAAAAAGAAAACCCCAACCTTTCATCAGTCACCTCTCAATCCCTATACCCTTCCCCATGCCTACATAATCAATAATCTAATTGTCTCTACAGACAAGGATTAGATTGTCTACACATCTTAGTTCCAAAAGGAGGAGAGCTCCTTCCAATTTAATTATTGTATTAAACTGGAAGTTAAAACTGCTATCTGGCCACTTTGGGCTTCGCATGCCTCTGAATCAACAGGCACCGAAGGGGATTACTATTCTGTCTGGGGTGACTGATCCTGACTATCCAGGGGAAATAGGACTGCAACTACACGATGGAGGTAGAGAAGAGTTTTCCTGGAATGCAGGAGATCCCCTAGGGCATCTCTTAGCACTCCAATGCCCTGTGATTAAAATCAATGGAAAATTGCAACAACTCAATCCAGGCAGGACTACCAATAGCCCAGAAACCTTAGGAATGAAGGTCTGGATCACCCCACCTGTCAAAGATCTATGCCAGCTTAAGTCCTTGCTGATGGTAAAGGGAATATGGAGTGGGTAGCAGAAGAAGGTAGTCATAAATATGAGCTATGACCATGTGACCGGTTACACAAATCAGGACTGTGATTGTATGAATATTTTCTCCCTTTTTTGTTAGGTTGATTATGTTGTCGCCAAACTCCAAAGAGACCCACTAGCATTGTGCCTCTTTTTCAGTCGTAGGAGAGGCCAGATGCAGCAACTTATCCTTCACCTTAGAAGGGATATCCCAACATGCCCCACACCACTGGACACCTAGACATTTCACTGAGATGGAAGGCCCCTGTATTTTTGTTGGATTTATCTCCCATCCCCTGATCCACAAATGCCTTCCAAGTAAGTCTACAGTAGTTGCTATTTCTTGCTCACTAGGTCTAATCAGCATGATATCATCAATATAATGGACCAGTGTGATGTCTTCTGAGAGGGAGAAATGATCAAGATCCCTGTGGACAATATTGTGATATAGGGCTGGAGAGCTGATATACTGCTGAGGCAGGAGAGTAAAGGTACACTGTTGGCCTTCCCAGATGAATATGAACTTTTTCTGTTCGTTCTTACTGACAGCTATTGAGAAAAAAGCATTTGCCAGATTAAAAGCTGCATACCAGGTACTAAGTGATGTGCTGATTTGCCCAAGCAATGATACCACTTTTGGAACAGCAGCTGCAACTGGAGTTACCACCTGGTTGAGCTTACAGTAATCCACTGTCATCTTTCAAGACCCATCTGTTTTCTTCATAGGCCAAATAGGAGAGTTGAGTGAGGATGTGGTGGAATTACCACCCCTGCATCTTTCAAGTCCTTAAGAGTGGCACTAACCTCTGCAGTCCCTTTAGGAATCCAGGATTGCTTCTGATTCACTAGTTTGCTAGGTAAGGAGCAGTTCTACTGGCTTCCACTTGGCTTTTCCTACCATAATAGCTTTCACTCCACAAGTCAGAGAACCAGTGAAGGGATTCTATCAGTTGCTGAGTATGTTGATTCCAATTACACATCTGACCTGGGAAAATAACCACAGAATGGGTCCAGGGACTAACTGGACCCATTGTGAGATGAACCTGAGCTAAAACTCCATCAGTTACATGACCTCCATAAGCCCCTACTCTGATTGAGGGACCAGAGTGACATTTTGGGTCTCCTGGAATTAGTGTCCCTTCTGAGCCAGTGTCTAATAATTCCTGAAATACACGATCATTTCCTTTCCCTAGTGCACAGTCACCATGGTAAAAGGCTGTAGGTCTCCTTGGGAAAGGCTGGGAGGAAGTTTAACAGTGTAAATTTTGGGCAATGTAAAAGTGTTCTTCCCAAAGGGTACCTGGTCTTCCCCTCATTTGAGGGGCTCTGGGTCTGTAAACTGTTTCAAGTCTGGGAATTGATTAAAGTGTCATAACTCTGTTTTTGTAATTCAGGTTAGACTTCTGATCACTTGACCTAGAATTCTTCTGCTTATACAGCTCAAACAAGAATTTAGAAGACTGCCCATCTATTTTTCTTTTAGGTACCCCATGATCTACTAGCCAAAGTCACAAGGCTCTACAAGTCAGATTATTTTAACTGCTGCTTTAGGTCGGCTGTCCATTGTGGTGGCCACGCCCACCTTGTCTGTGGTGATTAACTGTTGCCACAGGGCTTCTGCCAACGTGGGATCCAATGATCCCTACTGTGTTCAAGAATTTCAGCTCAGTGACAGCAGTTTTCAGTCATATCTGACCTACAGAGAAAGGTGACTACAGAGCATTTCAGGGATGATGGCACTAGTTTCACAAATGTATTCCTTAAAGTCATTTACTATACTAATTGTGTTAGTTAGATTCAGTTGTCAACTTGGCCAGGTGAGCATAGCTAATTTTGTTGCTGCGGACATAAGCCAATGGTATGTGAACCTCATCTGTTGCTAATTACATCTGCAGTCGGCTAGGAGGCATGTCTGCTGCAATGAGTGACATTTGACTTAATTGGCTGGTGCTTAAATGAGAGAGCACAAGTAGCACAGCCCAAGCAGCTCGGCATATTCCTCTCACCACTTGCAGCTCAGCCCAGGCCTTTAGAGGTGCAGAAGGAAGCTACCCTGGGGAAAGTTGTTAGAACCTAGGGGCCTGGAGAGAAGACCAGCAGAGACCATCCTGTGCCTTCCATGTAAAAAAGAACCTCAGTGGAAAGTTAGCTGCCTTTCCTCTGAAGAACTAACAAAATAAATCCCCTTTTATTAAAAGCCAATCCATCTCTGGTGTGTTGCATTCCGGCAGCTGGCAAACTAGAACACTAATCTTATTTTTTTCTTTCAGGGCACACATTGAAACTTTTACATCATTCATACAGTGCCTAAGGTGCACATGTGAAGCCTTCAGCTCATCTCTTTCCCTCATCACTAGTATAACATCATTATACCTCTTATTATTATACCTGCTTATCATTATACCTGTTTAGCAGGCCCATATCAATAAATTCAGCTTGATCCAGCTTTATATTTCTTCCACCATTATCCCATACCCTTAATATCCATTCCCACACATAGTTCCCTGATTTCTATCTATATAGATTGGAAAATTCATGCAGTTCTTTTGGAGTATAGTGCTAATTTACAGTTCTAAGGCTGAGAAAATGTCCCCAGTTAAAGCAAGTCTATAGAAATGTCCAATCTAAGGCATCCAGGGAGAGAGAACTTGGTTCAAGAAGGCCGATGAAATTCAGGGTTTCTCTCTCAAGTAAGAAGGCACATAGTAAACACAGTCACAGTTTCTTTCTCAGCTGGAAGGACACATGGCAAACATAGCATCATCTGCTAGCTTTCTCTCCTGGCTTCCTGTTTTATGAAGCTCCCTGGGAGATGTTTTCCTTCTTCATTTCCAAAGGTCACTGGCTGATGGGCTTTCTGCTTCTCGTGGCTATGTTGTTCTGCTCGCTCTCTCTGAATTGCTCTCATTCTCCAAAATGTTTCCTCTTTTATAGGACTTCAGAAACTAATCAAGACCCACCCAAATGGATGGAGACATGCCTCCAGCTAATCCACTTTAACAACCACTCTTGATTAAATCTCATCTCCAGGGAGATGATCTAATTACAGTTTCAAACATACAGTACTGAATAGGGATTAGAAGAAGCGGCTGCCCTTACAAAATGGGATTAGGATTAAAACGTCGCTTTTCTAGGGTACATACATCATTTCAAACCAGCACAGGTATCAAAAACATTCTCACCCAGAGTCTTGCCTCATATAAGTGTACAATTAGCAGAATCTAATGGTGATAGTTTGAGTATATCTCAAGTACCCATTGTCTGTCAGTGCCATCTTGATTACTGGAAACAGTCATTAGAGCCTCTGAGTCTAGAAAATCAACTGCAAATACCCATTTTTAAGATTCTATTTCTCAGGAACCATCCTACTTCTGGTACCAAGCAGCGTTAGGGTTCTCTAGAGAAACAGAACCAAACAGGAGAGATCTATAAATTTGAGATCTATAAAAGTGTCTCACACAACCGTGGAAATGGAAGAATCAAAATCCACAGGGCAGGCTGTGAAGCTGGTGGCTCTGATGAAGGGTCTGGATGAACTCCATAGGAGAGCTCTGCTGATGAAGAAGCAGTGAGAGTCTCTCTTCTTCTTTAAAAACCTTCAACTGATTGGCTTATCTCATTGTTGGAGACACGCCTTAGCTGATCACAGATGTAATCAGCCACAGGAGAAATCTACGGACTGATGATTTAATTAGCCAGCCACTAATTATCCTTGCAGCAATGGTCAGGCCAGTGCTTGCCTGACCAGACAACTGGTCATAATCATTTGGCCAAATTAACACCAGAACCTAACCATCACACTTTCCTTCTAGTATCATAATGAACCACACATAATTCAGCACTGTTGATACTCAATGTGATACCATCACCTGTTTCCATTTCCAAACATTTACAAGCTACCTAATTAGAAATTCTGCACAAATTAAGCATCATCTCCCCATTCTCTGCCCTCATTCTACCCACTGATAGCCTATATTCTAGATTCTAATTTATCAGTTGGCCAATTATAACAAGTTCATATTACTGATATCATACAATATTTATCCTTTTATGACTGGCTTATTTCACTCAACATAATGTCCTCCAGATTCAGCTATGTTTTTGCATGTATCAGGACTTCATTCCTTCATACAGATGAATAATATCCCATCCTATTTATATACCACAGTTTGTTTATCCATTTAATTGGTTGTTGGACACTTGGGTTGTTTCCATCTTTTGGTAATTGTGAATAATGCCACTATGAACATTGGTGTGCACATGTCTGTTCACAACCTTGCTTTCAGTTCTTCTGGGTATATATGGTTCACTGGATAACATGGTATTTCTATATTTAGCTTCCTGAGGGACTGCCAAGCCATAATCCACAGTGGCTGCATCATTTCACATCCCCATAAGCAATGAATGAGTGTTCTTATTTCTCCACATTCTCTCCGACATTTGTAGTTTAGGTTTTATTATTTTTTAATAGTGTTCATTCTCATAGGTGTGAAATGATATCTCACTGTGGCTTTGATTTGCATTTCCCTAATATCTAGTAATGTTGAGCATCTTTTCTTGTGCTTTTTAGCTATTTGTATTTCCTCTTTGGAAAAGGGTCTATTCAAGAATTTTGCCCATTTTTAAATTGGGTTGTTTGTCCTTTTATTGCTGAGTTGTAGGATTTCTTTATATATTTTGGATATTAAATCCTTATCAGATATGTGGTTTCCAAATATTTTTTACCATTGAGTAGGTTGCCTTTTCATTTTCTTGACAAAGTCCTTTGACTCACAAATGTATATAATTTCGAGGAGGTCCTATCTATCTGTTTTTTTCTTTTGTTGCTTTTGCTTTTGGGGTAAAGTATTAAGAAACCATTGCCTAGCACATGGTCCTAAAGATACTTTGCTACACTTTCTTTTAGGAGTTTTATGGCCCTGGCTCTTATATTTAGGTCTTTGATCAAAAATTTTTTTTTTTTTTTTTTGCATGGGAGAGCACCTGGAATTGAACCCGGGTTTCCGGCATGGCAGGCGAGAACTCTGCGACTGCACCACCATTGCCCACCAGTCTTTGACCAATTTTGATTTAGTTTTTGTATAAAACACGAGATATGGGTCCTCTTTCATTCGTTTGGATATGGATATCCAGTTTTTCCAGGAGCATTTGTTGAAGAGACTATTCTGACCCAGTTGAGTGTGATCCAGATGTAAAAGGACAAATATTTTATGATCTCACTGTTTTGAGGTAATTATAATAAGCAAATTCACAGAATCAGGATCTAAAATATAGGTTACTAGGGAACGGGACAGATTGGGAATCGGAAGTTAAGGCTTAAAATGTAAAGCTTTCCTATTTGGAATGATGGAAAGGTTTTGTAATAGATGGTGGTGGTGGCAGAAAAACGTTGTGAACACAATTAAGAGCACTGAAATATGTATCTGAGTATGATTAAAAGGGGGACATTTTATATTGTATATATGGTAAAAGAATGAAAATGTAAAAGAAAAAATCTATGGAACTATATTAAAAAAACAATGAATCCTAAGTTAAACCATGGACTTTAATTAATAGTACAATTAAAAAAACGTACTACCATCAATTGTAACAAATGTTCCGTACCAATGCAAAGTCTGAGTGGTGGGTGGTATATGGGAATCCTGTATTTTATATATGATTGTTCTGTAAATCTATAACTTCTAATTAAAAAAAAAAAAAGAAAGGGAAAAAAGCACAGAAAGAAAAAAGAAAGGAATAAAGTCCTGATGCATGCAACCACACAGGTGAACCTTCAAGACATTATACTGAGCAAAAATAAGCCAGACACAAAAGGACAAATATTGCATGATCTCACTGATGTGAAATAATTAGAATAAGCAATAGAGTTAGAGTTAACTCTATTAACTCTAGAGTTAGAGCCTAGAACATAAGTTATTAGGGCTTGGATTGGGGTTATGGAATGGGGAATTAATGCTTAAATCATACAGAATTTCTCTTTAGGTCAATTGTAAGGTTTTAGAAATGGATGGCAATGATGGCAGCATAATATTGTGAGTGTAATTAACAGCATTGGATTATTTATGTGCATGTGGTCAAAAGGGGAAATTTTAGGTCATATATATGTTGCTAGAATAAAAATTAAAAGGTAAAACATAGGATTTGTGATGGTTTGTAGCTGGTATGTGCCCACAGAAAAACATGTTCTTAAACCTAATCCATTCCTATGGGTGTGGACCCACTGCAGTAGGACCGCTTGATGAGGTTACTTCAGTTAGGGTTTGACTCACCTCATTCAGGATAGGTCTTAATCCACTTACTGGAGACCTTTAAAAATGGGATGAATGCAGAGAAGGAGAAAGCCACAGAAGTAAGAAGCTAAAAGAAGCAAAAGCCAGAAGAGAAGGGAGAGACCCACCGGACAACACCATTTGCCTTGCCATGCAGCAGACGAAGCAAGGATTGCTGTCAGCTGGTCTTTGAAAAGAAAGCATCACCTTGATGACTTGATTTGGACATTGTCATGGCCTCAAACTGTATGTTTATAAATTCTCATTGTTTAAAACCAACCCATTTCATGGCATCTGCTTTGAGCAGCCTTGGAAACTTAATAGACTGTATAACACAGTGAACCCTATTGTAAACATTGGACTCTAGTTAATAGCACAATTATAAAAATGTTCTTTATGAATTAAAATAAATGCACCACACTAATGCAAGGTGTTAATAATAAGGTAGCATATGGGGGGGGAATACATCCTGATGTAAATTATGGCATATAGTTAATAGCACAATTTTAATACTCTTTCATCAATTGTAACAAAGATACCACACTAAAAGCAAAATATTAAAAATCTGAGGGGCATATATATTTTTACATGATTTTTCTGTTTACTTATAACTTCTCTAATTAAAAAAAAATTTAAAAAAAGAAATATATCACCTGACTCTTTCAGGAGGAGACATGAGAGTAATCCAAAATAGTGTGACTTTCTACAAAGAAACTATCTTGTACTCTTCAAAAACATCAAATCAAGAAATTTCAGGCTGAGGAAACTATTACAGATTGAAGAAAATTAAAGCAATATGATAACTAAATGCACTGTATGATACTGGCTTAGATTATTCATTGGAGAAAAATGGCTACAAAATACATTATGATGCAACTGATGATACTTGAATATCAACTGTGATTTATTTAATAATGCTGTATGAGCGTTCAATTTTCTGACTTTGAGAATTGTGTGGTTATGTGAAAGGAAGTCCTTGTTCTTAAAAAAAAATCAGTTCTATTGGGATAAATGGGCACAGTATCTTTAACTTACCTTCAGCTGGTTAAGAAAAAAAAACACAAATAAACATTGATGATGGATAGCTATAGATAGATATAGATGTAAACAAAATGATAAAGCAAATGGAACACAATGCATACAATTGGTGAATCTGGGAAAAGGGTATATGGGAATTCTTGTACTATTCTTTCAACTACTCTCTAAGTTTGAAATTACATAAAAATAAAACATTACAAAAATGATCCTGGAAAAAAATGACCCAAAATTTTCTTTCCCAAGGTAAATCCATGTTTGCTAAATACAAAAGTGCTGCAGAGCAAATGCAAAAATGACTCTGAGTAAAAATGGGAAAGGGCTATTAAAATCTTAATGGGCAAGGAGAATAGAGAAATGAGTACATTTCAGTTGAAGAGCGCCTGTGCAGTCTCTTGAAACTGTCAAAAACTAAGTTCATGAAATATGTTTTCAGAAAATTCACCCACATAAAACTGCTCAAACTAAGAAGTAGATATAAGATAATGAGATACGCTCACTGAGTTTTATGAGCCCTGAAAATTATACTGATGCTATGTTTAAAGGAAGGACAATCAGGCATGTTTTTGTTTTCCTTGATTTTGTGGGGTTGCAAATTGATGCTATCCAAGAATATAGTAATATATCCTAATGGTCAGAAAAGAGCCCAAAGAAGAGAAGACAGTCAGAGAAATATAGGAAAATATGTGTTAAATAGGACAGGAATCATAGTCTAAAAATGAGAAATGTACTTTTCTGAAGATTCGTCTCAAAGGTGGTATTACTAATGTTCACTGATACACATGGAAGGCTATTCTTTTATGGCTATAATGTATTTTTATTCTCGAATACTATTCTACACAGAGACTGAGGACACTTCCCTTTGTGAACAAGCAGGAATAATAAGCATATAATTTGTCAAACAATCAGCTCTTTCATAAGCAACCATCATTTGCATGGATATTTGACAAAAGGTGAGGATTTTGTCAGTACTTGTTTAAGTCAAATTAAGCAAACACGTTTGTTGACAATGATACCACCTTAATTTTGAGAAATACATACACATAGCCCTTCTGGTCACACCATCTATCTAATCTGCTCCAGACATCACTCCCATGGACTCAAATGCTACTGAAGTTATTTCTGTCCAGGTCCTAAAATGAAATGCCCTCTTTGTATGACATTTTCAAGGAATAAGGAACAACAATTTTTTTACTGTGTGGATTGCATGCAAAGGCATAACCATAGATCTCCTCATATCTTTCCCATAGTTCTTCAATTTACAACCAAAAACTATATTTTTCAAAATAACTTGGCAGAGTAATAACATCTAACTGATAGACATTGCATTTACTGTGCTCGTATTGAGTCCAAACAGAGTTTGTGACTTTCTTTCCCTGGGAAGTACCAGGGGTGCTGTGAAAAGCATCCACTCAGTGATAAGTGAACATCGGAAATATATATGCCTCGATTTCATTTTGGGGGAAGATAGAATCAATACAGTAGTATGTGATATATCAAAAGTTACTCAATTCAGTAAATGAAAATGTTGGGAACGTTGGTCCTCTTTGCTTGCTTACTTGCCTTAATAAAATATAAAGCCAAGTTCAGATTATTTGGTAGGTTAAAAGCAGCATTTTAAATTTCTTACCTAGAACATATTTATACCTATTTAACAAAAAGTTTTTAGGGGTTACATTTAAATATGTCTTCTCCTTAAAAATTCTGACTGTCTGATTCACTTAATACCCTAATTGTCTATATAGTTAATGGATTTTTTAAAATTTGCAATTATGAGAAGTGTTACTTAATACATCATGAGATTACATTTATCCTCAAGCCACGTCCCCACTGAAGATGTTATGTATATAGGTAATAATTATCACTTGGGCTGAGAATATTTCAAAAACAGTCTTCATGAATACAGAATACAAAGATTCTAATAAGAACACTAATTTTAGATTTTATTTACCTGGAATCATTGCAGGATTTTTTTTTTAAACTAAAAGTGTGGCTCCTAGGTAACTTAGAATGAAGTGTGATTTTGTGACATAAGGGAAAGAAATATATGTAAAGGTGCCTTAGGCTTGTTCCTTCCCAGTTCTTTTTACTACCTTCTCTAGAGAAGGCTGACAGAATAAAATAGATTTTTTTCACTGAATTTATACTGTCAAATAACCCTTGTTTTTCAATGACTTTCTCTACCTTTACTTTTTGGAGAAAGAAGTAGCTATGAATTATCTTACGTGAAAAGAATTTTACCTTTATAATGTTTAAAAAGGGAATCACTAAATTATGTTTCATGGCTAATTTAATGTTCACATATTGTATTCCTTGTATATATATTTTGCCTCTAAATTTCAATCAATTCATTACTGTTTTAATGTTAATACAAACAACGAAACTTTAGGATCAGACTTTTTAATCCATTCTGTCGTTTAATTGGGGAGTTTAATCCATTAACATTCAGTGTTATTACTATAAAGACATTACTTACTTCAGCCATTCTGTCCTTTGATTTTTATCTGTCGTATCTTTTTTTTTATCTCTCTTTTCCTTTATTGCACCTTTCTTTTCTACAGAGTTGATTTTTGTGATGTATCTGACTGATCCCTTTCTCATTACTGTTCCTGTAGTTTAAAAAAATGCCTTCTTTATAGTTATACAACCTTCATCTATAATCTATCAGTTTGAAAAGATATCAACTAAACTTCCATTGCATACCCATTCTTTGCACCCATATCTGTTTCCCCTCTTTCTGTGGTTTTATCCCACATTACCTCATTATATTTGGTGCATCCATTATCAAGAAATATGCCTTTATTTTGTTCAATTATATTCTGACATACAAATTAAAGAGTACAGTTGTATATTGAGGATACAGTAGTATTGGGTTTTAAATATACCCTTTTATTTACCCTTACTGATGAGCTTCATTTCTTCACACAACCCCCAGCCACTCTCTTGTCTTTTCCTTTAACCTGCAGGACTCCCTGTAGATTCTTATAGGGCAGGTCTCTTGTTGACAAACTTCCTCAGTTTCTGTTTATCTATGAATGTTTTATATGCTCCCTCATCTTTAAGGACAGTTTTTCCTGATAAAGAGTTTGGGGCTGCCAGTTTTTCTTTTTCAGTACCTTAAATATATCATACCACCGCCTTCTCGCCTCTGTTGTTTTTGATGAGAACTTGGCATTTAGTCTTATTCAGGAACCTTTATACATGATGAATCACCGTTCTCTTTCTGCTTTCAGAATTCTCACTTTACCTGTGGCATTTGACATTCTGATTAGTTAGTGTCTTAGAGAAGATCTATTAGGATTTATTCTGTTTGCAGTGCCATGCACTTCTTGGACTTCTATATTATGTCTTTCATATGAGTTGGGAAATTTTCAGCTACTATTTACTCAAATACTCTTTCTACCCCCTTTGCCTTCTCTTCTCCTTCTGACACACCCATGATGAGTATTTTTGTGGACTTCATGCTGTTACAAAAAATAAAAATGAAAAAATTGGGATTTGTGTATCTGTTTTTCTAACTGTATGATTTCAATTGTCTTGGCTTCTAGTTCATGGATTCTTTCTTCTGCCTGCTCAAATCTGCTCTTGCATGCCTCCAGCGTATTTTTAGATCCATTAGTGTGCCTTTAATCCCTATAATTTGTTTCTTTTTTAATGTTTTTATTGTTATATATAACATATATACAAAGAAAAGAAAGAAAGAAAAAGCAATGATTTTCAAAGTACAATTCAACAAGTAGTTACGGAATAGATTTTAGAGTTTGTTATGGGTTACCATTCCACTATTTCAGATTATTCCTTCTAGCTGCTCCAAAACACAGAGGCTAGAAGATTTTTTTCTTTTTTTGTGAAAAATAACATATATACCAAAAAGCAATAAATTTCAAAGCACATTGCAACAATTAGGTGTAGAACAGATTGCAGAGTTTGGTATGGGTTACAATTCCACAATTTCAGGTTTTTACCTCTAGTTGCTCTAAGATACTGGAGACTAAAAGAAATATTAATATAATGATTCAGCAATCATACTCATTTGCCAAACCCTATCTTCTCTGTATAACCTCACCATCATCTTTGATCTTTCTCCCACTCTTTAGGGGCATCTGGACTATGTGCATTCTAACTTTTCCATGTTGTAAGGGGCTGTTGATAGTATGGGATAGGAGGATGGAACTAGTTGATGTTCTAGAGAGGCTGGCCCCTCTGCCTTTCAGGATTTATCTGGTCCAGGGACCAATACAGAGATTTTAGGTTTTTGGAAAGTTACCTTAGTTCATGGAACCTTTGTAGAATCTTATATATATATATATAATGCCCTAAGTATTGTAGGTTTGGCAGGAATGGTTTGGTTGGAATTTGACAAGCTATGATAAGTAGCAATGTCTAACTGAAGCTTGTGTTAGAGTGACTTCCAGAGTAGCCTTTTGACTGTATTTGAACTCCAGGCTCCTCCCTGGAAGTCATCTCCCATGCCACCAGGGAGACTTTCACCCGTGGATGTCATGTTCCATGTAGGGGGAGGGCAATGATTTCACTTGCAGAGTTGGGGTTATAGAGAAAGAGGCTACATCTGAGCAACAAAAGAGGCCCTTCAGAAGTAACTCTTACATATACCTATAGGTAGGCTAAGCTTTTCTGCTACATACATAAGCTTCACAAGAGCAAGCCTCAAGATCAAGGGCTTGGCCTACTGATTTGGATGTCCCTAATGTTTGACACAGTATCAGGGGTTTCCCCAGCAATAAAGTTTATGAGTTCCATAATTTTTCTCCTATCTCTCAAGGTACTTTGCCAATACTTTTGTTTATCTGTTTAAAATACTCCGGGATATGTCCAGGTATTACATTAAGCAATACAGGGTTAAAGGCTTTCATCCTTATTCTGGGATCCCTGTGTTTGGATTGTTCAAATGATGCATCCAGACAGTTTGAGTTAGATTATGTGCTACAAAAAATTTAGATTCTGGACAGAATAACCTTTCTTTATTTGGTCTCAAATAGTAGATGAGGTTCTAAAATATGGACAATGTCTTCCCTACCCCCTGTATTTTGAATTATCTTAATCCTGACCTGACCAGGTTCATTCTTATCTCTAAATACTGGGTTATACATATATAAAATAACCTTTCAAAATCCAGAAATAATAATTAATGCTTCAGACTGTTATGTTTCTTTTTAAACTGTCAAATTCTCCTCTATGCTCCCACATTGTCTTTTTAATTTCCTTTAGATCTTCATCCATATTTTCCTTCATCTCCTTGAATTGATTTAGGAGATATGTTTGAACATATTTGATTAGTTGTTTCAAATTCTGAGTGTCCTCTAAAGTTTTAATTTGTTTCCTGCTGAACCATATGCTCTCTTTCTTAATACGGCTTATAATTTTTTGCTGTTGTTTGGACACCTGATTAACTTGATGAGTTTACTCTGAAGGTCAGTTTCTCCCTCTTGAGTTGTTGTTTGGCTTTGTAGTAAGGCCCTTCTTTCGGGGTTTGTCCAATGTATTCTGAATGTTTACAGTAGTCTGTGTTTAACTGTTTAGATTTTCTCAGCTCTTCTTCATTTGATTCTTGTTGGATATACAGCACAGTTTTTCAGATTTCACTTTTTGTGTAATTGTTTCATCTCCAAGGGAAAGCCTCCCTTCCTGCATTCCTTCCCTGACATTTTGATCATTTCTGTTTGATTCTGTGCAGAATTTTCTCCCCAGTTCCAACAATTTAAATTCCTTCCCTCATTCAACGACTCCCTGTCCTTACGTTTTTCAGTTCTGGGACTAATCCTGTCTTACAACTGCTCAGTCCTCTCCCGGCCCTTTTTTGTTCTATGAGGCTTTCCTGCCTGTGGTTTCTTTCTATAAAGATGTCCTGCCCCAGGGAACCAGATGGGGATCAATCCAGAAAGGTCCATTTTGCATTTAGGTGGTCTAGCCAAGGATAACTGGATCGATTGCGTGCACTTCTTGTCAACAGTTCTGCCACAGTCTTTTTTCCTGCCTGGGGTCCCTTTTGTATGCAGCACTCCTTAGCAGCTTGTGTTCCACCCCTGGCCTCTGAGGATTTTTGTCCTTGTGTCTGGATTTGTGTGGGGATCTAACTTGCTGCTGTGTGACTAGCTCTACATTATATGCATCAGTGGCAGGAGGGAGCTGGGTTATGCTTCCTCTGTGCTATTCCCAAGCTGCATGAGACTGTGTGAGGGAGAGGGGTCTGGACTGGCATGTCTGGGAACAATATCTCCTACCTGATCTTAGAGATTGTATATCTTTTTCTTCAATTCAGCATTTGTGAAGTCCTTCTACAATCTCTATCATCCTCCAGCGTTCCAAGCAAGTGGAATTTGTCCTTTTATTAGCTTATTTTGAGAGACTTTTCCAGGGGTGACTTATCATCATCATGTTGATGAGAAGGTGATGCATCTCTGATGACTTCTGTTCAGTTTCTTCAGTTGGCTATCACCCTCCAAAACATCCCTTGACCCTTTTCTTCCCATTTAACCTTGTATTTCTCCCATGGCTTCACCTTCTCTCAAATGAGGATTTTCAGTTCTGACTTTTCCCCAAGCTCCAACTGCCTCTAGATAATTCCACTCTGATATCTCACTCACTCTCAACCCTGCTTTTCTTCCTGTATTTCCTATCCTGATTAGTGACATTCAACCACTAACTTGGTTTTGAAGTACAAGAATCATATTTCTCCACTAACATTCTCCCAGCTGCTGGGAATGTTACCTGCTGACAGCTCTCAGTTGAGTTCCTCCCTTAGGAATTGACTGGGACTGAAGGGAGCTGCTGCATATATGGGGAGGCAGCCTGCATCCCCCAACTGGTCCTTTGGAAGTACCTCTTGCTTCAATTGAGACCATTTTCCCATTTGCTAGCTGCTGGAATGCAATATGCCCGAAATGGAATGGCTTTTAAAAAGGGGAATTTAATAATTTATAAGTTTATAGTTCTAAGGCTGTGAAATAATCCAAATTAAAACAAGTCTATAGAAATGTCCAATCTAAGGTATCCAGGGAAAGATACTTTGGTTCAAGAATGCCGATGACGTTCAGCATTTCTCTCTCAGCTGGAAGGGCACATGGTGAACATGGTGGCGTCTGCTGGCTTTCTCTCCAGGCTTCTTGTGTCATGAAGCTCCCCAAAAGGCATTTTCCTTTTTCATCTCCACGGGTCACTGGCTGGTAGACTCTGCTTCGTGGTTCTGTGGCATTCTGAAGCTTCCTCCAAAATACTTTTTCTTTATAGGATTCCAGTAAATTAATCAAGACCCACATTAAATGGATGGAGACATGTCTCCAGCTAATCAAGTTTAATACCCACAATTGTTTGAGTCGCATCTCCATGGAGATAGCCTAATCAAGTTTCCAACCTTTCATACTGAATAGGGATTAGAAGAAACCACTGCTCCCACAAGATTAATTAGGATTAAAACATGGCTTTTCTAGGGTATATAATCCTTCCAAACCAGCACAGACCATTACTGATCAGTTATACCAGCCTCAGAGTCCCCCCCCCACACACACACACATACACTAAGAGGGGACTTATTGCAATTACATTAGAGTCCATTCATCCCTCTGCCAAGTCCTGTGAGCCTCACCACTCACAGGAGTTGTTCTTAAGAGCATCAATAAATGCCCTGAATGGAAATCTCTCAGAGTCTGTTTCCAAAGAAACCCTATATATGAAACAACCTTTAATCTGCTGAATTTGGAGGGAACAGAATTTAGCACTTTGGGAGAAAATTCCCCCTGCAACAATTTTGAGGGGACAAGATTCTGTATGAGCTTCCTGGGGATTGATTATTTGTGACAAACCATTGAGAGTATTTCCACACAGAGACACTGAGGGAGGACACTCTCCCACACTCCACCTGCCCCAACCCATCCAAGCAAGGAAGACTTTTACACAGAACCCAGAAGCAGGATTCACATGTGATAATAGCACTGGGGCATGAATTCTGGAGCTCCTCCACTGTTCTGTTACTCTAGTTTACCTATCTGTGGGGACTCTGCTTTACAAGTTCCTGAGATAATGATCCATTTAGAAACTTCTAGAAATCAAAGACTTGACCGATCTATCTTTGAAATACTATAATGGTTGGTAATATTTATATTTAAATAGGAAATATCATGTCTTATTATAAACAGACTCATAAGACTAAGAATAAACACAGAAAGTGGCCTCAATAAATGAATAAAGAAGTAGATCAATCACCCAATATTTTGAAGGTAGTTATGAAGGGGAACAAATTATTATTTCTATTTGCAGTACTACATGATATTACACAAAATGTATTATACTTAGCCATGATGAATTAGCCATTTAATTATAGTATTTAAAAAATATATGAATATATAAATTGCTGTCCTCTTTGTTACTTGCTTCTGCCAAAGCAAGTTTTTTCTGTTCTCACTTAGGCTGAATAAATCTTTTACTCTATTTATTGGATATAGTCTTTATCATCTTCATGCTCAGCCCAAATAGTTCTATAGTTTCTTCTTTTCTAAACTTTGTAAATCATGTATTAACAATAGATTTAAAATAGCAAATATGTTTTGAGTACTTTATATTGTCAAAACATAAGTATAATGTTTTTATATTATATAAAACATCCAATGTCAAGCACAAACTATGGGGGTGAAATTCAGAGCTAAGCATTCTGACCTTTCAACTGCCACAAAACCACCTTTCTGGATATACAGAGATTTTATTGGAGCCTAAAATAAAATAAAGGCAATAAAATATCATCAAGGACGAAATAGGTCTTTAGTATTAGGAAAGCTTTGGAAGAATATCTTCCAATATTTATTGCCTGGACTATTCTAGGCAATAAACAAACAATTAGCTTTTACTTTTGAACAAGTTGCCAATTCTTGACAAGGTTAAGAATCATATTTCTATTTTATTCTATCTTTTTCTAAGACATATTATGCCAATTTTTTATAGATACCATGTGCAGTATTATCTTAGTTGCCATTAATATGTGATTCCCTTTAATATTGACTATATGTTTATTAAAAAGTTTTCCTCTTCACACTGAATGTAGAGCTGTGTTACTATCATAAAGTTAGAAGTTTAAAGAAGACTCTACATTTGCTATTAAAAGTAGTATTCAGTGTCAATTTCCCAAGCACAACATAATATCTCAGCACCACTATATAAAATGAAATCTATGAAAAATCCAGAAACATCTGCCAGTCTCTAGTGAATACTCTCCAATCAATCTGTGCTGTCATAAAACAAGAGCATAGATCTTTGCTTAGAATTACTACCACACAGTACCTCATTAACTAACCCAGCCAATCAATTAAAGTCACTGAAAGGGGCATGATAGGACTTTGGGGGAATATAACTATTTTCCTCATTAAGTACTAACAAGCTAGTTCTCATACTTTACTGACATCATTATGTTTCCTACATTTCCTCCCTATCCATTAACTATAACCCTAATAATCATATATCTGCTTAAAGCAGCCTGTCTTCTTAATTTACCTGCTGTATCACTTTTGAACAAATTTCCCTAGTAGTTACAGATTTTTCTTCCTTTGGCAAAACTGTCAATTGAAAATAATCTTACCTTTCATGTATGAACCTGCTTGAATCTTTTAAGCAGTCTGGTAATAAAATGCAAGATTGAAAATTTGAGTGAATATAAAATGAGCTACACTGGAAATTGGTACAATGGTAAGGAGGCTTAATGATGTCAGGATGTCCCTCTTTTATAATCTTCTTGGTGCGAAGTGGCTGACAAACTGATCAGGCAGGAAATCCCCGGTGAATTGACAGAAGGCAAAAGTAATGAGCAAACCAGTGGTGATAATGATACCCTTGTCAATACTACAGCGCTTTCTTGGGCCTTTAACAATAGGATACGAAAATGCCCTTACAGAGATTATTTACACAGTTGAAATAGGAATATACATCAATTAAATGTATCTTACTATTTAGCATGTTTTCCTTAAATTTGCGGTGTTTTCGAAGTCATCTATTTAGTATTTATAAAGATAAGTTCTTTATATTGGCATCTGTAACTAAAGCATATACTGAATGTGAGTACATATCCTTTTTTTAAGCTTCTCTTTCCTCCCTACTCTCTGTTCCTCCATCAAACCTCTCTCAATTTATAGAATGTGCTCAACTTCAGAGCGCATTTAGGAATATTGTAGATTATCTTCAGGGTAATCTTTCACAGGGGGCAAAAAAATCAGTAGATGAATTCCTTAGAATCTTCAAAAATTGCCCAGCCTATTCTATGCTGAGAATGTTCAACATGGAATTGAGTGATTTTTTTTTTATTGTTTTCCTTTCATTGTTCTTCCAACTCATACCAGATTTGCTTTCGTTATCTAGTATTCCCACATGAAAAAAGTGAAAAAAAAAAAAGGTGGTTACATATATATATGTAGTTAAATCACGTTTATCTCAAAGCATGTTACTATCAGGTACCCTTTATTAGGTGTTCATTTGGAAAAGGTGAATCATTTTGTTTTCCTTAGTGTTTTTGGAAGATGCATTCAGGTATCCATCACAGCTCACAGAACAGTTGGCTGTAGTCGAGGTAAGCAGGAAAGCTGTCATTTGGTCTGAATTATTTAAACAGTAACATCAGTTCCTGGATTCACTTTGGCTACAATACCCTCTCTATATAAACCCAATAAATGATGGGCACTATTACTGAATAATAGATAGTAAGTGACTAATACATTATAATATTCCCTGAATGGTTTACATGAATTTTAAATAGCTGGTAAGCTATCATTTAGGAAAATTTATTATTTAGCATGTTTATGAAGCACACTTGCTTACTCCGTTTTTAATCAGGCCCTGTATTGTTAAAACAGAAAAAATATAGTTCCCTCTAAAAACTTACAGAACTGTTAGTCATAGAGATCCAAGATATTTAACAGGGGCAATCAGTTTCCAAGTAAATAAATTCTTTAAGTAATGGTTCAATAGTATACTAAACATAATGTAAAGAAATTGATGTTCTATATATTCAGAAATTCAAGTCACATAAAATGAAGAAATTGTTAATATATAATGTTAATCAAAAGCGTCACATGTACCTGTGTTTTTATACATAAAAGACATGACTAAAGAGAATCATGAAATATAAATAAAAATAGATAGTATGGATTGAAAAATGTCAAAGAAATGGGAAATACATAACATTATATTAATTGCAATTTTATATTTTAGTATTTAATAGCATTACAAATGAAAAATTGGAAGAAAAAGGAAAAAAATAAATACTTTTAATGCTGCTACGCTAAAATAGCCATTGTTTATTTTGGTGTATTTGCTTTCAAAATTTTCCCATGAACACGTTTTTATTAAGCTACTACAATAACAATACATAGGCATTTTATATCCTTTTTTACTTAATATATTCCTTGAGTCTATATAAAATTTATACAAGTATATTTTACTGCTGCATGTTTATTATGTGGAATTGTCAATATTTATATTACTTTTGTTGGTCATTTGACTTTCCTATTTTTCCCTACTATAACCCTTTTAAAGGCATCTTCATTCATTTAGTGTTTTCCACATTTTATTTTACATCAGAATAGATTGCAAGGAGTAAACTGCTGGGGAAAAAGTTTCAAAATATTGTGTCACTTTAGTAAAAGTACACTTTATCTACTTTGGGTAAAATCATAAACTATAATGTTTGTCACTTTATGATAATTTTTTCAGCCAATGTAAAGAGGCCAATATTCATTATCCCTTTGTACTGGCTGGAAAATATTAGTATCCCAGAAAACTCATGTTTTAATCCTGATTCAATATTGTAGGTTGGAAAACTTTGATTAGATTATCTCCATGGAGATGTGACACCCCCAGATGTGAGTGTGACCCTCTGATTAGATAGAGATGTGACTCTACCCTTTCCAAGTGGGTCTTGATTAATTTTTAAAAAGAGGTAACATTTCGGAGAGAATTAGAAATGACAGAAGCCTCAGAAACAATATTGCTAACAGACACTTCAGAGCAGAGCTGACATAGATGCTGATATGTGGAGAACAGAGACACAGATGTTCGGAGATGCTTGGAGCCCAGCAGATGTTAGCATGAGAGGTTAAGGAACCCAGAATCTGGAGAGAGCCAAGGGAAGCCAACAGAGGAATGAACCGGATGGTCCCTGGATCCCTGTGAACTCTAGCAGGGCCACCATTCTGGAAGTGGATTCACTATGCTTAGACTTTTCCGTAATAGAGAAATCAACTTCTCTTTTTTTATAACTCTATTGTTTTGGCTCTGTTACATGTAGCTAAATCTAGTTCTATATATTTATTTTATTTAAAATTTTAAAATGTTGTTTTTGTCTGACTGCATAACATATTCAAATGAACCACTTCAACCCACACATTCTTAGCAAAATTTAAGAAACCAGAACCAGTTTCAGCAAAAATAGAACTGTACTAGATGACTCTGAAATTAATGATCACTAAACAGCAGTGTGGTTGTGGAATTTTATTCCAAGCTCATGAAAAGATGTTCTAGTTATATCAGTCTATGAAAATACAGATGATCAGACCCATAAATACATTATTTTTTGATTAATTTTCCTACTTAGTCCATAGTTTTTATTTCATAGAACCATAAAACTTGAAGGGATAAAAAAGTCATGTGGCATGGACATTTACTATGGGACCAAATTTTATTATTCACAAATTGTAAACTGTTTTTATTAGCTCAGAGTTGTTAACTAGAAGTCAATAATTTACCATGGACTCTTGTTTGCTATTGTTTGGAGTTCAAGACTGACCCTCAGTTTAATCTGATCTTCCCATGAAAGGTCAAATCTTTACTATACACAGCTTTTAGTTTCTTAAAACTAAAACTGACAGTCCAATTTAGCTATTTATATTTGGCTCCTGCTTTTTTGGTATTGGCAAGATATCTTTTTCCCTTGAATTTTCATGGCATCGTGCATATGTTATCTTATTATGTAGTTATTTATATATTCATTTTAGCTCTCTCCCTTCTTCCCCTTTCTCTACCCTCTAGCCCATTTCCTTCCCCACTTACAAGGTTACAAGGTTTTTGAATGGGAAAGGGACTTGCTATGCCTTCTCCATGGTAGGGACTTTATAAAGATTTGGTTAATTGAATTAAACTTTTCTGAAAGTTATTTATTTATCTAGGGATCAAGAGTGATTTGGATATGTTTTTAATTTTTTACTCCTCTTCAGTATACATTGCAACTGTGACTTTAATTATATGGAGAGTTGAGCATCATGGTGGTTTTGTTTACTTTTAAGCACTCTCTTTTGATTCTGATGGATGACATGAAAAGCAATTTACATTTGATGTATGGCTTAAATAGAATGACAGCTGCCTGAGTGATGAATTGTTAGATGTAAACTATGTAGTTACTCCTTGCTTGCACAATATGCTTTGTCTTAATACAAGTGGATATAAATACAGGCCTGTAATTACTTTCTGTTATGCTTCTCTGCATTTATGGTGCTGAGTATATACAGATGTTTCAACAAACAAATTACTGCATAGTTATTCTATCTCCAATTTGGTGGCAGAAAAACATCTTTTAGGAATTCAGGGCTTAAGAGGATGCTGCTATAAATCAAAAGATGTCTTCAGAATTTCTTTAGCTAGTTCATGCCTATCATTATTTCATTAAGGCCGAATGAACTTTGATCATTAAATGTTTGACAATCCATAGGGATTCAGTTCAATAATGGTTCTATGACTAATGAAGTCATTGAATTATTTTATTAAAATTTTTAGACATGGGCCCTGAAAATAATTTTATGAGTTCAGACACTTGCAATGCTATTTTAAAAATAAAATGAAATGTAGTGCATATTTAATCGTGGAACATTTTATCAGTATTCCTAGAAGCATTATTCTCCTTGAGGTCTTGAAAGTGAATATGGTATGTCTCTGGTATAGGATTAAATATACTGTATTGAAGCAAAAGCCATACTGAGTGACTTTTATCTAAAGATTTAGTAGGTTAGGAAGGATTTTCCATCAGACAGAGAAGCTAGGCTTTCTGTTATACCCTAATGAAGTATTATTTAAGAGGCACAAAGGCTGAGAGGGTAGCTCAAGTGGAGCATTACCACTTAATATATGCACAAGTCTCAAGTTCTAAAATACTCCTTCCATCAACTCTTGGACCACCATAACATTTTGTTACTTAAAAGCTGCTTTTGGGCTGGGGGAGCTCGCCCCAGGTGCTACCGATTTAAGCTTCAGGCTCAGGGACTGCACTGTCTCCCGAAGAGGGTAGGACAGCCCCTCAAACATGGCAAGTATAAAAATTACACTCATGGCAAATGAAGGAGACTGAGGGTGTCCAAGGCTGCATATGGCTCTGTTGCTTTCACATCTGACCAATTTAAAGGAGCCCCAGGTGAACGCCATATGACAGGTAAAATCATTAATTTCTTAATTAACACTGAAGCCATTCTGTCCTAAACTGTCACTCTGAGCTACCTCCACTCAGACTTGTCTAATATGGGAGTTCACAATAAAGTCAAAACTAAAGCCTTCTTTTGTAGGTTTTACCTCTTTTCCTTTGTTGGCTAGAAAACATTCTAGTGCCCCATCAATTTCTCATTGTCTCTAAATGTCCCACCCTCACTCCCCTTGTACGGGGGGCTTTTCTTCACCTCCTGGGGACCACATTAAGACTAGCAAACCTGGCTAATGTTTACTGACTTGTTTGCCTTGAGGTCCCTACTAGATGGAGGCCTCTCAGCATCCCAAAGAAAATCCTTGAGCAAATAATCCCACCTATATGGAATGAAAGCATCCAAAATTTAGCCCATGAGTAACCCCTAATTGCATGCAAGTTTTCAGTCCTAAATTTTAAAAATGCATTTTTTTGTATCCCTCTTCACCCTAAGCTCTCAATACCTATTTGCTTTTAATTCCCAAAAACTTAAAAATAAAATTCTTGCCCTGCTCACTTAGACCATGCTGCCCCAAGGGTTTCAAAATAATCCACGTATCTTTAAAAATGCCTCAGCAGCAAACCTTACTAACGTTCAGCTGCCTCAGAGCGCAGTCTTACAAGGTGTTAACTTTGTGAACTAACTTATTTCTAATATGAAAGTAAATTTTGTTTGTTACAGTCATTACTGACTACAAGCCTGGAATGGATATGGAAAGTTGCAAAATGTTTGAAAAACTGATTGTTTCAGTCAATTGCTAACTATAACCTCTGGATGAATGTAGAAAGTTGTGGAGAATTTAAGAAAGTTAAGTTTAGTCACTGCTAACTACAAGAAGTTGTAAAAAGCTATTGAAAGTAAATTCTGTCTATCATATTCAATACTAACCAAAATTTAATAAGCCTGTTTATACTATTTTTAAAAAAAGAAATTGTGTGTAAAGCCATGTATGCATACAAAACTGGAATTTAGTTTTCTCTATTAAAATAATGCAAATTGTTAGTCTACTCTTAATGAAAGATCATAGAAAGTTTTTCTCAAGCATCTGAGTACTCTGTCTAAAAGATAAAGAAATTTTATATCATATCAAAATAATATCTTGTTAATGTTTATGTTAACCTTATCATCCTTTAATACAGAAATCAAATCTTCTCATTCTTAAAAGAAAACTGTTATAAAGGATTTGTTCTCTCACCTTGTAAAAGTAAGATGCTAAAATAGTTTAACATATTACATTACAAAGTGTTTTTAAAGTATTACAATAATTAAAAGAAATTTTCTTTTATTATTAAATTATTCTGTTAGCTAAATTTGCATAGGGTAAAATTTTATTCATATATTTTTAAATTGTTTAAAATTCTTAAAAACGGGTGGGCCACAGTGGCTCAGCAGGTAAGAATGCTTGCCTGCCAAGCCCGAGGACTGGGGTTCGATTTCCGGTGCCTGCCCATGTAAACAAACAAACAAAATTATTAAAAACTTAATGTTCTATCCTAATGCTAATCTTTATAATGTTAAAGGTTGCAAACCATGGGCGCAACCAAATTTGCTTGTCAGTTATACTACTTTACTCTAAAGCTTCTCTAAAAAATACAGGTGGTCAGCTGTAAGTCAAAACTTTAAAAGGACTTTAAAGAAGGAGCAAGGTAAGTATAAAAACTATATTCTAACTATTAATTCATAGGACCCTAGTAAATGTGTAAAGGTAAAGCAATACAAAACTTCTGTTGTAGTTTGTCAAATATTTTTATTTCTAAAAGTAGCTTTATTAACTAAAAAACATAGAAAGCAAAGTATGCGATAGCCAAATTACAGTGAGGCCAATGCCCTGCCCCCAGGGACTTGAGCTCAAAAAGCAAAACTAATTGCCCTCACCTGAGCTCTAAAACTAGGAAAAGGGAAAAGGCTGTGCCTTCCTAGTCTTGTATGCTCACATAGCAGTGTAGAATAAGCGAGGCTTTCTCCCAATTAAACACCACAAAATATACTTAATCACTTAAATGCTGTGCTCTTGCAGACAGAAATAGCTGTAATTCATTGCCCTGGCCGTCAAAAACGAATACTAACATCTCTCAAGGAAATAACCAGGCAGACATGGCAGCCAAAGCTGTCCATTTCCCTTTCTCTTGCATACAACAGATATAAATTACACAGCATAAATAGTGAACCCTAAATTAAGCCATGGACTATAACTAATAGCATAACTTTAAAAATATGCTTTCATCAGTTGTAACCAATGTTCCACACCAAAGCAAGGTGTTAATAATAGGGTGGTTATGGGAATCCTGTATTTTAGGCATGATTGCTCTATAAACACACAATTTCTCTAATTAAAAAAATTTAAAAAGCAGACAATGTTAACGTCTTAAAATAATAACCACAGCCTTAAAATACTTAGCAAATATTTAAGTATTTTAATACTTAATAAATTAAGTATTTATTGAGGGGCCCCAACTGCACTAAAAATATGAATATAGAAAGAAGAGCTTAATTCTGACTTGAACTACATTTTAGCCTATAGTAGGGAACCCTTTAAGAATTAAATGTGCACCAAAAAATTTAGTTTGCCTTCCTACACCGATTTATCTGCTTGGTGTCGCTTTCCATATGAATGCAATTCAGATAACCTGATGACAAATAAGTCATTCTTTTTCATACCCACTTCACTATTATTATATAAAACTGTACATAATAACTGTGTCAGGATTAGAAAGATTCATGATCTATCTTTGTAACACAGAGCTTGGGGTAATGTTTCATGTTGTGAAGAGAAGCCTAACCCTTTGGATGCTTCCATATTCACAGAGCATTTTCTTGTTTTAACTTTGTACTTCTATTTTCATGATTTCTGATTTATAGCTAATTAAAGTCCATTATGTTGATATGTTTCCTCTAAGTTTATTGTAACTTACATGCTGGCAATTAAACTTTACAAAAGTATTATTTGCTTGCATTTATACTGAGTCATTACGGAGGCCTGTGCTACACCATTGATTTCAAGGATCTTCTTTGTGAAGATCTCATGAGGGTTGAACCAATGTGTTTTTATCATCATATCCCCCCAAAGTGCCTACACTTTGGTCACACATTAACCCATATCTGCTGAATAAATGAATGACATCATGCTGTTTTAAGTCTTATAAATACAAACTACCATGAAAAGATCAATCCCTTAAGATTTTGGTCAACTGAATAAGCCATTAATTTTCTGGCCTGTATTAACAATGAATTCTACAGCATATAAATAATATTGTACATAGAGTACTGTTTTAGGCATTGTAATACCCTTTACATGTATTAACAAATTTAACCATCACTGAAACACTGAGGTAAGTATCGCCTTTAACCTCATTTCACAGATGAAAGCTGAGGAAAGTTAAAAATCTTAAATAACTATGCAGGTAGCAACAAAATTTGGGTTTGAACTCAAGGCGGTCAGCTTGGTAATTCATGTTCTTAAACAGTACTCTATTCTTCCTTGTTATAGTTTGCTTGCTGCCAGAATGCAATATACCAGAAACAGAATGGCTTTTAAAAAGGGGAATTTAATAAGTCGCTAGTTTACAGATATAAGGCTGACAAAATGTCCCAATTAAAACCAGTCTATAGAAATGTCCAATCTAAGGCATCCATCCAGGGAAAGACACCTTGCTTCTAAAGAAGGCCGATGAAGTTCAGGGTTTCTCTCTCACATGAAAAGGCACATGGCAGACATAGTCAGGCCTTCTCTCTCAGATGGAAGGGCACGCGGCAAACACGGCATCATCTGCTAGTTTTCTCTCCTGGCTTCTGGTTTCATGAAGCTCACTGAGAGACATTTTCCTTCTTCATCTCTAAAGGTTGCTGGCTCATGGACTCTGCTTTGTGGTGCTGCAGCATTCCCTGCTCTCTCCGAATCTCTTTCATTCTCCAAAATGTTCACTCTTTTATAGGACTTCAGAAACTAATCAAGACCCACCCAAATGGGTGGAGACATGTCATCACCTAATCCAGTTTAACAACCACTCGATTAAATCACATCTCCAGGGAGATGATCTGATTACATTTTCAAACATACAGTATTGAATAGGGATTATTCTGCCTTTATGAAATGAGATTTTGATTAAAACATGGCTTTTCTAGGGGACATACATCCTTTCACACCAGCACATTGATAATGGATAGAAATAGATGAATGGAACAGAACAGAGAACCCTGAAATAGATTCACACAAATATTCTCAGTTGATTACTGAAAAAAGTGCAAAAGTAATTCAATGGAATAAATGTAGTCTTTTCAACAAATTGAACCAATGATTCAATGGAGCCAATGGACATCCATAGACAAAAAATTTATCTTTCACCCAGATCTCACATCATATACAAAAATTAATTCAAGATTAATTATTGGCTTAAATATAAAGCATAAAATTATAACACTTTTGGGGAAAAAAAACATAGAAAAAAGAAAATCTTCAGGAACTAAGATTAGTCAAAAAGTTTTTAGACTTTCCAAAAAGTACAATCCATAAAAATAAAATTTGATAAATTTGGCCATATCAAAATTAAAAACTTTAACTCTGTGAAAGAATGTTAAGAGGATGAGAAGATAAGCTAAAGACTTGGAGAAAATATTGGCAAACCATTCATCTGATAGAGGACTAGTCTAGAAATTATAAGGAGCACGCAAAATTAAACAGTAAAGAAAACAAACCACCAATTAGAAAAATTGGCAAAAGACATAAAAGAGACATTTCACCAAAGAGGATTTACAGATGGCTAATAGCACATGAAAAGATATTCAACATCATTGTCCACTAGGGCAATGCAAACTGAAATCACGATGAGCTATCTCTATATACCTATGAGAATGTCCAAAATTTTAAAAAAGTGACAACACCAAATGCAGGTAGGAATGCAGAAAAACTGGATCATTCATCTATTGCTTATAGGAATGTAAAATGATATAGGCACTCTGGGAAATCATTTGGCAGTGTCTTATAAAACTAAGCATGTAACTACCATATGGCTTTGTAATTGCATGCTTGGACATTTATCCTCGAAAAATGAAAACTTTTGTTCACATAAAACATGTACCAGATTGTTCATAGCAGCTTTATTTATAATACCCCAGGCTGGAAGCAACCCAGAAATACTTCAATGAGTAAAATAGTGCAAATGAATGCACATTTCCCTAAAAGTTAGAACTTTTAGGTGTGTGACATGGCTGAACTTTATCCCACATTCATGATACATATATTTTTTTCATGATACATATTTTATAATTAAACTTTTTATTTTGAGATTATTCTAGTTTAACATGCATTTGAAAGAAATAATACAGAAAGATCTCATATATTCTTTACCCACTTTCTCCCAATGAAAACATCTTGCAAAATTATAGCACAACACCGCAATCAAGATACTAGTAATGAACAGATCCATCACCACACAGATCTCTCATACTATACTTTGATAGCCATGCACTTCCCCACTTCACCTGGAAATTACTAATCTCCATTTCCATAATTTTGAAATTCAAGGATATTATATAAGCGGAATCATGCAGTATGTAACGTGTTAGGATTGCCTTTCTTTCATACAGCATAATTCTCTTGAGATTCATCTATCAATACTTTGTTCCTTTTTATTGCTAAGTAGTATCCCATAGTACCAATGCATATGGTTTGTTTAACTCTTTACCCATTAAAATATTGCTGGGTTGTTTCCAGCTTGAGGTTATTACAATTAAAGCTAGTACAGGTTTTTACATGAATGGTCTGCTGCAGATGAATTATAGAAGTGCTTAATAGTGATCTCAGCTTTGTCAGCTGGAGCCCATGGAATTCATTCTTTAGGTTGCTAGTATCCTTGTCTGCTTACCATAGTATGCCACACATTTTCTTTTTGTGCCATAATATGAAAAGGTGATGATTTCATGGACTTCAGCATAGGGGTACACAAGAAAACAGCACTTGTAAGATGGAGAAATGAAAGGTAGAAGTCTCTGTACAGGTATCTTCATGTTTTAATCATGGGGTTAATACTTTTATTATATAGAAGAGCAAAGGAGGCAAAGCCATCTTGTTTGGAAAATAGCTCTGGAAACAAGAACACTCGAGATAGGAACAAAAGTAACTTAGCAGAAACTTCAGTATTCACATGTTGATGCTGGAGTGATGGCGTTAGGGTGCTGTTTTAGTTTGCTAAGCTGCCAAAATGTACTATGCCAGAAATGGAACAGCTTTTAAAAAGTGAATTTACTAAGTTGCAAGTTTACAGTTCTAAGGCTGTGCAAAGGTCCAAACTAAGGCATCCTGGAAAAGATACACTGACTCCAGAGAAAGGGCTGATGAAGTTGAGGGTTTCTCTCTCAGCTGGGAAGGCACATGGTGACATCTGCTACCTTTCTCTCCTCATTTCATAAGGCCTTCCCTGGGGTGTTTTCCTTCTGCATCTCCAGAATTCTCTGATTGTGTGGCTCTTTCAGTACTAAAGCTTTTTGCAAAATGGTTCCCTCTTAAAGCACACTAGTAAGCATCCCCATGTTGAATGGGTAGAGACACATCTTCATGGAAATCATCTAATCAAAATTTACCACCCACAACTGGGTGAGTCACAGCTCCATGAAAATAATCAATAAGATCCCATCCAGCAATATTGAATGAGGATTACAGAACATGGCTTTTCTGGAGAACATGACAGTTTCAAATCGGCACATTCCACCCTCTGGACCCCAAAAAGACATGTTCTTTCGTTATGCAAAATACGTTCATTCCATCACAATATTATAAAATCTTTAATGATTTCAGTAAAAATACAAATACAATACAAAGTAAGAAACTGTACAAAATCTCAACAAAGTCAGCTACAGGCATGGTCTGTCCTAAGGCAAAATTCATGTTCCCATTTCCATAGGGAGAAGTTGGAAGGAATACAAGGGTCAACAGACCTAACAGTTCTGATGGGAAGGAAAATCTGTTTTAGTTTGTTAAAGCTGCCAGAATGCAATATACCAGAAATGGGGTGGCTTTTTAGAAGGGGGATTTATTAAGTTGCAAATTTAGAGTTCTAAGGCCATGAAAATGCCCAAACTAAGGCATCCAGGGAAAGATACCTTGATTCAAGAAAGGCCAATGCAAAAACACAAATGGACATTTGCACACCAATGTTTACAGCAGCATTATTTAAGCTGTGGAAGATAGAATATTACACAGCTGTAAGACAGAATAAAGTCATGAAGCATGTAACAATGTGGATGGACTTTGAGGACATTATGCTGAGTGAGATTAGCAAGGACAAATACTGTATGGTCTCACTGATATGAACTAACATTAATGAATGAACTTGGAGAATTTCAGTTAAGAACAGAAGTCATCAGGAGATAGAAATAGGGTAGATATTGGGTAATTGGAGTGAAAAGGATATAGATTGTGCAACAGGACTGATTGTAAAAATTCAGAAATGGATGGCACAATACTACCTAACTGTAGCACAATAATGTAAGTACACTGAATGAAGCTGAATGTGAGAATGATAGAGGGAGAAGGGCTGGGGACACATATAAAACCAGAAGGAAAGATAGACGATAAAGACTGAGATGGTATAATCTAGGAATGCCTAAGGTGTACAATGATAGTGACTAAATGTACAAATTAGAAAATGTTTTTGCATGAGGAAGAACAAAGGAATGCCAATATTGCAGGGTCTTGAAAATAGATGGTCATTCATATTTTAGAAGATTAAAAATGTGTGAGACTAAAGCAAAAAATGTTTATTTGGTATAAAATTTATATTTTGACCCAAGCATTTCCTAATATAACTTATACGGACAGGTTAATTGAACACCATAAGTACATGGAACCTTGAGTAGGGCATGAGATTTTGTAGGTTTATCCAGGGTGATGTCCCTATAAATCCCAGAATGATGTGAACAGTGAATAAAGAAGTATGTGCAAAGTCCCCTTGGGGGAACGGTGAGAAAGGGGGAATATTCAACTTCCCATTTGGAGAATTCCTGATATTCTCGCAAATCAATAGGCCAAGCCCTCAGACTTAGGATTTGTTCATACAGAAACTTATCCCCACTAAGGATAGGCTAAACCCACTTAAAATTAGGCCTAAGAGTCACCCCCAAGAACCTCTTTTGTTGCTTAGATGTGGCTTCTCTCTGTCTCAGCCAACATGGCAAGCAAACTCACTGCTTTCCCCCTCTCTATGTGGAACATGACTCCCAGGGGGTGTAACCTCCCTGGCAATATGGGACAGAAATCCTAGGATGAGCTGGGACTCAGATTCAAGGGATTGAGAAACCTGCTTAACCAACAGGGGGAACACAGAAATGAGACAAAATAAAGTGTCAGTGGCTGAGAGATTTCAGAGTCGAGAGGTTATTCGGGAGGTTATTCTTACACATTATATAGATATCCTCTTTTTAGTTAAAAGTGTATTAGGGAGGCCAAAGGGAAGTGCCTGAAACTGTAGAGCTATGTTCCATTAGCCATGTTTCTCGAAGATGAATGTATAATGATAAAGCTTACACAGTGTGACTGTGATTGTAAAAACCTTGTGTCTGATGCTCCTTTTATCTACAGTATGGACAGATGAGTAAAAAATAGGGATTAAAAATAAGCAAATAACAGGGGGAACAAATGTTAAAACAAATTGAGTAGATTGAAATACTAGTGATCAATGAAAAGGAGTGGTAAGGTGTATAGGAAAAAATAGGAGGAACAAAGGTTAAAATATATTAGGTAGATGGAAATACTAGTGGTCAACGAGAGGGAGGAATAAGGGGTATGGTATGTATGAGTTTTTTCTTTTTATTTCTTTTCCCGGAGTGATGCAAATGTTCTAAAAAATTACCATGGTGATGAATATACTACTGTGTGATAATATTGTGATCCATTGATTGTACACCATGTATGGAATGTTTGTATGTTAAGAATGTTCATGTTTGTATGTTGTTTTGGCTTGTTATTTAAAAAAAAATTAAAAAAATAAAATTTTTTAAAAAAAGAAAGAAAACGAAAGGCCACTGGGTCCAAAACACCTCTGTTAGCAGGGAAGGCACATGACAATGTCTGCTACCTTTCTTTCCTCATTTCATAAGGCTTCTCCATGGACATTTTCCTTCTGCATCTCCAAAGGTCTCTGGATGTGTGGGCTCTGTCGGTACTAAAGCTTTTTCCAAAATGGTTACAATTCCAGTAAGCAACCCCCCTTGAAGGGTGGAGACACATCTTCATGGAAACCATCTAATCAAAAGTTACTACCCACAATTGGGTGGGTCACATCTTCATGGAAACAATAAAAAAGATCCCATTCAGCAATACTGAATGAGGATTAAAGAACATGGCTTTTCTGGGTGCATTACAGTTTCAAACCAGCACAGGTAGTTTAAAGAAGGTGAGAGGTACACAATGTTTGAGTTTTAAGGTGACAGCTCACAAATACACACCTGAACTCCAACTCCCCTGGATAGTTTTAGCTCCCCTCCATCTATTCATATGTAAATTTATATATTATATTGGTGTATATTAAGATGTGCAACTGGCATCAATATTATAGGACTGAGACTGGCAGTAACATGTTTCATGATGTGATCTGTTTCCTAGTCATGCTCAGCTTCAAAAATACCAGTTGTTTCGTTCCCCCAAAAGACCAAAAGGCAGAAGAGCAAAGTAATCAAACAGAAAAACTTCTTTGGTAGTGTTTCAATACACAGAGAACGTGGCCGTGGTAAGTGACCTTGCTCACCTGGCCATTTCTGATGAATCCAGCAGGTGACACTAGACAATATTTGGGCATTATAGTCCTTCCCCAAGAATTTTCACATTGAAATTAGTGAGGGAGAGAGTCTGGTGGTGGGACACCCCAATGGAAGGCCTGTGGATGGTTGGAATCTATGCATCCCACTATGTGAGGCAGTCAGGCTGCAGTAAGAGAAAAAAATTAAAAGACTAAAAGAAGCAGAGACAAGAGTCACAACCAGAATCCTGGCAATGATCCTTTCCTAGTTAACCCTGGGAAAGGTAAAGACCTTCTCTTTCCTTCCCGTCATATCCCTGTGAATTTACAGCAGTTGGTGGTTACATGAATATACTTGTCACTTCACCTGATCAGGGATTTCTGGATTTTATATCAGGTACATATTAAAAACTATCCAATTTGTTTACTGTCTCTAAACATAATTTATATAGTCAAATTGGTGTCTTACTTATGATGTATGCGCTTATAAATATTATCTATATTGACTTCAGAAGGCATTATTCCCCACATTTTATCCATTTAAAGGAAGATATTATTTAGCAGTTACTAAGGTATATTTATTGTCCTGTGTGAGAGACAGTGTAGACCAATATGCAAAATCTACTGTCTAGATTTAAGTAATAACTTCCCATCAACAGGGTATATTTGAAATGAAATGGATTAGGTAGCAATATTATGGAATTCCTTTCTATTCATAATTGATTCTCCTCTATTTGGAATAGTTGGTATTCAGTTGATGGTCATACTTCAACTTTCCTTTTCAGAGTCATGCTTCCATGATGGACATTCTTTATATTACCAAGTATCACCTATGCTTTATGCATACACTCATGCCAATGTATCTCACTCTTAATCTGTAATTTAAAATCAAACCATGTATTTTTATTTTGCATGAAAGCCTAGGGGATTCTTTGAGAAAATTCCTTCCCCAGCCATCATTGTATCAAAGATATATTCAAGCAACAAATTAGAGAAGCCACTCAATGTCTTGCAAGTAATCTCTCATAAATATGTCTTCACTCAGAGAGACACCACAGGATGTATTACTGAAATGTCAAATACATTGCAAGCACTCTAAAGATGGTACACAAACTGGTACATTAAAAAAAAATCACTAACATGTTTTTCTTTAAATTTTAGTTTGATTTAGGAAGTGAAAAGATGCTTTTGATATGGAAGTTTCAAAGACTTCCAGAGTTTTATTATCAGATCTAGAGGTTTATGGAAGGAATAACTCAACAATGAATCAAAAGTTTTTTTGCTGACTAGTTTCAATATAATTTAAACCATTCAATTTCATTTGTGATCTAATCTTTAAACATCCAGACAATTTTAAACTTTTCCTAAACAGCCAATTCTTCTGGAGCTATATCATATCATTTCATCTTTTATAAGCTATTTTATTTTGAAGGAAATAGATACCACAGCTATAAATACACAAGAAATAAAAGAAACAGAGAAAACAATCTGTCTTTACAAAAGAAATCAACAGTAATATTTTGATGTGTTTCTTTCAACCTTTTGTCTCTGGACTTTTTCATACAGTTGAAGTCATAGTGTATATAAACATTTGTATTGTGACTTCTTCACTTAATATTATAATATCAGAATTTCCTCTGTTATTAAGTTTAATACATACTCTGATGGCTGCATAATTTCCCATAAGATAAATAAACCTGAATTTATGTTATTATTTATGTACTGCTGATTGTATATTTAATATATTCCAGTTTTCCCAATATGGATGGATAGCTCTAGAATAAATATTTTGATATAAAGATTTTTTCTGTATTTTAGAACATTTCCTTAATACAGATCTTTAAAAGTATAATTATGTCAATGATTATGAGTATTTTTAAGGCTCATGATCATGTTGCCAAATTACCTTTAACATTCTCAAATAGGTAAAAGAAAGGGTGGTTCATTTTGGAGCAATGAAGGCTAAATGTTAAGTGGGCATAACAAACCAAGATTATTTGATTAAGACGAATAGAACCCAGATTCCATAATCTTGTATACACTCACCACGAAGGACTTCTCTCTCCTTGCATATAAATCAACTGCATTCAATTTCTGAAATTCCAGTAAAAGTAAACAAAATTAAGTATCAGTGTTTTGGTTTGCTCAAGCTGACGAAATGCAATATACCAAAAATGTGTTGGAGATTTACAATGGGAATTTATTAACTTACAAACTTATAGTTCTTAGGCCATGAAAAATGTCCCAATTAAGGCATCAACAGATGATACTTTCTCTGAGGACATGCTCCCAGCGAGCTTGGGCTCCTCTGTTTTATAGCAAGGCACATGGTGATGTCTGCTTGTCCTTCTCTCCTGGGTATCATTTCTTCCAGCTTCTGGATTCAGTGACTCCCTCTCTGAGATTGCAAGTTAAATCCCTCTCAGGAGCACACTTTTTACTATTATAATGAACAAAAATTAAGTTTCCTGTCAGGGTTGTAATTACTGTTCATGTCCTCACGGCGACAGCTACTAAGAGCTGGCTCTACTGGGGTGGTTAAAACAGGAACTCCTTTTGTGGTGAAACAAGCTTCTTATGAATATACATAAGGAGGTGAGGGTTCTAAGGAAAGGGAAGTAGAAACTTCTATCAACCAGAGAGGAGTTGGGGCTACCCCGTCAAGTGGGTTAGCAGGTGTCAGCGTCAGTAGAAATTGTTGCAAGTTAGCAAGGCATGGGTTTTGTTTAGTTTTTCCCATTCCTACCTCCAACTGTGCCCCTGGTAACCTGCATTCTAATTCCTGACTCTATGAATTGGAACTATTAACCTTTTGATATATTGCTTGGTGATTTTATTATAGACACTGGACAGCTCCATGTAATTTTATTTCAGAGCAGTGACTTGGTCATGGTGATTATTCAAGAATCAAGTGCTGATGGATTTAATAAGCTAATAATCATTAAAAAAGACAGTAATGTTATTTGGTGACTCTACAGAATTGTTCCCTTTGCCCAGTGATATATGTTGTGTTGTAAAGTTGTACTAACACAACAGTGTGCTAATAGAAGTTAAAAAAAAAAACTTTATTAGATTTTCTTGATTTTGCTTAATAATAACCCCTTGTTGATTGTCTGAAAGTTCTTAAAAGGATGGAACTTCAGACTAATTTGAAAATTTGCATTATGTTTTTCTGGTTGCTGGTTCTTAGAGCTCTGTAGATGAGTGCAGAAATTGTTTTACTGTTTTTTGAGCCTTAATCATAAAAAAGGGATGTCTTCGAGCAAAATGATAAGATATTTAAATTGAGCAAGTTTTTAAAATCATTGTAAAGTTTACTGCTATAATGGAAATATCTCTACCTATAACAAAGAACATTCATATTTTTGCCTTACAAAAGTTCTAGGTGGAGATTTGTCATGCTGAAATAATTTTTCTACTTTTTTCTTGTTTTCTAAATAGCATTTAAAAGTCTTTTATTGCTATTATGTCAAATCACTTAGTTTTTCAAGTGCACTGCTTTGCTAATTGCTGGAATATAAACTATGCAAATTCTTTTTTTTTCATTTGAGATATTTTCATATTTATTATGAAATATGAAATTTTCATATTTAATCATGATCTTTTATTGGATCTTTTGAGCACTTCTGGTAGAACTCAAAGCTAGCTGCCATTTTAGCAATACCAACAGTGAGTTATGTGGTAATTGCCCTGCCTTTCAATATTTAATCACTTTCCTCTGGGCACTCTCCAAGTACCCGCACTGTTGGAACCTCACAGGGATAGTTGGAATCCCTTCTATTGTGAAGTAATGTATTCAACAGAAAATTATTTTTAGAGGATGTTCAAGTTTTTAACATTTATAACCTATGTTTAGAGCTAAGTGATCATATTTCTTGAACAGAGGAAAATAGTTATTCCAGACAGACACAAAGGGTCAGTATTTTTTATAACAAACATTGAGTTTGCTCTTATTCTGGGGGATAAGATGCGATGGTTCAGACAATAAACAAAAACCAAATAAATGAGATCCTTTTGATAATCCTAAATGCTGTGAAGACAATCGTGTAGGACCATGCGATAGAACATGTGGTAGTGGAGGTGGTGGCAGCAGCAATGCTGGTGGTGATAGTGGCGGTGGTAGCAAAGGTGCTGGTGAGGGTGGTCATGGTGATGTTGGTAGTGGTGATGATGACAGAGGGGACAAAGGTGGTGGGGGGGTGGTCATGGTGATGTTGGTAGTGGTGGTGATGGTGGCAGTGGTAGCAAAGGTGGTGGGGGGGTGGTCATGGTGATGTTGGTAGTGGTGGTGATGACAGTGGGGGCAAAGGTGGTGGGGGGGTGGTCATGGTGATGTTGGTAGTGGTGGTGATGGTGGCCGTGGTAGCAAAGGTGGTGGGGGGTGGTCATGGTGATGTTGGTAGTGGTGGTGATGACAGTGGGGGCAAAGGTGGTGGGGGGGTGGTCATGGTGATGTTGGTAGTGGTGGTGATGGTGGCCGTGGTAGCAAAGGTGGTGGGGGGTGGTCATGGTGATGTTGGTAGTGGTGGTGATGGTGGCAGTGGTAGCAAAGGTGGTGGGGGGGTGGTCATGGTGATGTTGGTAGTGGTGGTGATGACAGGGGGGGCAAAGGTGGTGGTGATGATTGTTGTGGTGGTGGATGGTGACCATTCTAGGTAAGATGCTAGGAAGACCTGAGACAAGATGACTGAGATGGTTAATAGCCTGACTGAACTACAAAAAATCAATTACTAAATTAAGCTTTTTCTGCATTAGAATGGGGCAAAAATATATATATTTCAACTGAGAGGGTAGTAGTCAGAGTCAAGAATTTTCTACCAGCTTTTGAGTCTAAAATGAGTTTTGTTTTCATACATATGTGAACAATGGCTTTTCATCAAGCCTATTTATTACATGATGGCCCTGTGAAAGAAAGTTCCAGACAAAGGGAATACTAAGAGGAGAGAATCTAAAGTGATAAAGAGCTTGAGTCATTAGAAGAACAGTAAGATTTTCAGTGTGTTTGGATCACTGCTAGATGGAAAAATAAAAAAAGTGGAGGTTAAGAGAGTTAGGTGGGGCCAAATGGTATAGGGTTTTGTATACCATCAATAGGTTTTGGATTTTATTTTCAGGGTAATAAGAAGCCACTGAAAAGTTTTAAGCAAGAGCTTGCTATAATCTGATTTAATTGAAATTGTTCTGACTGCTGTATGAATTAATGAATTGAAGCAAGGCAAGAATTAGGTAGGAGTAGAATGAAAATACTGTAGTCGCCCAGATGAGAGGTGATGGCGGCTTGGATCAGGGGACTAGTACTGGAGGTGGAGATGAGCGGATGGATTTGGAATGTATTCTGGAAGTGGAGTCATATGATGAAGGGAACAAACATAATGAATGAATCCTTGATTCTTAATCTTGCTTTTCTTCCCCTATCTAAGCTCTGTCTCCTAAAAGAATAGTAGATCACCCTTCATCTATAGGTTTAGATTCATTTTAACTCTGATTAATATTTTTGATTGTAAAGTGGGATGTCAAACACCTCACACCTGCTTTGCTGCTAATCCTATTAGTACTTTCTGCCCCTGTTCTGGTAACCACTGGGTATCTCACTTGCCAATCAGACTTTTCTGGCCAGATTCCTAAGAGCATGAACGTGTTCTGTTTTCCAGCCCTCTGAGAGTCCTGGGTTCCAATTCCAGCCATCAGACTTCCTTGAACCCAGAGTTCTCTTATCCAGATTTCCCTGTTTTGCCTCAGTTGAACTGCCTTGCTTTGTGTTTTGTTCTCCTGCTGGAATACTCACCTGTTACTGAGTCTGGCTACTTGCCTACCTTCTTTATAACATACTTTTCATTTGTGCTGCCTGTCTGCTAAATTTGCATCTCTTAGAGCTAGAGTCAACTCCAAAATGTGTAACAAATCCTGGGATATGTCTAGCCTTGGTGTTGTAACATTTTTCTTTTTTGGTCTGATCTCCTAACCCAGCATATAGCAGGCAGTATATGCTATGGATTTATTATGATTTGCATTTTTATTGTGGCACTCAGTTAATTTACTGCCAGATCAGTTTAATCATTTAAAAAAATTTTTTTTTTTTAATTTGAGGTATACTTCTAGGTTTTGTTAAGCTGGGTCTGGGACTAGAGTGGCTCCATTCCTAATATATTGACTTATTGGACTCTTAACTGCATGTCCAGTGTGTTCAGCAAGATCTCTTGATTCAGAGTGGTTAGATTAAGGATACCTGACAGAACTTGTCTTTGCAATTTTCAATACGTTTCAAGCCCATGCATGCTATTCTCTGCCTGACCTTGTGTTGGGCAAGACTCCTAATGTCAGTCAAAGACTCAAGGAAATACTGTGTAGATATCTAGAATAGCTACTCTGTGCAGCTACCTCCTCTGTGCAGCTACCTCCTCTCTGATATGCTACCTCAAATTCCAGCTCTCTTTCAGCCTCAAAATCCTCCCACTATTTCTTGAATCCAGTGATAACACTGTTTTCAGACCTCACTTCCCTGGGCTAGGGACCTGAAAGTGGCTGTAATCAGATAGCCCAGGGCATATGGAACTCTTCTCCTGTTTCCATTCTTGCAAGGATCCCAGCCCTGCACATCTGTTGCCCAATGCCTGAAGATGGTTGCCTTGTATATTTTGTCCAGTTTTATAGTTTATAGTGGGAGAGCAAATCTCATTTGTTATTCCATCATGGCCTGAACCAGAAGTCCCTCAGATTGATACTTTCAAAAAATAGATTAATCATTTAAATGATTAAACAGGAACAGAAATTTTCTTCCCCTTTCACAACTGCATCAAAAAATTTATCAACTACATTGTGAACATAACTTACACAAGTGAAATACGTATTTGCATGTTATTAAAACAGGAAACTTTAGATTGCATATATACTAGAATAAAAAAATTTAAAAACATAGGACAGTACAACACAGTGAACTTTAATGTAAACTACAGACTATAGTTAATAGTATTATTATAAATTGCTTCATCAAGTTGTAACAAAGTTACCAAATAATGCAAAACGTTAATGTTAGGGTAAAAGGGCAGGTGGGGAGAGCAGTTGGGAACCCTGCATTTTCTACATGATTTTTCTGTAAACCTATAATTCTTTAAAAATGAATGAATATCCAGCCAATCCTAAAGAACACCTAGGGCAATATATAAGATTCCATAAGGATTCCATGCACTAGAGTAACTTTCCAGATACCTACAATCTCCAGATGAGTCCCTGGTCTAGATAAGTCTTGAAACCTAGAGGCTTCAGCCTCTCCAGAACATCAGATAGTTCCAATTCCCTACCCTATATTAGTGACAGACCCTTCCAATATGAAAAAGTTAGAATGGCCATAGCCCAAACACCGCTAAAGAGAGGGATGGAAAGCTCAAAGGTGATGGTGGAATTAAGAGTGAAGATGGGATTTAACAAATGAATATGAATGCTGAATCATTAAATTGATATCTCTTTTAGGTCTCTAGTATTTTAGAGCAGTTAGAAGCAAAAACCTAAAATTGCAAAATTGTAACCCATGTCAAACCCTGAAATATGTTCTACAACTAATTGTGGTGCTGTGCTTTGAAATTTATAGCTTTTTTTTTTTTTGCATATAAGTTATTTTACACAAAAAAAAGAAGAGAAAAAAGTTGATTCTGATGATAAAAAAAAAATTTAAGCCCTTTAGCCTCCTATATTCTGGAGCAGCTAGAAAGAAAAATATGAGAGGATCATATGGTAGCCGATGACAAACTCTGGGATCTGTCCTGTAACTACTTGTTGAAGAGTACTTTGAAAACTATTGCTTTTTTATTTCTTTGCTTTGTATGTGTATATATATATATATATATATATATATATATGTTATACTATACAATATAAAAAGTTTAAAAAAAGAATGAATAAGCTTATTTTTAAATATTTCTGAAAAGTAACTTTCTTTCCTTGAAGTTTTTATTCTGTTAGATTTTTCACTTTAAAGTATTTGAAATTCCTCCTCACAGTCTAAGTACTTTCTGGTATATAAATTTCTAAGCATTTTATGAGGCTATGACTACCTTTAGAACAAAAGCAATTAACATGAATTATGTGGGGATTTGGGAGGCATAGAAGTGAAACAGCCTAGCTGGCAACTGGAAATTTCAATTTGTAGGGATACATTTTCTTTTCAACATAATATAACACCTCTGGCAGCTACAGTTCAAGACAGTGATGTTTCCTTCACACTCATTATCCAATGGGCAATATTATAGACAAACTTTTATGGAGTGGTCAGCTATTTCCTGTAACCTGAGACAAAATACAAAACTGGAGCTGCAAGAAGCCCTAATGAGTATCATATGACAGAGAAAGGACCTAAAATTCTGAATATTAAATGAATTGTCCAAAGAAATAAAGTCAAAATCTGGACTAAAACTTTGGTCCTATTTCCAGGCCATAATTCTACATTTTTTGGCAAAATCTGGCAGTTAAGCCTAGCTTAGGTATTTGGATGGAATGCCCTTCAAAATAGCATTAGGCTTGTGGGGCACTGATTAGCAATGGACATCAATGTGTGATATTTTCCCTGACTATGTTGATAAAATAAGTGAGAAACTGTAAATTTTCCTCCTTTTCTGTGAAAAGACAGGAGGACTCCTATATAAAGATCAAATACTAGAAAGCTTCATTTTTACTATTATCCAAATATGCAAAATCCTTTGAGATCTATTTATGTTAAATGCTCACCTGAATTTGGGGTGATTAGGCTATGAAAAAACTAAAAACAAAATAGAATTGAGTGTTCTTTAAATGGCTTATATCAGTAACAATTTCTGATCTTAGGAAAATAGGAGAATCCTTTGATTCTCCAAGTTTTCTTTAATAACATGTACTATTTTATAATAAAAGATTGCTTTAAAAAATGATGAGCAAAGCTGAGTATAACAGGTGCCACTAAAAAAAAACATAGTTGATGGATTTTGATTTGATCCAATTTTACATTTAAAACTTCTGTATGTTAGTTTTATGGATTAGTGATATTTACCATAAATAAAATCCACACTCTATTGAGAGTTTTGTGGGCAAATGATATTGGTCACGCACAGTGTGTTGTTAATCTCCACTTGGTAGATGCCTAATACTATGAAAACAGTTTATCTTTCAGAGAGCAAGTGGCCTTCAATATTGAATAAAAGACACAGCCAGCATGTTCTAATCCGCTCATGAAATACTGAGGGAGTCTTAAAATATATATCCTGGCTTTTATTTATATGACTAACAAAAATTATACATTGTTTTCTATTTCTGAACATAAATTATTTGTACTGATTCTGAAAATGTGTTCTAGTCTTAGACTCTGAAGCATTTAAATGTATTGCTGGCTTAAGATCTAATTCCTATATTGGTAAAATATTGTTTGCAAATATTTTTGAAAATCAAATATCACCTACTTCTTTTCTTGTTGCAGTGAGTCCATACAATGTTTAGCAATACTATGACTATTTCAGGACTAATGGCAAAAAACAAAATCTTAAAGGTGGATGATTAGTATTATTCATGCAAAAATAATGTAGCATGAATATTAAATGTCAAGACATCAAACATTTTCTAAAATAGCTCATTTATTTTTAGAACCATCAAGGAGCCTATAAAATCAGAATTATAAATTATTCTTATTCTTGGATAGATGTAAGTATGGCCTCTGTTACAAAACATTCTAATAAATTATTTTCTAATTTAAAAATTATGAAAGAAAATAATAATTCTTATAGTTGGCTGTGTATATGCATTATATTTTTCAATCCTCAAAATGACCCTGGGTATAGGGACAATTATTTTTCTCATTTTATAGATGAGGAAAATGTGATTTTATCACAAAATCTAACAGTATAATGTGAAGCCAAGGCCAATAACAAGATACCATAAATATTCTGTTTAAAGACACTAGAGTAAGCAGAGGTCAATTATAGAGACTTTAATTTTCTGAAGCCTTATAAAGTACTCAAAACAAAATTCATGCAATAAAATAAAGATGAATGCTGAGATCCTTATAAAAATTAATTTTTAAATTCATTCATTATCAAAACAAAATATTTATTTTAGAAAATGAAAGTTAAAAAAAGATTTTATTGACACCATTTAGAAACTTAGTCATATATATTTAACAGAAATATTTTTGCACCTACACAAATATTTCTACCATTTTTTACTGAAAAAGGATTATATTTAATCTGAGGATTACCCAGCCTTTTCCACTAATATAGCAAGTTTTAGTTTGCTAAAGCTGAGGAAATGCAATATATGAGAAATGGATTGGCTTTTATAATGGGGATTGATTAACTTACAGCTTACAGTTCTAAGACCATGAAAATGTCCAACTCAGGGCACCAACCAGTAATTCTTTCTCCCTGAAGACTGGCTACCTTCAATCCTATCTCCTCTGTCACATGGATGGGCACCTGGTGAAGTCTGCTGGTCTCTTCCTTCTCTCTAGGGTTTCGTTGCTTCCAGCCTCTGGCTGCTCCTCTGTGACTTTGTTTCTGAGTTTCTCTGTGTCTTTTTTCTATCAGCTTCTCTGTAGCTTTTTTTTGTGTCTTCTCTTACAAATCACTCCAATATGAGGAATAAGACCCACCAGGCGCATGCATCAATTGAAATAGTCAAAAAGTCTCACCCACAAGAAATCTACATATATTGGAATGGATTAAAAGAACTTGATCTTTCTGGGATACACACAGCTTCAAATCATCACATAGCATACATATTCTTCCATGTTAATATTTTTAGGAGCTATATGTTTCAAATTGTAGAGATATTATAACTTATTTATTAATTTACTTTATTGATGATTATATCTACTATTTCTGTGATGCAACACTGGCATGAGTCTCCTTTACAGAAAACATTAATGCCAACTGTGCCTCTTTCCATTGGGTACATTTCTAGAAATAGAACCTTAGGAATGAAAATAGTACATTTTAAAAACTTTTGATACATATTGTATCAAATAAAGCAAAACTGTCTTTTTTAAAAGTAGTAACATTTTATATTCTCAACAAAAGCATATGACAAACAATAGCTTTGTCTCTCAATCTAAAACCATTTTTTAATAAAAATATATCTGATACACATATTTGGGTATGTATTGATGCAGGAAGACTGGAGCATCTGGGCTGTGGTCATTAATTTTCCACCCTGTCCTGAAGACCTGAAAGTCTCATCTCCAGCACCCCAGGGTGAAATGAGACATGACCTCAGCACTAATTCTGGCTGTAAAGATTGCAGACTAGTTTCCTGTCAACAAACAGAAAGAACTCTTTGAAACAATGTGATTAAACCCATAACAAGAATGTTTCAAGTGGAGGTGGTAATCAAGTTTTTTGAAACAATATGAACACCTGATAATCATGGGGCAAATATAAAGAAATTAGTACAAGCTAAAGCCCCTATAAAACAAGCTAACCCGATGCTTCTGGGCCAAGATGGCAGCTTAGCAATGTGCACGTTTTAGTTCGTCCTCCAGAACAACTAGTAAATAACCAGAAACAATATAGAAAAGCTCCTGGGGCTACGACAGTGACCGGACACACAGCGTACCCCACTCTGCACCAGTTGCGAGCCCCTCCCCCAGAACCGTGAGTTCCCCAAGCCGCGGTGGCCAGCGGCCGGTGCCCCTCCCCCATGGGCTGCTTCCCAGAGGGGAAAGAAAAGACACTTTACCAGCAGCAGGGGCTGAGCTCAACCAAATGCCAATTGTGGAATTAACAAATTCTGACTACTAAAAATAGGCCCCTAGCTCAGGTGAACCTGGTCAAAGTGGGGGTCGCTCATTTTAGCTCCAGCAAGCAGGCAGGGCTGATGGAAAAAGGAAAAAAGAGGAGGAAACAGAGGTTTTTGTGGCTGTGTTTCTACAAAGGCTTGACTGCCTTTGGATACAGTGGCAAGGCTCTCAGGCTGCAACTGCCTCAGACATAGGCAGAAATAAACTCGTTTTGAGGGCTTGTCTGGAACCTGGGTCTTCCCCAGGGGAGGGGTGAAGCCCAACTCAGGTGGAATCCCTCTCTCAAGGAATTCAGACAACAGGGCTTGGTAATTTGAAGCCATTAAAACCAGCCTACAACCTCTCCTCTGTCTCCACCACGTCCCCAGCCAAAGTTAAAGGTACCGCATCATCTTATGCTGGTGGGACCTGAAGGCAGACAAGCACCACATACTGGACAAGATAAGAAAAACAGAGCCCAGAGACTTCACAGGAAAGTGTGTCTACCTGCTGCGTCTCACCCTGAGGGAACACCGATACAAGTGAATCTTTTCCTCTCATAGAAGGCCAGTTTGGTCTGGGAAAATCCAGCTGGGGTCTCTAATACCTATGTAGACCCTCCTCAGGGTGGAGGGAAAAAGGCACCATACCAGCAGGGCAAGAAGCAAGAAAACAAGAACTGAAGAATTCTCCTATGTTAAACAAAACCTAAGCTAGAGGTCCAGAATAAGCTGAACTGAATGTCAAAGAACAGAGAGACAACAAATTCATCCAGCAAGAAAACCCTAGGTAAAAGAAGTGAAAGCAATCTCCAGAATAAACTAATTAAGGTAATTAAATGCTTAGACACCAGCGAAAAATAACAAATCACACTAGGAAAATTGAAGATATGGCTGTGCTGGTTTGAAGGGAAGTATGCCCCCTAAGAAAAGCCATGTTTTAATATGGATCCCATTTCTTAAAGGTAGAATAGTCTCTATTCAATGCTGTGTATTTGGGACTGTGATGGGATCATCTCCCTGGTTGATGAGATTTAGTTAAGAACGGTTGTTAAACTGGATTAGGGGATGACATGTCTCCACCCATCTGAGTGGGTCTTGATTAGTTTCTGAAGTCCTATAAAAGAGGAAACATTTTGGAGAATGAGAGACTCAGAGAGGGCAGAGAATGCTGCAGCATCACGATGCAGAGTCCACGAGCCAGCAACCTTTGGAGATGAAGAAGGAAAGTGCCTCCCAGGGAGCTTCATGAAATAGGAAGCCAGGAGAGAAAGCTAGCAGATGATGCTGTATTTGCCATGTGCCCTTCCAGCTGAGAGAGGAGCCCTGATGGTGTTCACCATGTGCCTTTCCAGATGAGAGAGAAACCCTGAACTTCATCGGCCTTCTTGAACCAAGGTATCTTTCCCTGGATGCCTTTGATTGGACATTGCTATAGACTTGTTGTAATGGGGACATTTTCTCGGCCTTAGAACTGTAAACTAGCAACTCATTAAATCACACCTTTTAAAAGCCATTCCCTTTCTGGTATATTGCATTCTGGCAGCTACCAAACTAGAACAATGGCCCAGTCAAAGGAACAAACCAACAATTCAAATGGCATACAGGAGCTGAAACATTTAATTCAGAACATACAAACAAACATGGAAAACCTCATCAAACACCAAATCAATGAATTGAGGGCGGATATAAAGAAGGCAAGGAATGAACAAAAAGAAGAAACTGAAGGTCTGAAAAAACAAATCACAGAACTTATGGGAATGAAAGTCATGGTAGAAGAGATGAAAAAAAAAAAACAATGGAAACTTACAATGGTAGATTTCAAGAGACAGAACATAGGATTTCTGAACTGGAGGATGGAACATCTGAAATCCGGCAAGAACAAGAAAATATAGGGAAAAAATGGAAAAATATGAGCAGGACTCAGGGAATTGAAGGACAATATGAGGCGCATGAATATACATGTTGTGGGTGTTCCAGAAGGAGAAGAGAAGGGAAAAGGAGGAGAAAAACTAATGGAGGAAATTATCACTGAAAATTCCCAACTCTTACGAAGGACTTATAATTTCAGATCCAAGAAGTGCAGCGTACCCCAAAGAGAATAGATCCAAATAGACATACTCCAAGACATTTAATAATCAGAATGTCAGAGGTCAAAGAGAAAGAAAGAATCTTGAAAGTAGCAAGGGAAAAGCAATCAATCACATACAAGGGAAGCCCAGTAAGACTATGTATAGATTTCTCAACAGAAACCATGGATGCAAGAAGACAGTGGGATGATATATTTAAATTATTAAAAGAGAAAAACTGCCAATCAAGAATTCTATATTCAACAAAATTGCCCTTCAAAAATGAGGGAGAAATTAAAACATTTTCAGACAAAAAATCACTGAGAGAATTTGTGACCAAGAGACCAGCTCTGCAAGAAATACTAAAGGGAGCACTAGAGACAGAAACGAAGGCAGAAGAGAAAGGTGCGGAGAAGAGTGTAGAAAGGAAGACCATGAGTAAAGGTAAAAAGAAGGAAAATTAGAAGGACATATAAAAGCCAAAAGACAAAAAGCCCAGGCAGTAAGAACACTGATGTTGATGGATTAAGCTTCCCAATCAGGGGACATGGACTGGCAGAATGGATTAGGGAATGGGACCCATCTATATGCTGTCTCTACTCAAAGGACATGAGGGCAAGGATACAAATGGACATTTGCACACCAATGTTTATAGCAGCATTATTTACAATTACCAAGAGATGGAAACAGCCAAAATGTCCATCAACAGATGGGTGGCTAAACAAACTGTTGTAAATACATACGAGGGAATATTATGCAGCTGTAAGACAGAATACAGTTGTGAAGTATGTAACAACATGAATAGACCTTAAGGACATTATGCTGAGTGAGATTAGCCAGAAACAAAAGGACAAATACTGTATGGTCTCACTGATATGAACTGACATTAGTGAATAAACTTGGAATATTTCATTGGTAACAGAGACCATCAAGAGATAGAAATAGGATAAGATATTGGGTAATTGGAGCTGAAGGGATACAAATTACACAACAGGACTGAATATAAAAACTCAGAAATGGACAGCACAATATTACCTAACTGCAATACAATTATGTTAAAACACTGAATGAAGCTGAATGTGAGAATGATAGAGGGAGGAGGGCTGGGGGCACAAATGAAATCAGAAAGAAAGACAGACGACAAAGGTTGAGATGGTATAATCTAGGATTGCCTAGAGTGTATAATGATAGTAACTAAATGTACAAATTTAAAAAATGTTTTTGCATGAGGAAGAACAAAGGAATGTCATTACTGCCGGGTGCTGAAAATAGATGGTAATTAATATTTTAAAATTTCAACTTATGTGTGAGACTAAAGCAAAAAATATTTATTTGATACAAAATTGTATTTTGACTAGTGCATTTCCTAATATAAGTTCTGTAGATAGTTTGAACACCATAAGTACTTGGAATCTCAGGTAAGATATGAGATTTTGTTGGTTTGTTCAGAGTGATGCTCCAATGAATCCCAGAGTGATTTGATCAGTGAGCAGAAAAGTATTTGCAAAGTCCCCTTTAGGGAATGGTGAGAACAGGGGAAAATTCAACCTCTCCAAGTTGAATTCTTGATATTCTCACAAGCAGTGTGGACAACCAAAGCTATAGGCTGATCCCCCAGTCTTGGGATTTGTTCATATGAAACTTAACCCCACAAAGGATAGGTCAAGCCTACTTAAAATTAGGCCTAAGAGTCACCTCCAAGAGAACCTCTTTTGTTGCTCAGATGTGGCCTCTCTCTCCAGCCAACACAACAAGCAAACTCACCACCCTCCCCCTGTCTACGTGAGACATGACTCCCAGGAGTGTGGACCTTCCTGGCAACATGGGACAGAAATCCGGGAATGAACTCGGACTCAGCATCATGGAATTGAGAAAAACCCTAGAATGAGCTGAGACCCAGCATCAAGGGATTGAGAAAATCTTCTGACCAAAAGGGGGAAGAGTGAAATGAGACAAAGTGTCAATGGCTGAGAGATTCCAAACAGAGTTGAGAGGTTATCCTGGAGGTTATTCTTATGCATTAAGTAGATATCACCTTGTTATCCAAGAGGAAATGGAGAGGCTGAAGGGAACTGCCTAAAAATGTAGAACATGGTTCCAGTAGCCATGTTTCTTGATGATGATTGTATAATGGTGTAGCTTTCACAGTGTGACTGTGTGATTGTGAAAACCTTGTGTCTTATGCTCCTTTTATCTACCTCATCAAAGGATGAATAGAACATATGGAATAAAAATAAAATAATAGGGGGAACAAATGTTAAAATAAATTTAGTTTGAAATGCTAGTGATCAATGAAAGGGAGGAGTAAGGGGTATGGTGTGTATGGTTTTTTTTTTCTGTTTTCGATTTATTTTTCTGTTGTCTTTTTCTTTTTCTGAATTGATGCAAATATTCTAAGAATGATCATGATGAATCTGCAGCTATGTGATGATATTGTGAATTACTGATTATATGTGTAGAATGGAATGATCAAATATTGGGAATGTTTGTGTTTCTTTCCTGTAATTTTTTTCTTTTTTTAAAATTAATTTAAAAAAATATAAAAAATAAAAAAAAAAAAAAAAAAAAAGCTAACCCATGCCAGTCTGGGAATGACTCTCTCTTGAGATTGCCTGCACTAATTCCTGAAACATGTTCTTCCCCTTCAATAAAATTTTGCTGTTCACTTTCTCTTTATTATTGGGTGTACTTTCCTGCAATAAATCTTGCTGTTTGCCTTCACTATTCTCTCATCCTTGAATTCTTTCTTGCAGTAAGATTCCGAATCTGGATCAGGGCTCAGCTCAGGATGCCAATGTCAACAAAACTCCAGTTACATCATTTTGGTGAGTGTGCCAGTTTGAATCTATTATGTACCCCAGAAAAGCCATGTTTTAATCCTGATCCGATCTTGTGGGGGCAGTCATTTCTTTTAATCCTAATTCAATAGTGTAGGGTGGAAATGTTTGATTAGATTACCTCCACAGAGATGGGGCATGCCTGATTATGGGTGAGACCTTTGATTAGACAGAGATGTAACTCAACCCGTTCAAAGTGGGTCTTGATTAGTTATTAGAGTCCTTTATAAGGGGAAACATTTTGGAGAAATTTCAGACCTGACACAGATGCAGACATTTGCAGAACAGTTGCTTCAGAACTGACAGAGCCAACCTGAGACCCAGACATTTGGAATGCAGCACCCAGCAGACATCACCTTGTGCCTTCCCATGAAGATGCTTATTCACTGTCTGTTATTTTTCCTAAGAAGAGAAATTCCATGTCTTTGAAAAAATAGGGGTTTTGGTGAGATTCATACAAAGGCCATATGCAAAGGAGAACAGGATGAATAACTGCAGAGAAGACAAAAAATTACCTGGACTTTGTAGTTGGAAGCAAAGGGAGAAGAGAGATCCAGAAAAAAGAGATAATGTACCCAAATCACTGAAGGAAGGGGAAGGTACTGGATGAGGAATTCATAGTGAGCAGCCCACCCAGATGGGAGAAAGAGGCCATTAAGAGTGACAAGAATAAGGACAGCAGTGGCCAGGAAAAACAGATAAAGAGAAAAGGCCAAGGGGAGGGCAGTTTCGAGGGGCGTGACTTCCAAAGCACAGTTTTTGTGGATTCTTGAAAAATCAGAATGGCCTACCAACCACTGAGCTGAAAAAGAAAAGCTTATCTTCTATTGTAATATTGCTTGGCGTCACCATAAGTTAGAATGTGGGAAAAGTGGCCTCAAAACGGCACTCCTGGCATTAATGCCAAGAAGACATAACAATCACAAATATTTATGCACTGAACCAGAATGCCCCAAAATACATGAGGAATACACTGCAAACACTGAAAAGGGAAATAGACACATATACCATAATAGTTAGAGACTTCAATTCACCACTCTCATCAATGGACAGAACATCTAGACAGAGGATCAATAAAGAAATAGAGAATCTGAATATTACTATAAAGGAGCTAGACTTAACAGACATTTATAGGACATTACATCCCACAACAGCAGGATATACGTTTTTCTCAAGTGCTCATGGATCATTCTCAAAGATAGACCATATGCTGGGTCACAAAGCAAGTCTTAACAAATTTAAAAAGATTGAAATCATACACAACACTTTCTCGGATCATAAAGGAATGAAGTTGGAAATCAATAATAGACGGAGTGCCAGAAAATTCACAAATACGTGGAGGCTCAACAACACACTCTTAAACAACGAGTGGGTCAAAGAAGATATTGCAAGAGAAATTAGTAAATACCTTGAGGCGAATGAAAATGAGAACAAAACATATCAAAACCTATGGGACACAGCAAAGGCAGTGCTAAGAGGGAAATTTATTGCCGTAAATGCCTATATCAGAAAAGAAGAAAAGGCAAAAATGCAGGAATTAACTGTCCACTTGGAAGAACTGGAGAAAGAACAGCAAACTAACCCCAAAGCAAGCAAAAGGAAAGAAATAACAATGATTAGAGCAGAAATAAATGAAATTGAAAACATGAAAACAATAGAGAAAATCAGTAAGACCAGAAGTTGGTTCTATGAGAAAATCAATAAGATTGATGGGCCCTTAGCAAGATTGACAAAAAGAAGAAGAGAGAGGATGCAAATAAATAAGATCAGAAATGGAAGAGGAGACATAACCACTGACCTCACAGAAATAAAGGAGGTAATAACAGGATACTATGAACAACTTTACGCAAATAAATACAACAATTTAGATGAAATGGACGTGTTCCTGGAAAGACATGAACAACCAACTTTGACTCAAGAAGAAATAGATGACCTCAACAAACCAATCACAAGTAAAGAAATTGAATCAGTTATTCAAAAGCTTCCTAAAAAGAAAAGTCCAGGACCAGACAGTTTCACATGTGAATTTTATCAAACATTCCAGAAAGAATTAGTACCAACTCTCCTCAAACTCTTCAAAAAAATAGAAGTGGAGGGAAAACTGCCTAATTCATTCTATGAAGCCAACATCACCCTCATACCAAAACCAGGCAAAGATATTACAAAAAAAGAAAACTACAGACCAATCTCTCTAATGAATATAGATGCAAAAATCCTCAACAAAATTCTAGCAAATCGAATCCAACAACACATTAAAAGAATTATACATCATGACCAAGTAGGAGTCATCCCAGGCATGCAAGGATGTTTCGACATAAGAAAATCAATTAATGTAATACACCATATCAACAAATCAAAGCAGAAAAATCACATGATCATCTCAATTGATGCAGAGAAGGCATTTGACAAGATGCAACATCCTTTCCTGTTGAAAACACTTCAAAAGATAGGAATACAAGGGAACTTCCTTAAAATGATAGAGGGAATATATGAAAAACCCACAGCTAATATCATCCTCAATGAGGAAAAATTGAAAACTTTTCCCCTAAGATCAGGAACAAGAGAAGGATGTCCACTATCACCACTATTATTCAACATTGTGTTGGAGGTTCTAGCCAGAGCAATTAGACAAGAAAAAGAAATACAAGGCATCAAAATTGGAAAGGAAGAAGTAAAACTATCACTGTTTGTAGACGATATGATACTATACATCAAAAACCCAGAAAAATCCACAACAAAACTACTAGAGCTAATAAATGAGTACAGAAAAGTAGCAGGTTACAAGATCAACATTCAAAAATCTGTAGCATTTCTATACACTAGTAATGAACAAGCTGAGGGGGAAATCAAGAAACGAATCCCATTTACAATTGCAACTAAAAGAATAAAATACCTAGGAATAAATTTAACTAAAGAGACAAAAAACCTATACAAAGAAAACTACAAAAAACTGTTAAAAGAAATCACAGAAGACCTAAATAGATTGAAGGGCATACCGTGTTCATGGATTGGAAGACTAAATATAGTTAAGATGTCAATCCTACCTAAATTGATTTACAGATTCAATGCAATACCAATCAAAATCCCAACAACTTATTTTTCAGAAATAGAAAAACCAATAAGAAAATTTATCTGGAAGGGCAGGGTGCCCTAAATTGCTAAAAACATCTTGAGGAAAAAAAACGAAGCTGGAGGTCTCACGCTGCTGGATTTTAAGGCATATTATGAAGCCACAGTGGTCAAAACAGCATGGTATTGGCATAAAGATAGATATATCGACCAATGGAATCGAATAGAGTGCTCATATATAGACCCTCTCATCTATGGACATCTGATCTTTGATAAGGCAGTCAAGCCAACTCACCTGGGACAGAACAGTCTCTTCAATAAATGGTGCCTAGAGAACTGGATATCCATATGCAAAAGAATGAAAGAAGACCCATCTCTCACACCCTATACAAAAGTTAACTCAAAATGGATCAAAGATCTAAACATCAGGTCTAAGACCATAAAACAGTTAGAGGAAAATGTTGGGAGATATCTTATGGATCTTACAACTGGAGGCGGTTTTATGGACCTTAAACCTAAAGCAAGAGCACTGAAGAAGGAAATAAATAAATGGGAACTCCTCAAAACTAAACACTTTTGTGCATCAAAGAACTTCATCAAGAAAGTAGAAAGACAGCCTTCACAATGGGAGACAATATTTGGAAATGATATATCAGATAAAGGTCTAGTATCCAGAATTTATAAAGAGATTGTTCATCTCAACAACAAAAAGACAGCCAACCCAATTACAAAATGGGAAAAAGACTTGAACAGACACCTCTCAGAAGAGGAAATACGGATGGCCAAGAGGCACATGAAGAGCTGCTCAATGTCCCTGGCCATTAGAGAAATGCAAATCAAAACCACAATGAGATATCATCTCACACCCACCAGAATGGCCATTATCAACAAAACAGAAAATGACAAGTGCTGGAGAGGATGCGGAGAAAGAGGCACACTTATCCACTGTTGGTGGGAATGTCAAATGGTGCAACCACTGTGGAAGGCAGTTTGGCGGTTCCTCAAAAAGCTGAATATAGAATTGCCATATGACCCAGCAATACCATTGCTGGGAATCTCCTCAAAGGACTTAAGGGCAAAGACACAAACGGACATTTGCACACCAATGTTTATAGCAGCGTTATTTACAATTGCAAAGAGATGGAAACAGCCGAAATCTCCATCAACAGAAGAGTGGCTAAACAAATTGTGGTATATACATACGATGGAATATTATGCAGCTTTAAGACAGAATAAACTTATGAAGCATGTAATAACATGGATGGACCTAGAGAACATTATGCTGAGTGAGTCTAGCCAAAAACTAAAGGACAAATACTGTATGGTCCCACTGATGTGAACCGACATTTGAGAATAAACTTGGAATATGTCATTGGTAACAGAGACCAACAGGACTTAGAAACAGGGTAAGATAATGGGTAATTGGAGCTGAAGGGATACAGACTGTGCAACAGGACTAGATACAAAAACTCAAAAATGGACAGCACAATAATACCTAATTGTAAAGTAATCATGTTAAAACACTGAATGAAGCTGCATCTGAGCTATAGGGTTTTTTTTGTCTGTTTGTTTGTGTCTTTTTTTTTACTATTATTATTATTTTTATTTTTTTCTCTATATTAACATTCTATATATTTTTCTGTTGTTTTGCTAGTTCTTTTTCTAAATCGATACAAATATACTAAGAAATGATGATCATGCATCTATGTGATGATGTTAAGAATTACTGATTGCATATGTAGAATGGAATGATTTCTAAATGTTGTGTTAATTTCCTTTTTTTCTTTAATTAATAAAAAAAAATGTTTAGACAGTGTTATAAAAATTAAAAGAGATTTTTCTCTTCTATTGGTTACTGATCTGCAAAATATTAGACAAAATAGTAATGCTAGTTATGGTTTTAGTTATTTTAAATATATGTCACAGAAACAGCCAAATTTCTTTTTCTGTTACATTGTTTTACTCTGCTTCTCAAAAGTGCTTGTAAACAGATCTAATTCAGAGCATCATCTTCAAAAAGAGACTTTTAAAAGAAAGGAAGGCAAGTATATAAATTACATTCCTACCATTAACTAGCATAACCCTAGTCAAATGTGAAGAAGAAATTGGACCTCTTGTTTTAACTAAAGTGCTTACATGTTTAAACCAAACTTCTAGTGCTGTGCATGCCTTCTTCCCATTTGAGTTATTGGCTACTCTGGTTTTTGTGGTCCTCCAAAACTACACAGGTATCAGCCACAATATTCTGGTCATGCCTCAAAGTTGGATGTAAACACCTTACTAACACCAACACTTGTAGCTTTCCCCATTATAAAAGGGCTCAGTCACTTTGGCTTTTCCGTGGACACTGTCTCCACACTGGATCTGTTGCATAGTGCCAGAGAGACCAGTGGAACACTGGAGCCCATCTTCCTGTTCTTGAGGAAACTGACAATGCTACAATATGAAGTATGCACAAGAAAAATATCTACTAAGGAAATTACTGTCAAAGTGATCTGGTTAGAACCTAACAGAACACAACTGGCATTAAGATCTGTTCCTATGGCATGACAATATCTATGGTACTCTAAGCCTAACACCCACCTATTAGCAGTAGATACCCTAGGCCCTATGGGAGAAAGTTTTACAGTAATTTTACTCATAGGAGTCCTTCCCATTTGGGTGCCCACTAAACATTTATGTTTGAGCCCTGGGCTTCTTTCCTGCTTCATCTAAGTTCATCTGTCTTCCTTAATTAAGCTGCGACTGTAGCAGCACTCCACAACCAGACTGACTGTTGAATATGTAAATATGTTTCAGCTTCAAGTAGCTCTGGCCTCCCATGGAATATTCTTCCACTGTCTTTACTTAACTGAAGGATTAAATAATAACTGTAAATTACCCATGTCCCCCAACGTGGCAACTACACAATTCTAATACTCTCTATAACTATTCACTCTCTGTTCAGTATGTTATTTCTATTGTTGGGGAACATCTAAACAAGACCTGCCCATCTGTTACATCTATGTGGGATGGCTTGATCTGGATAGCTGTTAAGTAAGACATCCTAAGCATCAAACTTCTCTGTATATTTGTATCAGTCAAGTTTTTCTAGGGAAACAGAAGCAACAAGAGATGGCTGTATATATGAGATTCTGCAAAAGTATTTGATGCAAAGTGGGGATGCACCAGTCCAAACAGTAGGCCACAAGCTGACAACTCTGATGAAGGTCTTCAATGAATTCCCCAGGAAAGGCTGGCTGGCTGAAATGAAAGTTCTCTCTTGTGTGTGTGCTGACATCATCACCTCTCCCTTAAAAGGCTTCAACTGACTGGATTAAATCCAATTGATTGGATTCTCTTGTTGTGGAAGACACTCCCCTTAGTTGATCCTAGATGTAATCAACTGACTGGTGATTTAATAAACTAGCCTTTGGGTTTATTAACCAACCATGAAATGTCCTTGAAGTAATGGTTAGGCCAGTGCTTGTTTGACCCTTCAACTAAATACCATCATCTGGCCAAATTGACATACAAACCTAATAATAACAGTATTGAAAAACTTAATGCTTCTGATTTTAGCTGTGCAGGAATACATAGGATGGCTATACACATTGGAATGTGTTTAAAACATCATTGTATGGAAGAATGAAGGGACAGGAAATCAAAACAGTTCTAAGTGAGCTGAAACATTCTTGCCTCTCCCCCAGATGCTGCTGTGTCTCATTTCTCAACATTGCAAGATATAAACTTGTACCCTCCCATTCCTGCACTCAGAGACTTATGCAGAAGAGGTGGCAGAAAGATTGTAAGAGCTGTGGGACAAGGTGAATTATAACATAATGATGTTTTTGTATTTTCTAATATCTGCCAACTCTTCTAGCTTTGTCAGCAATTATGCACATTCTTGCACGCATTCTCTTATCTCTGTGCCTTCTTTGTCTATGCCCATTATAAAACCCTGCTTTTCCCCCTAACCAATATGGACTTTCACTTCCACTTTAATAACAGGCCCTTCAGAGCAATTAGATAAAAAAATGATAATATAGCAGTGCTGGCCTATTTGTTTTAAAAAGTAAGTGGTTGGAATAAGCTGGCCAAAGGTTAAAGCTATCTTAACAACAACAACAAAAAATTGAAATTCAAAACAAAAGTGGATAAAAAAACAAACAAAAACCCCTGAAATCCCTGGTAAGACATGAAAAATTCAATCCTCCATCTCCCTGTAAGATTAAGGGTATCTAACTCTTTCAGGGAGGAGTTGAGGCAGATTAGAATAGGGCAAGTAGACTATGGTCACTAGTTCTCCACCCAATCCTAAAAGTTTCACCTCCAGCACACCAGGGTGAATTGAGACATGACCTCACCCCTTTGCTCTGGCTGCAAAGGCTGCAGACTAGTTTCCTATCAGCCAATAGGCAGAACTCTTTGAAACAACGTGATAAACATATAACAAGAAGGCCACAAGTGCAGATGGTAATTAACTCTTTTGAAACAACAATATGAACACCTGATAATCACAGAGCAAAAATAAAGAAATTAGTATAGGTTAAAGTTCCTGCAAAACAAGTAAACTCACGCCACTCAGAGCATGACTCTTAGCTTGAGTTTGCCTGCACTAATTTTCTGTAGCATGCACTTCTCTTTCAATAAAACTTTGCTGTTTGATTTCACTTCATTTCCATGTGTACTCCCCCTTCAATAAATCTTGCTGTTTGCCTTCACCATATTCTCTCATCCTTGAATTCTTCCTCACAGTGAGTTTCTGAACCTGGAGCGGGACTCAGCTCAGAGTGCCAGTGTCAGCTGTGCTCCCGTAACAGTATTATTTATTTATCATAGATTTATTGCCATAAGCTTGATATAAAGAAATTGGAAATCTCTCGATGAAAAAAAAAATTACACTCTTACAGGTCATGGAAATAACCCAGCCTACTTGTTTTTAGCAAGAATATTCTAATAACTTTGTAAGGGAAATGAATGGATTACAGATACGCTGCATTATCTCTTTACTTTCTAAAAGCCAATTTAGGATTCTTGGCTCTTTCAGAGTTTCAAGGCAAAACATGAAGGCAAATGGAGAGTTTTCTGGTCCCAGCCCCCCTTGCTTCCTGCCCTTTTCCATTTCACACTAAGAGGGGCTTTTTGCAACCCCCTCTGGACATTCTGGTCTACATATTCAAAGCATAATTCAAACCACTCCCCAGTAGCCTCTCCCAGCCACCTCGCACCTAAACATCACACACCAGTGTCATGATATATCCCAGGACAGAAAGACAAAACCTGGAGTTCAGCTTTAGATTTATTATTGTTGAAATATCTACTATTTGACATTAAAGGGCTTGCATGGATTCAATCAGTTCAATATATGAGTCTGGGGTTTAGGATAGAGGTCTAACTTAGAAAAATATATCTGTGATTTTAGATAGTATTTACAGTTAGGGGATTGGATAGTATTATCAAAGGAGTTAGCATGAATGGATCAGGAGAGAGAAGACAAAGAATCGAACTGTGTGGAGCTCAGGGAGAAGAGAAGAATTAACAAAGGAGACAGAATGGGAAGACAGTGGGTGTGAAAGAAAACTAAGAGAATGTGGTATCCTGGAAACCAAATAAAGAATGTACATTAAGGAAGAAGGAGTGATCAACTTTGTCCAATGCTATAGTAGCTCAGATTTGATGAAGACTGAAAGTTGACTACCAGATTTAGCAAAGCAGACATTGCTGAACTACCAAAAGGAGTTTCACAGAGCTACACATGGTCAAAGTTTGGCTGGAGTGCATTTTGGTAAGAACAGAAGGAAAGGACTTGGAAAGTCTAAGAACTGTTAGAAGCAATATATATGAAACCAATGAAATATATTTAAAAATCATTTATACTCTCCACTTAGAAATATACATTGGTATTTTTACATATTTTCCTCATATATGTGTATATTACTAAAAAATTTTATATCATAAACATTTTTCCTTTCATTAATTATTCCAGAAAAGCGAGATTTTAGCTACAACAAAAGCAGTAGTCCATTCCATTGCTACATTAGTATCACTCAGCTAATCCTTAAGTATTAACTTGTTCTCCTATTTGTTATAAATAATACTATGATGACTTTCATTGTACATAAAGGCTGGTAAATATTTCTGACTATATTTCATTAGAATAAATTCATAGACCTGGAGTTATGAGATCAAGAGGTATGAACAGTATTGCTTTTGATATATTCCTCTAATTTGTTTTGTTGAAAGGCAGAACAAATTTATAAAGCTTTCATTAAAACATAGGAGAGCACTTTCATTTTTTTGACAAAGGGATTGCTGTTTTAAAAAAATGCTCCTTTGATATTAGAAAGCTTTTTCTTTTTTTTTTTTTATTTTTATTTTTTATTAACGGAAAAAAAAAAAGAAATTAACACAACATTTAGAAATCATACCATTCTACATATGCACTCAGTAATTCTTAACATCATCACATAGATGCATGATCATTGTTTCTTAGTACATTTGCATCGGTTTAGAGGAACTAGCAACACAACAGAAAAAGATATAAAATGTTAATATAAAGAAAAGAAATAAAAGTAGTAGTAATAGTAAAAAACAACAACAACAAACAAACCAACAAGCAAACAAAAACAAAAAAAACCCTATAGCTCAGATGCAGCTTCATTCAGTATTTTAACATGATTACTTTACAATTAGGTATTATTGTGCTGTCCATTTTTGAGTTTTTGTATCTAGTCCTGTTGCACAGTCTGTATCCCTTCAGCTTCAATTACCCATTGTCTTACCCTGTTTCTAACTCCTGCTGAACTCTGTTACCAATGACATATTTCAAGTTTATTCTCGAATGTCCGTTCACATCAGTGGGACCATACAGTATTTGTCCTTTAGTTTTTGGCTGGATTCACTCAGCATAATATTCTCTAGGTCCATCCATGTTATTACATGGTTCATAAGTTTATCTTGTCTTAAAGCTGCATAATATTCCATCGTATGTATATACCACAGTTTGTTTAGCCACTCTTCTGTTGATGGAGATTTTGGCTGTTTCCATCTCTTTGCAATTGTAAATAACGCTGCTATAAACATTGGTGTGCAAATGTCCGTTTGTGTCTTTGCCCTTAAGTCCTTTGAGTAGATACCTAGCAATGGTATTGCTGGGTCGTATGGCAATTCTATATTCAGCTTTTTGAGGAACCGCCAAACTGCCTTCCACAGTGGTTGCACCCTTTGACATTCCCACCAACAGTGGATAAGTGTGCCTCTTTCTCCGCATCCTCTCCAGCACTTGTCATTTTCTGTTTTGTTGATAATGGCCATTCTGGTGGGTGTGAGATGATATCTCATTGTGGTTTTGATTTGCATTTCTCTAATGGCCAGGGACATTGAGCATCTCTTCATGTGCCTCTTGGCCATCCGTATTTCTTCTTCTGGTAGGTGTCTGTTTAAGTCTTTTTCCCATTTTGTAATTGGGTTGGCTGTCTTTTTGTTGTTGAGTTGAATAATCTCTTTATAAATTCTGGATACTAGACCTTTATCTGATATGTCGTTTCCAAATATTGTCTCCCATTGTGTAGGCTGTCTTTCTACTTTCTTGATGAAGTGCTCTGATGCACAAAAGTGTTTAATTTTGAGGAGCTCCCATTTATTTATTTCCTTCTTCAGTGTTCTTGCTTTAGGTTTAAGGTCCATAAAACCACCTCCAGTTGTAAGATCCATAAGATATCTCCCAACATTTTCCTCTATCTGTTTTATGGTCTTAGACCTAATGTTTAGATCTTTGATCCATTTTGAGTTAACTTTTGTATAGGGTGTGAGAGATGGGTCTTTTTTCATTCTTTTGCATATGGATATCCAGTTCTCTAGGCACCATTTATTGAAGAGACTGCTCTGTCCCAGGTGAGTTGGCTTGACTGCCTTATCAAAGATCAAATGTCCATAGAAAGCTTTTTCTTCATTGTTGTATTAACTTGATTTGAGAGCTAGTAAATTTGAAAAGCTTTGCATTCATTTTATTGGCCTGTTTTGTTTTTTTTCTTGAGGATTCATCTATGTAAGTCCTTTTGTGAGTTATTTATTGGGATATTTGTTTTATTATTGATTTTCCTCTTACCTATATTTTTATATTTATGTACTGCTAACATCCTGCTTTTACCTTTAAAATATTCTGCATCCTGAAATCAGATGTTTACTTGTTTTCTTATAATTCCGTTATGATTTCATTTTATAAAATTTAAATCCTTAATTCATCTGTATTTGATATTATAAGATCATTATTTAGAGTCATCCTTTTTTTCTCCTAATAAACAATTGTCACACAGTATTTGTTAAATTATTTATCTTTTCATTACTGCTTTGAAATGAAAGCAGTACCTTAACCTAGTATTTTATGTAGCAATAAATATTTCCAGGCTTTGTTTTGTTGGTTGCAACACTTTATTCTTATACCAGTTTCACATTATTTAATTATTCCATTACAAAATGTGTTACTGTCTTGTGGAAAAAGTTAAAAAATTCCTTGGCTATTCTCACATATTTATTCTTACAGATAACTATAGAATTGCTTTGTCTTATGTTCTTCTAAAATATAGCTGGGCTTTATTATTATTTTTTTTATGTTGCATTATTGGTCTAAATAAATTTATGGGCAATTATCATCTGTGGTGGTTTGAAATTGTTATGTACCCCAGAAAAGCTGTGTTCTTCTAATCCAATCTTTTGGGGGCAGACCTATTGTTGGGTGTGAACTTTTAATTTATTTCCACAGAGATGTGACCTGCCCACTCAAAGTGGGTTTCAGTGCTTTTACTGGAGCCCTCTATGAAGCAAATAAAAGGCAGAAAAAATAAAGAGAGCTCAGAGGCAATACGGAGAGTAGAGAGATGAAACCAAGGCACAGATATTTAGAGATGTTAAACTAAGAGATGAAACCCAGAGTTCATCCTGGAGAAGCTAAGTGAGGACCCAAAGATGCTAAGAGAGAAAGCCACTGGAAACAGGAGCTGAGAGAACTGTTTGAAACCAGAAGCCAGGAGAAATGGCCAACAGATGCTGCCACATGCCTTCCTCCATGATAGAGGAACCTGGATGCAATCGGCCTTTCTTGAGTGAAGGTATCCTCTTGTTGGTGCCTTAATTTGGACATTTTCATGGTCTTAGAACTGTAAATTTGTAACTTAATAAATTCCACTTGAAAAGCCAATCCATTTCTGGTAAATTACACTCTGGCAGCTACAGCAAACTGAAACACCATACTTCTAATGCTGAGTTTTCCCATCTAAAAACATGTTACGGTTTGCAATTTTTCTGTCTTATTTTATAAAATGTTATAATATTTTATAGTACTCTTCTTAAAGCTCTATTATGTTTTCTGTTGCTTATTTCTATATATTGTTTTTGTTCCATTGATAATGGAATTTTCAGTTCTATTTTATTAATTTTTAAATCATAAAATGTTTCAAATATATAACCAAGTTCAGATACTTGCATGTCTAGATTTAATCTTGTTAATATTTTGCCATATTTGCTTTAAATTCTTTTAAAGAAACAAAACATTACAGATTCAGTGGGATGTGCCTTCATCTCTTCAGTTGCTTCCCTCTCCAAAGGTAACTTCTATATGAAGCTAATATGTATTCTCATCTGATTTTTATAATTGCATGCTATAATATGTATTTCATAAACAATACACAGCATTTTTGCATTTGTTTAAAATGAGCATATATACTACCTCACTGTACTGTCTACTTGCAATCTACTTCATTGTGTTTTCTAACAATATTATTGGCTTGTAGAACTATATCAATCTTTTGTATCTTTATTTTATAACCATTCATCTTATTGAATGACCCTTTCAGTTATAGTAGTCTCCTAATTGTCCTGTTAAATTTTCCAGGGACAGTCATATATTTGGAAAGAAACAAAAATAATTTTATCTCCTGTTTTTAATTTTTTTTATTTTTTTGGTCTTTTTGAAATAGCCAGAAACTCAAAAATAATCGTTTATTTTATTGATGTTGAGTAGCATGGCTCCCTTCACCACCTCCCCACAACATGTAGTGGACCTTTCAGTCTGTTGCATTTCATTCTTGGGGCTGTAGCAGGTATCACAGACAGACAGGCAGGGGTCAAGAGGATGCTGATGAACCTGCAAATTCCCAGAACTCCAACTCTGCAAGGGCCCTTCAGAATCCCCTGATCCTCATTCCATTTTACAGATAAGTAAACTGAGGCCCAGCAAAAGGAAACTTGATAGAAGTTACAAAGCTAGCAAGTGTCAGAGTCAGGACCAAAATCCAGGTCTGTGACAACCTCGTCATTCAACTAAATCTGGACAGCAGTTTGTGAAACTGCTATGGAGTCGACAGCAATCAATTACAGGATTTTCTTTTCTTTAGCAGTTCTTTGCCATGAACAAAAAGTTTAAGATGCAGACTTCGTCCTTCAGAACAGACAGTGTAGCTGGAAATACAGGCATGTGTTCATTAGTATAAAACATAAGTGTAGTCAGCACATACATCAGGAATATTAAGGAAGGAGAGAGCAGTAGCTGTGTTGGAAGACTTCCTGGAGCAGGGGTGAGGAAAGCTGAGCTTTGAAACCTACATAGGAGTCCAACAGGTAGTGAGAAACAGTTATGTCAGTCCAGGCAAGTTTTAACTTATGGAAGGATTTCGTAGAGATGAAGTCAAATTGGCAGGTGGAGATCAGGTCTTGGAAGCTGTGGAACTCTTAGATGCCTGGCCAGGACTTTTGGACTTGGGTCTATAGGTCAGTGGGTCTTCCAACTTGATCAGAATCAATGCACCCAGAAGCCTCTGAACTCTTCACAGAACTCCACAAGTGATTGGTTACACTTCATTCCACGTTCATTCCAGTGTTACTGTCAGCCAACATGACTGTTGCTCTGAGACTGCACTGTAAAATCATAACCACAAGCATTCATGTCTTTGAACAAAATAAGCTCTCAAAACAAATAGGATCAGTCTCTTCCAAATATGCCCATTTAACAATCATCTGTCATTTATTTTTCTGTCTCCTGCAAGCCTGTGTGCCAACAGACAACACCAGGTGCCACTGTTTTTGATAAAATATTGGAGAAGAAAAATGGAAGAAAATTCTAAGAATGTGTCTTTTTTTCAGACTGGGGAAAAGCAGTCTTAAATTCTAGAGATCTGTGACAATGCCATGAAAAGTAGTTACCCTTTCTGATATGAAGGGGATGGGGCTGGGAGCATCATCTGAGACCAAGCTTTGGAAAACTGAGCACCCCAGACTGGCCATGGACTCACATCTCCTGGACGACCCAGGCAATGAAAGGGAGGGAGACTGCCCCTTCCATCTACATTCACAGTTCTAAGGAGCACAGAGGGTGGCTTAAAGTGGAACAGCTCAGCAACCACCAGCTTCTGAAAAGACCGTGCGTCAGTATGAAATGTCAATCAGCCATTTTTGTGCAGGGTCCTGGGCTTGAGAATGTCACTCCCATTGCTGACATGATTGACCACATTCCACATGCCTCCAGATGCTTCTCTCCTAGCCTAGAGTTTGCCATCAGCCATCTGGGGCCCCTGGGGCTTCCCCCACTTCTCACCTTCAGTTTTGCAGACAGATGAGTTCTTTAGTCCTTAGAGTCATCTGGCCAGCAATGGGCAGTACCCCATGCCCAGAATGTGGGCTTCTATGGGCAGGCAGAGGAAGGAACCCATGCAGAGACTGGTGTTCTGTCTTAACTGCCTGTGGGAGATGGGAGGTCACCAAGAGCCAGATGTAGTGGCCACCAAATACTGCCAATAGTTGCTGGGTCATTTCCTTTGGGTTGGCCTCAGGGATAAGCTAATGAAGCTCAGTATGCATGAGAGGACTCTCTTTGGAAGGAGGACTTCTGGGCAGAAGGGAAGATATCTCTACAAAGCTCTCAGGCCCCTCCATTGTTATGGAGCTCATCCCGGTCTCCATGCCAATGCACAACCAACTCAATATGCTTCTCAGCAAGGACTCTTCGCTAGTCTTTCTTAAACGAAGTCATACAAAAAAACCTATATGCAGTCCTGCAGGTCAAAGTAGACAAAAAGAACTAGATTACACTCTTGTGGCCTTCCATGTGTCTGTCATCCTCAGCAGCACCCAGTGTCACCGGAGGGCTCCAGTGGCAGACGTCAGCCTTAGGCGTACTGTATTGGTCTTCCCTGGTGTCTCTAGAAGATGAACACGAGAATCTGGATAAGGGTTGCCGAGGGTAGGGTCACAAGCAGCATGCCCACTCAGTGGTTCTCCAGGAGAAATATCTGACCAGTAGAGTGGTTTTTAGCCTATATCACCACAAAGAAAACCACAGTAAAGGCCAGCCGTATAGGCCTCAAGTTGTAGATGATGCATCTTCTCACGTGGGGCTCCAAGAAGGTACCTGTGGCCAAGCCAGCCAGAACCTGGTCCTGGCCAGCCAGAACCTGCGTGACCCAGGCCTGCAGTTGTTCTTCTGCAGCAACCAGGTGGAATGAAATGGGTGTAAGGTATTGTCGATTTCAAGAACTGTGAGAAACTGGACATTGTGGAGTTCTTGCCCACAGGGGTCCACAGCCCTCCCAGGCTCAGGTGTTGCATGGCACCACCCTCCCTGGTTGTGTCCCCAGGCACGAACTGGCCTCTGATTCATCCACCGGGAGGAGCCACCTTACCAGGCTTGCCTCCAGGCCCAGGAGGGAACCCTTCTGCCTTTCATCATACAGGCTCCCTCCTGGAAACCGAGTTCTATGCTTTCTTATGCATCATAAAGCAAGCTATATCACTCTTCTCATGGTTAAGTGGCTTTTAAATTCTACTAAAAATTACCCCAAAGACTTTTTTTTTTTCTGCATGGGCAGGCATCAGACAGTGAATACTCCAGAGACTTTTTCAAATTTTAGCAGCTCCCATTGTATAATGACATAGCCTATCCAATAAATGTTTTCTTATAGCATCCTGGTCTTGTTTCATAAAGTATTGATGTTATTTGATGATGACATGTTACCTGATAATGACATGAAGCAAATAATGTACAAATTTCTTTTGTTTTCTGTGGAAAATGATTTTAAGATCCGTTTTTCCCTCTGAATATTCAGACTAACTGGTACATTCTTTATTCTTCATAATTTGCTTATATTCATTTTTTTCCTATTTCATTTTTTACTCTCAACTGAAGGAAAAGCTATCAGATTGAAAATTTCCTGTAAGCATGGTGCATCCATGTTGGGAGATGCTAGAATTCTCCTGGACTTAAAAGGGAAATATATTGGTAAATCTGATACTAAATTTCTAATTTCTAAAATTTTAAACTTTCAGTGGAGAGTCATCTGGTATAATCCTGGACATAATATTTTATGCTCCCACTTCCTACTTTTTATGCATTTCAGTCTTTAATTATAATTGTGGATCTTTTTCTGTGTTCAATTCTATCACTTTATGCTTCATGTATTTTGAAGCTCTGTTGTTAGGTGCATACACATTTTTTTTTTTTTCTGGATAATTTTTTTCCTGGATAATTCTTTTTGTTTTTTAATTAATTAAAAAAAAAAGAATTAGGGACTTCCTGGAAGATGGCGGCTTAGTAAGACGCGCGGATCTTAGTTTCTTCTCCAGGACACCTACTAGGGGAGTAGAAACGATACAGAAAGCACCCAAAGCCACAACAGAGATAAAAAAGACAGCGTACCCCATCCTGGAACGGCTGGCTGGCTGAGAGAAGCAGCTCGGGTGAGATCGCCGAGGCGCGCGGGCCTTACCGGGCGGGGTGGCAAGCAGCCAGAGTTACTCCCTTCCCCCTTCCCGGGCCGGCTGGGAGAATTGGAGAGGCGGTCCCCTGAAACAAAGACGGCTGGCGCCCACACCACGCGCAGACCCCGGACCAACTGAGAGAATTGGATCGGAAACCCCCAGGCTGCGGAGAACGGTGACGGGTGGGGGAGGCCCCTTCCAAACCCGTGACTCCCGGGGAACGTGCACTCTCTCGGGCGGGCCGCTGCCGCTGGTGCCCTCCCGCCACTCTTGTTGCCCAGGGCCGACTAGGAAATTCGGACGGGCTCTTTCCCTGGCTGCGGCGACCAGCAACCCTCCCTGCGTTCGGACACCGGGCCGGCTCAAGCCGTTTCGGCTAGCGAACCCCCAGGACAGCGAGAGTTTTCCGAAGTTTAAGGTCCCACAGCACCTTTTACTGGTGGGACCCGCAGACAAACCGCAGTAGGTAGCCACGAGCGCCACCTACTGGGCAGGATAAGAAAAACAGAACCCAGAGATTTCACAGAAAAATATTACAACCTTGCTGGGTCCAACACCAAGAGAAATCTGAATAAATGCCCAGACGCCAGCAGCAGAAGATAACTGTCCACGCTCAAAAGATTGAGAATATGGCTCAGTCAAAGGAACAAACCAATAGCTCAAATGAGACACAAGAGCTGAGACAACTAATGCTGAATATACGAACAGAAATGGAAAACCTCTTCAAAAATGAAATCGATAAATTGAGGGAGGACATGAAGAGGACATGGGCTGAACATAAAGAAGAAATAGAAAAACTGAAAAAACAAATCACAGAACTTATGGAAGTGAAGGATAAAGTAGCAAACATAGAAAAAATAATGGATAGCTACAATGATAGATTTAAAGAGACAGAAGATAGAATTAGTGATTTGGAGGATGGAACATCTGAATTCCAAAAAGAAACAGAAACTATAGGGAAAAGAATGGAAAAATTTGAACAGGGTATCAGGGAACTCAAGGACAATATGAACCGCACAAATATACGTGTTGTGGGTGTCCCAGAAGGAGAAGAGAAGGGAAAAGGAGGAGAAAAACTAATGGAAGAAATTATCACTGAAAATTTCCCAACTCTTATGAAAGACCTAAAATTACAGATCCAAGAAGTGCAGCGCACCCCAAAGAGATTAGACCCAAATAGGCGTTCTCCAAGACACTTACTAGTTAGAATGTCAGAGGTCAAAGAGAAAGAGAAGATCTTGAAAGCAGCAAGAGAAAAACAATCCATTACATACAAGGGAAACCCAATAAGATTTTGTGTAGATTTCTCAGAAGAAACCATGGAAGCTAGAAGACAGTGGGATGATATATTTAAAATACTAAAAGAGAAAAACTGCCAACCAAGACTCCTATATCCAGCAAAATTATCCTTCAAAAATGAGGGAGAAATTAAAACATTCTCAGACAAAAAGTCACTGAAAGAATTTGTGACCAAAAGACTAGCTCTGCAAGAAATACTAAAGGGAGCACTAGAGTCAGATACAAAAAGACAGAAGAGAGAGATATGGAAAAGAGTGTAGAAAGAAGGAAAATCAGATATGATATATATAATACAAAAGGCAAAATGTTAGAGGAAAATATTATCCAAACAGTAATAACACTAAATGTCAATGGACTGAATTCCCCAATCAAAAGACATAGATTGGCAGAATGGATTAAAAAACAGGATCCTTCTATATGCTGTCTACAGGAAACACATCTTAGACCCAAAGATAAACATAGGTTGAAAGTGAAAGGTTGGGAAAAGATATTTCATGCAAATAACAACCAGAAAAGAGTAGGAGTGGCTATACTAATATCCAACAAATTAGACTTCAAACGTAAAACAGTTAAAAGAGACAAAGAAGGACACTATATACTAATAAAAGGAACAATTAAACAAGAAGACATAACAATCATAAATATTTACGCACCGAATCAGAATGCCCCAAAATACATGAGGAATATACTGCAAACATTGAAAAGGGAAATAGACTCATATACCATAATAGTTGGAGACTTCAACTCACCACTCTCATCAAGGGACAGAACATCTAGACAGAGGATCAACAAAGAAATAGAGAATCTGAATATTACTATAAAGGAGCTAGACTTAACAGACATTTATAGGACATTACATCCCACAACAGCAGGATACACCTTTTTCTCAAGTGCTCATGGATCATTCTCAAAGATAGACCATATGCTGGGTCACAAAGCAAGTCTTAACAAATTTAAAAAGATTGAAATATTACACAACACTTTCTCGGACCATAAAGGAATGATGTTGGAAATCAATAATAGGCAGAGTGCCAGAAAATTCACAAATACGTGGAGGCTCAACAACACACTCCTAAACAACGACTGGGTCAAAGAAGAAATTGCAAGGGAAATTAGCAAATACCTCGAGGCGAATGAAAATGAAAACACAACATATCAAAACTTATGGGACGCAGCAAAGGCAGTGCTAAGAGGGAAATTTATTGCTCTAAATGCCTATATCAGAAAAGAAGAAAAGGCAAAAATTCAGGAATTAACTATCCATTTGGAAGAACTGGAGAAAGAACAGCAAGCTAACCCCAAAGCAAGCAAAAGGAAAGAAATAACAAAGATTAGAGCACAAATAAATGAAATTGAAAACATGAAAACAATAGAGAATATCAATAAGGCCAGAAGTTGGTTCTATGAGAAAATCAATAAGATTGATGGGCCCTTAGCAAGATTGACAAAAAGAAGAAGAGAGAGGATGCAAATAAATAAGATCAGAAATGGAAGAGGAGACATAACTACTGACCTCACAGAAATAAAGGAGGTAATAACAGGATACTATGAACAACTTTATGCTAATAAATACAACAATTTAGAGGAAATGGACGGGTTCCTGGAAAGACATGAACAACCAACTTTGACTCAAGAAGACATAGATGACCTCAACAAACCAATCACAAGTAAAGAAATTGAATTAGTCATTCAAAAGCTTCCTAAAAAGAAAAGTCCAGGACCAGATGGCTTCACATGTGAATTCTACCAAACGTTCCAGAAAGAATTAGTACCAATTCTCTTCAAACTCTTCAAAAAAATCGAAGTGGAGGGAAAACTACCTAATTCATTCTATGAAGCCAACATCACCCTCATACCAAAACCAGGCAAAGATATTACAAAAAAAGAAAACTACAGACCAATCTCTCTAATGAACACAGATGCAAAAATCCTCAATAAAATTCTAGCAAATCGTATCCAACAACACATTAAAAGAATTAAACATCATGACCAAGTAGGATTCATCCCAGGTATGCAAGGATGGTTCAACATAAGAAAATCAATTAATGTAATACACCATATCAACAAATCAAAGCAGAAAAATCACATGATCATCTCAATTGATGCAGAGAAGGCATTCGACAAGATTCAACATCCTTTCCTGTTGAAAACACTTCAAAAGATAGGAATACAAGGGAACTTCCTTAAAATGATAGAGGGAATATATGAAAAACCCACAGCTAATATCATCCTCAATGGGGAAAAATTGAAAACTTTCCCCCTAAGATCAGGAACAAGACAAGGATGTCCACTATCACCACTATTATTCAACATTGTGTTGGAGGTTCTAGCCAGAGCAATTAGACAAGAAAAAGAAATACAAGGCATCAAAATTGGAAAGGAAGAAGTAAAACTATCACTGTTTGCAGACGATATGATACTATACGTCGAAAACCCGGAAAAATCCACAGCAAAACTACTAGAGCTAATAAATGAGTACAGCAAAGTAGCAGGTTACAAGATCAACATTCAAAAATCTGTAGCATTTCTATACACTAGTAATGAACAAGCTGAGGCGGAAATCAAGAAACGAATCCCATTTACAATTGCAACTAAAAGAATAAAATACCTAGGAATAAATTTAACTAAAGAGACAAAAAACCTATATAAAGAAAACTACAAAAAACTGCTAAAAGAAATCACAGAAGACCTAAATAGATGGAAGGGCATACCGTGTTCATGGATTGGAAGACTAAATATAGTTAAGATGTCAATCCTACCTAAATTGATTTACAGATTCAATGCAATACCAATCAAAATCCCAACAACTTATTTTTCAGAAATAGAAAAACCAATAAGCAAATTTATCTGGAAGGGCAGGGTGCCCCGAATTGCTAAAAACATCTTGAGGAAAAAAAACGAAGCTGGAGGTCTCGCGCTGCCAGATTTTAAGGCATATTATGAAGCCACAGTGGTCAAAACAGCATGGTATTGGCATAAAGATAGATATATCGACCAATGGAATCGAATAGAGTGCTCAGATATAGACCCTCTCATCTATGGACATTTGATCTTTGATAAGGCAGTCAAGCCAACTCACCTGGGACAGAGCAGTCTCTTCAATAAATGGTGCCTAGAGAACTGGATATCCATATGCAAAAGAATGAAAGAAGACCCATCTCTCACACCCTATACAAAAGTTAACTCAAAATGGATCAAAGATCTAAACATTAGGTATAAGACCATAAAACAGTTAGAGGAAAATGTTGGGAGATATCTTATGGATCTTACAACTGGAGGCGGTTTTATGGACCTTAAACCTAAAGCAAGAGCACTGAAGAAGGAAATAAATAAATGGGAACTCCTCAAAATTAAACACTTTTGTGCATCAAAGAACTTCATCAAGAAAGTAGAAAGACAGCCTTCACAATGGGAGACAATATTTGGAAATGATATATCAGATAAAGGTCTAGTATCCAGTATTTATAAAGAGATTGTTCATCTCAACAACAAAAAGACAGCCAACCCAATTACAAAATGGGAAAAAGACTTGAACAGACACCTCTCAGAAGAGGAAATACGGATGGCCAAGAGGCACATGAAGAGATGCTCAATGTCCCTGGCCATTAGAGAAATGCAAATCAAAACCACAATGAGATATCATCTCACACCCACCAGAATGGCCATTATCAACAAAACAGAAAATGACAAGTGCTGGAGAGGATGCGGAGAAAGAGGCACACTTATCCACTGTTGGTGGGAATGTCAAAGGGTGCAACCACTGTGGAAGGCAGTTTGGCGGTTCCTCAAAAAGCTGAATATAGAACTGCCATACGACCCAGCAATACCATTGCTAGGTATCTACTCAAAGGACTTAAGGGCAAAGACACAAACGGACATTTGCACACCAATGTTTATAGCAGCATTATTTACAATTGCAAAGAGATGGAAACAGCCAAAATCTCCATCAACAGAAGAGTGGCTAAACAAACTGTGGTATATACATACGATGGAATACTATGCAGCTTTAAGACAAGATAAACTTATGAAGCATGTAATAACATGGATGGACCTAGAGAATATTATGCTGAGTGAATCCAGCCAAAAACTAAAGGACAAATACTGTATGGTCCCACTGATGTGAACGGACATTCGAGAATAAACTTGAAATATGTCATTGGTAACAGAGTTCAGCAGGAGTTAGAAACAGGGTAAGACAATGGGTAATTGAAGCTGAAGGGATACAGACTGTGCAACAGGACTAGATACAAAAACTCAAAAATGGACAGCACAATAATACCTAATTGTAAAGTAATCATGTTAAAACACTGAATGAAGCTGCATCTGAGCTATAGGTTTTTGTTTTGTTTTGTGTTGTTTTGTTTTGATTTTACTATTATTACTTTTATTTTTTTCTCTATATTAACATTCTATATCTTTTTCGGTTATGTTGCTAGTTCTTCTAAACCAATGCAAATGTACTAAGAAATGATGAGCATGCATCTATGTGATGATGCTAAGAATTAATGATTGCATGTGTAGAATGGTATGATCTCTAAATGTTGGGTTAATTTCTTTTTTTCCGTTAATTAAAAAAAAAAAAGAGAAGGGATAATTGGAGATGAAGGGATACAGACTGTACAACGGGACTGGATATAAAAACTCAGAAATGGACAGCACAATACTACCCAATTGTAATGCAATTATGTTAAAACATTGAATGAAGCTGCATGTGAGGTATAGGTTTTTTGTTTTTGTTTTTTTTTGTTTTTTTTCTTTCTATTATTGTTTTAATTCTTATTCTGTTGTCTTTTTATTTCTTTTTCTAAATCGATGCAAATGTACTAAGAAATGATGAATATGCAACTATGTGATGTTATTAAGAATTACTGATTGTACATGTAGATTGGAATGATTTCTAATTGTTTTGTTAATTCTTTTTTTAATTAATAAAAAAAAACAATAAAAAAAAAAGAATTAACAAAATAATTAGAAATCATTCCATTCTACATGTACAATCAGTAATTCTTAATATCATCACATAGTTGCATATTCATCATTTCTTAGTACATTTGTATCGATTTAGAAAAAGAAATAAAAAGACAACAGAATAAGAATTAAAATGATAATAGAAAGAAAAAGAAAAAAAAAAAAACCTATACCTCACATGCAGCTTCATTCAGTGTCTTAACATCATTGCATTACAATTACGTAGTATTGTGCTGTCCATTTCTGAGTTTTTATATCCAGTCCCGTTGTACAGTCTGTATCCCTTCAGCTCCAATCACCCCTTCTCTTTTTTTTTTTTTTTTTAATTAACGGAAAAAAAGAAATTAACCCAACATTTAGAAAACATACCATTCTACATATGCAATCAGTAATTCTTAACATCATCACATAGATGCATGATCATCATTTCTTAGTACATTTGCATCGGTTTAGAAGAACTAGCAACATAACCGAAAAAGATATAGAATGTTAATATAGAGAAAAAAATAAAAGTAATAATAGTAAAACAAAACAAAACAAAACAAAAACCTTTAGCTCAGATGCAGCTTCATTCAGTGTTTTAACATGATTACTTTACAATTAGGTATTATTGTGCTGTCCATTTTTGAGTTTTTATATCTAGTCATGTTGCACAGTCTGTATCCCTTCAACTCCAATTGCCCATTATCTTACCCTGTTTCTACTTCCTGCTGGACTCTGTTACCAATGACATATTCCAAATTTATTCTCGAATGTCTGTTCACATCACGGGACCATACAGTATTTGTCCTTTAGTTTTTGGCTAGACTCACTCAGCATAATGTTCTCTAGGTCCATCCATGTTATTACATGCTTCATAAGTTTATCCTGTCTTAAAGCTGCATAGTATTCCATCGTATGTATATACCACAGTTTGTTTAGCCACTCTTCTGTTGATGAGTTGTTTCCATCTCTTTGCAATTGTAAATAACGCTGCTATAAACATTGGTGTGCAAATGTCCATTTGTGTCTTTGCCCTTAAGTCCTTTGAGTAGATTCCCAGCAATGGTATTGCTGGGTCGTATGGCAATTCTATATTCAGCTTTTTGAGGAACCGCTAAACTGCCTTCCACAGTGGTTGCACCATTTGACATTCCCACCAACAGTGGATAAGTGTTCCTCTTTCTCCGCATCCTCTCCAGCCCTTGTCATTTTCTGTTTTGTTGATAATGGCTATTCTGGTGGGTGTGAGATGATATCTCATTGTGGTTTCGATCTGCATTTCTCTAATGGCCAGGGACATTGAGCATCTCTTCATGTGCCTTTTGGCCATTTGTATTTCCTCTTCTGATAGGTGTCTGTTCAAGTCTTTTTCCCATTTTGTAATTGGGTTGGCTGTCTTTTTGTTGTTGAGATGAACAATCTCTTTATAAATTCTGGATACTAGACCTTTATCTGATATATCATTTCCAAATATTGTCTCCCATTGTGTAGGCTGTCTTTCTTCTTTCTTGATGAAGTTCTTTGATGCACAAAAGTGTTTAATTTTGAGGAGCTCCCATTTATTTATTTCCTTCTTCAGTGTTCTTGCTTTAGGTTTAAGGTCCATAAAACCACCTCCTGTAAGTATCATAAGATATCTCCCTATATTTTTCTCTAACTGTTATATGGTCTTAGACCTAATGTTTAGATCTTTGATCCATTTTGAGTTAACTTTTGTATAGGGTGTGAGATACGGGTCTTCTTTCATTCTTTTGCATATGGATATCCAGTTCTCTAGGCACCATTTATTGAAGAGACTGTTCTGTCCCAGGTGAGTTGGCTTGACTGCCTTATCAAAGATCAAATGTCCATAGATGAGAGGGTCTATATCTGAGTACTCTATTCGATTCCATTGGTCGATATATCTATCTTTATGCCAATACCATGCTGTTTTGACCACTGTGGCTTCATAATATGCCTTAAAATCTGGCAGCGCGAGACCTCCAGCTTCGTTTTTTTTCCTCAAGATGTTTTTAGCAATTCGGGGCATCCTGCCCTTCCAGATAAATTTGCTTATTGGTTTTTCTATTTCTGAAAAATAAGTTGTTGGGATTTTGATTGGTATTGCATTGAATCTGTAAATCAATTTAGGTAGGATTGACATCTTAACTATATTTAGTCTTCCAATCCATGAACACGGTATGCCCTTCCATCTATTTAGGTCTTCTGTGATTTCTTTTAACATTTTTTTGTAGTTTTCTTTATATAGGTTTTTTGTCTCTTTGGTTAAATTTATTCCTAGGTATTTTATTCTTTTAGTTGCAATTGTAAATGGGATTCGTTTCTTGATTTCCCCCTCAGCTTGTTCATTACTAGTGTATAGAAATGCTACAGATTTTTGAATGTTGATCTTGTAACCTGCTACTTTGCTGTACTCATTTATTAGCTCTAGTAGTTTGTTGTGGATTTTTCCGGGTTTTTGATGTATAGTATCATATCGTCTACACACAGTGATAGTTTTACTTCTTCCTTTCCAATTTTGATGCCTTGTATTTCTTTTTCTTGTCTAATTGCTCTGGCTAGAACTTCCAACACAATGTTGAATAATAGTGGTGATAGTGGACATCCTTGTCTTGTTCCTGATCTTAGGGGGAAAGTTTTCAATTTTTCCCCATTGAGGATGATATTAGCTGTGGGTTTTTCATATATTCCCTCTATCATTTTAAGGAAGTTCCCTTGTATTCCTATCTTTTGAAGTGTTTTCAACAGGAAAGGATGTTGAATCTTGTCAAATGCCTTCTCTGCATCAATTGAGATGATCATGTGATTTTTCTGCTTTGATTTGTTGATATGGTGTATTACATTAATTGATTTTCTTATGTTGAACCATCCTTACATACCTGGGATGAATCCTACTTGGTCATGATGTATAATTCTTTTAATGTGTTGTTGGATACGATTTGCTAGAATTTTATTGAGGATTTTTGCATCTATATTCATTAGAGAGATTGGCCTGTAGTTTTCTTTTTTTGTAATATCTTTGCCTGGTTTTGGTATGAGGGTGATGTTGGCTTCATAGAATGAATTAGGTAGTTTTCCCTCCACTTCGATTTTTTTGAAGAGTTTGAGGAGAATCGGTACTAATTCTTTCTGGAATGTTTGGTAGAATTCACATGTGAAGCCATCTGGTCCTGGACTTTTCTTTTTAGGAAGCTTTTGAATGACTAATTCAATTTCTTTACTTGTGATTGGTTTGTTGAGGTCATCTATGTCTTCTTGAGTCAGAGTTGGTTGTTCATGTCTTTCCAGGAACCCGTCCATTTCCTCTAAATTGTTGTATTTATTAGCGTAAAGTTGTTCATAGTATCCTGTTATTACCTCCTTTATTTCTGTGAGGTCAGTAGTTATGTCTCCTCTTCCATTTCTGATCTTATTTATTTGCATCCTCTCTCTTCTTCTTTTTGTCAATCTTGCTAAGGGCCCATCAATCTTATTGATTTTCTCATAGAACCAACTTCTGGTCTTATTGATTTTCTCTATTGTTTTCATGTTTTCAATTTCATTTATTTCTGCTCTGATCTTTGTTATTTCTTTCCTTTTGCTTGCTTTTGGGTTAGTTTCTGTTCTTTCTCCAGTTCTTCTAAGTGAACAGTTAATTCCTGCATTTTTGCCTTTTCTTCTTTTCTGATATAGGCATTTAGGGCAATAAATTTCCCTCTTAGCACTGCCTTTGCTGCATCCCATAAGTTTTGATATGTTGTGTTTTCATTTTCATTTGCCTCGAGGTATTTACTAATTTCTCTTGCAATTTCTTCTTTGACCCACTCGTTGTTTAAGAGTGTGTTGTTGAACCTCCACGTATTTGTGAATTTTCTGGCATTCCACCTATTATTGATTTCCAACTTCATTCCTTTATGATCCGAGAAAGTGTTGTGTAATATTTCAATCTTTTTAAATTTGTTAAGACTTGCTTTGTGACCCAGCATATGGTCTATCTTTGAGAATGATCCATGAGCACTTGAGAAAAAGGTGTATCCTGCTGTTGTGGGATGTAATGTCCTATAAATGTCTGTTAAGTCTAGCTCCTTTATAGTAATATTCAGATTCTCTATTTCTTTATTGATCCTCTGTCTAGATGTTCTGTCCATTGATGAGAGTGGGGAATTGAAGTCTCCAACTATTATGGTATTTGTGTCTATTTCCCTTTTCAGTGTTTGCAGTGTATTCCTCACGTATTTTGGGGCATTCTGGTTCGGTGCATAAATATTTATGATTGTTATGTCTTCTTGTTTAATTGTTCCTTTTATTAGTATATAAATATCTTTGTCTCTTTTAACTGTTTTACATTTGAAGTCTAACTTGTTGGATATTAGTATAGCCACTCCTGCTCTTTTCTGGTTGTTATTTTCATGAAATATCTTTTCCCAACCTTTCACTTTCAACCTATGTTTATCTTTGGGTCTAAGATGTGTTTCCTGTAGACAGCATATAGAAGGATCCTGTTTTTTAATCCATTCTGCCATTCTATGTCTTTTGATTGGGGAATTCAGTCCATTAACATTTAGTGTTATTACTGTTTGGATAATATTTTCCTCTACCATTTTGCCTTTTGTATTATATATATCATATCTGACTTTCCTTCTTTCTACACTCTTCTCCATACCTCTCTCTTCTGTCTTTTCGGTTCTGACTCTAGTGCTCCCTTTAGTATTTCTTGCAGAGCTGGTCTCTTGGTCACAAATTCTCTCAGTGACTTTTTGTCTGAGAATGTTTTAATTTCTCCCTCATTTTTGAAGGACAATTTTGCTGGATATAGGAGTCTTGGTTGGCAGTTTTTCTCTTTTAGTAATTTAAATATATCATCCCACTGTCTTCTAGCCTCCATGGTTTCTGCTGAGAAATCTACACATAGTCTTATTGGGTTTCCCTTGTATGTGATAGATTGTTTTTCTCTTGCTGCTTTCAAGATCCTCTCTTTCTCTTTGACCTCTGACATTCTAACTAGTAAGTGTCTTGGAGAACGTCTATTTGGGTCTAATCTCTTTGGGGTGCGTTGCACTTCTTGGATCTGTAATTTTAGGTCTTTCATAAGAGTTGGGAAATTTTCAGTGAAAATTTCTTCCATTAGTTTTTCTCCTCCTTTTCCCTTCTCTTCTCCTTCTGGGACACCCACAACACGTATATTTGTGCGCTTCATATTGTCCTTGAGTTCCCTGATACCCTGTTCAAATTTTTCCATTCTCTTCCCGATAGTTTCTGTTTGTTTTTGGAATTCAGATGTTCCATCCTCCAAATCACTAATTCTATCTTCTGTCTCTTTGAATCTATCATTATAGGTATCCATTGTTTTTTCTATCTTTTCTACTTTGTCCTTCACTTCTATAAGTTCTGTGATTTGTTTTTTCAGTTTTTCTATTTCTTCTTTATGTTCAGCCCATGTCTTCTTCATGTCCTCCCTCAATTTATCGATTTCGTTTTTGAAGAGGTTTTCCATTTCTGTTCGTATATTCAGCATTAGTTGTCTCAGCTCCTGTATCTCATTTGAACTATTGGTTTGTTCCTTTGACTGGGCCATATTTTCAATTATTTGAGCGTGATCCGTTATCTTCTGTTGGCGTCTGCGCATTTAGACAGATTTCCCTGGGTATTGGATCCAAAAGTTTGGAAGATTTTTCTGTGAAATCTCTGGGTTCTGTTTTTCTTATCCTGCCCAGTAGGTGGCACTCGTGGCACACGTTTGTCTGCGGGTCCCACCAGTAAAAGGTGCTGTGGGACCTTTAACTTTGGAAAACTCTCGCCGTCCGGGAGGTTCGCTAGCCGAAGCGGCTTGGAAGAGTGCGAGCCGGCCCAGGGTCCGAACGCGGGGAGGGTCGCTGGCCGCCGCAGCCCGGGAAAGCACCCGTCCGAATTTCCTAGTCAGCTGGGGCGACAAGCGTGGTGTGGGTGCCAGCTGCCATGGTTTGAGGGCACTGCCCATCCAATTCTCCCAGCTGGCCCGGGAAGGGGGAAGGGAGTGACTCTGGCCAGTTGCCGCCCCGCCCGGTGAAGCCCACGCCCCTCGGCGATCTCACCCGAGCAGCTTCTCTCAGCCAGCCAGCCATTCCAGGATGGGGTATGCTGTCTTTTTTTATCTCTGTTGTGGCTTTGGGAGCTGTTCTGTATCGTTTCTACTCCCCTAGTAGCTGTCCTGGAGAAGAAACTAAGATCCGCGCGTCTTACTAAGCCACTATCTTCTCCGGAAGTCCTCCTGGATAATTCTCAAAAACCACCTCTTCGTCAAACTCCAGTGTCATCCTTCTCCGCCATGCCACCCGCCTCAGCACGATGGGAAATCTGCATACACATTTAAGATTATTATGTCTTCTTGGTAAGGCAATTTGACCTCTTTACTTTTATGTGATGATATAGACATTCTATTTTTTTTTATTGGTATTTTCAGGTTCTCATATTCCAGCCTTCTATTTTTATCTTATGTTTGCATATATGAAGAACATTTCTTGAAAACAGCATGTAGTTAGGTTTTGCTTTTTCACCCAGTCTTTACTTTTAATTGGCCCAATTACAAATAATATAATTATTGATATGGTTGGATTAAAATCTTCCATCTTATTATTGCTTTTCTATTTTCCCTTCTGCTCTTATCTCTTTTTTCCCTGCATTATTTTGGTTTAAATGAATATTTTTAATGATTCTGTTTTTCCTCTACTATTGACTTACTTGTTTTACTTCTTTTTCTTTTTTTTTTTATGGTGGTTGCCCTGTGATTTACAATATACATCTTTAACTTATTACAGTCTACTTCAAATGATAATACAACACTTCATGAATAGTATTAGAAATTTCTACCAGTTTATGTCCAATTCCTCTTTCCCATCCTTAGACCCGTTCTTGAAATATTTTGGAACATTTTCCTTCCATAAATGTGATATAAAGCACAGAATATATTGTTCTTATTTTTGCTTCCATATTATCTCATACTGTGGCTACAAATAAAGGAGAAAAGTCTTTTATATTTAACCTTAATTTTTTTTTTTTTTTACCATATCCGGTGTGCTTCATTTCTTTGTGGATATTCAATTTTGTTTGGTATTAACTTTCCCTTAACTTTTCTTGTAGTGTACCTCAACTGGCAAGAACTCTCTTAGCTTTCGTTGGTCTGAAAATGTCTTTATTTCACCTTCATCTTTGAGAGACAATTTTGCTGGATATAGAATTCTGGGTGAGCAGATCTTTCATCCAATGTATTAAAGATGACACCCCATTTCCTGTTGGCTTGCATAGTTTCTGACAAGAAGTCTGTTGAAATTCTTATCATTGTTCCACTTTACATTGTGTCTTTTTTCTCTGATTACCTTAGAAATTTTCTTCTCTTGATTTTGAGCAGTTAACAATGATGCATTTAGGTGTTTGTGTATGTATGTACATGTTTGGGTATTTATCCTGCTTAGGGTTTCAGAAGCTTCTTGGGTCTATGGTTTAGTGATTTTTGTTATTAAGGAAAGTTCTCTCAAAATATTTTCTACTCGCTTCCCTCTCACTTCTCTCACTTCCAATTACATATTTGTTAGACTACTTGATTTTGTTTCACAGCTTTTGGATGTTCATTTCTTCTATTTTTTTCTCATTCTGTTTCAGTCTGAAACATTCAGTCTGAATAATTTTGATTCAGGCTCACTAATTATTTCATTAGCTGTGTAAGTATAATAATGAGACTTCAAAGACAAACTTCATTTCTAATATTCCCTGTTTGATCAATTTCATGTGGTCATTTCTGAGTCTTGTTCTGTTATTGCTTTATCTCTTTTTTTAAAGGTGAGAAATATTTAATAACATATTTTAGTTGTGCACTTAACAGATAACATCATTTATAGCTTTAAGTCAAAATTTTAGAGCTTGAGTTTTTGTTTCTACTACTGTCCTAATGAAAGTAAATAACTCCTTGTTTATTTACCAAAACAGATACTAGTTTGAGTTCTCAGAAAAAATAAGAAATGCCACTCCTTTTTTCTCTCAGCCTTTTTAAAAGACAGGCCAAAATTCTAAAATGCTTACAAAACTAGTGTTTTTCTGCAAATAACTGTGTAGAGAACAAATCAAAGATGCAGCAACTTGGTGTTTTACCAAACTTCCTACTCTGCAGTAGACTTGACTTGGGATATGTCCTCCTAGGAACCAGCATTGACCAGCAGTTCAGAGTCAAAGTGGTTTTTCTACACCCCCATGCACCCTGCTTTGTGCCCACTTTTATGGCAAATGATCCTCTGGGGGGTAATGCTTGGCAACCTGTGCTTAAAGAGCCTCCTAGGGAGGTTTCTCCAGCTAAATGGAAATCCTTCTATAGAAAGGTGTTAGGTTCTGAAAACCTAATGAGAAGACAGCATCTCTCTCTGAATGCCTTTAGAGAGAGTTTTTATTGGGGAAAAGAAATGCATTAAATTAACTTGAAGGTCTCTTTTATTGGTAACATGAAATGTAAAGTATTTTATTTTAAAGGAAAGCAAGATGGCTTAGGTTAAGTAACAGAGTTTTCCAAAGCTGAATACATTCATTTGAAGCTCAGTTTTCTGCTTGAAATACAAAATAAATTCCTACAACTCCTAGGTGGGAATACTACTGTTTTGATGACCTGTGATTAGATGACTGATAATCCCAGTTGGTAACATCCTTTTTTTTTTTGTACTGGTGTAACAGTTTTAAAAATTGTAGAATGGATGCTTCTGTCAGCCTTACACCAGCAATTTCATTCCAAATGTCTCCTGAGAGGCATAGACCATGAAGAGGAAGCCATCTTCATCCTTCTTGCTCTCACAGACTTCAAAGGTGGGCATGGAGACTCACCATGCTATGTCTGTACACCAGCAGGAAGAAGGCCTAAGTAGTGTTCAGCTGCAAGCACCGTCTAATTATTTTCATTAGTTCACTCATGATGGCATGATCTGGCACAAGAAATTTTGTTTTTTCTAAGACAGGAAGCTGATTCTCATCCTTGTTATCTTTTTATTATCACCAGGATTTTGGTAAGATGCTGCTCTTGCATAAGTCAGACATCTTCTACTCTTTGTTTGAAGGTGTGGTACAGCCTGAAGTTCTTCTCTGATGGCATGATGGGGTAGAGAACAGCACTGTGGCAACTCTGAGGGGCCTGGCTCAGGAGGCAGTGGCAATGGAGGTTCTGGCTTTAGAGACAGCCATTTCCCTTTGCTTTATCTCTTGATAATTAACTTTTCTATTCTGTACGTGCAACATAAATTTTAACGAATGATAGCTATCATGTGGAGAAAACAGAAACTGTGGAAGACAAAATTAGGTCTGCGAGTGTGAAAACCTCTTCTATTGATGTTTGTTGTGGGAGGTTGAGTCAACCTAGTCAAGAATTGAGGTGGGTTTGGATTTTGTTGATACTGTCATTTATCAACTTTTAGTGCTCCAGGGATTTCAAATTTATTCAGAATTCACCTGCTATTGACATATATTTGAAGTGGTGCTGAGTTACTTGAGGGGCTTTCCCAGTATTTGTATTCCATTCTAAGCTTTCAGCCACCCTGCTGCATATACCAAAGGTGCTTTTTCCACACTCTTGCTCCTCCTCCAATAGCAGACACCTACTGTTTGTTACTTGGTGCTAGGCTTTGGTAATGGGGGAGGTATATTATATTATATTATAATATCTATTGTCTTGGTCCAGACTCAGTCTAAGGTAGACCCTCTGAGGCCTACTGGGGATTTCTCAATGTTATGAGTCTTTCTCCTTTTAGCATCCAAATGCTGCCTTGTACCTATTGCTGTTCTTTGGAGAGATTTTCTGCTTGTCTCCTAGCAGTAGCAAAAATATGCTTGGATTGGGATAGAATTCTTTGCCCAAGATAATTTCTCATGATTTCCCTAGGCATAGAGAAATTTTCCTCTACCTTTCTATGTAATGTTTCTTGAATCTCTTACACAGAGATTTTTGTCACTCTTTTGTGTTTCTCTAAGTGTCTGTTCTCTTGTTGCATTATACTGTGTTCAGATTGTCTACTCAAAGACTTGTTAAGATGATAGCATGTAAAACTTGTAAGGGCAGGGTTAATGATCAGCATGGGTCCAGACATATTACACTAAATACTTATTTGTTAGTGATCAAAAAATGTTTTCCTTTTCAAATTTCTTAAAGTATCCTGTTAAATCTATAAAGCATTAGGGCCCAATTATCAGGATCAAGACTCCAAAGGCTAAACCCTCCTTAGAAGGAAGAAAAATCAGTGATGTGTTATTGTATACAAATATGCATGGCCCCCTCCAGGATTTCTTCCAAGAGTCCTCAGCTAATCTAAACTTGAAAGAACTGGGTCTGGAGCCAAGGGCAATAGGAAGGGATAAATGAGTATTTAGCAAGTTCCTTTTCTTAATCCACAGGTTTTAACCTTGGGACCTGTGTATACAACTCTGAACTTTGAGTGATACAGAATCCTCTGCCTATTACTGTGTTCTAAATAAGCTATGCTTTGGTTTTCCAGGATGCACTTGTGGCTCAATGTCACTTATTCATAGTAAGTGAATTATGCACTAACTGTATCCATAAACATTTTAAATAAGCTCTTGACTTACTGATGGAAAGTTATAACATTCTCTGTTCATCATCAAGTCCATACTTCCAAAAGCTCTAGATCTACCAGTAAATTTCTATTTTCCAAATCAGGCATCCGACATTCCTTTGTAACAATGAAATGGAAGCAGGATTTCTGTTCCCTTTTGCTTTATTCCTATTGAATGACAGATCTGCAGAAGGTAGTTATGAATAAGGAATTTCAGTACCAAGAGAGAGCTTGAAGTGCTTTAAAGTGTGGCTATGCCATTCATTTTCCCAGATCATATTTGAGGCTTTATGATTTCCTTGGAGTAAATTTTCCTCCTGCTGACAATAAAAGTAATACTGTGTCTTGAAGAAAACTGCTTAAATATTACATTTAATTTGCTTACTCTACAAATAAAAAGTATTTATTCCTATGGATTAAAAATATTCACATTAGGTGCAACGGTGGCTCAGTGGCTGCCATGCCCAGACCCAGGTTCATTTCCTAATGCCTACCCATGTTAAAAAACAAAAAACAAAAACAAAAACAAAATTCACATTAATTTTCAGTTGCTCATGGTAGCAACCTGTACTATACTTCAGCACACAGAATGTGATGGCACTACTACAATGGAAGAAAGAGTCACTCAGTTAATGTTGCTATTGACTATATTCTTTTCTGGCTCCTCTTATCTAGAGTTATTCACTTTTGTGAATTTTGAGTTAAAGAGAGGTAACAACTTGCTGTTGCAATCTTCTATTTTAGACTGACAAACCTAGAAAAAATTACCATTAAATATTTCTATAAAACTTTCAGTTATTTCTTTATAGGTTTTCTATAACAAATGAAAACTGAATGGACAGAGAAAATATGTGAAGTCCTCAAAGATATAATGAGGAATGATGAGATCACTTCAAATTGCTTAGAAAAGGAAATGTCAGAATAACCGAGATGGTGAATTCTGTGACTCTGGCCTCTTGAAGAATTAGAATTCAAAGGGCAGAATGATAAGCAGTATATTCAAAGAAAGTAACCTAACCCTCTTTGACCCTCATTCTCTTTACTCCTACCTCCCCATAAACAGCCCGAGTAGGCATCAAAGACAAAATGGAGATTAACAATATCTTATTTTCAGCAGAGATTGGTTTAATCCCTCATTCCTTCCCCCCAGGACTTTGAGATTTAGCAAAATTTTTTAGATGGAAGAAAAAAAAACTGATACATAGGTATATGTATGTGTATCCACTATGGAAATAATATTTCTTAGGCTTGCATTTCTTCAGGTTCATTGGAATTCAAAGCCCATCTAAATACTTTCCTCTGGTTGACTAGGGAGATTCCTGCAATTAATTCACAAATTGCTTTCTCTTCCATATCCTATGTACCTCCTTCCTTACAAAAATTGACAGTGGTTACACTACTTCTATATGTACACATTTAACACTGTACAAGAGGTCCCAGTGATGCCCCATAGCCATGTCTAGTTCGCAAGGGATTCCTGGCAAGTCCACCCCTATGACAAAATACTTTTCCCTTCCTTTTCTCCATGGCATCCACTTGGTTTTGCTGTTTGTTGTATTAGCAGTGTAGCTTCTGCTCTCTACTACAATCTAAATTCCTGGAGTCCCTATACCATTCTCACTCAAACCAAGAGTCCCCTCTTGTTCTTCTCCAGTCAATTACTCCTTTATTCTTCAGGATGCAGAAATCTGATCTATAAGACAACCTGCAAGAACCCCATGAATCTATACAGCCCTGTCTGAAACAGCAGTGGAGTCAATTTCCATTTCAGATTGGCCCTAAAGCTACTGAGTTCTTGGCTTTACAGTTCACTTCCCAGAAGAGAGTAAATTTGGTTCCCAAAACCTTGCCTGGGAGTGCATTTCATCTTCCTCCCTGCGTCCCACTACTTGTTTTTCTTTAGGAACCTTTTTCTCCAAATATATAGATGAATAAATTCTGAGAAAGAAGAAACTAAAACAAAAACATGCTAGTTGTGGTATGCCAAGAAATGTAAGTCTGTAGATCCAGATAGACTTGGGGAATCAATCCTTATTGTTATGAATCAAGTCTCATAACAAAAATTTTATTTTCTCTTGCATCTATAAAATGGGACTAATAAACATGCTCACAAACTGATAATGCAATAAATTGAATAGGGTGCTTGACCCTTGGTGGTGTACTCAGGAAATATTTTATTTCCTTATTTTTCTGTCCCTCTTTCCTACCACCCTCAGGCCATCTATATACATGTAATTTTAATACAACTAACAGAGAGAAGCTGCATTGTCTGATCATAAACTGTGGGACCACACTTGTGTGGACATCAATCACCTTCTTCCAACTATATTCTGGTAACTAATTGCTATGATTCCTGCCCCCAATTCAGTCAATTTCTCTGGCTTTATTAAAATAAAATGTATGTGCATTTAAAAAAATTCTATATGAACACTTACTCAAAAGAGTCATTAAAGGGCTTCTTCAGAGCATCTGTATTATCTCCAAGAAAACTAGAGATTGGCGTAATTTTGTTTCCCTTTTCAGATGCTTATAAGAACTGACAGAAAACCTTCGCTATAACCAAAGTTTACATCTCCCTTGATATTTTCATTTTCTCAACTATTTATTGAGAGAATTCTGGCTTAAGTTAGAAAAGTAATTGGCAATCACCAAGCACTTCATTTTAGGATGTCACAAACTATCAAAAAATGAACTTTTGAATGTGATTTCAAATTACCCCTCTTTGGCCCTATTATATCTGATAATTGAACTGTCACTTCCTTGTTTTATTCATTATGATAATGGATGTATTTAGTAAATGTATGCAAAGCCTAGAAAGTGAGGGCATGGCTTGTTAGGAAGACAATTTGATAGGCCATGGATTTGAACATTTGGAAGACAACAGCCAAAATCTGAAACCTGTTTAGGTAGACATCTGCATTGAGACAGAAATTATAACTTTTTACTATCTCTGGAGCAAATGAAATCACTTCTTTACCTTATCTCCAAATACATCTTGGGCTAATAAAACATTTTAAAATACATTCAAAACAACTTCTCCTTCTCCTTTTGCCTCTTCTCCTCCCCACATACATACTACTTCTACCTCCTTGTATTAGTTTGTTAAGCTGCCAGAATGCAATATACCAGAAATGGAGCTGCTTTTAAAAAGGGACTTCAATGAGTTACAAGTTTAAGTTCTAAGGAAGTGAAAGTGTCCAAATTAAGGCAACAAAAAGAGTTTACCTTCACTTAAGAAAGGCTGATGGCTTTTCTGAAAATCTCTATCAGTTGGGAAGGCACATGGCTGGCATCTGCTGGTCCTTTTCTCCTGGTCTCTGTTGCTTCCAGCCTCTGTTCCTGTGGGGGTTCTTCACTTCAGTTTTCCAGGGCTGGCTTTCATCTCTTGGCTTCCCTTGGCTCTCCCCAGGTTCTGGCCTGCTTAACATCTCATGAGAAACCACATGGCAATGTCTGCTGGGTTCTAAGCATCTCCAAACATCCATGTCTTTGTTCTCCAAGTGCCAGCATCTGTGTTAGCTTTGCTTTCCAAAATATTTCCTCTTATAAAGGACTCCAGTAAACTAATCTAGACCCACCTGAAATGAGTGGAGTCACATTTCCATTTAATCAAAAAGTCACACCCAGAACTGGGTACCCTATATCTCTACAGAGATAATCTAATCAAAAGTCTCTATCTACAATATTGAATCAGGATTAAAAGAAATGGCTGCCCCCCTCCCTTCCCCATGACAGAATCAGGATCAAAACATGGTTTTTCTGGGGCACATAATAGTTTCAAACTTGCACACTCCTCTTCTGACTTTTTGCTCTATAACCATGTAGAATAGATTGCTAATTGCCTCTAATTTCTTGTGTTTTCCTTAGTGACAAAATCCCAATTTTACAGGAGGTAATGAATCCATCTAAAATATTTCATTTTCCACTAGTTCTGGTCAATTAGGTGTTGAAAGATGTGTGTGTGGGGGGGCACAGAATTTCTGGGAATGTTGCTTAAAAGAAGCTGATCAAGAGCTTCTTGAACTGTGGACAAGATAAAATGAATTTTGGCAGCAAATTTGGACCATGAGGCTAAAAGTCACAAGCTAGGAGGAAGAACAGAGACCTGTCACCACACAAACAAAACAAAAATCACTGTGGTCAATTAAAGCTGCAAAACATTTCTATCTATCATATACATAGCTAATGTGAATACCCACTGGCCATAGGAGAAAACTAAAAAACCTGTGATTGGTATAGAAAAGAAAACTTGCAAATTAAAAGCATAATGAGATACCACTTCACAGTCACAAGGATGGCTACTATTTTTAAAATGGAAAGTAAGTTTTGGAGAGGATGCAGAGAAACTGGAACTTGAGTGCATTGTTGGGAGGAATGTAAATGGTGCAGCCATCATGGAAAACAATATAGCAGTTCGTCAAAGAGTTAAACATATAATGACCCAGCAATCTCACTTGTAGGCAAAGACCCAAAGAAAGTGATAAGAGAGTCACAAACAGGTACTTGCATGCCAGCGTTGACAGCATCATTATTCACAATAGCCAAAAGCTGGAAACAACTCAAGTGTCCATCCACAGATGAATCGGTAAACAAAATAGAAACTGCTTTTACGCAGACTGGGCTAAGGAACTCAGAAACATTTCTTAGAGCAGAAAGAGTATGCAAATGCTTTTGCATTTCTGGCAAACCTTCTTTTCATTTGTGTGTTTTTATTGTGAAATATAACATATATATATATATATAAAGCTATAAATTTCCAAGTACACTTTAACAAGTAGCTATAGAACAGATTTTAAAATTTGGTAACAGTTACAGTTCCACCATTTTTCATTTTTATACTATCTGCTCCAAGACACTGGAGACCAACTGAAATATCAATACAATGATTCAGTAGTGATCCTCATCTGTCAAATTTCACCCTCAGCCACACTCCTCCTTCTCTTTAAATGGAATATACGGATAAAAACAATAAATGGCAAACCTTCTTATATATTCAATTCGATAGTTTTGTTTTAAATAGGAAAAGTTAAAAAAAATGTGAATTTTTCATCAAAATCTACTATGTGGAAATGCAGATATACAGAAAGTGTTTGATGATTTGTTTTGTAATATAAGGAATGATAAGATATTTTGTAGAGAATGTGATATTTAAAATTTTTATTTGGATTTTCTAATTATTCCATGTTTTTTTCCTGTAGAATTTAAGTTTAAAACTATCTCCTATAAAAAGTGCTTTTACAAGATAAATTATCTTAACAATGCTAAATACAGTATAAGAATCAAGAAGCTAGATATTTTAAACTATACAGAACAGTTAAATTCATTCTAACTAAATTTAAACAAACTCAAAATGCATAAATCTAAATTTATACAAAGAAGCAATTAAGAAGAGATTATTTACTTCAACTAGGATTTTCTTAATTTGCTAGAGTTTCCCTTACAGTTTTGCTCCAGACAGTAACCCAACAATCCATTTAAAATACATTTGGACTAATAAAACAGTTTTACATACCTATTTGGCAAACATAAAGAAGATATCCAACATTCATATGCTTGTATGAAACATTTGATATGGGAACAATCCCAAGGAAAACTGGCAGTGTAGAGACATTTATGAACATCATTCATTTTTCCACGTGGAACTGATGGTGAGATTTGTAGATGAAGGTTATATATCAAAAACATTTAGTATGAACAAAAGCACAAAACAGGGCTACTTATTTTGCTATTACTTATTACGTACTTTTGGTAGTGTACTCGATTGCTTCAAAGACTGTAAATTCAGGTATTTACACTGAATTTAGGTTGTAGAAGGCTCTGGTCATTCTGTGATGCTTTTTTTTTTTTTTTTTTTTTTTTTTTTTTTTTTTTTTAAGGAAAGACAGAGAGAAGGAAGGAAGGATAGAAGGAAGGAAGGAAGGAAGAAAGGGAAACATTTTTAAACATTTTCCTGTTTTTTTTATTGTATTCTGTTTCTCCGTTTTTGTTACATGGGCTGGGGCCGGGAATCGAACCGAGGTCCTCCGGCATAGCAGGCAAGCACTTTGCCCGCTGAGCCACCGCGGCCCGCCCTCTGTGATGCTTTTTAATAGCAGATGTGAACCACCAACTACTTTCGGCTCCTGTGGCCCATAATCAGAATGATGGACAAGAATCTGTAGATCACACTGCCAAAGGGCACCTAACTTGGGCCTGACCATGCATTTGTGGCTTTGCTTTCAGATTCCTCATTAAAATAATAAAATTGTGCATGGCAGATAGAACTAATTGTTTAGCCTACTTCATCTCCACCTTCCTCACTAACAAGAGACTGACTATGTTAAATTATTACATGCCTTAGTTTGCCAGGGCTTCTACAACAAATATCACAAACTGTTCTGTCTTAAACTACAGGTATTTATTGTCTCATTATTTTGGAGGCTAGAAGTATAACACCAAGGTCATGTTTTCTCTGAAGTCTGTAGCATTCTGGTGGTGGCTCAATCTCTTTCTCTGTCTCATGGCAATCTTTCTGTTTCTCCCTCTGGTTTCTAAGGAATAACTGTGTCTGGATTTCCTCTCTTATAAGGATGTTAGCCATATTGGCTTAAGGCCCACCCTTATTCAGTCTAGGCACACCTCAAATATTAACATCTCCAAAGGTCCTATTTACAAATGGGTTCACACCTACAGGACTCTGGGTTAGGACTTGTGCCTGTCTTTCAATCCTTAATACCATATAACCCAGGGAAAGATGATCGTATCCACAATTCGGAGTAAATTCCAATTTGTCTAATCTAATCATGGTGATACTATTTTCCTTGCCTTTGATTGTTTAGAGTTGGACAGAAGACCCAGATGATGTCAATGAGGCACCTAGAGGGGATTCTGAAAAATATTTTCTAGCTCTCAATAAGGAGACACTGGAGACATGCTTTTTTGTCCCCTTGCTATACCAAGACTGGATCTCACATGTTGAAATTCTGCCACTAGCTTACAATAATGAAGGGAGCCCATGTGAGGGCAAAGATAAAACAATGAGGATGGCAAAGCAGAGGAAAAAAATTCTCTGATGACAGTTCTTAATGAGTGTAATTCACCTAGAGTTGCTCTAGATTTAGACCTTTTGTTTTGAGAGACAATGTACATTTCCTTAATTTTAGAGCCAATTTGAGATGGCTAAATGCATCAGAGCTGTGGGGTTTTTTTAATATCAAATTTATTCCAATATTATGTTTCATTTTTAAATTGTAGCTGTTGGACAATTTTTTCTAAATTAAATTTTATATAATAAATTTTACAAAATTATTTACAAAAATAATAAATGAAAAAAGTTCCTGCATTTACAAAAGCCATGTTTAATAGTAAAAATTCCATTTATACTACTTAATGAGAAATATTCCTTAATTGTTTACTTCTAAATGTAACGTTCTCATTTTAAAACAATTTATCTGTTTTCACCCTAATTATTCCTAGGCCCAATAAAATTTTTCCAAGCTTTATTTACCACTTATGAAGTATGACAACTATGCATTTTAAGAGAAATTTGAAATTTTAATTTTCACCTTAAAACTGTTTGATAAAAAAGTAAATGACATCAGTACCACATGAGTTAAACAAAAAAATGGTGCAAAAAAAGTGGTATCTATATAATAAGAAACTACCTGATAAGAATTTTAACTATTTTACATTTCTACTTAGCACAAGCAAAAATAAATAGGTTCCACGCGGGCCATGGTGGCTCAGGAGGCAGAGTTCTCACCTGCCATGCCAGAGACCTGGGTTTGATTCCCAGTGCCTGCCCATCTAAAAATAAATAAATAAACAAATAGGTTCCAAGGCACTACAAATGTTTGGCATTTGTACTGCAAGCTTTAAATTATAATTTTATTCTGCTCAACAAGTCATCTCTAAGAACAAGGCTGTGCTCATAAATACAAAAATTACTATATCTAGCAGGCAATATTCTACTAGTCAAGACAAGAGGAAAACTAGATTAAAAAAAAGTACAGAATGCCTGATAATTATATTATCAATATAAAAGCTAAAAATCAGAAAACCTATACAGAAGATGAAGTATTAATTGATTAACATTATTTTGCTTTGAGAAAGCCAGAAATAAAAATATTCAACTGTCATGGTCAGGTTCATGTGTCAACTTGGCCAGGTGGTGGTACCTGTGTCTGGCTGGGCAAGTGCTGGCCTGTCTGTTGCTATGAGGACAGTTCATAGAATTAAATCATGATCACGTTGGCTGCATCCATAGCTGATTCCATTTGTAATCAGCCAAGGGGAGTGTTTTCTGCAATGAATGACATTTAATCTAATCAATGGAAGGCTTTTAAGGAGGATTCAGAAGAGACAGCCTCTCTTCTCTTCCTGCTTCAGCCGGTGAGCCTCTCCTGTGGAGTTTGTCCAGACCTTCCATTGGAGCCATCAGTTTCACAGCCTGCTCTAAAGATTTTGGACTCTACATTCCCACAGTTACATGAGACACTTATAAATTTTATATTTATGGATATTTCCTGTTGATTCTGTTTCTCTAGAGAACCCTAGTTAATACACCAAGAAATAAGTTAATATGACAAAAAAATGTGGTTAATATACAGTATCTTTTTTAAGCGCAAATACACTTTTCATCTCAGAGAGGACAATTCTGACTTTTACATTCTTTGTCCAGAATAGGACCCCAATTTAAGCTATTATTTGAATAGAGTTCTTACTCTAACGTCATTCCTTTCTTCCTAGGATATTTTTATTTTAGTTGATATGCAAATGACTAAGTCAGTTATAAAGATTTTGTGGCATAATAAATGCTCAATTATCCAACAACGTGCAGATAACAACAAATTACTATATTCAAGCTTAAAGTTACTACAGTAATGAGGTCATAACTAGCATGATTCTTCCATATGGCTAGACTTCATTTACTATATAATACTGTCATAAAATCCCAAGAAGAAACCTTAGTAAATCCTTCCAAAGTTGCATTATTTTCCAAATGATTTCTCCCTGGTTTCAGAGCCTCTTTTCTTCAATTCTTTTTTCAGTCATTTGGCTTTTGCAATATTTTCTTCATGTTTCTGTTTCTTCTGCTTCTTTTCTCTGGCCTCCATCATCTTGATCAATTTCCACAACAGTACAGCATTTGCTAGGAACAGTGGAGTAAGGGCCAAAATCATTGCCATAAGGAAGCCATTTGGGTCCTTTGCAACCCATTCCACATCATACTCACCCAAGCCTTTATATTAAACATCTTTGTAGTGGTCTTAGAAAAACTTAGCTTTGAATCATGATCTCTTTGTCCTGAGATTATTAGAGAGCCAATCACAACTTCAGATGACCCTTGGTTGTCGTCTTCTTTAGTTCTACCAGACACTTCTGAGAGAAGGTTTCAATTCCCACAGTGGGCCCAGGGGGAGCTGGGCAATGAGCTCATGCCCATGGCAGTGATGACATACCAGCCTCCCCTCACTCTGCTCAGGTCGGAGCTACAGACCCCTATACCCTGGAAGAGTGTTATAAATATGAACACAATTGGAGGAAATGAAAAACTAGGTTTAGAAAAAATTTTGGGATATGAATGCCTAGCAAGCAAGAAGGTGTGAGTGTTGCAGACTAAGAAAACTTACTGGCTGATCTAAGTATTTTTTTTTTAGTGTTGCCATGTAATGTCAATCCAGGTGGCCTTGACAGGATGTAAAATCTCAAGTCATGGAACAGAGCCACAAATTAAAAAACCCTTTCCTATCTATACTTATATTTTGTTTCCTTTCTAGTCCAATGTCCCCAAGATTCATTCCCACACATGGTTCTCTGATTCCTATCAGTACAACTTGGCGAGACCCCCAACTCTTTCAGCAAATAGGCTATTTATTCTCAGAACAGGGACAGTTTCTCTTCTTGGCTTGTGCTGAGCCCTGACCGTACTTACTGGCATAGATACAATGAGGAAATGTGGACCAGATCTGAAAAAGGGCAAGCATTGTTTTATATGGCATCAGACTTAGGTAAGGTCTTCTCAGGGTATCCAGATATGGGGAAGCTGGTCTTCTCTAGCAAGGGACAGGGGAATGCCTCTGCTAGCCCAGTGGTCACAGCCACATAAATGTACTTTTATCAGGTCCCAAGAATCTACCCTTCCCCTATTAAGGCCCCTATTAGAACAGAAAGCTTATCAAGCTGCCTAGTCAGTGTCTTTACAGCTGTGCCATCCTTTCAATTAACTCCTGGGTCAGATTTTTACTGTGAAAGGTGAGAGTCTCTTAAATGCCCTTGCGGAGGGTTTCTGGTTTCTGGTATTCATAGCATGCCCTGAGTTGTAGATTGATCTGGGCCCATCATTTCTTTCTTTGTGGATTCCACGACAGATAACAGAAACTTGCTAATGCTCAATCCTTTTAATCTCTTTTGCTCTCATCCTGTTCAATTGCTAGAGCCACCAGATAAGCCAATCTTTCCCCTTCCACTTATACCTCAATACAATCCATCTGGGCATGCTAAAGGCAATCCCACTTACTATTAGCACCGCCATATTTGTTCTTAATGGTGATAAGTAATCTGGTTACAGAATTTCACCCTTGGAGTCTACTTTCTAGGTTCAATTCTGGTACTAACTTTGCATGAGGTCCCTGAAAAGTAGAATCTGAGCCAAATTGCTGGGTAAGAGTAATTTATTTGGCAAATAATACTAGAAAGCAGGAGAAAGGGAAAAGGAAGAATGAGGCAAGTAATGAGGACAAGCTACATAAGGGGTCATTCTGTAGGTTGCTTCAGAGGGCAATGAGGATTTGATTCCACTGAGACCTCCTGAGAAGTAAGGAATGATTTTGGACATTTTAAGTTTAAATGGCCTAGTCTGAAGAAGCCTAAATGTTTCTACCTCTTACTATTATTTGAGTTATCCAATTGACAAATTAGGCAATTAGAAAAATTAGACAATTCGCTACCTCTAAAAGTTATCTTGCTTCTTCTTTCATCTGTGCTTTGTTTATGATGTTTCCCATTTGAAATGCCATTTCTTATTTTTATCTTATTATATTCCAGACAACCTTTATAAAACTTCTTTTTTAAAAAAATGGTTTTTTTACAAGATTTTATTGTAAAAAAACACACACACATTTTCATCATAACCTATACTATGTGTGTATGTGTGTGTGTGTGTGTGTGTGTGTGTTTATTTTGAGACTATAGTTTTAGGAAGTGATACTTATTACCCGTAGTGATGGTTTGAAGCTGTATGCACCCAAGAAGAGATCATGTTCTTTTAACCCATCCCTGTGGGTGCAGACCTACTGTAGGTAGGACCTTTTGATTAGGTTATTTCAACTGAGATATGACCCACCTCAATCAAGGTGGATCTTGATCCTCTTAAAAGTCTTTTATAAGAGGATAAAAGATAGAAAAAAAAAAGTCCCCAAGAAGCTAAGAGAGACAGAAGCTAAAAGAGAAGACACAAAAAGACAGAGAGGGAGCCACTGAAACAAGAAGTTGGAAGCAGTGAAACCCAGGAAAGAAGGAAAAGACTAGCAGATGTCACCAGGTGCCTGACCATGTGACAGAGAAGCTGAGGCTTGCTGGTAGCCAGTCTTCAGGGACAAGGAATTTTCCTGTGATGCCTTAATTTAGACACTTCGAATTCTAAGACCTTAGCCTAATAAATCTCCAGTTGAAAGCCAGTCCATTTCTGGTATATTGCATTTTGTCAGCGTTAGCTAATTTAAACATCTATGATGCCCTCTGACATTTTCTTTTCAATTCAATCTGATCATTTAAAATGATGCACACACCCAATAAGTTGATTTCCTCTCCACAGATGGGTCATGACCTACAGTTTAAAATTCACTTTAAGAGTCATGTTAAATGCCACCTGTCCTCCTTCCTCCAAGGCAGCTTCTTCCTACAGAAGCACATTCTACCTCTCTTAGGGTACTTACCATAGTCTACTTTTTCTCAATGATATTCACTTGTCTTTCTTATCCACCTGCTTCCTTAGAAGTTCCATTATGGCAAATAATGATTATCTTTCATATTGTGGAAACAGAGTTGGTTTTCAAATATGTCTGGAATCAAATGGTGTTGAAAGACGTATTCTCTAGTTCTCTGTGTGGCACAGCCTTACCTTAGCACCAGCTGCTTCCTTCTTTCAGAAAGCATAGCTGGTACTACATGATGATGGCTCTGCATCATGGGGCTCACATTTAACTTGCAGTGAATAAGAAGGAGCAAATTTATAAACCCACAGACCATCTGAATTTTGGAGCTGGAAGAAAAAGGTAATTAAAGATAAGTGAAAAGGGTAAAATCGTTTTTAACTTCTGACCCATGGTTAATTTGCTATTAAATTTATAATGCTAGTGTACCAAGGTGATTCATTTAAGAAAGCCAAATCACCAATTGCCTTGCCCTTCCCCAGGTGGTCTTTTGTCCTTAAAGTCTCTGCATTCCAGGGGTAAAGATAAGTCTTTTTATGTATTTGGTGGCAGAAGGGGGGAAATTTTGGATAGATCTGTTGTTGCCCAGAAGAAGATCTCTAAAGAGGCTTCTGTTTTTAAAGGCATGGATGCATTTAAGTGATTAAGCTAGATTTATTCAAAGGCAGAGGAGATTTGATTGTGGGGAAGGGAATCTGAGGGGGTCACATTTGAGCTCCCATAACTGAGAAGGGGGTAAGGAATGTTCCTGCCCAAAAGTAGCTCTGCCGAGGAGGGTGTACTCTGGAAGGGGGTGTCTGATTGGTGGCCAGAGAGTTCTTTGCAGTAAGCTTTGAATTCTTGGCCAGAAGCCTCCTGTATTCAAACTTGGAAGAAACCTTTAGTGCTGCTTCTGGCATTAGCCAGATCACATGGACTCAAACACAAATCCCAGCACTGGCAGCCAGGGGCCATCATGTTTTGCAGGATATCTCAGAACATGATGCAAGTTCCAGGGTTCACATACAATAAAAGGGGTGCGGATGAAGCCTTGAAAACTGTCTAACATTGAAAATTCACCAACCTTTGGGTTTGGAGACTTCAGACAATATTTTAGAAATGGACGTTAGCTAATCTAAGTCCATGATCAATCCATTTCTGTTATAGAAGACTTTGTGCTTTAGAGATATTTTGGCTCAATATACTCATTTTTTTTCTATTTTAATAAAGTAAATCAGATAAAATAAATTGTGCTGTCATCAATGTTAAGCACCAAACCAATATTGCCTTGTAGAATTCAATGCATCTACTCATGAGAGGTTACTGTACTTTTCTGGTAAGAAATACTTGTATTATAAATCCTCATATCTGAAGTAAATATATTGACTCTTTACTTATACAATTACTATAATTGCATAAAACCAAGTAGGTAAATCTCTTCTGTAGCTGGCCTTGGGAAATGGACTATAACAGAAAATAGCACACTATTACTTGTCTTAACCTAAAACAACAATAAGAAACCCTTGTCTTTCTCTTCTAGCTGCTTCCCTCTTCTCTCCTTTTCTTTACACAAAAACTATTCAAAAGAATATTCCATAATCCTCGTCTCTTTCACTGCACCTAACCTGCTCATATCAAGGTCATTAATGACCTCCATTGCTCAGTCTAGTGACCAGTTATCTATCTTTGTTTTGCTTGACCTATGGGCAGCACTTAATTCAGAAAACAACCTCTCCTAATTGATACACTATCTTCACTTGGCTTCCAGACTCCATCCACATCTGTTTTTTCTCTTATGTCTCTAAAATTCTCTGCTGGTTCTTTCTTACCTCTCCAGCCTCTAAATGCTAGAATGTCCAGGTTTCAATTTTAGTCCTTTAGTTGTCTCTACCTATACTCATTTCCTTGGTAATCTCATGTTAGCATTATGACTTAAAATTTCATAGAAATGCTGACGACTCCCAAATATCTTTCTTCAGTCGTCCTCTCCTCTGAACTCCAGATTTTAATTCTACTGCCTTTGCAACATCTCCAGTTGGATGGTCAATGGGCTTCACAAATAAATATGGGCTGATAAATTAAGGAATGAGTAAACTTCTTTATTATCTGAACATTGCCAAGTCACAGTCCATGTAGAAGACTAAAGCTTCCAGTGTCGGTCTTGCATAGTTTATTATATATTTGTTTTCTGATTTTTCTTCCTCTGACCTCTATGTAGATGTTATGGTGGTGATATTAAAATAAATGATTAGTAGGCTGTGTGAGTCAAATTTTGGATAACATATCATTCAATCAATTCAACAAAAATTTAGTAAATGCTCCAAGTAAGGGATTAAGAATTTATTCTTATTTTTTTTTAAAAAAAGGGGAAATGCTGTTCTAGACACTGGAGATTCAAAAGACAATCAAATAGCTACTCTCATGACACTTGCATTATAGTGGAAGGAGAGGGAAAAACATTCAATAAAAGCAAATAATTACAGTATGCTAAGTGTCACAAGAGTGGTGAAAAATAATAAAAGGCATGGTGAGCAGAGTGAAGTGGCATCTGTTTTAGATATGATGATCACAAAAGGCCTGTGCAAGGGGGTGAGGTTTAGCAATGTCCTGAAAAGTGTGAGGGAAAGAGCCTACCTCATTCTAGGGAAAGAGTTTTCCAGAGAACAAGGGCAATGTAAAGTCTCTCAGAAGTGGGGCTACTTAGTGTGTTGTAAAGCTTGATTGCTGTCAGACTCTGTTTCCCTCTCACTTCCTCCTGTGTATTCTAAAAGAGGGAGATCTTTGCAAAAGTGTCCAGCAAGTATATGAAATTATCTAATTTTGGTTTAAAGAAGATTATATCATTTACATACTATATTCTTTTGTGTCAAAAGAAATCAGTTATTTACCTACATAAGATTGGGAACACAAAATGACAGCCCAAGCCATCTTAATGGAAACATCAATCAAACACAGTATGATATTGTCTGTGGATACACAGTGCTGTAGATGAGTATGAATACAAATATGCAGGTCCATTTCCATTTCTATAAAAAGCTCAGCACAAGTTGTTTTCTTGAAGGTAGCACATTTGTCACAGTGCGTTTATGACCACTACAATGGTATTTAGCTGTGGATTTGGACAGGTTCTTGTTTTCCTTTCTCCTTTCAAGAACAATTTAAATTAACCTAATCAGAACATTATGATATATCCTTCCCTCTGCACAAAGTATCCTATTTTTATATTATTTAATTTTGAGTGGCATTCTCTGGCTAGTATTCTTTCAATATTTAAATATCCTTGCATTGTAGCATGATGTTTATCAGTTACTTTGGGATTTTGGAGATTATTGCTGAAGAAACAAGTAGCTATATAATTTTGCTGGAAAAAACTTGCCCTCATCTTCTTGAGAAACTCATTTTCTTAATCAAAGTATGCAGGAGAGGAAGAGGTATAAAGTTCCTTGCCAGGCAATGAGGTTAGGCAAATGATACCAAGAAACCAGTGGTTTGAAACATGGTCGATCCAAGTAGCTAAGTTTCTTATATAAAGATTTTTAAAAAGAGATTTACTGTCCTAGAAAAGATAGGCTAATTGGAATAAGAGAGTTTAACTTGTTGATTATCTATAAAACAGTCTTTGTTTCTTGAATTCCTGGTTTGACTGTTACAGATGGTTTTGATTATTTCTTTGGCTCCTTATTTCTTGCTTTATTTTATGCCTAAATAAAAATAACCTGTAAATTATTTCTTCTTGGTATTTTATGCTGCAGGATGTCAGAAAACATAAGTAAGTACACTGTTACCAAAATGTTCTTTATGTATCATCTGTTGAGTTATTGGTTAAGACAGCTCTCAGTAACCTTAGTGATAACAACTAAAATCCTACACATTTTAGAAGTCAGGGAAGTGATAACTATGACTATCCAGTAGAATCCCAAATCATAAAAAGTATACTATAACAAATAGGAGGTAGAAGTGTATTTTAGAAAGTTAATACTGAGCATAGTAAGTTTAACTATATAGGCCCTCTAATTTACATCTTTATAATAATAAAAGCCCAATTCACAGAGAACAACAAAACAGTTTTGCTTCTGTAAATGTGTATTTATGGCCAAATCAATGGATTCGTAGGCAACTCTTTCTTGATTAATAAGTTGATGTCATGCTACTTTCTGGGTTCTGAAAACAGGGCAGTGAATTGTGTACAGTAATTAGGTAATAAATCTAGGAAATGTTTAAGTTGTATACCTGGCAATTAGATATATCTACTAATAACATCTTATTTGCTAGGATCTACTGTAGCATTATAATTTAATTGCCACAGTGGTGAAATTTTATATGAATAACAGAAGATTAAATAGGAAGAAAAATAAACAAAAGAATGCAGTGAGAACAATTATTTAAATATACCAGCAATAATCAATTTGAACTTGAAATTAAAACACAGCACCATTTATATTAGCACCCCCAAAATGAAATACTAGGCATAAATCTAAAAAAATATGTATACGATCTATATAAGAAAATCTACAAAACTCTGATGAAACAAACCAATCACGATGTAAGTAAACAGAGATTCTGTATTCATGGATAGGAAGATTTAATTTTAAAATATTGATTCTTCCCAATTCGATCTATGAATGTGATGCAGTCCCAATCAAAATCCCAGAAAGTTATTTTGTGGATATCTACAAACTGATTCTAAAGTTTATATGGGAAGGCAGAAGTCTGAGAATAGCCAACAAAATACTGAAGAAGAATGAAGTTGGAGGACTGACACTATTTGACTTCACAACTTACTATACAACTACAGTGATCAAGACAGTGTGGTACTGGCGAAAGAACAGACAAACAGATCGGTGGAAGAGAGTAGAGAGCCCAGCAACGCCTTCGTCTTTTCCCCTATGACGAAGGAAAAGAGGTGATTCAATAGAGAAAGGACAATCTTTTCAACAAATAGTGCTGGAACAACTGAGCATCTACATGTAAAAAAAAAAATGAATCTAGACACAGACATTACACCTTTCACAAAGATTAATTTAAAATGGATCATAGATCTAAATGTAAAATGCAAAGCTACACAATTTCTAAATTATAACATAAAAGAAAATCGAGATGATCCTGTGTTTGGGGATGACTTTTTAGATACAACAACAAACACATGACTGATACACTGGACTTCATTAAAATTGATACATAGGTTGTTCCAGATTTTCTCCCCATTCTGCCTGCTCAAAGGTGTTCTAACTTTGCCTGGTTCAATTTCCCATTATTTTTCACTTTTCATGGAAAATTTTGCCATTCTTTTGATGGAATCTGTACGAAATGTGGGAAGGGAGGAACCAAAGGATAAAGGTACTGTGAGCAGGACTGGGGAATGACTTTACTTCTATAACTTTCTCAGCTTTAATTCCATGATGCATCCCCTTCAATTCACTAATCCCTCTCTATTGTACATATTGACCTGACCATACTCCAACTCTGGTTCATCCAATCTGTTCCAGATTTGAGCTGTGCCTAACATAATAATAACAACATACCCATTGTGATGGTTGGGTTCATGTGTCAACGTGGCCAGGTAATGGTGCCCAGTTGTCTTGTTAGGGAAGCACTGGCCTAACCATTGCTGCAAGGATATTCTATGGCTGGTTGATAAACTAGAAGGCTGGTTTATTAAATCATCAGTCAGTAGACTGAATCTGTGACTGACTATGGCTTTTTTTTGTGCCTGCCCTACAGATTTTGGGCACTTTGTGTTCCTGTGGTTGTGTGAGATACCTTTCTTTATAAATCTCATATTTACAGGTACTTCTTGTTGGTGCTGTTTTTCTAGAGAACCCTGATTAACAGCTTGATACTGGGAGTGGTTCTGGAGAAACAGAATCTTAAAAATGGGTTTTTGCAATTGGTTTTCTACTCTGATTAGACTCAAAGGCACTAATGACTCTATTTCTAATAATCAAGATGGCACTGACAGTCCCTGGTGTAAGCTGGCAATAGAGATAGGCAACATATCACCATCTCATTTTGCTAACTGTACACTTATCGAAGGTAAAGCTGTAGGTGACTGTTTTTTGACACCTTAATGGAATTTTGTGGAGTTAGAGGCATAATTATGTTGGCTGGCTTTTCTTAGATATAGCAGATACAGTTATTAAGGAAAGGGATGAGGTGAAGGCTTCAAATTTGCAACTTAAATGTTTATGAAAGATGTCAAAGTTTCTATGTGTGCTCTGAAACAAAATCTTATTTCCTATGGTCACAGACTTGAGATCTCTGAAAACCAGACTGAGAGCCTCATTATGTGAGTAGCAGATTCACAATATAAACTAAAATTTTAATCTTGCAGGTTGTGTGCTGTTAAAGTAAGGGCTTTGATTGGAAAAAATGGGATTCTGAAACTTGGGATGGGTACATATGGGTGGATAATGATGGCAGTGGGAATCTGGAAACCCTGGATTCTGCTGAGTCTTTATCAGATAGACCTGTAATGGTCTGTCCTGAGGAAATAGCCACCTCATCTCCAGCCTGCCTTGAGGAAACAGCTTCCCTGCCTCCAGTCCAACCTGAGGAATCTGCCATCCAACCTCCACCAAAAGAGATCAATGTTTCACCACCTGTTAAATCTGTCACCACTCTCCCTGGGGAAACAGCCCTCACTTCTCCTTCTGGAGCAATTAATCCTGTTTCACCAGATGAAACTGCAAAAGAGTACTCTGAGGTAACTGGCTTGAAAGACACTTCTAATTCTTTCATGAACCCCCACACCACCCCTCTGTTCTTCAAGATTTTACAACTAAAGTCTCAATAAGTCCTGAAAGGTGAGGTACAAAGATGGCCCATGAGGAGCTATGCTAGCTCCAAAAGAACTGCATGAGTTTTTCAATCTATATAGACAGAAATCAGGGGAATGTGTGTGGGAATGGATATTAAGGGTGTGGAACAATGGTGGAAGGAATATGATGTTGAATCAAGCTGAATTTATTGATATGGGTTCACTAAGCAGAGATTCTGCATTTAATACTGTAGCTTGAAGGGTTAGAAAGAGCATTAACTGGGTGGTTGGCTGAAAGATGGATCAAAAGGTGGCTGACATTACTTGAGGTCACAATGCCAGAACTTTTCTGGTATAATGTAGGAAAGGGAATCAAAAGCTTAGAGAATGTTATGGTCAGGGACATGTGCCAACTTGGCTGAGTTGTGATGCCTAGTTTGTCTGGTTGGGCAAGTGCTGGCCTGTCTGTTGCAATGAGGACATTTCATAGAATTAGATCATGATCACGTCAGCTGTATCCACAGCTGATTCCATTTGTAATCAGCCAAAGGGGAGTGTCTTCTACAACGAGTGATGCTTAATCTAATCACAGGAAGCCTTTTAAGGAGGATTCAGAGGAGACAAGTCCCATTCCTGCTTCGGCTGGTGAGCCTCTCCTGTGGAGTTCATCCAGACCATCCATCAGAGTCGTCGGCTTCACAGCCTGCCCTGTGGATTTTGGACACTGCATTCCTGCGGTGACGTGAGACACTTTTATAAATTTTATATTTGCAAGTATTCCCTGTTGATTCTGTTTCTCTAGAGAACCCTAACTAATACAGAGAAATTGGAATATTCTAGTGGATTTATCATGGAAGACCTGTTCACACATCCCAGCAATGTCCAGAGAACACAACTTCTACCAGGACTTTGATGAATAAATTTATGAGACTAGCTCCATCATCCCTGAAGAGCGCCATAATAGCCTCTTTCTGCAGGTCAGATATGACTGTGGGAACTGCTATCACTGAGATGGAATCCTTAAACAAAATGGGGATGATCAGATTCCGGGTTGACAGAAGCCCTGTGGCAACAGTTAATCACCATAGACAGGTGGGTATGGCCACCATAATGGACAGAAGACTCAAAGCAGCAGTCAAAATAACCTGAAACACAGAGACTTATTGCATTGGCTGGTAGATCATGGGGTATCTAGAAATAAAATAGATGGGTAGTCTACTAAATTCTTGTTTGAGCTGTATAAACAGAAGAGTTCTAGGTCAACTGAACAGAAGTCTTACTTCAATTAAAAAAACAGAGTCATGGCTCCTTAATCAGTTTCCAGACTTGAGACAGTTTATAGACCCATAACCCCTCGAATGAGGGGAGGGCAGGGTACCCTTGGAGAAGGACCCTGTTACGCTGTCCAAAATTTATACTGGTAACCTTCTTCCTTGCCTTCTCCAAGGAGACCTATGGCTTTTTACCAGGGTAACTGTGCACTAGGGAAAAGGAAATGATCAGATATTTCATGGATTACTAGACATTGGCTCAGAAGTGACACTAATTCCAGGAGGCCCAAATGTCACTCTGGTCCAACAGTCAGAGTACGGGCTTATGGACGTCAGGTGATCAATGAAATTTTAGCTCAGGTCCATCTCACAGTGGATCCAGAAGGTCTCCAGATCCACTCTGTGGCTATTTCCCTAGTTCTGGAATGGATAATTGGAATTTGTATATTAGCAACTCTGGCAGAATCCCCACACTGCTTCTCTGACTCATGGAGTGATGGCTATTATCATAGGAAAGACCAAGTGGAAGCCACTAGAACTGACTCTAAACAGAAAAATAGTAAATCAGAAGCAATACCAAATTCCTGGAGGGATTGCAGAGATTAGTGCCACTTGTAAGTCCTTGAAAGAGGCAGGGATGGTGATTCCCACTACATTCCCATTCAACTCTCCTATTTGGCCTGTGCAGAAATGGGTCTTGGAGGATGACAGTAGATCATCATAAATTTAACCAGCTGGTGACTCTAAGATGTGCTATTACTGCTTGAGCAAATCAAAACATCACCTGGTACCTGGTATGCAGCTAATCTAACATTTTTTTTTTTTCTCAATAGCTGTTAGTAAGGACCACCAGAAACAGTCTGCCTTGAGCTTCACTGTCCTATCTCAGGGGTATATCAACTCTCCGGCCCTGTGTCATAATTCTGTCTTGATCATTTCTCTCTCCTACCTTACTTACATCACACCAGTCCATTTTGTTGATGATGTCATGTTGATTGAACCTAGTGAGCAAGAAGTAGCAACTAATCTAGACTTATTATTAAGGGATTTGTGGGTCAGGGGATGGGAGATAAATCCAACAAAAATACAGGGGGCTTCTATTTCAGTAAAATTTCTAGGTGATCAATGGTGTGCGGCATGTTGAGATATCCCTTCTGAGATGAAGGATAAGCTGTTGTATCTGGTCCCTCCTACAACCAAAAAAGAGGCATAATGCCTAGTTGCACCTTGAATCTTGGAGACAACATATACTCATTTGCATGTACTACTCTGGCCCATTTACTGAGTGACCAGAAAAGCTGCTAGTTTTGAGTGGGGACCAGAACAAGAGGAGGCTCTCTGATAGGTCCAACTTTCTGTGTTAGCTGCTCTGCCACTTGGGCCATATGATCCAGCAAATCCAATGGTGCTAGAGGTGTTATTGTGAAATAGAGATGCTGTCTGGGGTCACTAGCATGTCCCTATAGGAGAATCACAACACAGACCCTTGGGATTTTGGAGTAAAGCCTTATCATCCTGCTGCAGATAACTACTCTCCTTTTGAGAAATAGCTTTTGGAGAAACACAAGGCAGGCCCTTAGGATTTTGGAGTAAGCCTTATCATCCTCTGCAGGTAACTACTCTCATCTGCTACTGGGCCTTAGTAGAGATTGAACACTTAACCATGGGCTACCAAGTTACAATGATACCTAGTTGCCTATCAGGAGCTGGGTGTTGTCTGACCCATAAAGCCATAAAGTTGGGTATGCACAGAACCACTCCATCATAAACTGGAAATGGTAAATAAGAAACGGGCTCAAGCAGGTACTGAAGGCATAAGTAAGTTTCATGAGGAAGTGGCCCAAATGTCCATGGCCCCTACTCCTGCACATTACCTTCTCTTTCACAGACCAGAACTATGGCCTCTTGGGGAGTTCTTTACAGTCAGCTGACTGAGGAAGAGAAAATTCAGACCTGGTTTACAGATGGTTCTGCACAATATGCTTGTACAACCCAAAAGTGAACAACTGCAGCACTATAGCCACTTTCTGGGGCATCCTTGAAGGATAGTGATCAAGTGAAATCTTCCCAATGGGTGGAACTTTGAGTAGTGCACTTGGTTGCTCATTTTGCTTGGAAAGAGAAGTGGTCAGAGGTGTATTTGTATACTGACTCATGGGCTGCTCTTAATGGTTTGGATGGATGGCCAGGGAATTGGAAGGATCATGATTGGAAAATTGGTGACAAAGAGGTCTGGGGAAGAGGTATGTGGATAGACTTTTCTGAGTGGGCAAAAAGCATGAATATATTCATGTCCATGTGAATGCTCACCAGAAGGTAGCTTCAGCAGAGGAACGTTTAAATAATCAAATGGATAAGATGACCCATTCTCTGGAAACAAGTCATCCTCTTTCCTCAGCTACTCCTGCCATTGCCCAATGGGCTCATGAACAAAGTGGGCTTGGTTGTAGGGACAGAAGTTATGCATGGGCTCAGCAACATGAACTTCCATTCACCAAGACTCACCTGGCTATGGCACAACTAAGTGCCAGTTGGCCACAGGGGAGACCCACAATCAGTCCCCAATATGGGCACCATTCCCTGAGGTGATCAACCTGCTATCTGGTAGCAGATTAATTTGGGCCACTTCCATCATGGAAGGGGCAGTGATTTGTTTTAACTGTAATAGTCACATACTCCAGATATGGGTTTCTCTTTCCTGTACATAATGCTTCTGCCAAAACTACCATCTGCACACTTATGAAATGCCTTATCCATTATCATGGTATCCCACACAGCATTGGTTTTGATCAAAGAACTCACTTTATAGTAAATGAAGTGCAGGAATGGGCACATGCTCATGGAATTCTCTGGTCTTGCCATGTTTCCCATCATCCAGAGGCAGCTGGGTTGACAGAATAGTAGAATAGTCTTTCAAAGACCAAATTACAGCATCAACTAGGGCTGATGCAATGGTCTCCAGGAGGCTGGGTATACTCTGAATCAGCATCCACTCTATAGTGCTGTTTCTGCCAAATCCAGGATTCACAGGTCCAGGAATTGAGGGGTGGAAATGGGAGTGACACCACTCACTATCACCCCTAGTGATCCACTAGAAATATTTTGCTTCCTGTCCCTGAAACCTTAAGCTCTGCTGGTCTGCAGGTCTTAGTTCCAAAAGTAGGAGTACTCTTACCCAGAGACACACCAATGATTCCATTGAACTGGAAGTTAAGACTGCCACCTGGCCACTTTGGGCTTCTCATGCCTCTGAATCAATAGGCAGGAAGGGGATTTCTGTACTGGCTGGGGCAATTGATGCTGACTATCAAGGAGAAATAAGACTGCAACTACACAGTGGAGGTAAAGAAGAGTTTTCCTGGAATACAGGAGATCCCCTAGGTATCTCTTAGTACTCCAATGCCCTGTGATTAAAATCAATGGAATACCGCAACAAATCAGTCTAGGTAGGACTATCAATGGCCCAGAAATTTCAAGAATGAAAGTTGGGTCACCCCACCAGGCTAAGAACCATGGCCAGTTGAAGTGCCTAGTGAAGGTAAAGGGAACGTGGAATGGGTAGTGGAAGAAAGAAAGTAGTGATAAAGATAAACTACGACCATGTGAATAGTTACAGAAATGAGGACTGTGATGGTATGACTACTTCCTCCTTGTTTTGTTATGAGTATATTCATATTTTTACATAAAGCAAATATCTTGTTTTCTTATCATGTGACATAAGTTGTATTGTTCATGTTATAGTATTTAAGTTATAGAATATGAAGTTTGAGAGTGAATGTCACCTAAGGACTTGTACCCTATTCTGGAGAGATGTAGTCTGGTTTTGGTTGCATTCAGAACAGTTGAGCATTGTTAGGTGAAATATATGACTGGTATAGTGGTCCATTTAGAGATTAAGTGTGATTTAAGGGGCTGTGTATAGCTGCCAATTTGACAAGGGTAGTCTGTGATGGTTGGGGTCAGGAGTCAACTACCAAGTGATAGTAGCCAGTTATCTGGTCAGGTAAGTACTGGTCTGTTACTGCAAGGTTATTGAGTGGCTGTTTGATAAACCAGAAGGTTGGTTTATTAAATCATCAGTCAATTGATGATTACATTTATGACCAGCTAAGGGTATGTCTTCCATAAAGGAGAGAATCCAGTCAATTGGATTTGATCCAATCAGTTGAAGACTTTTTAAGGGTGAAGAGGGAATTTTCATGGTTTCTTCAGCCAGTGAGCCTCTCCTGTGGAGTTAGCCTAGACCCTTCATCAGATTTGCCAGCCTCGCAGCCTGCCCTATGGATTTTAGACTCCTGTGTTCTCATGGTGGTGTGAGACACATTTATAAATCTCCTATTTAAGGATACCTCCTGCTTGTTCTGTTTCTCTAGAGAACCCTGACTAATATACCATGATTATTTATCTTACATTTTAAGTGTTTCATCAAAGGTTTTCAGTTGACTGTCAATATTGCTCTTTTATCATTCTTTTCCTAGTCAGTAAACTCTACCACTTTCAGACTTTCTTGTACTTTTCAAGCTATCAGCATCCCTTTTCATATCCTTACCCTTAGCTAATAAAATGCTTTTTATTTTATTAAAAAGTGAAACAATAAGAAAAGAGTGCTCTAACCCTTCCTCTTCCAAACCTACATACCTGCATGTGGACCCATATAATCTTTCTCAGGTTGTAATGAATGAACTGTCTCTGTGGTTTTTCTATACCCATCCCTGGAATTTATGTACAGAATCTCATCCACTCCTTCCTACTCAAGGATTTTTTTTCCTACAAAAATCCTTTATCTCTATCTTCCAGTTCCTCTACGCCCTTCTTTCCCAATATTTTCTCTCACTTTATGGATTAGTTAAGCCAGGATAAGATGGACTATCTTTTACCTTAAAAACAAAACCAAAACACCTGTCTAGATGAAACACTTACAACTATCTAGCTGCCCTTTTTCCAAATAGAATACCCGATTCCTTAGTATTAATCATACTCAACTTTCTGCATCATTTGATAGTTAATCTCTCTCTTTCTCTCTCATTCTTTAAATGCTTTTTTTTTTTTTTGACCTAGCTCCAGGGATACCACATTCTCCAGGTTTCTGTCTACCTTTCTGGATTCTTCCTATTATTCTCTTCCATAAGATCTTCCTCCTCTCCTTGATCTTTACATATTGGCATGTCCCAGTTTCAATCTCCCACAAAGCATTAAAAATATATATTTTCATTAATAAAACAACATACAAACATTCATAACATACAAACATTCCATGCATGGTATACAATCAATGGCTCATAATATATCACATAGTTGTGTATTCATCACATGATTTTTTTTTGAACATTTGCCACTCTCCAGAAAAAGAAATAAAAAAGAAAAAAGAAAAAACTCACACATACCAAACCTCATACCCTCCCTCTCATTGACCACCAGTATTTCCATCTACCCAGTCCATTTTAACCTTTGTTCCCCCATTATTTGTTTATTTTTTTATCCATATTTTTTACTCATCTATCCATACCCTACTTAAAAGGACCATCACACCCAAGGTTTTCACAATCACACAGTCACATGCTAAAACTATATCATTATATAATCATCTTCAAGAAAGAAAGCTACTGGAACACAGTTCTACAGTTTCAGGTACTTCCCTCCAGCCACTGCAATACACCATAAACTAAAAATGGGATATCTACATAATGCGTAAGAATAACCTCTGTTCTAGTTTGCTAGTTGCTGGAATGCAATATACCAGAAACAGAATGGCTTTTAAAAGGGGGAATTTAATACATGCTAGTTTACAGTTCTAAGGCTGACAAAATGACCTAATTAAACAAGTCTATAGAAATGTCCAATCATAGGCATCCAGGGAAAGATACCTTGGTTCAAGAAGGCCGATGAAGTTCAGGGTTTCTCTCTCAAGTGAGAAGCCACATGGTGAACACAGTCACAGTTTCTCTCTCATCTGGAAAGGCACATGGTGAACACAGTCAGGGTTTCTCTCTCATCTGGAAGGGCACATAGCAAGCACAGCATCATCTGTTAGCTTTCTCTTCTTGCGTCTGGTTTCATGAAGCTCCCCGGGAGGCATTTTCCTTTTTCATCTCCAAAGGTTGCTGGCTCATGGACTCTCTGCTTCGTGGTGCTGTAGCATTCTCTGTTCTTTTCAAATCTCCTTCATTCTCCAAAATGTTTCCTCTTTTACAGGGCTCCAGAAACTTATCAAGACCCACCTAAATGGGTGGAGACATGTCATCACCTAATCCAGCTTAACAACCACTATTGATTTAATCACCTCCCCAGGGAGATGATCTGGTTACAGTTTCAAACATACAGTACTGAATAGGGATTATTCTATCTTTATGAAATGGGATTTTGATTAAAATGTGGCTTTTCTAGGGGACATACATCCTTTCAAACCAGCACAACCTCCAAGATAACATCTTGACTGTTTGAAATCTCCCAGTCACTGACACTTTATTGTGTCTCATTTTTCTCTTCCCTCTTTTGGCCAAGAAGATTTTCTCAATCCCTTGATGCTGGGTCTCATCTCATCCTGGGATTTCTGTCCCACATTGCCAGGGAGGTTTACAATCCTAGGAGTCATGTCCCATGTAGAGGGGGAGGGCAGTGAGTTCACTTGCCACGTCAGCTGAGAGAGAGGCCACATTGGAGCAACAAAAGAGGTTTTCTGGGGATGACTCTTAGGCCTAATTTTAAGTAGGCTTAGCCTATCCTTTGCAGGAATAAATTTCATAGGGGTGACCCCAAAGATTGAGCGCTAGCCAACTGATTTGATTGTCACTACTCCTCTTATATTTACTGATTATTTTATTTATTCCACAAAGCATTTTTAGATCACCTCCTCAGGTATTATAGATCTTTTGTGTATATTTATATGCTGGTGATTCATAAATTTACAGTATTTCATTCCAGACTGAAAAATCCAAATGCTTATTTGACATGTCTAATAGGATGTCCAACAAATAACTTCAATTTTTAAAATTTATTTTATTAATGATTTTTTCATTAGAGAAATTATAGGATTACAGAAATATCATGCATAAAATATATAAAATACATAGTTCTCATATACCACCCTATTATTAACACTTTGTATTAAAGTGGCATATTGTAATAAGTCATGAAAGAACATTTTTATAATTGTACTGTAAACTATAATCTGCTTACAGTAGTGGTCGCTGTGTTGTATAGTCCTATGTTTATTCTTTTAATTTTTACTCTAGTAATATAGATACAACCTAAAATTTCCCCTTTTAAACACATTCATGTTTATAATTTAGTGCTGTTAATTATACTTACAATGTTGTGCTACCATCACCACCATCCATTACCAAAACTTTGCAATCAACCCAAATAGAAAGTCTATACAATTTTAGCATTAACTCCCCATTCCCTACCCCTAATCCAGGCCCTGGTATACTATGTTCTAGATTTTAACTCTGTAAGTTTGCTTACCCTAATTATTTCATATCAGTGGGATCATACAAAATTTCTCCTTTTGTGTCTGGCCTGTTTCACTCAACGTGATGCCTTCAACATTCATCCTTGTTGCATGAATCAGTTCATTCCTTTTTTAATGCGGGATAATTTTCCATTGTATATATATCACAATTTGTTTATCCATTCATCAATTGAAGGATTGCTTCCATCTTCTGGCAAATGTAAATAATGCTCCAATAAAATCAGTGTGCAAATATATCTGTTCAAATCTCTGCTTTCAATTCTTTTGGGTATATACCTAATAGTAGGTATGCTAGGCCATATGATAATTGTCACAGTCAACATGAGAAACACATGAACAAACTGCACAACTCTATAACACAAGATCTCAACACACCAATTACATGGAAAAAGATTGAATCAGTCCTCAGAAACCTCCCAACAAAGAAAAACCCAGGTGAAGATGGTTTCATGGGTGAATTCTACCAATCATTCCAAGAATTTAGACCAATCCTGCTCAAACTCTTCCAAAAATTTGAACAGAGAAACACTACTTAACTTATTTTTGAGGCCAACAGCACCTAATACCAAAGCCAGATAAAGATTCCACAAGAAAAGAAAATTACAGTTCAATATCCTTTATAAATACAGTGTTGGAGTGAATGTAGAAAAACAGAAATACCCATTCACTGCTGGTAGGAATGTAAATTGGTGTAGCTATGGAAGACATTTAGCAGCCAGGAAGCGAAGTACAGAATTACCATATCACCCAGCAATCCCATTATTAGGTATATACCCAGAAGCACTAAAAGCAGATATTTGTACACCAATGTACAGCAGCATTATTCACATTTACCAAAAGATGGAAGCTACCCAAATGTGTATCAACTGATGAATGGATAAACAATGTGGTATACACATAGTATGGAAGATTATTCAGCTCTACAAGGGAATGAAGTTCTGATTCATGAACAACATGGATGAACACTGAAAACATCAGGTTACATAAAACAAACCAGCCACAAAAGGATAAATACTGTATCATTTCATTGAAATGAAATAATTAGAATAAGCAAACTCACAGATTTAGCATCTAGATTATAAATTATCAGGGCTGGATTGGGGGTAAGGAATGAGAAGTTAATGCTTAATTAGTACACAATTTCTATTTGGGTTGATTGCAAAGCTTTGGTAATGGATGTTGGCAATCGGAGCACAATATTGTAAGTGTAATTAATGGCACTGAATAATATATGTGAATATGATTTAGAGGGGAAAGTTTAGGTCTTATATATGTTACTAAAACAGAAATTAAAAGAAAAAACATAGGACTGTACACCACAGTGAACCCTAGTGAAAACTGTGGACTAAGGGTTAATAGCACAATTTTAATATTCTTTCATCAATTGTAACAAAGGTACCCCACTAATGCAAAGTGTTAACAATAGGGGAGTGTGGGAATGCTGCATTTTTTACATGATTTTTCTGTAAAGTTGTATCTTCTCTAAGTTAAAAAGTTTAAATAAATAGATTTAATTGTTAATCTGATCTTGAGATTATTTAAAGCAGCAGTATTGCAGGAATTACAGCTTATAAGGGAAAAATAAAAAACATTCCAAATGTGTTTCTGTTACAGAAAATACATTTGAACAATGACAACAACACTTAAGTTTAAGTACTATTAGACCTTTTCCTCCATCTCTGTCACAAAGAAAGAAGATAATTTGGGAAAGAATGAGAAAATATGTATAGTGTTTTCTGTCAAAAGACTACCATGGGACTGAATAAAAAATGTAATATATAAATAGTGCTGCCAAGTGGTCCCAAACTCACATTTGACATTTACTGGATTCATTTAAAACTGGAAACCACTCCAGTCTCAGTCTTACTAAGGACTGGAACACTGTAAATTCCTGTATTTCCTCAAATACTTTTGTTCTGAATTAAGATTTTAGCTGAGTCTGGGATTCCTGGGAGGCACTATGTTTCTCACAGTCATTGGTAGCTACTTGGCACTGCCTTCTGGTTTCCACTGCTGCAAATGGGAACTCTGACTTTTATCTTTTTTCTTTTTTATTCTACCCTGGATCTTATAACAATTCTTTCTCTGTGAGTTCAAGAGTTTTACAGGATGTGCTTAGGCATCTATGTCTTTCTTGTCAATCCAGCCAGGAGCTCAAAGAGGGCATTTAATATATGGTCAAGTCCTTAGGTCAGGAAAAATATTTCTCTAATATTTGTTTTTGTATTCTCTCTCCTCCATCTGTCTTTTTATTTCTCTAGTACTTCTTTTAATTTTATATTAAATTTCCTGTTACATCCTCCAAGAATTTTTTCTTTTCCTTCATGGTTTCTATTTCTCTGTAAATCTTTTATCTTTGCTTTGAAATGTTTTTTGCACGTGATATTCCAGGACACTAATTTGAATCTCAATAGTAAACTCTCCTTCAACTCATCTGTTTAATCATTTGTTTGAGAAATTGTCTTTTTTTTTTTTTTTTCCACATGCGCAGGCACCAGGAATCAAACCCCGGTCTCCAGCATGACAGGCACGAACTCTGCCTGCTGAGCTACCATGGCCTGCCTAAGAAATTATGTCTTTAATCTCCAAATATCTATTTTTGCATGTGTGCTACTCTTGTTTCTCCTTTTATCAAATTGTTGTCTTTCAGTAGCCTTGCTCCTTTGGGCAGGCATCCTCATTTTTCTGACTGTTCTCTGAATAATGACCTCTTTTAGAGAGGTTTTTTTCTTTGTTGCAGTGCGGGAGTTCAGTTCCCACATGGCAGTAGTCCCGAGTGGTGGAAGTCAGTGCTGTCTCCACCCTAGAGACTGGAGACAGAAAGGCTGTCATGTCCTGAAAAAGTCCCCTAGGGATAAGCCACGAGGAGCTCGGGTTTTTTGTACCTCAGAAGCAACCTGATTAGCAATCAACCTCTTCAGCTCTTTGTTGGCATTTTTAGGGCCAGGAAGATCAGTTGTCTGTAGGGAATAGTTATCTTTGTCTGAACCCCAAAAGTGCTCAGTCCTTTCTTGGTCCTTAGTGTCCTCTGGCCCCTGAAGTCATTTGGCTCATGTTGAGGAGAGTTGAACATTATAGTTCTACACACCCTTGGCTCCTAGTCTCACTCCAATCCCTTACCTGGCTTTATGATTTTTCATAGAACACATCCCTCCTAGACATTGTATTAGTTGGTCATTTGTTTACATGTGTGTCTTACTCTCTCATCAGAATGAATCTCATGAGCACCAGGGTTTTCTGGCTTGCTGTTTCCTCGCCAGGGCTTGGCACATACGTACTATAGGTTTCATAAATGTTTTTGGAAATTTTAATGAATTAAGGAATAGGGAGAGTTTGGGAAGGAAAGACCAGAGAAGTTGTGGGGAGTGAAGGAAATGGGTAGAGATGGAAAGAGTGTTTAAGAGTCTTTCCTATGGATTTTATGTCAAAGAAATGCCATTAAAAATACCTGAATGATGTTGAGTTTTCTTGAGATGTTTGTGTTTTTCTCTATATAACATTCCTCTGGGGAGGATGGCTTCAATAGGGCTACAGTTATAATTAAACTTATTTGGCTGTCTTTATACAGCCCAACTGATTTTTAAGTGTGAAAATAAAAAGAATGTGTTGTTTTTATACATATAACTAACACTAAAAAGAAGATTCCATTTAGCGATGTTTTCAAATATATATATATATTAGTAATATATATATATTGCATATATGCATGCACTTACATACGCCTATTATGGTATGTGTGGGAGAATAACAATTTTCTAAAGACTGGATGTATCTGGAAAGAAATAAAATGAAAAAAGGAAGAGAAACTCCAGAAGAAAAGTGTTATTACAGATATAGGAAAACATGCAAAGTGCATACCTTACACTATCATGGTATATGTAGTATATCAGAAAGATAATCAGGAAATATTTATTTTGACTTGCTTTTTTATTTTGTTTGCTGTAGATCACATTTCATTCTTTTTCCAGGTGAGTATCCTAATATTGCAGCACCATTTGTTGAATTTTTGCTTGTTTTTTCTTTCTTTCTTTGCATGAGCTGGAAATTAAACCCAAATCTCCTGCATGGCAGGTGAGAATTCTACCACTAAGCTATGCTTGTACCCCTATTTTGCCTTGCTTTTTAAGATCCACCTAAAACTTCAAATTTTTTATCTGTCTTGGAACAGTTTATTTTGAAGGGTTTCAAAAACGTAAAAAAAATTAGAAAAAATTAGTTTTCTAAATCATTTGTGTAAATCTATAATTCTGTGGATTTGTTTAAGTTTTACCTACATCTGGCTAGAGAAAAGTAAAAAAAGTGACATATAAGATCAAGTAGATTTGATAAGTGAATACATTGTGTTAGAAATTACTAGGACAGATTTAAGATAATGCATTCATCAGCTTAGCCAGGAATATTAAACATGAATTTGTAGATCTTTAGTCTTTATATATCTTCTTTAAAATATATATTGAGTTAACCATAAGTATATGTAATATGTTACATAATTATAGTTAAAGACTATACTGTTTAGGCGTTCTTTTTAAAATGAGAGGTTTGAGTAAGATTCCATCTTATAAAAAATAGTGGAAATTCCATCTTATAAAAAATAATATTCTTGTAAAATTCATATATATTATATCTGTAAAGTAAGAATGAAGCAAAGAAGAGAAACCAGGTGTAAGCATAAGGAGACATAAATTTGAGCCCTGAGTTGTCTGTGGTTTCTTAATATTTTGAGGTTTCCTTTTGTAGAAAAAATAAATTTAAAAAGAAGATGTTGTTGCTCTCCAATATAGGAATTTCATAACTAGGATGAAATTTGCCTTAAATTTTAAAAATTAAATTTAACCTCAGATGCTGAAACTGTGTGTGTGTATGTGTGCATATTCATTGGTATTTACTAAAGTGTGCCCTTCAAACTGTAAAAGTTACCTAAAAACAAGTCAAATGCTTTTGAAATCATCTGTTGTTTTAAGCAACCAAGGAATCCAGTGAATGCCTGTAATTCTGACAGCAAAAATACGGGTATGCTTAGGTGTTTGTTTGATACCTTTTTTTATGGAGCTACAAGTCTTGTAGGATTATCTAGTGTATTTCGTGAAGTAGGCAATCAATGAGGATACCGGTGAACTTCAGTATAGCCACATTATTATATACTATCATAAGCAATGCTCAAAAAAGAGAATGATTTTTTCTCAACAATTTTATATGCCTGTGTATATGATGCAGGCAAATAGTTTATTGCTTTGAAAGCAAGTCTGAGTTATTCTCAGGCTTGTCAATTTTAACTTTGTCATATGCTGGAATAATTGTTAGAGTATTGGCATCCTTAGATTTAGAAGACATTAGAAATTTCCTCTTAAGGATGCAAGTTTTCTCTTATAAATATCTCTTTTTTGTATAGTGTAAATTGACAATAAATGTATTATGTATTTCCATTATTGTAGAAAATAGAAGATGATAATTATATTTTAATGAGGGATGTGGTTTCAATTTATGATTAAAGTAATTGTTCAGAAACCCTTTTGCAGTCTTATTCAACTAAGATTACATATCTGAATATTTTACCAGAAATATAAGAGGACAATTTTCAACCATTCTTAGTCATTGAATAAATAAAAAGGAAAATGAAACACCTTATTATTATGTGTCTCCTGCTGAGGCGTCCCAAAAGGTGCAATTAAAAGATAACTATGCAGAAAATAATGGTTTAATTTAATGAAACAGAAAGAAAATTATTTTAAGTATTCAGAAAGTGGGTTTGTTTCTCAGTTCTCTTTCATATTCATCTGCTCAGTGTATAAACTATTCTTCGAACTAAATTTTTATTAATAAAAGATACCCTTCAAATGGAACTGTATGATCTCTGGCTGAACTTAGGATTCAGAGAACTTTTTTATGCAAGAGAAATGAGAGGACTCTTCTTACTTTACTTTTTATTCTGTAGAATAAATGCTTTCCTCCCTTAGAAGTACTAGGATGAGATCAATGTTCTAAAACATATTTAGTTATGCATGATGTATTAGTCTTATATTTCTGCTATAACAAATTATCACAGATTTCGTGGCTTAAAACAACCCAAATTTATTATTTTACAGTTGTGTAGATCAAAAAATTCAGAATGGATCTCCTGGGCTAAAATCAAAGTGTCAACAAGGTGGCATTCCTTCTGGATGCTGTAAGAGAAAATCCTTTTCCTTCCCTTTTACAGCTTCTAGAGGCTACCTACATTATTTGATTTATGGCCTCCTTATACTTTCAAAGGCAACAGCAATAGGTTGAGTCTTTTACCAGTGGCATATTTCTGACTGTCTGCCATCACCATTTATTTTAAGAGCTCTACGACTGGACTGGGACCACCAGGGTACTCAAGGATACTTTCTCCATATGAAAATCAGTACCCACAGTCATACCTTCAGAGTTCCTTTTGCCATGTAAAATAACACATTCACAAGCTCTAGGAATCAGGACGTGAACATCTTATTCTGATTCCCTTACTTTTAAACGGATGTGTTTTTTCTGTTCCAGGATCTTTATCAAGGATACAGCATTGCCTTTGGTAGTAATGACTCCTTAGGTTCCACTTGATTTTCACAATTTCTTAGTCCTTGCTTGTTTTTGATGACCCAGAAGAATTTTGGGGAGTGTTCACAATGTATTTTGTAGAATGTCCCTCATTTGGGTTTGTCTAATGCTTTTCTCATAGTTAAGCTCTGGCTATGGGTTTTGGGGAGGAAGACCACAAAAGGGAAGTGCCATTCTTATCACACACTATCAACATGACATCACTAATACGGTTAACCTTGATTACTTCGCTGAGGTAGTATCTGCCAGATTTCTGCACTGTAAAGTTTCTTTTATATCTCTGCTTTCTATATCTAATGCCTTGGAAGCAAGTAACAAAGTGGAGCTCATTCTCAAAGACTAGGAGAGGAGTGGGTAAGTTAAGCTCCATCTTCTGAGAGGGGATATATCTGCATAAATTATTTGGAATTCTTCTGCATGGGAGACTTTCCTATTCTCCTCAATTTATTTGCTTATTCAATCATTTATATATATATATATATATATATATATATATATATATATATATATATATATAATTATAGATTTATAGACATTTATTTTATACTTTAGGTTATAATTTAATATTATTTTATTTTGATGTTCAAATAAAAATTGTTCTATCTTTAGCCATTGGGAGCCTTTCATTGGGTTCCTGCATCTGTTTAACATATCCCAGCTTTGTGTGTGTGTATGTGTGTGTTACAGGCATAAATGACATGCTCCAGACCCATCTTATATATTTCTTACCCCAGTCCTTGAATCAGCCACTTCTCCAAGGATCCCAGATCCTTTTAAAGAAGAATGGTATTAGAAACCAGATCTTGGCTTTAGGTGTACTCATTGCTACTGGGTGGTGGCATTGCTTCTAGGCACTCTCGGCTGACAGAGTAAGGGGATATGTGTGTATACTAATCCCTATATATACACATATTAATATATTTTCCTATATGCAACTATTTTTAAATATATTAAGGTAAACATGCCTTCATAGTGATCTCTCCAACTTTAACTAGCTACCACATAGATAATTTCAACTTTCTTCCTTTGTTTATCTGTAACCTCCCAACATAAAGTCTTAGTTCTTGACATTTGTCATCCATTTATCTAATTGCTTAATTCCAATGTATATGATAAGCAGCATCAGAACTTTTAACCCTTGAGAAATAACTTTTTGAACTAGTGTAGAGTGTGTATGTATATTCTTATAGATACCACTTATTAACAGAGTTACTCAGATTAGCACCATTTACCCCATCCCCTTCATTGAGGTTGTTTCATGCTGTTTTAATACAGTTAGATTGTTTATTCACATTCTGTCTTCCATCTTGAGATCCCACAACATCCTAAATGATTTATTTTTAATTTGAACACATTAAAGTTAAATTTTTGTGCTGTACATTACAATGGGGTTTTGAAAAATGCATAATGTCATGCATCCACCATTAAAGCATCATATGGAATAGTTTCGCCATTCTAAAAACTCCTGTGATTCATTTATTCAATCTTCTCTATTCCCTCTCCATCTGGCAACCACTGATCATTTAACCATCTTTTTTGGTTTGCTAAATGCTGCCAGAATGCAATATACCAGAACTAAAACAGCTTTTATGAAAGGAAGTTATTATGTTGCAAGCTTACAGTTCTAAAGCCATAAAAATATCCAAACTAAGGCATCCAGTACAAGATACTTGACTCAAGAAAGACCAATGTCTGTCACATGGAAGGCACATGGTCAGCATCTGCTAGTCTTTGTTCCCTGTTCCACTCCTTCCAGCTCCCAATTCCAGTGGCTTCTTCTCTAAGGGACTGTGGGCCTTCATTTAACTTCTCTGGGGCAAAGCTCTCAGTTCTGGCTTGCTTTGCATCTCATGGGAATGTCTGTTGGATTCTGCATCTCCAAATGTCTGCATCTAGGCATCTACTCTCTTTTTTGGCACTCTAAGCATCTCTAATTGTTTGCATCTATGCCAGCTCTGGAACAACTGTGTTTTCTCCTAAATATCTCCCCTTTAAAGGACTCCAGAACACTAATCAAGACCCTTGAATGGCCAGAACCACATTTCCATCTATTCAAAGGCCACACCCAAAATTAGGCATGCCATATCTCCATGGAGTAATCTAATCAAAGGTCACATCCAGAACTGAGTGGGCCAATCTCCATGGAAACAACCTAATCAAAAGTTTCTACCCTACAATATTGAATCAAGATTAAAGGAAATGCTTTTACTTTTAAGTATACATTAAAAGTATACTTAAAATACTTTTAAGTATAATAAATACTTATACTGGGGTTATGTAACACTTTCAAACTAGCTAAGGCAAAATAGCCTTTTCAATAATGAGCATGGGAGAACTGGATATCAAATAGCCAAAAGAAAGAAAGAGGGCCATTACCTTACACTCTATACAAAAATTAATTCAAAGTGGATCAAAGATCTAAATATAAGAGCCAGTACCATTAAACTCCTAGATGAAAATATAGGGAAACATCTTCAAGACCTAGTAATAGGAGGTAGCGCCTTAAACTTTACACCCAAAGCATAAGCAACAAAAGAAAAATAATAGATAAATGGGAACTCCTCAAAATCAAATTATTTTATGCCTCAAAAGACTTTGTCAAAAAGGTGAAAAGGCAGCCAACTCAATGGGAGAAGGTATTTGGAAATCAAGTATTGGATAAAGGGTTGATATCCTGTATACATAAAGAAATTGTACAGTTCAACAACAAAAGAACAAACCAATTATAAAATGGGCTAAAGAGATGAAAAGACATTTTCCCAAAGAGTAAATACAGATGCCTAAAAATCATGTGAAGAGATGCTTATTTTTATTAGCTATAAGGAAAATGCAGGTCAACACTAAAATGAGATACCACCTTACATCTATAAGAATGGTTGCTATTAAACAAACAGGAAAATACAGATGTTGGCAAGGATGTGGAGAAATTGGAACACTTATGTATTGCTGATGGGAATACATAATGGTACAGCCACTATGGAAAACAGTTCGGTGGTTCCTTAGAAAAGTAAATATCAAGTTACCCTATGACCTGGCAATACCACTACTCAGTATATACCCAGAAGAGCTGAAAGCAGTGACACAAACAGACATTTGCACACCAATGTACATAACAGCATTATTCACAATTGCCAAAAGGCAGAAACAATCCAAATGTCCATTAACAGATGAGTGGATAAACAAAATGTAGTATATACATATGATGGAATATTATATAGCAGTAAAATGAAATGAGGTCCTGAACCATGTAACAACAGTGATTATCCTTGAGGACATAATGCTGTGAAATAAGCCAGACACAAAAGGATAGATACTGTATGATTTTGTTTTTACGACCTTGGTAGAGTTAAACTCAGAGGCTAATAATATAGAATATAGGGGATATAGAGATACACAGAAGCTAGAGATGGGTGAACAGTTAGCTAATGAGGTTGAACTTAAATGTGAGGGAATGGACGGAAGTGAAAGCAATTCATGAGTGAGTCCATTAAGTATTACTGCCATATCTAAGGCGAACATGACTGAAAGGAGTTGTATAGATTCATGTATCCTACCAATTAACACTACAAATATAAATATGTTATTACATGAACTACTTTAAAGGTATGAATGTTGTACAAACAGTAAATAATATCCTGTTTAACTGGAAAATATCAACAGTACCACAGCAGTACTGTACTGTACTGTAAATAATTGTGGAAGGAAGGACAAGAGTTAAGAAGAAGTTTGGATTTTATATTTGGTGAGGGTGTGTTCATTGGTTATTTTTCTCTTGGGAGCAATGAAACTTGTCTAAATTGAGAGTGTTGATGATTATACAACTAAGTAAGGATAATGTGAGACACAGATTGTTGACTTTGGACATTATACATGATGCCCAATGGATGGTGGTGACTGAAGGATACACTGAGAAGTAGAATAGCAAACTTTGGTGTTATACATATGACTGAATATTGTACAGGTACAGAAAGGAACAAAGTCATGAGGCATGCAATAAGGTGAATGAACTTTGAGGACACTTTGTGATGCAAAATAAGCCAGAAACAAAAGAGCAAATATTGTGTGGTCTCTTCTAGAAAATAATTTTAAGAAAATTGGGTCCTAGATTGTAAGTTCTCATAGCAGCCACATTTAGTCCAGAGCTGTAATTGTTATTTCTAGATTTTCAGAGGCCGTGCTAAATATGTATAACCTGATATTTCCTTGGAACTTTAGGTACCTGTGTGACACCTCAGACTCAGAGCAGTTCTTTGTAGCCAGCATTATTAAAGAAACTGAAAAAAAGATCCGTCTTCAATTATAGATAAGAATGAAGCCAACTGGGACAAGACTAAGGCAAATCAGAACACAGGGGTAAGGAGGACACTGTGGTTTAGGATTTCACCTCTCAGTAAGACCAAAGTAAGAGATGTTTATTTTGTCTAAACATTTTCTGTAGACATAATCTAACTCAAACCTGTCTGGACAGATCATTTGAACAACCGAAACACATGATACCCAAAATGAGAATAAGGGCTTGCATTTCTGTACAGCTTAATGTAATGCCCATATATATCCCACAGCATGTTGAGCAGATAATTAAAAAGTGTTGGCAAACTCTCTTGAGGGATAGGAGGAAAAATACGGAACTATTAAGCTTTAAAACCAGGGAAACTCCTGATACTGCCTCAAACATTAGGGACTCCCAAGTCAATAAGCCAAGCCCTTGATCTTGAGACTTGATCTTATTTATGTAGTGAAGAAGCTCAGCCTACCTATAGTTATGCCTAAGTTACTTCCAGAGAACCTCTTTTGTTGCTCAGATATAGCCTCTCTCTAAGCCCAACTCTGGAAGTAAAATCATTACCTTCCCCCTTACATGGGATATGACATGCAGGGGTGAAAGTCTTCCTGGCAATGTGGGATATGAATCCCAGGGATGAGCCCTGGCCATGGCACTATGGGATCAACAATGCCTGCATGACGAAATGGGGGAAAAGAATTCTAACAAAATGAGGCACCAGTGGCTGAGTGAGTTCAAATAGAGACAAGAGACTATTCTGGAGGTTAATTTTACACAAGCTTCAGCTAGATATTGCTATTTACTATGCTTTGCTAAACCCCAACCAAAACCATTCTTGTCAACCCTAAAAACACATCTGGGGCTCCATCTGAGATTCTATAAAAGTTCCATGTACTATGATTACTTTCCAGGAAACTACAACCTCCAGATGGGTTCCTAGGTGAGATAAGTCCTGAAACCCAGAGGAGCCAGCCTCTCCAGAACATCAACTAGTTCCATCCTCCTATCCCATATGACTGACAGCCCTTTCCAACATGAAAAAGTTAGAATGGTTAAAGTCCAAATACCCCTAAAGATTGGGAGAAAGTTGAAAGGAGAAGGTGGAGTTATAGCAGAGTAGATGGGATTTAACAAATGAACACAGTTGCTCAATCGTTATATCAGTATTTCTTTTTGTTTCTAGTGTTCTGGAAAGCTAGAAGGAAAAACTGAAAATTGTGGAACTATAATCCCTACCAAACTCTAAAATCTGTTCTATAACTACTAGTTATGCTATACTTTGAAATTTATTGCTTTTTGGTATATATGTTATATCTCTCAAAAAAAAAAAATAATTCCCACCAGAAAATACTGATGGAAGCTACTTTAAATAGAATTGCTAAAGATTGATCCATTATTATTAAAGTCTTTAAGTGTCACAGTTATTTTCTCTTTATAAGTTCGGAGACCTTTCAATATCTTTTGAAATTCAGTATCATTTGAAAGACCAACTTTTCTTTTGGCATCCAGACAATATATATATTCATGAAATTTAGATATATTTTTTTAAATATAGTATTTTGTGGTGTGAAAAGGTAGAAGAGGATTACTAAACCCACCATTATAACTATTTTAAACATAATATACATCACTGGATTTAAACCATACAGAATGTTTGCGTGTATATTACTAATCACAAAGTAAATACATTAGATGCAGCTAAAGTCTGGCATATCTGACTCAACAGACTGATTACATATACCTTCTTTTTTTTTTTTTTAAACATGGGTAGGCATGAGGAATCGAACCTGGGTCTATAGCATGGCAGGTGAGAACTCTACTTGCTGAGCCACTGTGACCCACGCAATCACATATACTTAATGATTCATTTATAATATTAATTTTGTGATCCAATGCTTGATAATTTTAAAATGAGTACATTTGATAAAATTCCAATTATGTGAGCATTTATTTATAACCACAATTGAAATAATTAAAGGACATTCTTTATGAAAAAACAACTGCAGTTAGAGCATGGTTGTGCTGTCTTTCCTTGCTCCTAGTAGAGAAGGCTAATTTTCCCCATGGGGAAGTGTTTCCAGCAGCCCGAAAACATACCAGTGGGGGAGAGATGCCAACCTCCAGAGTTTGGGGACTTTACTTACAGTTCTATGCTATGATCCCGGCCCTTGTACCCTTTCGAGACAGTGTAAAATGTGTGTCTGATCATGGATGTCCCTCAAACAGTTGTTCCAGATGGGTCTTGGCTATTTATTAACTGCTCCCGAGGAATGACTAAATTCCACACCTCCCAATGCCATCATCTTGCCTCTAACCCATTTCATGCTATAAATTTCACTACATCAGACACATTTTCAAAAGTGGTATTTTTATTTTCATTTAGTTCAAATTATTTTTTTCAAATTTGAGACGTCTTCTTTGAACTATGGATTATATAGAAGGGTATTGCTTAATTTTCAAATACTTGCAGATTTTCCAGCTATATTTGTTATTTATTTATAATTTCATTCCTTTCATGGTTTAAGAACCTTTTTTGTATGATTTCTATTTTTTAAATACATTAAGGTATATTTTATGGCACAGGGTATGGTCTATCTTAGGAAGTATTTCATGTTAGATTGAGAAGAATATATATTCTACTATTGTTGGGTGGATCCATCTATAAGGACAATTAGATTAAGTTGCCTGAGTGCTTTTAAAATATTCTGTATCCTTACATATTTTCTGCCTGCTTGATCTATCAGTTACTGAAAGTGGGGTATTATAATCTCCAACTGTAATAGCTGAAAAATTGATCAGACTTCAAGTAATCGCATGAATGAAGCTGATCTGGATAAGACTATGGTAAATCAGGATACAGGGTAAAGGATGATATGGCCTATATTTTAAAACTACAACTTCTGTATGGGCCCAAAGGAAGAGATACTTATTTGGAGCAAAATTTAAAATTTTGGTAGCACATTACCTAATTTAACTTGTATGGTCAGTTTATTTGAACACCATAATTACACTGAATCTTGAATAGGGAGTGAGATCTTGTTGGTTTGTACAGGTTAGTGTGATGCCCTGATATATCACAAAGTAATGCAGACAAAGAATCAAAAAGTATTTGCAAAGTCCCCTAGAGATAATGGGGAGAAAGGAGGAAATATTCAACTTCCTTACCTGGGGAATTCCTGATATTCTCACAAGTACTAGGGACAACCAATTTAATAAGCCAAGATCTTGATACTGGGGATCACCCCTGTGAAACATTTTCCTGTAAAGGAGAAGCTAAGCTTACTTAAAGTTATGCCTAAAAGTCACCCCCAGAGAATTTTTTGTTACTCAAATGTGACCTCTCTCCCTAAGCAACTCAGCAGGTGAACTCACTGCCCTCCCCCTATGTGGTATATGACTCTCAGAGGTGTAAATCTCCTTGGTAATGTGGGACATGACTCCTGTGGATGTGCTGGGACCTGGCATCAGGGAACTGAGAAAACCTTCTTGACTAAAAGAGGGAAGAGAGAAATGAGACAAAATAAAGTTTCAGTGGTTGAGAGATTTCAAACAAATTCACGAACCTGGAGGTCATTCTTAGGCATCGCAAAGACATTCCTTTTTAATTTTTAATGTATTAGAATAGCTAGAAGGAAATACCTGAAACTGCTGAATTGTATTCCAGTAGCCTTGATTCTTCAAGATGATTGTTCAACTCTATAGCTTTTTCAAGATTACTGTGTGATTTTGAAAACCTTGTGGCTGATACTTCCCTCATCCAGGATATGGACAGATGAATTAAAAAGTAAATAAATAACAGGAGTGGAATGGGGTAAAAAAAATTGGATAGATGCAATACTAGTGGTCAATGAGAGGGGTAAGAGGTATGGGATGTATGTGGTTTTTCTTTTTTCTTTTTATTTCTTTTTCTGGAATGATGCAACTATTCTAAAAATGATCATGGTCATGAATACACAACAATATGATGATATTGTGAGCTACTGATGGTATACTTTGGATGGATTGTATGGTAAGTGAAGATATTTCAATAAAAATATTTTTTTTAAAAAGATAACATTGTCTGCAGCAGTGAACACATCAGTTATATCCAGCCCTTGCCAGCCCTGATTCATGGCCTTGAGCAGTGGCTCCCACCACTGTTGAACTCATAATGGCAGGGCCATGCAGGTGCTGGGAAATCAGATAAAAGGACCAGCAACACTACAGCCACAATGAAGTAATGAAAATAACTTGCTCTTGCCTGCACCACAAGCCTTAAAAATTGGGGAAAATAAGCTCGAATGGCTATGGTGCTGGCCAATGTATTCGCAGTGGCTGGGAATCCTAATCTAATGATGTATTGGGGTTACCCAAAATTTAAGTATTAGACCGTAGTTTATATACAAAATGCTAAAACATTTATATATAACCAGTCAGGGACCCCACCCCCCCATAACTCAAGGCATAGTATGAATGACTCTGTGGATACTTATTATGCCAGGCTAACTGGATTTGATTCCAGAAGTCTCTCTGCAGTTGCAGGGGGAAAAGGCCCAGTATCTTACCCCTTCATAGTTCCCCTTCTCCAGGAACACTTCAATTTAGCTTTATTAGAGCAACAAGATTTGCCTCTCATAGTTTCCCATAAATGTCTTTCTTTTCACTTTTAACATTGTAGCAAATATTTTTCCTCAACAGGCTTCTGTGGTAACCTGCTACACACAATAAATCTCTAGGCTGAGTGGCACTGAACTGCCACTGTTGGGTACCACCAGCCTTCCTTGGACTGTGGCCCCTGCAAATTGGAACACACTATTGGCCTGGCAGAATTTAGTGCATCAACAGAATTTGGAAAATAATCTTCTCATTTAAGACTGAAATCACAGGTTTTATCAATTGTCAGCAAAATGATTTAATTCCCTTTCTTGGCCATGGTAACATCACTTTTGGGGGTATATCTCTGTGTGAGGGAATCCCAATGTTCTGTTGTCTCTTATACTATTGCTGTGGAACATAGATAGAATGTCTGTCCTATGGTCAACACAAACAGCGGCATGGGGGTGGACTGTGGCAGCCCAGGGGGAACCCACTCCTTTAAGGAAAAAAAAAAAAAAAAAAGGAGCCTTAAGGGTGTAGCAGCCTGCATGACCAGGGCACAGGCTCAAAGCATTAAAAGTCTCCTCTCCTAATCACTGTTGGTAAACAACTCTCATGAGATTCTGCTGACTTTTATAAGCTTCTCCCTTACTCTTGTTTGCACAGATCACTGACTTCAATTTGTTGATCAGCCACCATTGGTAAGAATCTTCTCCTGTTAGTAAGTCCCTAATTAAAACTCATGGATAACTCTCAGGAAAAAAAAGTTTAACCTATCTGAATCTTTACATTTGAGGTATGTTTCTTGTGGACAGCATATAGTTGGATATTGTTTTATGATTCACTCTCACAATCTCTTTCATCTAATTGGTGTATTTACACCATTCACATTTAAATTGATTTTGATATGGTTGGATTAATAGCCACCCTATTTGTAACTGTGTTCTATTTGTTGCATTTGTTCCTCGTTTCTTTTATACTCCTTTCTCTACCTTTTCTGTTTTTAGTTGTTTATTTTATATGATTACTTATTATACTCTCTCAACATATCAATGATACTTCTTTTTAAAAATTGTGGTGCTTGCTATAGAGTTTTCAATATACACTCAATTCTCATTGTTTATGGTAGTTATATTCTACAAAGTTCTTGTGAACCCTGATTTAGCAAATACCAAACCAGCCTTTTTGACCTCAGCTGGTAATTTTTCACTTCAAATAACTGCAAAAGCACCACAAGCATTTTTAGCACCAGTAAATTCCTGAACACTGAATCTGCAAATAATGAGGATCAACTGTACAATTTTAACTAATCTAAGTCCACCTTCAAAAAATATCATAACACATCACATGGGAAGTACAGGGATCAAGAATATCACCAATTTCTCACTCCTGTCCTTTGTGACAATGCTGCCATTGATTTCACTTATGCTTATGACATAAACACACAATACATTATTATTATTATTACTTTAAATGCATTATCTTTTACCTAAGTTAAGAATAAGAAAAGTAAGTAATTCTTTATCCTTCTACTTTCTTTTTCATTGTTCTTCTTTTCTTTATGTAGATCCAACTTTCTGATCCATATGATTTAGTTCTCTCTGAATTATTTATTTTAACACTTCTTACAGGGCATATCTGCATGTGATGATTTCCTGGTTTTTATTTGACTGAAAATATTTTTACTTCTTCACTTTTGAAGGATGCTTTTACTTAATATAAAAGTCTAGGTTGGTGGAATTTTTTCTTCCAAATACCTCACTCCACATTCCTATAGTTTATATGATTTGTGACAAGAAGTATGCTGTAATTATCACCCTGTTTCTCTATAGGTCAAGTGTCTTCATTCTCTGACTTCTTTCAAGATTTTCTCTTTGTCTTTGGTTTTCTGCAGTTTGAATATGGTTTGCCTAGGTGTAGAAATTTTGGTACTTACACTGCTTGGGTTTTCGGAACTTCCTTGATATGTGATTTGATGTCTATCATAAATTTTGGAAAATTGTCAGTCATCATTACATCAACTATTTCTTCTCTGGTCTTTTCTTCTGATATTACATGGATTTTATATATTTTGAAAGTGTCCCACAGCTCTTGGATGTTTTCCTTTGATCATTCCTTTTTCTCTGCACACTTCAGTACAGGAAGTTTCTTTGGACCCATCTTCAAGCTCACTTGTTCTTTTCTTGAGTGGTCCAATCTACTGATGAACTCACCAAAGGTCTTCTTTATTTCTGTTTCAGTGTTTTGTTTTGTTTTTTAACTTCTAGAATTTCCTTCATATTCTTTTTTATAGTTTTCATCTCTCTGCTTACATTAAACATCTGTTCTTGCTCGTTGTCTACTTTTCCCATTAGCTTCCTTAACATATGTACCATAGCTATTTTAAACTCCCATACGGTAATTCAAAAATCTGGGTCAGGTTTGCATCTGGTTTTGAGGCTTACTTTGTCTGTTCAAGTTGTGTTTCTTGTCCTCTGGCATACTTTGTGGTTTTTGTTGTTGTTGAAAGTTCGACATGTTGCACTAGGCAATAGAACTTAGGTAAATAGACTTTTATTGTAAGTATTTAGGTTAATCTGACAAGGAGTCGGTATGTATTTAATGTTTGTTCTAGCTGTAGATGCCAGAGGCTCCAAATTTCTATATAATCCTTGCATTTTCTTTCCACTTGACTTTGGACTTCCTTGAGTCTTTCTCCTTAGCAGGTTTGAAATGCGGCTATAAAATCATTTCTCAAAAATAGCTCATTATCACAAATGTTCCACACTTTGTGAAATAATTATATATAACATTCATTATTTGTTATTTTGATTAACAATAAGAAACTGTGAAAGTTTTCAAATTATTTGTGCTTTATTTCTGGTCAAAATGTGAGGCATAAATTTCCTAAATTTCTGATATCTGAGAAATTGGAAGAAATTTAGGGCCAACTACAAAGCTGTTCATGCCAGAATAGTGTCATATGTTTCATTTGCCTGATTTTTATTTCCTTTTAGGCTTGTCATCTTGTTAAGTATAATGCACTGTTTTCAGAGAACTGGTTATAATTATTTATTGTATTTTTCAGTGCTAACATAGTCTCTCACATGTAAGTTTTACACAATAAGAAATATATGATAAATATTATAATACATAAACTAGGGTTCTCAGAATCATTATTCCTGTTACATAATACTAATCTATTTTCATTTGTTTACTTAAAATTTTTATTTACATTACTACATATATGATACTATGCTAGCCATTGTTGGGTTTCATTCTCCATGTAGTTTCCTCTTACAAGGAAGTTGTACAGCACTTACTAATGTCATATGGAATAGCCCATATTCTACTGACATTTCCCTTCACTTTTTAGTTTAATATCTCAGCCTGATGTGAAGTCATCACCATCAAATAATTTTTGGATTGACCAGGAATTTTTCCATATCCAATAGATATTTCCAAATCTGCAGGGCAATGCTGTGTGCCTTGCTGTCACCTCTGCTGTCACTATTGTTTCTTCCAAATAATGTGCGTCTTTGGGGCATCCTTGCTCCTTTCTCTGGATTCCACCACCCCCTTCAGGCTCAGAGACATATGGAGCTCCACAGCTTCTTCCACTGGGAGTACCTGGATCCCTTAAGTACCACCGCCCTGGCCTAGAGGGCACTGCTGTTGATTCTTAGATTTCTGCCTGCCAGATGCCACAGAGATACATTGTGACTCTCAAGATGTCACAGTTCTAAAGCAAAATGTCCAACTTCTTACAGAGTATTAGCAAAATATCTCTTTCCATTTTTAACTTACATCCTTCCAGCCACCGTTTTTCTTTTAAACACTCCAGGCTTAGAGAAATCCAATAGCAACTTCAAATGAAAGATATCAAGCAGTACTTACCACTTTCCTGAAAAATAAGCTTCATCATGACTGGTACCATTTTCTTCTGAGGGAGGGGGTGTTCTCCTTGAAGACTCCCATAATATATTTCAAGTAGTTTTCAGGCTTAATGAAATCCGCAATTCATCAGAAATATGCACCATATTAAATGCCACATTTGGACACAACTTCTAGCTTCTAACGGAATTTCTTCTCCTAACCACGAAAATATAATGTGAAAAGTGCAGGGATAGACATACAAATCAAGTCTGAAGTCTGTTCAGAGGAGGGAGAGATTGTATTTATATAGAAGACTCAGTCAAGACATCGTGGCAATGTTTACATTTAGACTATCCTGGAAGAACCAACATAATTCAGAGATGGAATAAATCCTTTCTAGTGTTGACTCTATATCATAAAATCTGTCACAGAGACAAGAAATAATGGAGCATGCATGAGAAAAAGCAAGTGGTGCTATTTGCCTAGAGAATATGGATATATCAGAAATAATGACATGTAAGTTGCAGAAAGTAAGTATTGGCCACAATAAAAAGGAGGAATTCATACATGGGATTTAACTTTTCTCCAGATGAAATGTCTCTTGTTGTCAGTTTTCCTTAAAAATACAGAAAGTTAGTTTAGCAGGTTGCTTACCTCTGTTAAACTTTTAGTGCTATCTTGATGAGAAAAACAGGTAAGCTAAAATGCTAGATACTAATATTCAACTCTTGATCACATCCAAATTGGGCCAAACCCTTTATTTTGTTCGTAATAAATCTAAAATTCAGATTTATGCTTTACAGAAAGAAGCAAAGTGTTAATAATTTGCGTGTGATCTTTTATGTTGATTTACTTTTTCTCATTGAAATATTAAGTGCTTCTCACAGGGTGATAGTGAAAACTGAAGGAGATAAACCAAAATCACAGCACTTCGAAAGCACTTACCATTATGTGTTTTATGTTTAGTTAATTATCTAATCCTCTCCACATTCCTGTGAAGTAGGTTTTATTTCCATTTTTCAGATGAGAAAACTGAGGGACAGAGAGATTATTTAAATTGCCCCTGGTCACCAAGTCAGTAAGTGGCAGAAGATAATGAATCCAGGAAATACGATTCCAGAGTCCTTGACCTTTGTGGCAATATGCACCTCTCAAGAAGTGCCAGAGTCTCTGACACAAATAGAAACTGAAGAAAGATCCACCATTTCCTTATCTTTAATTTCATTCCCTTTCTTTTGTTTTTGTTTTTCTTTTCTTCTCTCCCCGAGTTTAAGTGCTAAATTTGATAGCATTTTGGTGTATGTAGGAAGGGGGATTGAGAAAAAATACTCAAAAAACAAAACCCTCTATTTCATTCTTATTCTTTTCAAGAGAAATGACATTATTCTCCTTTTATGATGCACAAACAGCTTTGGCACAAATGTGCAACCAGCTACACTAAATATTAACCAATATAGGTACTGTGCAGAATGAGTCAATGGTGACCACTGTTGGGTGGTATGAATGAAGTTACCAATCCTTCCTTCTTTGCACAGGTTTCCCCAGAGAGCAATGTACACAAGGAAACAGCAGTACTTAAGGGTTGGGTGGGTGGGAGCAGCCACTATATTATTAGCAGTTCAGAGCCTTGGTAAAACACTGAGCATGAAATCTGCAGGCAGTAAACAGGAAGCTCCTTTCTCTGGAACTAAATCTAATTTTGAGATTTTACTTCCTTCACCTGGCTGCACAATCCAAAGTAATGACTGGTCTGTTTCAGCTGTGTATACAAAGAAAGAGTGTATGAAAGGAGAGCAAACTTGGCTTCCTGATTTCTTCTGGAGGTGACAGTAGGCAGAGAGTACACATAGGTATGCATTACAGGTTGTGGTGAAGTTGTCCATTAATAAATATGGGCCCATCAATGTCCTAGAATATGATAAAAAAAAAAAATGGAGAGAGTGGTAAGAAATTGAGTAGAAAACACCTCTCCCCACAATAAGATCACCATATTAAAGACAGCTAAAAAAAAGTCAAGGTCAATTCAAAGGAAGGAAATGTACTAGCACAAACCATGTCTAATATTTACAGCAAAATTTGTCTTTTTTCAAAGACCATAAAAGTCCCTGTTGACAAGACTTGAAAAAGAAAATTGCAAAACAATATATGGAAACTGTAGCCAAAGAAGGGCAATTTGCTTCTTAAGAATACACATTTAAATTAATTAAAACTTCTCAAGAACATTGAGGCGATCTAAAATAATTTTGACAGGTAACTGTCCTATTCATGTCAACATTAATCCAGCTGACTGAACATCAAGGTCAACTGTCCAGAATATTTTAATTCTAGCACTCTTGAAAGAATGGCAAGATATGCCCTTTGACAAACTTGATGCTTCTGAATTAAAATTATTTTCATCAAAATAACCATATAATTTCAAGATTTGAAGGAACTTAAAGATAATCCTTAAATTCATTCTTATCTTGTTTGAACATCGGCAAGAAGATATTCTTCAAGTATGCTCAGTTTCTGCTCAAATGTTTCTAGAACACAAAATGATTTAACTTTTTAAGTCATTTCTTCCATAGGTTGAGCAAAGTCTGTTCCAAGGTGCCTCCCAATAACTGGAGGGATGTTGTTGAATATAAGTTCAATTTGGGTTCCAGAAAGAGATAATAGAAATGGGAGAAAAAAAAAATCTCAAAACTTAGTGGAAGAAACAACACCCAGATAAGTAAGGCCAACAAATCCTATATATGTTATAGAATATTATAGAATGTTATAGAAATAAATTTATATATAGGCACATTATAGTGAAACTGCCTAACATCAAAGATAACAATCTTGAAAGCAAACAGAAAGAACATGATTTACTTTAAAAGAGAGAATTAGCAGAAAGTTAACATCACTATAAAATAAAAGCTAGAAAACCTTGCAGTAATATTTTCAAAGTTCTAAGAAGCAATACCAGTGAACACAGTATTTTTGCACAGTGAGTATCTTTAAGCCTGAAGGTGAAATAAAGACATATTCAGGTGAAAAAGCTGAGAGAGTTTTCCACCAAAAGCACTATACCAGCTGAACTTTAGTCAGAAAGGAAAAAATTCCCAGATGTCTCAGATACAAGAAGCAATGTCAAGTGAAGAAAATATCAAACATGTTAAGTATAAATCTAAGCAAATTATGATAGCATAAAATAAAAATAATGAGTAATGATAAAAATATCTAAGCAGAGAAGTTAAAATGAAGTACGTCCTTCCTTGTCGTATCCTGTTTGTGTGTTCTATTATTTCCCCAAACCTTGATGAAACCTGTAAGTTCATAATTACTGTACTAAGTTTAGTGGTCATGATGTCCTGATCTGCAGTGGGGGGGGTGGGGTGGGTCATGGTTGATTGTCAGCTTCCACTACTGTCCTCTGGAGTTACCATCATGTTTGCACTGAGGCTGACGCTTTTAGCAAATGAACCAGCCTGGCAGGATCAGGGAGCACTCATACACCCATTCCTATGGCTTCTAAAATGCAGGAAGTATACCCCATCAGCTTGGTAGAAACTTTCTTAAAATATCATTGCAGTTTGAGACTCATACTACCCAGTCCCCCTTCCCTCCCTCTCTCAGTTCAAAATAATCAGATTGTACCATTGAAGAATCTCCCTACCTACTCCTGATTCCTTCCTTGATCCTTCACAGGCATTTTTCACAATAAAACTTTTGCATATCTAATCTGATCTCGGCATCTATTTCATGGAGGACAAGAATGGACACAGGCATCACTGGGAGTGGCATAAGAAAACAGGCTGTAGTATGAGAGTTGGGGGCCAGTTCTCACTGCCTATGGGGCATAGTCTTGAGTGGTACATGTGAGGCAGTCATAGTACTGGACACAAGATTTTGCCAGGTGACCTGAGAAAATGTCTCTGTGAGGGGTTTAGAGGTGACAATGGCACAAAGCTGATTGTCACAGCAACAGATGGAGGAAAAATTTGGCCTAGGCCAGTGGTTCTCAAAGTGAGGGTCTTCCAATCTGCAATATCAGCCTTACCTAGAAATTTGTTAGTAATGCACATTTTCTGGTTTTGCATTAAACCAACTGAATCAGAGACTCTTGGGTGGAAAGAATCTGTATTTTAACAAGCCCGCTAGGGGAGGCAGAGCATAAGAGGGATCCAGTACCCTTAGGGATATAGAATATGTTTTGTCATATTTTCTAATCAATGGTTGAAACATTCGGAAATACAGGAAGATTTAGGAAATCAATATTTATTGAGACTGTGTCTTTAAAGGGAAACTGGATTTCTGAATCTTAGCATAAAATAATAATTAAAAAAACTAGTTCCTAGTTATGGGCATCTCATGAAAAGAATGTGCTGGCTCACAAATCTGACCTTCACAAAAAGGCTTTAAATTCAGCATAAAGGGAGAAAGGAAGAAAATGCTTAAACTACGGAATCAACTATTAACAAAAAGCAAGGTAGGTGACAAAAAGAATAACACTAGTGAAAAGAGCATCCAGTGATTTCCTTGAGAAAATAATTGGGAGTAAGTTGCAAGTCAATATTACACTGTCATATTTCAGTCCATTCATTGTTTTAAACACTGGGGGTTGACAAACTTTTCTGTTGAGGTCCAGATAGATATATCTGTCTCAGCCATATGGTATCTATAGAAACTTCCTCATCCTTGCCATTGCAGCTTGAAAGCAGCCATAGACAGATATAAATGAGTGTGGCTGTGTTCCAATAAAACTCTATATCCAAAAAATAGATAATAATTAAAAAGTAAATAAATAATTTGCCAACAAAAGCAGATTTAAGGTTTTAATATAATGTGCCAGTTTAGGTCCTCTGAGAAGTAGATGCCAAGATTAGATTCTCTCTGATTGCTGGGGGAGCGGGGGCGGCAGGTAATGACCTCCAGTAAGACTAAAATAAAAAGTCAATGGGACATATGCTTTTGCTTGAACTGTTACAATTCATCCATTCCTAATCTTTCCTTTCTCCTTTCCTTCATAAGCCTCAGATGTTTATGGCTATGACCTCTCAATTTTGCTTCTTAAACTTTCTATCATTCCTATTTTATTAATTTTGCTTCATTAGTATCTGTGTGGAAAACTTATGGTCTGTACTTTGTAGGTACTAGGAGAACCCCTAACTGGGAGTTACCATGGGCACAGGTAGTCTACAGAGTGAGGCAAAGGATATATTACCTGGCTCTTTTTCTTTCCCTCCCTTTGGGTCCAGCTGCTCATGGGGAGCCCATGGTCTGGTGGCCTCCTCTATACCATAAGTCCTACAGAGGAAGCACTATCTAAAATCTTAGCAGGGTAAGTAAATCTTAACCTTACTTACTGGGTAAGTAAATCTATTTAATTCTGGGGTTCATAGTCAGGAAAATCCCTTGACTACAAATTATAAGACTATGTTCTCCAAAATCAACTTTGTTAATAATTAAGCTTATATTTTGGTCTCTATCTGCCTTACTTTTTTGGTCTTCTTTCTTAATGGGTTCAGAACTGAAATGGGAAAAGGGAAAGTATTGGTTAGATCATCACTGAATCTGTAGCACCCAGCATAATGGGGGCATGTTGTAGGTGCTCAATAGATATCAAATGAATACATAAGTGCAAATCTGCCATCCCCATAGACGTTAATACTTCTATAAAATACACTGAACAGTTTACAGCTTCCAATGCTACAGATTTAATTAACATTAGCAGAAATTTATATTTTTTAAATAGAAGATTATTCATTATTTTTCTTTTCTCCAATTAGTCATAGGGCAGGGGAGGATTTTTACCAATTGCCACTTTTTATAGTTCTCACTTAGCTAACTAAGCACCTTGGGAAAAAGCTATATTCATTTCCTGAAAGTGCTTTGACTTTACAGTAAAATAAAACTGCAATAAAATCTCTTTTCCTAATTAGGTGTTATTGGCTATAATAAAGGAAACCATAAAAGCATAACATTGTGCACTCTGGAAGACCTTGCCACTGATATATGTCTACTATTGAAAGACTGCTGATACCAGTGGCACATTGACTAACACAGGTTTGTATGTGTTTAAAAAAATGCATGAAATCTTCCCTTTATCTGTTCCAGATCTGCATGTTTTCTTCTGTCTTATTTCTTAATTATATTCTCACCAACACTGAGAGTATCCTTAAAGCTTCTGGGGATTTTTAATGTATGTTGGCTTTCTAACATACAACTCTTCAATGGGTGGGACTCTGGTTTATGGGTGTATCTGCATGGTTGCCTGTATCATTAGGTCAGTCCTAATGGCACACTCTGCCCTTCTCTCTTTCCAGGATATTGGTGTTTGACTGAGTCTATACTCTGGGCCTGTAAATAAAATCTGCTGTTCTTTTCATGGGGATTTTACCTCCTTTCCTCATTCTCTCAACACTTCATTCCCTCTAAACACCTTTGTTTCTTCCACTAAGGAGGAGAGGAACTCTGACTTTCAAGTTGAATTTCAGTATTAACTACTTGGTTTGATGACTTTCTCATGTGAAAATAGGTTTTGCTTTCCTTTCAGTTTCCTCTGTTTTCAGCTCAATACTGCTTTTACAGCAGAATACTTCCCATGACAGAATGGCTAACTTTATTGAGACTTCCAAGACATTAAGTGATCACTTTGGAAATGTCTTCATATAACTGGATAAATGTATTATTTAATATATTATAAATATAATTACTTAACACATCTGTGATATATTAGTAAAAAATTTATTTGTAGTGTGGTAAAATAATAGTTCCAGAGAACTCACAGTTTTTGTGAAGGTGGAAATTGGGAAGAGTCACCAGGGATCTGATTCACCATAGTTCAAATAGACTCATGCCCAGTAATCCACTGAAAGCTAAAGAATATATAGGCAATGGGTGCTTTATCAATTTTCAACTAGATATCTTTAAGGTGCTTCTTTAGTTATAAATATGAGGTTTGACAATATCTTGATCAGAGAAAAATAGTTGTAATGATTAAAAGTGCAAGTTTTATGTAAAGGATTTATTAAGGTAAAATGCAGAAAAAATATAAATTATGCATATGGTTGTACAAATCTCATGCTTTGAGGGCAGTAAAGTTAAACACAACCTCAGTAAATCATCCAGACCAGTTCTATTTTATAGATCACACAACTGAGACTGAAACAGGATAAATATCCAAGAACTATACATTTAGAAAATTCTAATAGGCAAGAAATAAGAGCCAGCGAGGTCTCTTGTGTCTCAGAGCAGGGACTCTCACCATACGTTTTTCTGACTTTTCACTCTGTTACTTAAAAGAGAAAAAGAAACAAACTTATATTAATGGAGCCAGGTATATCTCATCTAATCTTGAACCTTAAAAATAAGAAAATATTATTCCCATTTTATGAATCAGGAACCTAAAGCCCCATATTAAATATACTGGCAAGGCCACAACACTTATGAACTATACTCACGTTAAGATCTAGCCCTCTGCAGAAGGAAACCACGGTCATGTGGGGATAGAACTATATAGAATCTTAACTGCAACAAAATACTTCTCCAGTCTAATTGTCCTCAGTCAAAAGCAGAAACTGGCTTATTGGTTAATTGCCTGATGAGACAACTGTAACGGAACTCTTGAGAGATGAAAGCAATTATGCCATTAAGAAAAACGATGTTTTATTTTTCTAACTTATAAAAGTGAGTTCAAAAATAAGTTACTCAATAATCTTATTTTAAGTAAATATTTCTATTAATTATACTTAAAGCTAATATATTTATAACATTAATTGTAATCTTAATTCAAGTTTAAAATTTTAAATGTATTTTCTATTTTGGAATAAACATTTTTTAAAATCTGTATTTTCAGCCCTACTACATATCACAGTTACATTTTTTGTACATTATTTTCTTGTCTTTTTCCGTGTGTGTGTAGTTGTATGCGTGGTTGTATGTGTGTATATATTTAATGTTCATACGATTTGTAAGCAGATTTTTATTTAATATTATAATCAACATTTTTCTTACAGAATATTATATTCACAATTGCTATTTTAAATGCCTACATGTGACACTGTTACAAATATTTAGGTAGTTCATAACTTTTCATCAGTTTTAAAATGCATCAGTTTCATCAGTTTGAAATCTTTGGATATATGCTTTTCTCCATTTAGACTATTTCCCCAATAGAGAGTCCCTCATAGACAGATTGTATATCCTAAGTATTAACATGTTTTCTCCCCTTGATAGACACTGCAAGATATCTTCCTGTTTTCCACAAAGATTTCATGCCACTAGCAGTGTTCAGTCTCAACCAGTTTCACTGCACCTTTGCCAACACTGGGGAGTGCCCTTAAAATTAAAATATATTATTGAACTCATGGTAATCTCAGTTTACAAATGTTGAAACATGCCCTTATATATTTTATCAGGTTCTATTTGTCTCTATATGTGTTCTGTTCATTTATTTCCTCATTCCATTTTTGAATTGGCTGTTTACTAAGTTTCTCTTTCTTTACAGAACATGACAAATGCCATAACTCTTTAATTGGCTGAAAAGATATTTCCCAGTCTGTTTTTTTTTATATGCAAAAGTTTTAAAATTATAACCAAATGGACCTTTATGTTGGTAATCCCATCATGGACTCAATGTCACTTCCATTTTAACTTTAAGACACTAGATCAATATTGAAATGTGTTTTCTGATTTTCCTTGATTGATTTTGCACACTTACGTCCTAATTCTATAAAAATTCCCCTTTTAAATTAAATGTTGTTTTAGCCTCAGAATTTTTGTCTGAGTTATTTTCCCTATGGTTTAGTAAGTCCAATAGGCCAGTTTGCAAAGGAGCCAATTTGTACACACATAGACACTAAAAAGCTTATTAAGAGCAACATGGTAGGTATCTCATTAGGATCTATTTGCTATCTCAAAATAATTTGGGTTCAGTTAATTCTTTATGTGTTAACTTCATTTTCCAGGAAATAAATGAACAAAGATCAGAAAACCCTTTTCTTCTTTGAGGCCCAGATGGAAAACAGCTGAAGTTCAGATTAAATGTTTCCACCAGCAGTATGCCCAGCAGGTGAAATAAGTTCTAAACCAGAGCATGAAAGGATAGCGAACAGAAAAAAATAGAAATTGCAAAGCTTAAAAAAATCAATAGTGTGTAACAGTTTGTGTGAGAAGCAGTAGAAGCTACTTTTAGGAGAACTATTGTAAAGCCTTGTTTGAGGATAAATTAGTCTTACTTTTAAGAACCAAATATAGTTCTTAAAACTTAAAACCTGAAAAGAATTAATTTCTTACTTCTTTACTTAGGATAGGCTGAAGTTAGCCAAGTGGATTATGGAACTGAGGCTTTCTCTACCATACATCTGTTATTCATTAACTCTCGTCTGAAATGCCCTTTCCCCTGTGTTAAAGTTTGCCTATCTTTTAAAACACAGCTCAATGCGCTAGCATTTCAGGAGGCTTTCATTGTTTAAACACATTCAATTCTTGTGATTTCTTGACTTTCACATTCATTCATATCCGTGCATTTTATATTTGTTATTAGGCTATTATCTTAATTATCTCTAAATACAGTGGGCATCAAATAATCAGTATTAACTGACTAATTATCTTGATAACTCATGCCAAACAAAATTTCTCCTAAAATGGCCAGGTGGTGCTAGGGGTTGAATGATTTGGATCACAATGTTAACTGTCCTGTTTATTTTTCTGTATCTTTGCCTCTGTTAACTTTGCCTTAGACAAAACAAATTGCAAGGGAAAAGGTAATTTGTTAGGAGAAATATTCATTTAAAGTGTACTAAACATGTTTTGTAATGCAATGTTTATAGTTTGAAGAGATAACTGAGATAAAAAAATGAATCGAAACTTTGAAATTCAGAAATATTTCATAATGCAAAATTTGACTTTCTATTCTTTTGAGGGAAATAAACATAAAGACAATCCCACTGAAATGACAGTGTAAACAACTGAAATAATATATATTTTAGATTATATTGCCATCCAGAGTTGACTAAAGTGAGCATATAAACTTTGGTTCTGATTTTTTTGGAATATCTCCATTGTTTTCTATTCAAGAGAAATATGAGATTAAAAAAAAAAAAAAAAAAAACACTGTTCCACTACTTGTGTTGTTTAGTGCAAAATCCTTCCTTTACTTCACCCTGTTAATTTTAACATGGCCATTCATTTCTCCTTCAAAAATTCGGAATGCCTACTGAACTCTATAACACAGGCTGACAAACTATAGCCTGCCACCAGTTTTTGTAAATTAAATTTTATTGGAACACAGCAATCCCATTTGTTTACTTATTGTCAATAGCTGATTCTGTGCTATAATAGCAGAGAGGAGTCATTGCAACAGAGAATATATGGCCCACAAAGCTAAGAATATTTACTATTCGGCCTTAACAAAAAATGTTTACTGGCTCTTGCTCTACAGAAATACCGAATTTGATGGTAAACATGATCAACATAATTCCTCTTATTATAATAGACAGATATTAAACATATAATCACAGCAAAATATATGATTGCAATAAGACCAATGTATGACACAAGTGTAATTTTTAACTTCCATAAGTTTTTAGATTACATTTTCATGAAAAAATGAGAAGCATAGTCATAGTATGAAATATGTGGTAGAGTGCTTTGTAAAATCATATACAAATTTCAGACATATGAATAGAACACAGCAACTGTGCTGGTTTGAAATGATGTAAGTACCCTAGAAAAGCCATGTTTTAATCAAAATCCCATTTTGTAAAGGCAGAATAATCCCTATTCAATACTGTATGTAATTAGATCATATGTAATGAGATCCCTGGAGATGTCACCAAATCAAGAGTGGCTGTTAAGCTGGATTAGGTGACATCTCCACCCATTTGGGTGAGTCTTGATTAGTTTCTGAAGTCCTATAAAAGAGGAAACATTTTGGAGAATGAGAGATTTAGAAAGAGCAGAGAATGCTCTAGCACCACGAAGCAGAGAATATACCAGTCAGCCACCTCTGGAGATGAAGAAAGAAAATGCCTCCCAGGGAGCTCCATGAAACTGGAAGCCAGGAGGGAAAGCTAGCAGATGACGCCATGTTCACCATGTGCCCTTGAAGCTGAGAGAGAAGCCCTAACTGTCTTCACCATATGCCTTCTCACTTGAGAGAGAAAACATGAACTTCATTGGCCTTCTTGAATCAAGGTATCTTTTCCTGGATGCCTTAGATTGGACATTTCGATATACTTGTTTAATTGGGACAGATTCTCAGCTTTAGAACTGTAAACTAGCAACTTATTAAATTCCCCTTTTAAAAGTCATTCTGTTTCTGGTATATTGCATTCTGGCAGCTAGCAAACTAGAACAGAAACAATAATTCCATCTGCTAGTTTAAATGCAGATATTTTATCTTATTAATATTTATTCTTTTCTAGAGTAATTTCCAAAATGTATATTTAAAAAAGATCACTTGAATGATTAAAGTTTTATATCAATATAGATTAACAGTGATAAAGTTATAGCTTTTTAATTGTTGAAAGAGGATATTTATACTACAATTATTTTTACAAAGTTTTTTTTACATGGTTTTAATAAAAGATATATACAAGTAACAAAGCAATAGAAATAAAAATCAGAACTAAGGAAAATGAGTATAAATTCCAGCCATAATATTTACATAATTTTAAATTTGGCTTTGACCTTCATCAAAATTTTTACAAAAGAGAAAGGATGTCATCAAGATGGTAAAATGAGATACATTAGGATTATGTCATCACATAAAGTTGTAAACAACAAGCAAAAGCTGGTAGAAACATTTTTCTCAATGCTCAAGAATACAGTTCAAGTGTTACAATAGCAGGACAAGCACTTTATAAAGAACAAGCCAACTTAGAAATGATAGGAGAACCTTATGAAACCTTTGCTAGTTCCCCCACCTCTTAGCTGGCTCAGTGTGGAGCTGGCCCTGGTCTCTAGTCATGGTTCCAGAGGGAGAACAGAATCCTTATGTACACGGTAGGGTGTATGTAAATCTGTACCAATCAGTCTGGTGGCAGGACTGGACTCTCATTTAAGGCGTGCCATCCAGAACTTGCCTCGCATGTAGGAACAGTTTACAGGGCAGCTAACATGCTGTAATAACAACATTAAATTGCAGCTGCCCAGAGCAATAGATTACTGGCTTTAAGACATACAAGATAGCACCCAGGATCAAGAGGAAAAGGAACATTCAGACATGTATAAATGGGGGATTCCTAAGGTAATGTGTACAGGCCCAGGACAAGACATATACCAGAAAAGATAAGACAGAAAGCTAAGCTTTCATGTAAGACTGTGTTCTAGTTTGCTAGCTGCCGGAATGCAACACACCAGAGATGGATTGGCTTTTAATAAAAGGGGATTTATTTTGTTGGCTCTGCAGAGGAAAGGCAGCTAACTTTCCACTGAGGTTCTTTCTTACGTAGAAGGCATAAGATGGTCTCTGCTGGTCTTCTCTCCAGGCCCCTGGGTTCCAACAACTTTCCCCGGGGTGACTTCTTTCTGCATCTCCAAAGGCCTGGGCTGAACTGCAAGTGCTGAGATGAGGAATGCCGAGATGCTTAGCTGTGCTACATTGCGCTCTCTCATTTAAGCACCAGCCAATTAAGTCAAACGTCACTCATTGCAGAGACACGCTGACACTCATTGCAGAGGCTAGCTGACTGCAGATGTAATTGGCAACAGATGAGGTTCACATACCATTGGCTTATGTCCACAGCAACAAGACTAGGTATGCTCACCTGGTCAAGTTGATAACTGAATCTAACTAACACAGACTGTTATTTAAATTCACTGCTAAGCTGGTTAACCTCTGAAAGGGAAAACTTATACAACTCAATCAGCAAAGACTTGAAAAGGTATTTTATTTCTCTTTCTCTCTTTGATTCATTAGCTTCTGCCATTCAAGGAAATCTCTATCATAATATTAGCTGAATATAGCTTTAAAGAATAAACAGCCCAGGGGTGCATGGGCAGTTCAGTTTGCCTTCCACGCGGGTGACCTCAGTTCGACTACCAGACCATGCATCCCGCCCCCTCCACCCGAAAAAGCAAGGGGTATGCTTGCTCAATTTAGTTTCCACTGCTGTATCACCTAAATGCAAAATGGACTTTTCTAAAGTGACTCATCTTTCTGGATTGACCCATCTAGCACACCAGGGTGGGATACCCTAATGAGGAAGAATCTGGATGCAGAAAAGCCTCACAAAGGAAAATAAATGGGGGTGGAGGGGTTAAAGGGAATTGCTATAAGATGGGAGTGCCCCAGAAATGAAAAGTATAAAGAAAACAGGGCACTGAGCAAAAGAGAGAATTTAAACAAATCCATAAGTGCTGGGAAGGGCATGTGCACAGAAATAAAACAGATCAACATCCTTGGAGAAGGAATAGAGGAAAGGGCGCTTTCTCTTGGAGGTAAAACACTTACATAAAAAGTGTAATCTTTAAAATTGAATCACATATCCAGGACAAGAATCAAATGAACTGAGAAAATCTAACCAGTAAAACAGGGGCTATTATAAAGGTCTAGAAAAAATTGGAATAAGTCTCAAAGAGTACCCTTAACACAAACCAATCAGCAATAAAACCCTAGACAGGAGAGAGAAATTGACCTTCAGAGTTAATGCATCAAGATAATCAAATGCCCAGACATCAGAAGATATTATAAGCCATATTAAGAACCTGGAAAACATGGTCCAGTCAAGGGAACAAATTAAAACTTCAGAGGAGACACAAAATTTGGAACAATAATCAAAGAAATTTAACAAATTTCCTCAATCAATTCAAGGAGATGAAGGAGAGTATGCATGAAGAGATAAGGGACATTCAGAAAACAATCTGAGTGCATAAAGAAGGCTATAAAGTGCAAAAAGAAACAAAAGAGAAATGAGGGGAATGAAAGATACAATAGTAGAGATTAAAATATATATATAAAGTAGCAGATTTGAACAGGCAGAAGAAACAATCAGTGAACTGAGAGAAAGGGCAATGAAAATCATAGAGTCAGAAGAACAGACACAGAAAAGAATAGAAAAAAACTGAGCAGTGTCTCAGGAATTTGAGTGACAGCAAAATGTGTACAAACATATTCATCATGGGGGTCCCAGAAGGAGAAGAGAAGGGAAAAGGGACAGAAAGAATATTTGAAGAAATAATGGCTCAAAATATCCCAACTCTTACTAAAGATAAAAATGAACAATTCCAAGAAGCACAACATATTCCAAACAGTATAAAACCTAATAAACCTACTCCGAGACATATAGTAATCAAAATGTCAAAGCCAAAGATACAAGGAAAACAGAATAAGGCTAAGTGCTGATTTCTTATCAGAAACTATGGAGGCAAGAAAGCCGTGGTCTGATATATTTAAGGTACTGAAAGAGAAAAACTACCAGCCAAGAATTCTTTTTCTAGCAAGACTGTCCTACAAAAATTAGGGTAGTTTAAAATATACATAGATAAATACAAAGTGAGAGAGTTTGTCAACAAGATATTGAACAAAATAGACTTTTAGTGAAAAATTGTTATAGGAGACAAAGAAGGACACTATACATATTAATAAAAGGGGCAATCCGGGTGGGCAATGGTGGCTCAGTGGCAGAATTCTTGCCTGCCATACTGGAGACTCAAGTTCCATTCCTAGAGCCTGCCCATGCCAAAAAAAAGGCGGGTGGGGGGAGGGGAAGGACAATCCACCAAGAAGAAATAACAATCATAAATATTTCTGCACCTAACCATGGTGTCCCAAAATATAAGAGGCAAACACTTGCAAACCCAAGAGAAAAACAGATTTCTCTACAATAAAAGTTGGAGAATTCATTACACCATTCTCATCAATGTTAGAACGTATAGACAGAGGATCTGGAAAGAAGCACAGAACCTGAATAATATGCTAGATCAACTAACTTCAGACATATACATAATATTGCCCTCAAAACAACAGGATATATATTCCTCTCAAGAGCTCATAGATTATTCTCTAGGATAGACAATATGTTGGGTCACAAAACAAGCCTCAAATTTTATAAGATTGGAACTATGCAAAGCACTCTATTTGTCCATAAAGGAATGAAGGTAGAAATCAATAACAGGTGGAGAACTGGAAAATTCACAAACATAGGGAGGCTAAGCAACACATTCTTAAACAATCAGTGGGTCAAAGAAGAAATTGCAAAAGAAATCCACAAATACATTGAGATAAATCAAAAGGAGAACACAACATATCAAAACTTATTGGATGCAGTGAAAGCAGTGCACTAAGGGAAATTTATAGCCCTAACAACCTACATTAAAAAAGAAGAAAGATCTAAAATCAAAGACCTAACCACACAAATGGAGGACTTAGAAAAAGAACAGCAAACTAATTGCAAAGTAAGCCTAATGAAAGAAATAATAAAGATTAGAGTAGAAATAAATGAAATTGAGAATGAAAAAACTAAAATAATCACCAAAACCAAAAGTTGATTCTTTGAAAATATCAATAAAATTGACAAACCTTTAGCTAGAATGATAAAGAAAAAAGACAGAAGAGGCAAACGAATTAAATCAGAAATGAGAGGAGTCATTGTACTGACCCCACAGAAATTAAAAGGATCATAAGAAGATACTATGAACTGTATGTCAACAAATCAGACAACTTAGATGAAATGGACAAATTTCTAGAAACACATGAACATACACTACCTCTAGAAGCAACAGAGGAGAACAACAGAATGACAAGTAAAAAAATTGAATTAGTAAGCAAAAATCTCCCAGCCAAGAAAAATCCAGGACCAAATGGCTTCACAGATGAATTCTACCAGTCATCCCAAGAAAAATCCATACAAATCCTGCTTAAATTCTTCCAAAATATTGAAGAAGGGGGAGCACTAACTTATTCTCTGGAGCCTATATCACCCTAATACCAAAGCCATATGGAGATACTACAAGAAAAGAAAATTACAGTCCAATATCCTTTATGAATATTGTGTTGGAGTGAATGTAGAGAAACAGAGACACACATTCATTGCTAATTGCAATTCATTGATAATTGCAAAAATCCTCATTAAAATACTTGTAAATTGAACCACACTGCACACTGAAAAATTATATACCATGACCAAGAGGGGTTTATCTCAGGAATGCAAGGATGGTTCAATATAAGACAATCCATTAATGTAATAAGCCACATTAACATTTCAAAGGGGGATAAGCAAAATGATCATCTAGATTGATGAAGAAAGGCATGTGACAAAATCCAGTAAACTTTCTTGAAAAAAAAATTCTTTGAAAGACAGAAATAGAAGGAAATTTCCTCAATGATAATGGAAATATATGAAAAATACAAAGCTAGCACCATACTCAATGGTGAAAGACTAAAAATTTTCCTTCTCAGAATTGGACAAGTCAAGGATGCCCAGTGTCACCACTGTTATTCAAAAGTATGGTAGAAGTTCTATCTAGAGCAGTAGGCAAGCAAAAGAAATAAAAGTCATCCAATTTGGAGAGGAAGAAGTAAAATCTTCACTATTTGCAGACAACATGTTCTTATATTTAGAAAGTCCCAAGAGATCTACAAGAAAACTATTAGAGCTTAAAAATGAGTTCAGCAAAGTGGCATGATACAAGTATCAACATTCAAAAATCAGTAGTGTTTCTATAAACTAATTATGAGCAATGTAAGGAGGAAATCAATAAAAAAAATTAAATATCTAAGAATAAATTAAACAAGGATGTAAAAGATCTGTATTCAGATATCTACAAAACATTGGTGAAGGAAATAAAAGAAGACCTAAAGAAATGGAAAGACATTCCATGTTCATGGATTGGAAGACTAAATATTATTAAAATGTAAATTTTACCCAAACTGATTTACAGATTCAACACAATCCCAATCAAAATCCCAAAGCCTACTTTGAAGAAATGGAAAAGCCATTTATCAAATTTATTTGAAAGGGTAAGGGGCCCTGAATAGCTAAAACCATCTTGAAATAGAAGAACAAAACTGGAGGACTCAAACTTCCTGACTTTAAAGCATATTATAAAGGAACATGTGGTCAAAATAGCACAGTACTGGCATAAAGATAGATATATTTACCAATGAAATTGAATTGAGAGTTCAGATATTGACCCTCACATCCATGGTCAATCGATTTTTAACAAGGCTACCAAATCCACTCAACTGCAACAAAACAGTCTCCAAGAAATGGTGCAGGGAGAATGGGATATCCATATACAAAAGAATTAAAGAGACTCCTGTCTCATACAATATGCTAAAACCAACTCAAAATGGATCAAAGACCCAAACATAAGAGTCAGATAAAATGAGGGTAGAGAATGGGGAGCTGATGCTTAATTTGTGCAAAGTTTTTAATTAGGATGATTGTAAATTTTTGGAGATGGATAGAGGTGATGGTAGCATATTATTGTGAGTGTAATTAACAGTGCTGAGTTATGTGTATACATGTGTTGAAAGGAGAAATACAGGGTCATTATGTCACTAGAAGGAAAGCTAGAGGATAAAACTTTAGGACTGTATAACATAGTGAATATAGTTGTGGATGATAACTGTGGTTAATACTACAACTATAAGAATATTTTTCAATGAACTAAAATAAATGTATATCATTATTATAAGATGTTAACAATAGTGCAGCATGTGAAAAATACCTAGTACAAATTATTGACTATAGTTAATAGTAATATTTTAACAGATTTTCATCAGTTGTAACAAAGGTACAATACCAACACTGTGTCAGTAATATGGAGTTTAAGGAGTATGGAGTTTTTCTGTTTGGTGTAATAAAAATGATCTAAAATTGACTGTGGTGATGAATATACAACAATGTGAATGTACTGTGACCCATGGAATGTGCATGTTAGATGGATTGTATGGTGCATGAAAACATCTCAGTCAAATTGTTTTTAAGGAAAAGAAAAAAATGATCCTATATGTTCAAAGAGATAAAGAAAAACACAGAGAAAGAACTAAACGACATGAGGAAAATACCGAATGGACAAAAAGGGAATTTCTTTGAGATTCCCAGTAGGAACCAAACAGATATACTGGAGTGGAAGAAAACAATAACTGAAATGAAAAAATTCCCTAGTGGGTTTCAATAAAAAGATTGGTGGTGGCAGAAGAAAGAATCAGTGATTTAGAAGACAAGAAAATTAAAATGATGCAGGCTGAGGAGTAGAAAGAGAAAAGAACAAAAATTTAATGAACAACAACAAAAATTAATGAACAGCGCATAAGAGACCTGTGGGATGCCATTAAGCACATCGATACATGCATTACTGGAGTCACAGGGGAGAAGAAAGAGAGAATGAAGTAGAAGTAATATTCAAAGAAAAATGGCAGAAAACCTCCCAAATTGAAAAGACAAGAATATGAACATTCAAGAAGTCCAGTTAACCCCAGTTAAAAGAGAACCATGCCCAGACACATAGTAATTAAACCACCCAATATCAAGGACAAAAAGAGAGTCCTGAAAGCTGCAAGAGTAAAACAACAAATTATGTACAAGGAAAACCCAGCATAATTAAGTGCTGATTATTCATTAGAAACCATGGAATTAAGAAGGCAGTGCTATGCAATATTTAATGTATAAAAGAAAACAATTCCCAAACAAAAATTTTATATACAGTATGACTTTGTTAAAAAATGAGGGAAAGATTAAGATATATCCATATAAATAAAATCTGATGAAGTTCATTATCACTAGACCAGCCCTACAAGCAATGCTAAAGGGAGTTCTTTAGACTGAAAGGAAAATACACTGGACATGGATCAAAGTGGCATAAGGAAATAAAGACCTCCATTAAAAGTAATCATATGGGAAATTTTCAATACCAATATCATTGTACTGTATTTTTTGTATGTGACTTCATTTCTTACTTCTTACAGATACTAAAATACAGACATATGAAAAATAATTATAAATTTATGGTTTGGGATATTCAATATACAAAGATGTAATTTGTAACAAGTACAAAAAGTTAGGGAGAAAGAGGTGCATAGGAACAGTATGTGTGCATGCTATTGAAATCATATTGACATTAAATAAAGTATAATTGCTATAGATTGAGTATGCTAAATTTTTATGCCATGGTAATCACAAAGAAAACACATGAAAAGTATATTCAGAAAGAGAAGGGACTCAAAATGGTATCAAAAAACAAATCATGATGAATACACAACCATATGATGATACGGTGAGCCACTGATTGTGCACCATGTATAGATAGTAAGTGTTTGAAGATTTTTCTCAATAAAAATTTTTTTTAAAAATTAAATCAATTAAATATGAAAGCAGGCATTATTGGAAGGATTGAGGAACAAAAGAAGTTATTAAGGACATGCAAATCAAAACCACAATGAAATACAAACTCATACCTACTAGAACTACTACTATTTTAAAAAAATGGAAAATTTCAAGTGTTTGAGAGGCTGCAGAGAAATAGAAATACTCATTTATTGTTTGTGGGAATAGAAAATGGTTCAGCCACTGTGGAAGATAGAAAATTAAGCATAGGATTACTATATGGACAGGCAATCACATTACTAGGTATATTCTCAAAAGAAGTGAAACAAGAGACTCAAACAAATATTTGCACACCAATGTTCATAGGGGCATTATTCACAACTGCCAAAAGATGGAAGCAACCAAAGTGCCCATCAACTGATGAATGGATAAACAAAATGTGGTATATACACACCATGGAATATTATGCAGCTGTAAAAAAGGACTGAAGTTCTGGTACAGGCAAGAACATGGATAAACCTTGAGGACATCGTGTTGAGTGAAATAAGCCAGAAATGGAAGGACAAATATTGTAAGCTCTCATTGATATGAAATACTAGTAAAAGCTAATTTACAGAGTCAGAAATTAGAATATAGGTTGCCAGGAGCCAGGATATGGAAAGTTAATGCTAAATTATACAGAGTTTCTATATGGTTTGATGGAAAAGTTTTGGTAAAGAATTATGGTGTTGGTAGCTTAACATTGTGAATATAATTTGAATATGGTTAAAAGGGGCAATTTTATATAGTATATATATATATATATATGTTACTAAAAAAAAAAATCTAACAAAAACACCATATAACTGGCCATGTTATTTATGAGCAATGACAGGAGTAATTGGGGAAAGAGGCTCACTACTATCCACAGAATGGATCATCCTAACTACTTGAGTATTAAAATACTCCTCTGCTGAAGTCACGCTCTCATGAGCATTCACATGGGATACAAATATCTTCGTTGTCTGCCCATTCAGATCTATCCACATCCCTCTCTCCCAAATTTCCGTCACCAATTTTCAATCATGTTCCTTCTAAGACCCTGACCGTTAAGCCAAACCACTGACCACAGCTCATGAATTGGTATACAAATAAATCTCCACCCATTTCTCGTTTGCAAGCAAAATGAACAGCAAGGTGCACTGCTCAAGTTGTGCTCACTGGGAGGATATATTTCACCCTGTCAGTCAGGAATATCCCAAAAGAGGCTGTAGTGCTGCAGCTATCCACTTCCAGGTGGTGCCTTTTGTACAGATCCATCTATAAACCTGGGCTGAATATTCTCTTCCTCAGTCAGCTAATCATAGGGAATTACCAAGAGGCCACAGCTTCAGAATAGGAAAGAGAAGGTAAAGGGGCAGTAGTGGGGGCCATGGGCATTTACTTCCTCATGTAACTTATTTATCCTTTCAGGGCCTGCTCAAGTCAGATCTTGTATATACCACTTTCACTTGATGATGGGTTGCTACTGTGTATGCCCAACTCTATGGCTTATTGAGTTACACAACACACTGCTCATGATGGGCAGCTTAGGTCTCATGGAACTTGGTGGCCTGTGGTTAAGTATTTAGCTCCATTAAGGCCCAGAAGCAGGCCAAAACATATTTCTCAAAAGGAGAGTAATTTCTGCAGAGGATGGCAGTGTTTTGTTCTAAAATCTTAAAGGTCTGCGCTGGGATTCTCCTTGTGGGGCTTGCAAGAGCCTCCAAACAGCTTCTCTATGTGCACTAAAGGCCCAACTGGATCTGCTCGATCATACAGTTCCAGTGGCAGAGAGCAGCTACTAGTCCTGGTCTCCAATCAAATCTAGCAGCTTTTTGGGTCACTTGTCAAATGGGCTGGATTAGCAGACACAAATGAGGAATATGTTGCCTTCAAAATCTAAATAGGCCAAATAGTTGTCGTGCCCCCTTTTCAACTGTGGGAAGGAGCAGATTTAACAGATTATACTGCACATGCCCCCATACCCTTGAACACCTAGAAATTTCACCGAGGTGGGGTCCCTTGAATTTTTGTTGGATTTACCTCCCACCCTCTTACATACAAATGGCTTACCAATTTTATGATCCCCTGAGAAGTCTCCTTGGCTGTATGAATTATCTCCCAAGGCAACAATCTATGTGTGTATGTGTGTATGTGTGTATGTGTGGATGTTTCTAAGGGAGGGGAAGACAACTTGTGTGTCTGACTATAAGTTATACAGATTTTAGCAGTCTGCCTTTTATTCAATATTTTCACAAGCTGTTATTTTTAAGATGTGATTTTGAAAAACATGACATTTTTCATGAAGGTAATCCCATCTGTGGGCTGACTCAGGCCAGAACAGAGAAGCTGGCAAAATGGTGTGTCTCCCATATGAGATCATGTATTGAAAATCAACTACCATTACTAATAGAAAAGAGTTTTTCCCTGAAAGAGTCACAATCCCTCTCCCTAGCAAAACAGGAACTGATCATAACAAAAATATTATGTAATACCAAGGAACTGAGGAGATTGGGAAAAGCAGGATGAGGGGTAGAGAAGAAGGACAGGATGAAGGTGGAGGAAGGGAATGGAAAAGCTGACCTGTTAATGGGAGTATGAAAGGGATTAAGCCGAGGACAAATTTCCTTCAAATCTGACCCCCCTCCTAGCCTGATATTTCATCTTCTCTTTGATTACTCTATAACTCTTAGACAGTCAGAGCATGAAGTAGGAATGAAAAATCTTACCTTCAGGAGCATAATTACACCTTTTACATCACTAAAAAGTGTAAGTGAGGGGATCCTAGGTAAAACAAAGAAAAAGGGGCAACTCTAGGGTCAAACAGAGCCCTCTATGATTTTATAGAAAGCAGAGGTCAATGTGTAGCATTTCAGGAATGCTTTTAATAAACACAGAGTCCTGTTACTTCCGCTCACACATCCTTAATATCTATCCTCACATGTATTCCCATTATTTCTGTCCTGTATAAATTGGAAAAATATAACAGTGTACCACCTCATGGGTCACATTTTCTACTTCATCTTTCAGGGCCTGGCAGGACTTCAGTGTAATTATAGGCCTTAAAGCAAACTGAGGTGGGTCATGAGAGGAATTAGCAGTGTCTTGCAAGTCAACTACCTCAGGACATTCCATTAAAAGTTTTACCTGGTTAATCAAGGTTACTCTCCTCAGATGGAAGCTTGAAAGATGTTTCTTCAGGGCATGTAATTACAAGTTTTCAAGCACAACAGGGTTAATTTCTTCAGACTGAATGGGATGGCTGATTCCTCAGGATATAGGTTTATCTGGCAAGAAGATTCAGCAGAATTTAGGAGTTCAGTATTCCTACTATTGTAACGAAGAAATTAGGATTTGAGGGATGATTTTGATTACTAAATCATATTCCTTTTTGCTTTCAGGGATACTGGAGTAGACAGAGGAATACCTGAAAGCCCTGATAACTGAAATGAGTGTAAAAGCCCTTATCCTGTGCCTTTGTGACTGTAAGAGCTGTTAAATCCTTTATCTGGTCATTTTCTTATACAGCAAAGGTCCTAATGCTAATGAAGTTGGCCATTAACTATTTCCTTCCTTTAGATTTACACCTTTAGTAATGAAGTGATAGCTCTGCCTCCCCCTCTTTCAATTTATGTTCTCCTATTGAAATGATAATGAGTACACTTGTCTCCTTTTCTGCTTTGAACTTACTATCTGAAATGACCTCATTTCCCCTTGCTATAATCCTTAAAAACCTTGAACCCCCTAAACTCAGGGAGACAGATTTTGGGCTGTTAGGCTGTCTGTTCTCCTACTAAATGCACAGTAATAAACTCTTTCTCTCTTTGAAATCCGGGAATCTCAGGTATTGGTTTTTTTGCATACTGGGCAGAAGAATCTATGGCCTTTGTCCAGTAAGACTATCATGATTAGTACCTATGTCCCCATTCCAATTTTAAGGATCCCATTTCTTTCTAATCAATGCACTCACTTTAACAAACAGATGCCCTGCAAGGTTAGGAATTCAATTTATGTTGTAAGTCAGTCACTCACACAATGAGCTTTTGTGGTTGTCTTTCAGAAAACTCAAATTTATGGCTATAAGAAATAGTTTATTTCAGGGCAGACACAGAATCTTTCCTATCATGAATGCAGCACCTGAGCTGGGAATTTGAAGCCCGGAACTCATCCTTTCCTTTAGCAACTTTATTCAGAATATTTAGGAATAACAAGCCAACATGATTATACTTTTTAACTTTGTAATCTATGCTATGGTATCAAATACACTGTCACCAGAGCTTTGCCTTTTGCAAGTATGTAAATAGTAGAGGTGGTGATATTCTGTATATCGGTTGCAAATTCATGCCATGGATGATCAGTGTGTACTTTTATCACTGGAAATAGGGTGATTATTGCTTTTAATCTAACCAGATCAGAGAACCAGTTGCAAACAGCCCAGAAATATCATCCTGGGGATTCTGTATCTCAAGAACCACTTGAGGTACCCAAATCTGTATTAGTCAGGGTTCTCCAGAGAAACTGAACAAACATTTATTATAAAGAGGTTTATTATAGGAATTAGTTCACATAACTGTGGCAATTGGCAAGCCTACCTTCCACAGGGAAGACCACAAGCTGGAAACTCAGATGATGGCAAAGTTGAATTATCCAGGAGAAGCTTAATGGAATAGAGACAGCTTAATGGAATGGAATTCTGACTTCTGAAATCTTTAGTTCTGTCTTTAAGACTTCCAATTGATTGGATAATGAGACTCCCCTCATTCCTGAGGGTGATCTCCTTTGTTGATTATAGATACATTGAGCTATAGGTACAATCAACTGACTGTACATGCAAATCTATCTATGAAATAGCCTAACAGTAACAATTGGACCAGAACTTGCTTGACCAAACATTTGCACACCATATCCTAGATAAGTCGGCAAATGAACTTAACCATCATACTCAGCAATTCAATTTCTATAATATACCCAGAAGAACTGAATGCAAGGGCTCAGACAATACTTGTGCACCAATATTCACAACTGCATTACTCACAATAGCCAAAAGGCAGAAGCAACTCAAGTGAATGAATAAAAAAAAATGTGGCACATACATATAATGGAATATTCAGCTGTAAAAAGAAATGAAGTTCTGCTGCATGCTATAGCGTCATGACATCACGTTACTGAAATAAGCCAGACACAAAAGGACAGATATAGAATGATACCCCTTCTATGAAATATTAGAATATGCAAATTCATAGAGACAGAAAGTAGGGTACTGGTTATGGGATATGGTACGGGGGAAATGGGGAGTTAATACATAAAGGGTGCAGAGTCTCTGTTTAGAGTGATGGAAAAATTTGGTAATGGATAATGGTGATGGTAGTACAATATTGTGAAGGCTATTAATGCCAGTGAATTGTATGCTTCGGAGTGGCTGAGATGAGAAATTTTATGTTGTATAAATGTCACCACAATTCAAAATAAAGATAGTGAGACTAAAAAGACAATGCCAATTAAATGTATACATGATCCTGGACTGGATCTAATAAGAGAGAAAAAAATACCCAAAGGGATAATATTGGGACAACTGAAAAAAAAAAAAAAAGAAATTTAAGACTGCATTCTTTACAACAATGTTAAATTTCTTACATTTGATAACTGTACTTAAAGTGGTTACATAAATGAGCATCCCTGTTCTTAGTGAACATATGTGAAAGTATTCAATGTTAAGTATGATGTATCCAATGACAGGTAGATAGATAGATAAATAGATACATGATTGATAGATAGAGTGATAACAAGTATGACAAAATGTTAAAATTTGGTAAACCTACGTATCTGGATGAGGGTATATTGGAGATCTCTGTATTTTTTTTTTGAATTATTTTTACATTTTTCTTATAACTTTGAAGTTATTTCAAAATTGAAAGGGGAAACCTGATTAGTTATGTAGTATTCAATTCTAGGAGAGAAAAAGCAAACCAATTGTGCCAGTTTGAATCTGTTGCATATCCCAGAAAAGCCAAGTCCTTTAACCCTCATTCAATATTGCTGGTGGTATTTTTTTTATTGTTTTTATGGACATGTGACCCAACCAACTATGGGTGGCAACTTTTGATTAGATGCTTTCCATGAAGATATGTCACCACCCATTCTAGGTGGGGTTGCTTACTGGAGCCCTTTAAGAGGGAACCATCTTGGAAAGTACTAGAATGCCAACAGAGCCCACATAGCCAGAGATATTTGGAGATGCAGAAGGGAAACACCCCTGGAGAAGACTTATGAAATGAGAACAGAAAGCTAGGAGACATATACCTTTCCAGCTGAAAGAGGTGTTCTGAACCCAGTGGCCTTTCTTGAATCAAGTTATCTTTCCTTGGATGCCTTAGTTTGGACATTTTCACAGCCTTAGAACTGTAAACTTACAATTTAATTAATTCCCCTTTTTAAAAGCTATTATATTTCTGGTATTCTGCATTCTGGTGACTTTATCAAACTAAAACACCAACTCTGTAGGGAAATAAAAAACTTTTCTAGAATAAAATTTCTCAAATTTATTCCTCTCCATGATGGGAACCAAATACTATTTCAAAATGTTCATATATAATTGTTCATTTATTCTCTTCCTTTAATATTAGAAAAGCAAAATATTTTAGAGCATATGAATAAGAGTAAAACAGATGAAATAAATGTATGGATATATAATTATATATAAAATATTTTACATATACATATATAATATGATATATAATACACACAATACACAGAAGTACATATAAATAAAACTTTTCCCTCATTAACATCTAGGTACAGTCTACAGAAAGACTAGGAAGAGGTCTAGTCTGAAGTAGCTGGTAAACTATATTTCCATGGTTTTGTATAGCTTAAATATTTACAGTGGCAACATTTTTTGGCTCAAAAACATAGATTAAAGGTTGCATTCTTTCAGTGCTTAGAATCTCCAAGATTTCAATACTTGGATTCCCTAAGAAGGAGATTCTCTGCTGCCTATAGTTTTGGAAAGCTCACTTTTCCTTGAATCTCTTTTAAGTCCAGAAAAGAACTACTTCTGGGAACCTGATCTCGTTTTATTACAAGAATCATGAAATTCTGCCACTAGTTTCCACTAAATATCTGTAGACAGCTTAGCTGTAATGCTTCAAATAAAATCTGTCTGAGAATCCATCATGTTATCTGATATTTAATCTGTTCTACTTTTAAAAAAAAGTGAGAGAGAATAAGTTAGAAGCTTTGGGATAATCCCTTCAGAGATACAGGTCCTTAAAATATATATTGGTTTTCCCTCAACCCATACTGAAGATACTAAATTTGTAAAAATTTTTCTTACTCCACTTTTTAAATTGTCAGTTCTCTCTAAGAGAAGACCAAGTGCACTGGATTCCTCTTTAGGTCTAAAAGGTCATTGTCAAGATATCTTTGTACCTGAAAATGTTTAAGTATAGGGCAGTTATTTTCCATACTATTGTTTATACCAGAAAACAATTAGAAAAAAACTAAATGCTCAATAATTGTGGAGTACTGGTTAAATAAATTAGGGAACAGCCACATGATGGAATGGCATATACGCATTAACAGTAGATTATGTAAGATTATATAAAAACATGATGTTAAATCACAAAAAGTAGGAAAAGTTTTGTAATTAACGATTCCATTGGTGTGAAAAGATACATTTAAAAAAAGATAACAATTAGAGTACCAAAATTTTAATGGAAGCTATTATTGTTTGGTGGATGGTCAATAATGAATTTTTGTTGTGCTTCTCTGAAAACAAAATATAGATAGATACATATTTCCTACGTATAGTAAGATTTTTTTTTAAGGGGAGAAATGACTGTGGAAAATGCTGTATTTAGACTGTTCGCTGCATGGATGACAAGTAAGAAAGAACAAGTCTACCCTGCTTGTGAAACAGTGAGGCATTAGTTTCATAGGAATGAGGAAGGAGGTGTTAAAGGAGTGCGGGGTGGTGAGGGAAAGACAGAGGTGAGTCAGCAAAATCTCAGAAGGCTGCAAATACAGCCTGAACCTCCTTTTGGCTTCTCATAACTTCAGATAGGTTACTCAATTTGTAAAATCCTTGGTGAGTTTATACTAGTGTGGAAACTGGTGATGAGTCTAAGGTTTGGCTTTGGGACTGCCATGGGGTGAAAATGAAGGAGCAGATGAGAGTTCAAGAGCCCCACAATGTGAAACAGAACACAGAACTAACCAAAATTTGGGGGAGATTTAGGGTTGGTGTTTCAAGAAGCATTAGTGCTGATCTCAAGTTTCGAAGGCCCCCAGCCATCACCTAGCAGCATTTTGGAAATTCTTCCAGTAAATGTGAATTTAAATGATAGTTGCCTGCCTTGTATTAGATTAAATATTAAATCACCACACCCAGCTAAAGTACATACTCAACATGACTCCAAAACAGTTGGATATATGGGCTGAAGGGATTAGAGGATAGCCCTACATGGGTTATATTGTTTCTAGGGTTCGAGGGAAGGGGTGTTCCATACTTGCTGGAAGCACAGTATGGGTAATTTGTATCCTGAATAGGAGTAAACAAAATGGAACACTCTGGAAATAATACCTTTGGGGGATTTCAAAGAGGAGTCCTGCCTAACCCGAGATTAGAAAGAAAAAAGAGGGGCTAGGCCAAGTGAGTGGATGTTTGTTACTACTCCTTTTTTTTTTTCCCTTTTACTCACCTAAGGCTCAAGGAAAGAATGTATAAAATAAATCTGCAAGGAGTTATAACAATTTTGCTTGAGGGGGAAGGCAATGAGGGAGAAAATTGAGTTCTTATAGCTAGTAGGACAAAGCAATTTAGGGATCACACTGTCATTGTTTGGGAAACGACTTGATTAGACCATGTGGGAAGTGAGTCACTGCAGAGCATTGACATGATCTGGTATTAGCCTTCAGAGATAGGATCCAGAGAAGAAACAGACTAGGAAAAGTTAACCCTTCCCTGTCACAGTGACCCTCCTGACCCCTACCCCCAAATTTGTGATCAAGTTATTAAACCTGCAAAATACTTAGTATAGGTGAATTTGTGTGTTTATGTATGTATATGCTGATCAACAGAATTATGCTTTGCAATATGTTTTTCATGAACAAAACAGGACAGAATATATTGAAAATGATATAAATTGAGGAGAACCATAGAAATATACATTTTATAAATTAGCACAAATTTTGAGTGGGATAGGATTGCAGGCTTTCCCATATTATGGAATTGGGTATTTGAAAGAATACTACTCAGACTTAAAGAGCTAAGAAGATCCCCATATTGCATCTGGGTTAAACCTAAGTAGCAAATACATGCTCAATCGAGAAAATTTTCCAGATTAAAAAAAAATTAAATATATGATATCACTTATACCAATAATCTCATTTTCTGGAAAATGGTTACTGCTCATTCATTCATTTAGTCAACAAATACTTAGTGAATATCTGCTATGTGTCAGCACTATTCTAGATGCTATGTCATATAGCTGAAGATACACACAATGGAATTTAGAGTATATTTCAAGTTTTAGATATTTATATTACAACAGAAGTTCAGAGACCAAATGGCATTGGTCCGGTTCTCTACTTCAGAAGTACTGAGAATGGAAAATTGAAGATTGTAACACATTTGATACAATACTAAAATTAATCACCTCTATTCTAATTTGCTAGCTGAGGGAATGCAACACACTAGAGATGGATTGGATTTGAATAAGAGGGGGGTTATTTTGGTAGTTCTTCAGAGGAAAGGCAGCTCTCAACTGAGGTTCTTTCTTACACGGGAAGTCACAGGGCAATCTCTGCTGGCTTCTGGGCTTCTCTCCAGGCCTCTGGGCTTCAACAACTTTCCCTGGGGTGATTCCTTTCTGCATCTCCGAAGGCCTGGGCTGAGCTGCCAGTGCTGAGATAAGGTATATGCAAAACTGCTTTGGTTGTGCTGAGCTCTCTCATTTAAGCACCAGCCAGTTAAATCAAACATCATTCATCGCAGTAGGCACGCCCGCCTCCTAGCCGACTGCAGATGTGATCAGCAACAGATGAGGTTCACATGCCATTGGCTCATGTCCACAGCAATAGATCTAGACTCCTTCACCTGGCCAAACTGACACCTGAACCTAACCACCACAACCTCCTTTGTCACAGCCAGCTGGAGTGAGCTGATCTAGACTGGGTTAACTTGGGCAGTTTTGCCTCTTAAGGGAAAGGCTTACTTGCCTTTCCTATGGTGCCAGCTCTGTCCCTCTCTCAGGCCTATACCATGAGAGAGACTTGCTTGAATCTCTCACTCTGCCCTCCATCTTTCCTGTGAGTACCATATCGGGTCCATAGAGAAGAGCTTGCAAAAGGGTGTGATTTCTCTTGGTTTCTGAGATTGGTCCTCATTTGATTACCACAAAGGTATCTATCATTCCTTAGATTTTCAGGCAATTTTGTTGTTCTGCAACCTTGACTTTAATTATTAAGGCTTCGATAAATGCTACAACTCCTTAAAAAAAGATTAACCATAGTTTCTTTTAAAAATTTGTAGTTTACAAAGATTATGGACACTTTTTTCTCAATTTTAATTCCAATAATGACCCTTTCACATAGCAGAGTAGGGCTTATTAATGCAAAGTTGCACTCATAAGTCTATATACAGTACTAGTTCCTGTTATGCATTTCTCAAATATCCAAAATATGTGTATGTTATTGCCCCTCAAAGAAAACATGTCAAGTTTGTTATGTACATTAGTAAAATATAAAAGGTGCCAGTCTGAAGGATCAAAAATGAAGGCCCAGAAAATGCATGTGAAATGTCTCTTTATCCTCTGTTGGGGATTGAATCACATACTCCACAAAAGACATGTCTTACTCTTAAACCACATTTCTGTGGGTATGAACCTCTTTGTAAACAGGAAATTTTGAAGATGTTGTTATTAGTTAAGTTGTGGCCAAACTGAATCAGAGTAGGTCTTAATCCATATTACTAAAGGCCTTATAAAAGGAAATTTGGACAGTCAGAGAAGTCAGAAGACCTAGAAATTTTAAGTCAGAGAAAGCCACTGGAGGAGACTAAGGACCCTGCCACGTGATGGAGGACTGCCATCACCAGAACCTATCAACCCTGGGAAAAAACACAGCTGGCTGACATCTTGATTTTTGGACTTCTAGCTTTGAAAAACATGAAATAATAAATACTTATTAGTTAAGCCAACCTATTAGGTGGTATTTGTTGTAGTAGCCCTGACAAACTAAGATACCCTCCAAATAAGGCATTTTACTTTCCTCCATTCCCAATATTAGTAACCATCCAATTTTAATTCAGATATACTTTATTCTACCAGATTTTAAGATTCTCTAACTTTAGAATACATAAGACATATCTGAGAAATTTTTAAAAGTACAAATTCTAGGAACCATCTCCCACCTACAAATGGGTCAGGAAATGCTTCTTTGAGGAAGTGATATTTTGAGCTGACCCTTTACAGATATAACTATGAGTGCTGATATATGGAGGAGGAGGTACACAGAAACAATTTCAGCTGGAGAGAACAGCATGTGCCAAGGCCCTTTGGGGAAATAAAGCACGTGATGTTTAAGAAACTGGCAAAAGGTGGTTATGACTAAAAAGCAGTGAGCAGAGAGAAGCCGCAACACACACACACATACACACACACACATACACAACAATAAAAGAGTTGGGGTGGCATTAGGCATAGTCTTTGAACAAGATAGGAATGTAGTCTTCAACTCCAGGCCAGAAATAACAATGATATATCGAAGTGGGGAACTGATATAATCATAATTTCATTTTCAAAAGCTCACTCATCTATACCTCTGAATTATATAAATTATAAATATTTAATATTGATGAATTTGATAATTTGAATTTAATGGATTAATTCCTTGAAAAATATGTTAGCATACCTAGCGGAAGAAGAAAGAAAGCCTATTTCCTTACCCGGTTAAACAAATTGAACCTATTAGTTAAAATACTTCACACACAAAAAAAGGTCCAGGCAGAAATGGCTATACCGTTGCATTTTTCCAAACAAGAAAGTATTAATAGTACTCTTACTCAAACTTTTCCAAAGAACTGGGAAAAAAAAAAGAAAGAGAGAACAATTTCCAATTCTTTTTGAGGCCAGCATAACCTTAATTCCAGAATTTTTCAAGATATCATAAGAAAGGCATAAAATTGATTTTAAAACCCTTAAGAAACTATTAGCCAACTGAATCCAGCAATACACGAGAAGGATAATATATTAAGTGGGGTTTATTTCAGGTATGCAAGGGCCATTAAATATCAGAAAATCAATCAATAAAATTCACCAAATTTACAAAATAAAAAAAAATTGTTTAATTATACTGATGGAGAAAAGAGCGTTTAACAAAATTCACCACCCACTCATGATATTAAAAAAAACTTTTAACAAATAAAACATAGAACTTCCCTAATATTATTAATACACCCATTTTAAAAACCCACATTGAACCACATAATTGAAATAAAAAAAAAATTCCTGTTATCAGGAATCAGACAAGAATGCCCACTAACACCATTCTATACAATATTACACTGGATGTCTTGGTTAGTACATTAGGTGAGAAAATGAAATAAGAGACAATAGAATTGAAAAGGAGGAAATAAAACTGTAGCCATTCACAGATGACGTGATAGGGAACATGAAAAATCCATAAGAATGAAAAAAATTAGAATAACTGAATTTAGTAAAGTCATAGATTGGATCCAAGTTAAAAAAAAAAAAAAATCAACTGTATTTCTAAATCCTAGCAAGAAATAGAGAAAAACAAACTGTAAAATGAAACTATTAGGCAAGGGGTCATTAAAGGATTCCATACAAGACAGTGAGTTAAAAGCTTAACGGGTTTACTGAAAGACAGAGAAAACAACAGAGTGAGAGCAGGAGGAGAACAGGCAGGCGGGAACCAGAGGAACCTGCCAGTGAAAGGAAAAATGGTTCCAGCTCCCTTTCTGAAAGCTTGTGGTTTTAAAGGAAAAAAATGCACCAAGTAGGGTGGGGGGTGATGTGTGGCCACAGGCATCACTGGGAGATATCAGGCTGGTGCAGATTATGACTTCATGCTCTGGAATCTGGTGGGTGGAGCACTGGCATACTTGTGCTCATCTATCTTACCAGCACATCAGATCTTGTCAGAGAAGCTGCTGAAGGAAAGAAACTGAAGGGGGCCCTTTGCCACAAAATTCATTTTATATGTCATTTATTTTCTGAGACCTGATATTCCTGCCTTTTTATTTTAATAAAATTGACCAGAGCTGGGATTAGGTTTGGGGGGATGTCTTTGCTCGGCTTGAAGCAATTTTTTGAAGGAGTAGGGACATCATGTTCTTTTCTATGGCTACTTCCTGTTGTAAAAGGGGTGGAGTTGGGGAAGCAAAAATTGCTTTGAGCCAAACAGAGGCATCATTAATTGGGCTGCAACATGAACAGGATTTAAATTTCTGTTGTAGCAGGAGTGTGTTTTCAGAATTCTGCAGCTGGTCATGGCTGCAACTGACCTGAGAACAAACTTAGATAGACACTGTGAGAGGCAGGGGTTATAGGAGGAAAATTAATAGGAGGATAATTAAGGAAAAGTGAGTTGTTAATAAGACTCAAGGGGCAAAAGGATGAATTGATGAGATAAGTTGTTATTTTTGAAGAATTCAGCATCTTTGGGTTTTAGAGCTTCTTTGGCATTGGAACAACTTGGAGGTTTTAAGTGTCTGAAAAACAAACTTAAGTAAAATTTTATAGAACATTAGATATATTTTCGGGTTTCTAGGATATGCCATATTATGGCAGTTTTTAATATCTGGCTGAAGTTGGCAGAAGAGCAACCTCAAAAATAATCTCTCAACTCAATTTGAAATTTCTTAGCCATTGAAACTCTATTTCTGTTCCCCTTTTGGTCAGTTCATTCATATCAGGGCCAGGATCATCTTTGGAGCTTATGTTCCACAGTGCCAGGGCCAGCCATGCTCTGTGATGCCAGGGTCTGTCATATTTCACACTGCCAGTGCCAGGTTAATAGTCCTGGAAATTATGTCCCATGATGGGGGGAAGCTCAGAGTTTGGCTTAGAGAGAGAGACCACATTCGAGCAACAGCAGAGATCTTCTGAAGATGGCTCCTGGCACTAACTCTAAGTAGGTTTAGTTACCATTAAAGAAATGAGTTTCATAAGGGCAAGCCTTAAAATTGAGGCCTTGGCTTCCTGGGCCTCAGGAAAACTTCCTGATAATAGTTTTATCTTTCCCAGTTCCTTAAGGGACTTTGCAGACACTTTTTCATTTTTTGCCCCAAACGCTCTGAAATGTAGACTATAAAACACTAACTTTTACAAAACATCAGGATTCTTTCCTTATTCCAGGGTTTTTATTAAATAAAGTTGATTAATTATCTAGTAAGGTTAATTTACTAGATAAATTAGTACAAATTTTGGACAAAATAAACAACTTTCTTTTATATCACACAAAAGTTAAAGCTTTAAAATACAGACTATTGTTTTTATCTTTTATATTGATTTATCTGTGTTTTAACTATATCAGCTTCATTATATCTTTAATTGGAGTTTGATCTCTTTTTGTTTTTTCATCATTGCTGTGTGGATCCATGCTAACTTTCAGAGCTGTAGAACTAAATTTGAGTTTTAGATGTTATATAGATACTTAAAGCTTCAGGGAATTATTGGGTTATAGAAAGAGTAAAGCACCTCAGAATTTAATGATAATAGTTAATACTTACAATCTGAGCTTTAATTTTTATAAGTATTTTTAAATGAAGCTTTTTTAGAAATAATTAGCAGTTATATTGTATATTAAGAAATCATAGCAGAGATTTATTCTACTACATTATTACACATTTATCAGTTATGTTACTGAATAGACAAAATATAATATATATATCTGTTTAACTTTTAAAGTTGAGCATATATATTTTTAGAGAAGTATTAGAGCAAAGCAGTGCAAATAACAATTTGGCTGTTTTCATAATCTGTTGCCTTTTTAAAATAACTAAAACCGTGATTAATAACACCATACCCTTGCTTAATATCATATAGATTAGTATTAGGATATAACATTGACAGTGAGAATATTGTCAAAAATTTTTTTATTAATTAAAAAAATTAACAAATGAAATAAAAATTAACATAGCTAATCAGTAATTCACAATATAATCACCTAGTTGCATATTCATCATTTCTTAAAACATTTGCATCCATTCAGAAAAAGAAATAAAAAGACAATAGAAAAAGAATTAAAAACAGAAAAAAAAAAAGATTATACCTACCATACCCCTTATCCCTTGCTTTCACTGATCACTAGCATTTCAAACTAAATTTATTTTAACATTTGTTCCCCCTATTATTTATTTTTATTCCATATATTCTACACGTCTGTTGACAAGGTAGATAAAAGGAGCATCAGACACAAGGTTTTCATAATCACACAGTCACATCGTGAAAGCTATATCATTATTCAATCATCTTCAAGGAACATGGCTACTGGAACACAGCTCTACATTTTCAGGCAGTTCCCTCCAGAATATTGCCAAATTTTTTGGGATTTATACAATGTTCAAATATATGAATATTTTCTTTATTTAAATTTAATTAGTAGCAAGATAGAAAAATCTTTTTAACCATTGTAATATTTCAAATACTTTTTATGCAATAGGTTACATTATCTTATTTTTTTTATTTTTATTTTTTTATTAACGGAAAGAAAAAAAAAAGAAATTAACGCAACATTTAGAAATCATACCATTCTACATATGCACTCAGTAATTCTTAACATCATCACATAGATGCATGATCATTGTTTCTTAGTACATTTGCATCGGTTTAGAGGAACTAGCAACACAACAGAAAAAGATATAAAATGTTAATATAAAGAAAAGAAATAAAAGTAGTAGTAATAGTAAAAAACAACAACAACAAACAAACCAACAAGCAAACAAAAACAAAAAAAACCCTATAGCTCAGATGCAGCTTCATTCAGTATTTTAACATGATTACTTTACAATTAGGTATTATTGTGCTGTCCATTTTTGAGTTTTTGTATCTAGTCCTGTTGCACAGTCTGTATCCCTTCAGCTTCAATTACCCATTGTCTTACCCTGTTTCTAACTCCTGCTGAACTCTGTTACCAATGACATATTTCAAGTTTATTCTCGAATGTTCGTTCATATCAGTGGGACCATACAGAATTTGTCCTTTAGTTTTTGGCTGGATTCACTCAGCATAATATTCTCTAGTTCCATCCATGTTATTACATGGTTCATAAGTTTATCTTGTCTTAAAGCTGCATAATATTCCATCGTATGTATATACCACAGTTTGTTTAGCCACTCTTCTGTTGATGGAGATTTTGGCTGTTTCCATCTCTTTGCAATTGTAAATAACGCTGCTATAAACATTGGTGTGCAAATGTCCGTTTGTGTCTTTGCCCTTAAGTCCTTTGAGTAGATACCTAGCAATGGTATTGCTGGGTCGTATGGCAATTCTATATTCAGCTTTTTGAGGAACCGCCAAACTGCCTTCCACAGTGGTTGCACCCTTTGACATTCCCACCAACAGTGGATAAGTGTGCCTCTTTCTCCGCATTCTCTCCAGCACTTGTCATTTTCTGTTTTGTTGATAATGGCCATTCTGGTGGGTGTGAGATGATATCTCATTGTGGTTTTGATTTGCATTTCTCTAATGGCCAGGGACATTGAGCATCTCTTCATGTGCCTCTTGGCCATCCGTATTTCTTCTTCTGGTAGGTGTCTGTTTAAGTCTTTTTCCCATTTTGTAATTGGGTTGGCTGTCTTTTTGTTGTTGAGTTGAATAATCTCTTTATAAATTCTGGATACTAGACCTTTATCTGATATGTCGTTTCCAAATATTGTCTCCCATTGTGTAGGCTGTCTTTCTACTTTCTTGATGAAGTTCTCTGATGCACAAAAGTGTTTAATTTTGAGGAGCTCCCATTTATTTATTTCCTTCTTCAGTGTTCTTGCTTTAGGTTTAAGGTCCATAAAACCACCTCCAGTTGTAAGATCCATAAGATATCTCCCAACATTTTCCTCTAACTGTTTTATGGTCTTAGACCTAATGTTTAGATCTTTGACCCATTTTGAGTTAACTTTTGTATAGGGTGTGAGAGATGGGTCTTCTTTCATTCTTTTGCGTATGGATATCCAGTTCTCTAGGCACCATTTATTGAAGAGACTGTTCTGTCCCAGGTGAGTTGGCTTGACTGCCTTATCAAAGATCAAATGTCCATAGATGAGAGGGTCTATATCTGAGCACTCTATTCGATTCCATTGGTCGATATATCTATCTTTATGCCAATACCATGCTGCTTTGACCACTGTGGCTTCATAATATGCCTTAAAGTCAGGCAGTGCGAGACCTCCAGCTTCGTTTTTTTTCCTCAAGATGTTTTTAGCAATTCGGGGTACCCTGCCCTTCCAGATAAATTTGCTTATTGGTTTTTCTATTTCTGAAAAATAAGTTGTTGGGATTTTGATTGGTATTGCATTGAATCTGTAAATCAATTTAGGTAGGATTGACATCTTAACTATATTTAGTCTTCCAATCCATGAACACGGTATGCCCTTCCATCTATTTAGGTCTTCTGTGATTTCTTTTAGCAGTTTTTTGTAGTTTTCTTTATATAGGTTTTTTGTCTCTTTAGTTAAATTTATTCCTAGGTATTTTATTCTTTTAGTTGCAATTGTAAATGGGATTCGTTTCTTGATTTCCCCCTCAGTTTGTTCATTACTAGTGTATAGAAAAGCTACAGATTTTTGAATGTTGATCTTGTAACCTGCTACTTTGCTGTACTCATTTATTAGCTCTAGTAGTTTTGTCGTGGATTTTTCCGGGTTTTCGACGTATAGTATCATATCGTCTGCAAACAGTGATAGTTTTACTTCTTCCTTTCCAATTTTGATGCCTTGTATTTCTTTTTCTTGCCTAATTGCTCTGGCTAGAACTTCCAACACAATGTTGAATAATAGAGGTGATAGTGGACATCCTTGTCTTGTTCCTGATCTTAGGGGGAAAGTTTTCAATTTTTCCCCATTGAGGATGATATTAGCTGTGGGTTTTTCATATATTCCCTCTATCATTTTAAGGAAGTTCCCTTGTATTCCAATCTTTTGAAGTGTTTTCAACAGGAAAGGATGTTGAATCTTGTCAAATGCCTTCTCTGCATCAATTGAGATGATCATGTGATTTTTCTGCTTTGATTTGTTGATATGGTGTATTACATTAATTGATTTTCTTATGTTGAACCATCCTTGCATACCTGGGATGAATCCTACTTGGTCATGATGTATAATTCTTTTAATGTGTTGTTGGATACGATTTGCTAGAATTTTATTGAGGATTTTTGCATCTGTATTCATTAGAGAGATTGGTCTGTAGTTTTCTTTTTTTGAAATATCTTTGCCTGGTTTTGGTATGAGGGTGATGTTGGCTTCATAGAATGAATTAGGTAGTTTTCCCTCCACTTCGATTATGTTGAAGAGTTTGAGGAGAGTAGGTACTAATTCTTTCTGGAATGTTTGATAGAATTCACATGTGAAGCCGTCTGGTCCTGGACTTTTCTTTTTAGGGAGCTTTTGAATAACTAATTTAATCTCTTTACTTGTGATTGGTTTGTTGAGGTCGTCTATTTCTTCTTGAGTCAAAGTTGGTTGTTCATGTCTTTCCAGGAACCTGTCCATTTCTCTAAATTGTTGTATTTATTAGCGTAAAGTTGTTCATAGTATCCTGTTATTACCTCCTTTATTTCTGTGAGGTCAGTAGTTATGTCTCCTCTTTCATTTCTAATCTTATTTATTTGCATCCTCTCTCTTCTTCTTTTTGTCAATCTTGCTAAGTGCCCATCAATCTTGTTGATTTTCTCATAGAACCAACTTCTGGTCTTATTGATTTTCTCTATTGTTTTCATGTTTTCAATTTCATTTATTTCTGCTCTAATCTTTGTTATTTCTTTCCTTTTGCTTGCTTTGGGATTAGTTTGCTGTTCTTTCTCCAGTTCTTCCAAGTGGACAGTTAATTCCTGCATTTTTGCCTTTTCTTCTTTTCTGATAAAGGCATTTAGGGCAATAAATTTCCCTCTTAGCACTGCCTTTGCTGCATCCCATAAGTTTTGATATGTTGTGTCTTCATTTTCATTTGCCTCTAGGTATTTACTAATTTCTTGCAATTTCTTCTTTGACCCACTTGTTGTTTAAGAGTGTGTTGTTGAGCCTCCATGTATTTATGAATTTTCTGGCCCTCCGCCTATTATTGATTTCCAACTTCATTCCTTTATGATCCGAGAAAGTGTTGTGTATGATTTCAATATTTTTAAATTTGTTAAGACTTGCTTTGTGACCCAGCATATGGTCTATCTTTGAGAATGATCCATGAGCACTTGAAAAAAAGGTGTATCCTGCTGTTGTGGGATGTAATGTCCTATAAATGTCTGTTAAGTCAAGTTCATTTATAGTAATATTCAGATTCTCTATTTCTTTATTGATCCTCTGTGTAGATGTTCTGTCCATTGATGAGAGTGGTGAATTGAAGTCTCCAACTATTATGGTATATGTGTCTATTTCCCTCTTCAGTGTTTGCAGTGTATTCCTCACGTATTTTGGGGCATTCTGATTTGGTGCGTAAATATTTATGATTGTTATGTCTTCTTGCTTAATTGTTCCTTTTAATAGTATATAGTGTCCTTCTTTGTCTCTTTTAACTGTTTTACATTTGAAGTCTAATTTGTTGGATATTAGTATAGCCACTCCTGCTCTTTTCTGGTTGTTGTTTGCATGAAATATCTTTTCCCAACCTTTCACTTTCAACCTATATTTATCTTTGGGTCTAAGATGTGTTTCCTGTAGGCAGCATATAGAAGGATCCTGTTTTTTAATCCATTCTGCCAGTCTATGTCTTTTAATTGGGGAATTCAGTCCATTGACATTTAGAGTTATTACTGTTTGGATAATATTTTCCTCTACCATTTTGCCTTTTGCATTATATATATCATATCTGACTTTCCTTCTTTCTACACTTTTCTCCATGTCTCTCTCTTCTGTCTTTTTGTATCTGACTCTAGTGCTTCCTTTAGTATTTCTTGCAGAGCTGGTCTCTTGGTCACAAATTCTCTTAGTGACTTTTTGTCTGAGAATGTTTTAATTTCTCCCTCATTTTTGAAGGACAATTTTGCTGGATATAGGAGTCTTGGCTGGCAGTTTTTCTCTTTTAGTAACTTAAATATATCATCCCACTGTCTTCTAGCTTCCATGGTTTCTGCTGAGAAATCTACACATAGTCTTATTGGGTTTCCCTTGTATGTGACGGATTGTTTTTCTCTCGCTGCCTTCAAGATCCTCTCTTTCTCTTTGACCTCTGACATTCTAACTAGTAAGTGTCTTGGGGAACGCCTATTTGTGTCTAATCTCTTTGGGGTGCGCTGCACTTCTTGGATCTGTAATTTTAGGTCTTTCATAAGAGTTGGGAAATTTTCAGTGATAATTTCTTCCATTAGTTTTTCTCCTCCTTTTCCCTTTTCTTCTCCTTCTGGGATACCCACTACACGTATATTTGTACGGTTCACATTGTCCTTGAGTTCCCTGATACCTTGTTCAAATTTTTCCATTCTTTTCCGGATAGTTTCTGTTTCTTTTTGGAGTTCAGATGTTTCATCCTCCAAATCACTAATTCTATCTTCTGTTTTTTAAATCTGTCATTGTAGGTATCCATTGTTTTTTCCATCTTTTCTACTTTATCTTTCACTTCCATAAGTTCTGTGATTTGTTTTTTCAGTTTTTCTATTTCTTCTTTATGTTCAGCCCATGTCTTCTTCATGTCCTCCCTCAATTTATCGATTTCGTTTTTGAAGAGGTTTTCCATTTCTGTTTGTATATTCAGCATTAGTTGTTTCAGCTCCTGTATCTCATTTGAACTATTGGTTTCTTCGTTTGACTGGGCCATATGTTCAATTTTCTGAGCGTGATCCGTTATCTTCTGCTGGCGTCTGGGCATTTAGTCAGATTTCCCCGGGTGTTCAACCCCACAGGTTGAAAGATTTTTCTGTGCAATCTCTGGGTTCTGTTCTTCCTATCCTGCCCAGTAGGTGGCGCTCGTGGCACACGCCTGTCTGTGGGTTCCACCAGCGAAAATTGCTGTGGGTCCCTCAACTCTGGAAAACTCTCGCCGTAGGGGAGGTTCGGCAACCGAAGCGTCTTGGAAGAATGCCAGCCGGCCCGGGGTTCCAAACGCGGGGAGGGTCGCCGGCCGTCGCAGCACAGAAGAGCGTCCGGCCAAATTAGCCAGTCGGTCCGGGGCACCAAGCGTGGCGGGAGGGCACCAGCTGTCGCAGCCCGGGAGAGTGCACTGTTCCCAGCCGACGGGGGAGTCACGTGTTTGGAAGGGATCCCCCGGTCACTGTTCTCCGCAGTCTGGGGATTTCCGACCCAACTATCTCAGTTGTTCCGGGGGGGGGCCTCGTGTGGTGCGGGCACCAGCCGCCGCGGCCTAAGGGGACCGCCTGTCCAATTCTACCAGCTGGCCCAGGAAGGTGGAAGGGAGGGACTCCGGTCGCTTGCCGTCCCACCCAGGAAAGCCCGTGCCCCTTGGTGATCTCACCGGAGCTGGTTCTCCCAGATAGTCAGCCATTCCAGGATGGGGTACGCTGTCCCTTTGATCTCCCTCGTGGCTCTGGGAGCTGCTCTGTATTATCTCCACTCCCCCAGTAGCTGTTCTGGAGGAGGAAAGGTGAGGGCGGCAAGGCTGTCGAGGCTGGTGGCGGAGGAGCACGGTGAAGGCGGGGGAAGAGGGCACCGTGGTGGTTGGAGAGCAGCCGGAGCAGGAGGGGGAGGAGAGGGGAGAAGGAGGGCGGGCGGCTCGGCTGCTGCGGGGCATGGGCGCCGCGTGGCGGGCCGGCGGAGAAAGAGAGGGGAGAAGGAGGGCGGGCGGCTCGGCTGCTGCGGGGCGTGGGCGCTGCGCGGCGGGCCGGCGGAGAAAGAGAGGGGAGAAGGAGGGCGGGCGGCTCGGCTGCTGCGGGGCGTGGGCGCCGCGCGGCGGGCCGGCGGAGAAAGAGAGGGGAGAAGGAGGGCGGGCGGCTCGGCTGCTGCGGGGCGTGGGCGCCGCGCGGCGGGCCGGCGGAGAAAGAGAGGGGAGAAGGAGGGCGGGCAGCTCGGCTGCTGCGGGGTGTGGGCGCCGCGCGGCAGGCCGGCGGAGAAAGAGCAGGTTACATTATTTTAGTATCTTAGTATCTAATTTATACAAGATGAAAGAACAAATTATTTCTAACAGTTTTTCCCTAATAGTGAGAAGACCTGTTTTCTGAAATAAAGGATAATGCCAGTGTTCTAGTTTGCTAGCTGCTGGAATGCAACACACCAGAGACAGATTGGCTTTCAATAAAAGGGGATTTATTTTGTTTTTTCTTCAGAGGAAAGGCAGCTAACTTTCCACTAAGGTTCTTTCTTACGTGGGAAGTTACAGGATGGTCTCTGCTGGCCTTCTCTCCAGACCTCTGGGTTCCAACAAGTTTCCCTGGCGTGATTTTTTTCTGTATCTCCAAAGGCCTGGGCTGAGCTGCCAGTGCTGAGATGAGGTATGCTGAGTTGCTTGGGCTATGCTATGTTGAGCTCTCTCATTTAAGCACCAGCAAATTAAGTCAAATGTCATTCATTGCAGCAGGTACGCCTCCTAGTCGACTGCAGATGTAATCAGCAACAGATGAGGTTCACGTACCATTGGCTCATGTCCACAGCCACAGAACTAGGTGCTTTCACCTGGCCAAGTTGACAACTGAATCTAACTATCACAGCCAGCATAAAAATTAATAAGGCTATTACTCTGATGTAAAATATTTTAGAAACAGCATTTGGATGAATAAGAAAAATTGTTTTTCAAAATACTTTATATTAAGAGCATACTAACAATCCATGTTAATAGAACACAGATAAAACTTAACTAGTTTTGTATGAACACTCAGCTTAACACAAAAGCTTTCATTTTTTTTGAAATATAAACAGACCTATTAAATTTGTTAGTATTATGACAGAATTTATTTTCATAAACTTCTTCTTTGTAATCCTATACAATTACTTTATGACAGACAAAATTCATTTTCATAAATTTTTTCCAATCATTTAGAACTTAAAAATGACTACAACAAATAAAATTTATTTCCTTTAATTCTCTATTACTTTCTTCATCCATTTAGGGCTTGTAATCCATAATGATTATAACAAATAAAATTTATTTCTTTGAACTATTACCCTCTGTATTTATCTATAGTTTTTATTTATTTAAACTGCATACAATTAGAAATAAACTTGATAGTACATTTATAAAGCTTTTTAATTAGTATACTTCCTTTTAATAATGGTATTTATGAAGGGAAGAAGAGCCAGAGATCTGTAAAATAATGGAGGAAGAAAAGAAATTTATGTTGGGGTGTAGAACATGGCCAAACATTTATATACTTTATATTCAGAACACATAAATGATTATTTTGCAATATAATTAAAATCTCTCAATTCAATTCAGCAGAAAACAAAAGTTTTCCTAACAATATTTTCAGCTGCTAAATAATGCCAGGAATGTGTTAATTTACAGAATTAAGTTGTGGTTTTTAAAAATTTGTTCTGAGTTCTATTTGTTCAAATGCTACTTTTTTATTTAAAGGTTTTATACATGTCATCTCTATGAGGGCTTCTTAGGTCATTTTTTATTTCTCTGCTTTTTAAATTCTTTCAGCATTTTTATTCCTTTGTCACCACTGTTTTATATAAAGCCTTAATAGAGGTACATTTTAACTAGAATTAAACCTTTAGAAGCTATTTTATGTCTTTTTATTCATGACAAACTGGCATTAATAAAGTTATTATAACTTCAAATTCTTATACATATTCAGGTAACAAATGCCTAAGAAAGAAAAGTTAGATTTTTAAAAATTCAGGTAATTAAAATTACAAAAAAATCCATTTATATTTTTATTAACCTTAATTTTTTAAGGAAAATATACTTAAGCAGAATAAAATTGCCCTTGTTTAGTTGAAAGATTCATTATTTAATTTCTTCCATTGTTTTTACAATATTTTAAAATTGCAAAGAACTTTAAAAGTATATTGACTATTAAGTTCTGGGAACTATATTGAGCTCACTGAATTTGTTTTAAGTTAAATATGGGAAAACTTAAATATGGGAAAACGTGGAGATTTGTGAATAAAAATATTTTTTAAAAGGATCATACTTATTATAAAGCCATGATAATTAAGGATATGTAGTATTGGATTAAATATAACTAAGCTGAATAATGGAAGAGAAACAAACCCACACATAAATGGTCATTTGATTTATGTCAAATGTAGCATTTCAATTCAGTGAGGAAAGGCTAACTTTTCTATAAATGGTACTGAGTAAGTAGCTAAACATGGAAAAAAACTACCTTGGCCCCTAATTCACACCAAACTTAAAAACTAACTCTAAACACTTGGCATATCTAAATGTAATTACGTAAAACAACAAAGTACTTGAAGGGAAAATTAAGAGTTTTGTAATTTTGGTGTAGGACAGTATTTTTTTTAAAGGACACATAAAGTACTTTACATAAAAAGAATAGAAAGATACTTTGGAATACATTAAAATTAAGAAAGACTCTTCATAAGAAGTCACCACTTTTCTATGGTTATGCCTAAGAGTAACTTCCAGAGAACTTCTTTTGTTGGTCAGATGTGGTCTCTCTCTCTAAGACCAACTCTGCAAGGAAAATCATTACCCTCCTGCCTACAGTGGACACAGGAGTAAAAGTCTCTGGCAACATGGGATATGACTTTCAGAAATGAGCTGTTCCTGGCACCATGGGATCCCCCAAAGGGGGAAAAAATTATAGCAAGTAAATCTCAGTGACTGAAAGAGTTCAAATAGAATTGAGAGGTTACTATGGAGGTGACTCTTACACAAGCTTCAGCTAGGTATTGCTAGTTATCATGGTTTGCCAAATCCCAACCAAAACTGTTCCTGCCGACCTCAAGAACATCAATGGCTCTATCTGAGATTTTAAGTTCCATGCATTACGATTACTTTCCAGAAACCTACAACCTCCGGATAGGGTCCTAAGCCAGATAAGTCCTGAAACCTAGAGAGGCTAGCATCTCTAAAATATCAACTAGTTCCATCCCCCTACCATAAATTATTACAGCCCTTTATAAAATGAAAAAGTTAGAATGGGCATAGTCCAAATACCCCTAAAGTTTGGGAAAAAGATCAAAGGAGTAGGTAGCATTATTACAGAGAAGATAGGATTTAAGAAATTAATATGAGTGCTGAATCACTATATCAATATTTCTTTTAGTCTCTAGTGTCTGGGGCCACTAGAAGGAAACACCTAAAATTGTGGAACTGTAACATACCAAAGTATGAAATCTGTTCTAAACCAATTGTTGCAGTGTACTTTGAAATTTATTGCTTTTTTGCACATTTTTTTTGACAACCGAAAAAAGCTACCACTAATATAAGACTGCATACTGAGTGAGAAAATAATTAAAATATAAATGTCTGACAGAGAACTCCAAATCAGTAACAAAAGCCAGTCTATCCAACAGAAAGCTGAAAGCATCACAAAAGAAAATATTCAAACATTCATTAAATAAATGAGAAATTATTCAACTTCATTAGTTATTAGAGAAATGCAAATTGAAACCACGATGGAATACAATTACACACCTACCAGAAGATTAAAAAACAAAAAATGACAAACAATACGAAATGCTGACAAGTATTTGAATTAACCACAACTCCCATTTGCTTGCTAGTATTAGTGTAAATAGGTAACAACACGCTGGTAAACTGAACAGTATCTAGTAAAACGAATAAATAGCAGAGGTAGATAATGAGGTGAGGGACAAGAGTTAAAAGGAGGTTTAGATTTCGTATTTGCTGAGGGTGTTTCTATTAGTTTTCTGTCTCTTGGGAACAATGAAATTATCTAAAATTGAGAATGTTGATAGACTGTGGACTTTGGGCCCTCTACATGATGCCTGATGAATGCTGGTGACTGAAGGATGCACTGATGGAGAAGTAGAATGGTGAATGATGGTGTATACTTATGAACGAAGGCTGTGCAGCTACAAAAAGGAACAATATTGTGAGGCATGCAATGATGTGAATGAACATGTGGGACATTTGGTGAAACAAAATAAGCCAGAAACAAAAAAACAACAATGGTATGGTCACCTTTAGAAAATGCCTATAAGAAAACCGGGGCCTAGATTGTAAGCTTTTAGAGCAGACACATTAAGTTTGGAGTGATGATTATTATTTCTGGATTCTGAAAGGATAAGAACAATGCCGAACAGGTTGGGGTTAAAGGAATTCAGAATATAGGGGTAAGGAAGACTGTCTATATTTTAGAAACACACATACTCTTTGAGAGCAATGAAAGAAAGGTTCATTTGATCTGGAACTGAAATTTTCTGTAGTATATAATCTAATTCAATGTATAACTCATTTGAACAAATGAAACAGAGAGCACAGAATGATAAAGAGGTCCTTTAATCCTGTATAGATTATTGTAATGCCTGGAAACATCCTAGAGTATATTAACCAGATAATTAAAAAGTATTGGCAAAGTCCCCTGAGGGAGGGGAGAAATATTATGGAACTATTAAACCTTACCATCAGGGAAACCCCTGATACTGTGTCAATCTTTAGGGACACCCAAATCAATAGGCCATACCCTCAATCAGGAGGCTGACTGTTATGAAGCTTACTTAGGTAGCACAGAAGCTAAGACTACCTATAGGCATGCCTAAGAGTTACTTCTGGAGGACCTCTGTTCTTGCTCAGATGCAGCCTCACTCTAAGCCCAACTGTGCAAGTGAAATCATAGCCCTCCCCCCTACATGGGACATGACATCCAGGGGTGAAAGTCTCCCTGCTGGCATGGGAGAGGACTCCCAGGGATGAATCCAGACCTGGCACCATGGGATCAACAATTACATCCTGACTAAATTAGGAAAAAGAAGTGTAATTAATAAGCTATCAGTGGCAGAGAGAGTTCAAATAGAGTGGAGAGGCTACTCTGGAGGATGCTCTTATGCAAGCTTCAGGTAGATCTTGCTACCTATCATAACCTGCCAACCCCCAAGCCGGACCATTCCAGCCAATCTTAAAGAACACCTAGGACAATGTACATGATTCCACAAGGATTCCAGGCACTAGGGTAACTTGCCAAAAACCTAAACCCTCCAGATGGGTCCCTGGTCCAGATAAGTCCTGAAACCTAGCCCAGCCTCTCCAAAACAGCAGATAGTTTCATCTCCCTACCCCATATTAGTGACAGACCCTTCCAATATCAAAAAGTTAGAATTGTCATAGCCCAAACAACCCCAATGAGAGGTATGGAAAGATCAAAGGTGGTGGTGGAATCATACATAGAAGACAGGACTCAAGAAAGGAATATGAACGCTGAATCATTAAATTGATATATCTTTTAGTATCCAGCATTTTAGAGCAGCTGGAAGTAAAAACCTAAAATTGTGACCCATATCAAAGCCGGAAATATGTTCTACAACTAACATTGGTGCTGTGCTTGGCATTTAATAGCTTTTTTGTACATTTGTTATTGTTCACAAAAAAAGAAGGAAAAAAAGTAGATTGTGATGATAAAAAAGTATTTAAGCCTCTAGCCTCCTATATTCTGGAGCAGACAGAAGGAAAAATAATAGAGGATCATATAGTAGCACATGACAAACTCTGGAATCTATCCTGAAACCACCTGTTGAAAAGTGCTTTGAAAATTACTGCTTTTTGTTTCTTTGCTTTGTATATACGTTATACTATGCAATAAAAAAAAAGTTAAAAAAATTATCACCAGAAAATAAAAAAAACAAAACTGAATAAATATATTATTTAGTACCCTTTTAGGTATGACTGTAAGGTAAATGCATGAGTATACTCATTAACAGAGATAAACAAAGATGGTTATAGCAACACGATTTTATAATATCCTTAAACTGGAAACTAATCAAATATTCACTATATAAATGATATTTAAGGATGGATCAGTATTTGTAAGTGTAGTCACACAATATTATTGGATAAATTTATATTAGAATAGTCACAGGATAAAATACTATACCACAGATGGACTTCCTGGAAGATGGCGGCTTAGTAAGACACGCGGATCTTAGTTTCTTCTCCAGGACACCTACTAGGGGAGTAGAAACGATACAGAAAGCGCCCAAAGCCACAACAGAGATAAAAAAGACAGCGTACCCCATCCTGGAACGGCTGGCTGGCTGAGAGAAGCAGCTCGGGTGAGATCGCCGAGGCGCGCGGGCCTTACCGGGCGGGGTGGCAAGCGGCCGGAGTTACTCCCTTCCCCCTTCCCGGGCCGGCTGGGAGAATTGGAGAGGTGGTCCCCTGAAACCAAGCCGGCTGGCGCCCACACCACGCGCAGCCCCCCGGACCAACTGAGAGAATTGGATCGGAAACCCCCAGGCCGCGGAGAACGGTGACGGGTGGGGGAGGCCCCTTCCAAACCCGTGACTCCCGGGGAACGTGCACTCTCTCGGGCGGGATGCTGCCGCTGGCGCCCTCCCACCACGCTTGTTGCCCAGGGACGACTAGGAAATTCGGACGGGCTCTTTCCCTGGCTGCGGCGACCAGCAACCCTCCCTGCGTTCGGACCCCGGGCCGGCTCAAGCCGCTTCGGCTATCGAACCCCCAGGACGGCGAGAGTTTTCCAAAGTTTAAGGTCCCACAGCACCTTTTACTGGTGGGACCCGCAGACAAACGTGTGCCATGAGCGCCACCTACTGGGCAGGATGAGAAAAACAGAACCCAGAGATTTCACAGAAAAATCTTCCAAACTTTTGGATCCAATACCCAGGGAAATCTGTCTAAATGCGCAGACGCCAACAGAAGATAACGGATCATGCTCAAATAATTGAAAATATGGCCCAGTCAAAGGAACAAACCAATAGTTCAAATGAGATACAGGAGCTGAGACAACTAATGCTAAATATACGAACAGAAATGGAAAACCTCTTCAAAAATGAAATCGATAAATTGAGGGAGGACATGAAGAAGACATGGGCTGAACATAAAGAAGAAATAGAAAAACTGAAAAAGCAAATCACAGAACTTATGGAAGTGAAGGACAAAGTAGAAAAGATAGAAAAAGCAATGGATACCTACAATGATAGATTCAAAGAGACAGAAGATAGAATTAGTGATTTGGAGGATGGAACATCTGAATTCCAAAAAGAAACAGAAACTATCGGGAAAAGAATGGAAAAATTTGAACAGGGTATCACGGAACTCAAGGACAATATGAACCGCACAAATATACATGTTGTGGGTGTCCCAGAAGGAGAAGAGAAGGGAAAAGGAGGAGAAAAACTAATGGAAGAAATTTTCACTGAAAATTTCCCAACTCTTATGAAAGACCTAAAATTACAGATCCAAGAAGTGCAGTGCACCCCAAAGAGATTAGACCCAAATAGGCGTTCTCCAAGACACTTAAACTAGTTAGAATGTCAGAGGTCAAAGAGAAAGAGAGGATCTTGAAAGCAGCAAGAGAAAAACAATCCATCACATACAAGGGAAATCCAATAAGACTATGTGTAGATTTCTCAGCAGAAACCATGGAGGCTAGAAGACAGTGGGATGACATATTTAAATTACTAAAAGAGAAAAACTGCCAACCAAGACTCCTATATCCAGCAAAATTGTCCTTCAAAAATGAGGGAGAAATTAAAACATTCTCAGACAAAAAGTCACTGAGAGAATTTGTGACCAAGAGACCAGCTCTGCAAGAAATACTAAAGGGAGCACTAGAGTCAGAACCAAAAAGACAGAAGAGAGAGGTATGGAGAAGAGTGTAGAAAGAAGGAAAGTCAGATATGATATATATATAATATAAAAGACAAAATGGCAGAGGAAAATATTATCCAAAGAGTAATAACACTAAATGTTAATGGACTGAATTCCCCAATCAAAAGACATAGATTGGCAGAATGGATTAAAAAACAGGATCCTTCTATATGCTGTTTACAGGAAACACATCTTAGAGCCAAAGATAAACATAGGTTGAAAGTGAAAGGTTGGGAAAAGATATTTCATGCAAATAACAACCAGAAAATAGCAGGAGTGGCTATACTAATATCCAACAAGTTAGACTTCAAATGTAAAACAGTTAAAAGAGACAAAGAAGGACACTATATACTAATAAAAGGAACAATTAAACAAGAAGACATAACAATCATAAATATTTACGCACCGAACCAGAATGCCCCAAAATACGTGAGGAATACACTGCAAACACTGAAAAGGGAAATAGACACAAATACCATTATAGTTGGAGACTTCAATTCCCCACTCTCATCAATGGACAGAACATCTAGACAGAGGATCAATAAAGAAATAGAGAATCTGAATATTACTATAAACGAGCTAGACTTAACAGACATTTATAGGACATTACATCCCACAACAGCAGGATACACCTTTTTCTCAAGTGCTCATGGATCATTCTCAAAGATAGACCATATGCTGGGTCACAAAGCAAGTCTTAACAAATTTAAAAAGATTGAAATCATACACAACACTTTCTCGGATCATAAAGGAATGAAGTTGGAAATCAATAATAGGCAGAATGCCAGAAAATTCACAAATACCTGGAGGCTCAACAACACACTGTTAAACAACGAGTGGGTCAAAGAAGAAATTGCAAGAGAAATTAGTAAATACCTCGAGGCAAATGAAAATGAAAACACAACATATCAAAACTTATGGGATGCAGCAAAGGCAGTGCTAAGAGGGAAATTTATTGCCCTAAATGCCTATATCAGAAAAGAAGAAAAGGCAAAAATGCAGGAATTAACTGTTCAATTGGAAGAACTGGAGAAAGAACAGCAAACTAATCCCAAAGCAAGCAAAAGGAAAGAAATAACAAAGATTAGAGCAGAAATAAATGAAATTGAAAACATGAAAACAATAGAGAAAATCAATAAGACCAGAAGTTGGTTCTATGAGAAAATCAACAAGATTGATGGGCCCCTATCAAGATTGACAAAAAGAAGAAGAGAGAGGATGCAAATAAATAAGATCAGAAATGGAAGAGGAGACATAACTACTGACCTCACAGAAATAAAGGAGGTAATAACAGGATACTATGAACAACTGTACGCTAATAAATACAACAATTTAGAGGAAATGGACGGGTTCCTGGAAAGACATGAACAACCAACTTTGACTCAAGAAGAAATAGATGACCTCAACAAACCAATCACAAGTAAAGGAATTGAATTAGTCATTCAAAAGCTTCCTAAAAAGAAAAGTCCAGGACCAGATGGCTTCACATGTGAATTCTACCAAACGTTCCAGAAAGAATTAGTACCAATTCTCCTCAAACTCTTCAAAAAAATAGAAGTGGAGGGAAAACTGCCTAATTCATTCTATGAAGCCAACATCACCCTCATACCAAAACCAGGCAAAGATATTACAAAAAAAGAAAACTACAGACCAATCTCTCTAATGAATACAGATGCAAAAATCCTCAATAAAATTCTAGCAAATCGTATCCAACAACACATTAAAAGAATTATACATCATGACCAAGTAGGATTCATCCCAGGTATGCAAGGATGGTTCAACATAAGAAAATCAATTAATGTAATACACCATATCAACAAATCAAAGCAGAAAAATCACATGATCATCTCAATTGATGCAGAGAAGGCATTCGACAAGATTCAACATCCTTTCCTGTTGAAAACACTTCAAAAGATAGGAATACAAGGGAACTTCCTTAAAATGATAGAGGGAATATATGAAAAACCCACAGCTAATATCATCCTCAATGGGGAAAAATTGAAAACTTTCCCCCTAAGATCAGGAACAAGACAGGGATGTCCACTATCACCACTATTATTCAACATTGTTGTGGAGGTTCTAGCCAGAGCAATTAGACAAGAAAAAGAAATACAAGGCATCAAAATTGGAAAGGAAGAAGTAAAACTATCACTGTTTGCAGACGATATGATACTATACGTCGAAAACCCGGAAAAATCCACAACAAAACTACTAGAGCTAATAAATGAGTACAGCAAAGTAGCAGGTTACAAGATCAACATTCAAAAATCTGTAGCTTTTCTATACACTAGTAATGAAAAAACTGAGGGGGAAATCAAGAAACGAATCCCATTTACAACTGCAACTAAAAGAATAAAATACCTAGGAATAAATTTAACTAAAGAGACAAAAAACCTATATAAAGAAAACTACAAAAAACTGCTAAAAGAAATCACAGAAGACCTAAATAGATGGAAGGGCATACCGTGTTCATGGATTGGAAGACTAAATATAGTTAAGATGTCAATCCTACCTAAATTGATTTACAGATTCAATGCAATACCAATCAAAATCCCAACAACTTATTTTTCAGAAATAGAAAAACCAATAAGCAAATTTATCTGGAAGGGCAGGGTGCCCCGAATTGCTAAAAACATCTTGAGGAAAAAAAACGAAGCTGGAGGTCTCGCACTGCCTGACTTTAAGGCATATTATGAAGCCACAGTGGTCAAAACAGCATGGTATTGGCATAAAGATAGATATATCGACCAATGGAATCGAATAGAGTGCTCAGATATAGACCCTCTCATCTATGGACATTTGATCTTTGATAAGGCAGTCAAGCCAACTCACCTGGGACAGAGCAGTCTCTTCAATAAATGGTGCCTAGAGAACTGGATATCCATATGCAAAAGAATGAAAGAAGACCCATCTCTCACACCCTATACAAAAGTTAACTCAAAATGGATCAAAGATCTAAACGTTAGGTCTAAGACCATAAAACAGTTAGAGGAAAATGTTGGGAGATATCTTATGGATCTTACAACTGGAGGCGGTTTTATGGACCTTAAACCTAAAGCAAGAGCACTGAAGAAGGAAATAAATAAATGGGAACTCCTCAAAATTAAACACTTTTGTGCATCAAAGAACTTCATCAAGAAAGTAGAAAGACAGCCTTCACAATGGGAGACAATATTTGGAAATGATATATCAGATAAAGGTCTAGTATCCAGAATTTATAAAGAGATTGTTCATCTCAACAACAAAAAGACAGCCAACCCAATTACAAAATGGGAAAAAGACTTGAACAGACACCTCTCAGAAGAGGAAATACGGATGGCCAAGAGGCACATGAAGAGATGCTCAATGTCCCTGGCCATTAGAGAAATGCAAATCAAAACCACAATGAGATATCATCTCACACCCACCAGAATGGCCATTATCAACAAAACAGAAAATGACAAGTGCTGGAGAGGATGCGGAGAAAGAGGCACACTTATCCACTGTTGGTGGGAATGTCAAAGGGTGCAACCACTGTGGAAGGCAGTTTGGCGGTTCCTCAAAAAGCTGAATATAGAATTGCCATACGACCCAGCAATACCATTGCTAGGTATCTACTCAAAGGACTTAAGGGCAAAGACACAAACGGACATTTGCACACCAATGTTTATAGCAGCATTATTTACAATTGCAAAGAGTTGGAAACAGCCAAAATCTCCATCAACAGAAGAGTGGCTAAACAAACTGTGGTATATACATACGATGGAATATTATGCAGCTTTAAGACAAGATAAACTTATGAACCATGTAATAACATGGATGGACCTAGAGAATATTATGCTGAGTGAATCCAGCCAAAAACTAAAGGACAAATACTGTATGGTCCCACTGATGTGAACGGACATTCGAGAATAAACTTGAAATATGTCATTGGTAACAGAGTTCAGCAGGAGTTAGAAACAGGGTAAGACAATGGGTAATTGAAGCTGAAGGGATACAGACTGTGCAACAGGACTAGATACAAAAACTCAAAAATGGACAGCACAAGAATACCTAATTGTAAAGTAATCATGTTAAAACACTGAATGAAGCTGCATCTGAGCTATAGGTTTTTGTTTTGTTATGTTTTGTTTTGTTTTGATTTTACTATTATTACTTTTATTTTTTTCTGTATATTAACATTCTATATCTTTTTCGGTTATGTTGCTAGTTCTTCTAAACCAATGCAAATGTACTAAGAAATGATGATCATGCATCTATGTGATGATGTTAAGAATTAATGATTGCATATGTAGAATGGTATGATCTCTAAATGTTGGGTTAATTTCTTTTTTTCCCGTTAATTAAGAAAAAAAAAAAAAAGAGAAGGGATAATTGGAGCTGAAGGGATACAGACTGTACAACGGGACTGGATATAAAAACTCAGAAATGGACAGCACAATACTACCCAATTGTAATGCAATTATGTTAAAACACTGAATGAAGCTGCATGTGAGGTATAGGTTTTTTGTTTTTGTTTTTTTTGTTTTTTTTCTTTCTATTATTGTTTTAATTCTTATTCTGTTGTCTTTTTATTTCTTTTTCTAAATCGATGCAAATGTACTAAGAAATGATGAATATGCACCTATGTGATGTTATTAAGAATTACTGATTGTACATGTAAAAAAAAAAAAAAACAGGAAAAAAAAATACTATACCACAATGAGAATGAACATTGGACAACTATGTATAACACAAATTAATCTTAAAATCCTATTTCCCAGGACAAAAATCCAGCCACCAAAGAATGCATTATCTATGAATCTATTCATATAAAGGACTAAAACAGATAACACTATACAAGGTGGTAGAAATCATGGGTGTTGCATGGTGACTGGAAGAGAGAAAAAGGCACACTGTGTGTGCACTTTTGTGCATGTGTGCCACATTTTAATAAAATGTTAAAAAAGGTAAACTCACTCTAGTTGGTCATAAAGGTTTATTAGAGAGGAGCAAAAGAATTGAGAAGCTCAGTTAGGTGGCAAGAAACTACTGTAGCACTGGCTGAGAGTCTGAAAGACTCTATGGAAAGGTTTCTATTTGCCATTACAGGGAACATGAAAATGCATTAACTAAAAAAAAAATAGTAAACAATTTTGAGAGCCAATGAATGTATATTTATCATATGTGTTTTCTCCAGCTATGTTTAGCCATCCAGGTAACAGGAGTGGAAATGCATACAGTTGATATTATCAGGATTTAAGGCATGGCCAGACTAGTGTGAATAAAGGACCAGATATTAGGGGAATTTGAATATTAGCAAGAGATTACTCATATTAGCAAATAAAGATTTCTTGATAGTGATAGGTATTATGACTCCATCAGAAACTACTTTAATGTTCACCTTCTCCTGAAAGGTTTTCCTGCAGATGCATGGATGATGGGTACATGCTTTTTATTTTGATTTTGTAATCTGATATTCCAAAAGATTCCAAACCTTGGAGTACTCCTAGACTGATTTTTCTCACACATCTCATTTTTAATCCATTATCTTGGGTTGACATCTTGATATTCTCTCCTGCTGGTTCCTCTAAGGGAAAATATGATTGCAAAATAACTGTTTGAAGTCTAGGATTTTAACACTAGACAATACTAGCTCTTCCATCAAAACTAAGTTTATGACTTGGAATTTATGAGGTTCACATGTGGTGATCACAGTGGAAACAGAAAGTACAGTAGTATAGTGAAAACTCTGTATGCTAGATTTCTGCTTTGAACTTTTAAAACTAATGTACAGTAAATAATTCAAGCTACAATATTCACGAAAACTTTTCATTCAGAAACTGAGAGAGAGAGAGGATCCTTCTTATGCGCAAAATAATTTGGATGACATATCTGAGATGGCAGGAATTTTGAAATCCCTTGTCTTTGTGTGAAAGCTATACTTCTAAAGCTCACTTATATTGAAATTACATCAAAATAACTTTTACAGTATACTACTATGCTCAAAGCACTTTGATATTTTAAATATATAAAAATTAATCACATATGGTCTCAGTTTTCAAGAAGCTTGTAAGTTTAAAGTGTTTATAAAATAGAGATACAATAAAAGCTCAGATTCTTCAAAAATATGTTCCACCATGAATGCAGGATAGCTGCTCTGAAGTAATTTATAAAATGTGCTCTATGCACTTATTAGGAAGAAGGAGGGAGAAAGATGAAAAGTCTACTTCAGAACAAGAAGCTGATTAACAGCTGCTTATTCTATCCCCTAAATATGACCCTGTAGATGTTACAGAATTAATAGGACATTTGATTTATCCCAGAATCTAATATTTAAACTCAAGAAATAACTGATAAGCTAGATGGTGTTTGGGTCTCGGTGTATATCCAGGAAATGTCAGTCTGAGGAGAAAGGAATGGATGCCAAAGGGAGTACCTTGGCAGCAATTCTGATTGTGCCCTGCCATTTATTGTTACAGTTTTATTTGGGGACAGAAAAGTAGCCGAAGTTAATGTCGATTGGAGTCAGTGAGGAAACCTTGAGCTGTAAGAGTTCCACATTGCTTTGCTAGGTCGGCTACTAGGCATTCCTTTCTCATCTCCCACACTATGGGAACTATCTATGTTTCCTATACATAGATGAATAAATACCGGCTAGTTCTCTGAAAAGAAAGTGCTTAGGGTCTGAGAAATTATGTGGTTCCCTGAAATCAGAGTAAATATAAGTATATTAAACTAACTAGCTGAAAGAAGAGATTTTCAAGTTCTATAAAAGAAAATTAGGAAAAAAGAACAACGTGTTCAATAAAAATACTTTCGAAAAAACAATAGAAAGAAATTAAAAATAAAGGTTTGAGAATAGTGTTAATATTTGGGTGCATCACTACTGTCATAAAGTTAACACAATATGCTTCCATTCCAGTTAGTAAATATTTACTGCACTATCTCTCCACTATCCCAGGTACCCTGTTCTCTCACTGAGGAGCCTATGGACTTCTTGGCATAGATTTGACTCCCAGGGCCCTATTCTTGTACCATGGCTGATTTGTCCTGATTCCTGGAGGTCACATAAAGGTATGTCATTTATATGAAAAACAAATATAAACAAAAAGAATCTAAGATAGCTATTTTAAAGCCATCAAGACAGAATTAAGGGGAAAATCATAATGAACAAAGAGGAAAGTTTTATACAGAAAAGAAGATACATGACCAGATATCTTCTTTTTTAAAAACTGACTATAAACATTTACACCAGAAAAATGTAGTTTTTTGATATAAAAAGTAACACTTGACAGAACTTCAGAGATATAAATTAATAAAAAGGTACTTGGAACATGAAAAAATTGAGAAAATCAACAAAACCAGAAGCTGGTTCTTTGAGAAAATCAATAAAATTGATGGACCCTTAGCTAGGTTGACAAAAAGAAAAAGATGTGTGAATAAAACTATTTAAAAATGAACAGAGACAAGTGCTGGAGAAAATGTAGATGAAGAGATGTATTTATTCACTGTCATTTGGGAAATGAGAGGTGCAGCCCCTTGTAGGGCAGTGTGGTCGTATCACAGGGGGTTAGGGGTGGGTTTGCCATAGGATCCTGAAACCCCATTGCTCAGAATATGCCTGGAAGAACTGAGTGTGGGGACATGAATGGGCATTTGCACAATGGTGTTTCTGGCAGCAGTGTTCATGATCCAAAATGAATGGAGGTGACCTAAGGGAATAATGACTGAAGAATGGAAGGGGGAACAATGGTGTACACATGAAATGGACTACTGAATGACCACAAGAAGGAATGAAGTTGAGAGGCATGAAACTAGATGAATGAACCTTATTAAGCGCTCTATGTTGAATGAAATGTCAGGAACAAAAAGACAAATGTTATCATGCCTCAATCATTTGGACCAACTATTATATAAAAATTCAGTGAACTAAAGTCAAGAGAATGGGTTATCATGTTGGGGCTTATTTTACAGGGTCCTAGATTGTAAGCTCTTAGAGCAGTCACATATATTCAGAAGTTACAACTGTTAATTCTAAATTCTGAGTTACTGAGCTATTTGTATATAACATGTTCTTTCTCAGAAATTCTGGGTACTTATGTGACACCTGAGACTCAGAGTCAGAGCCCTGAAGCTGAGAAAGTCTGCAGTACCACATATAGGAACTGTTTAAAAAGTTGAAAATGTGATAAAGCTGATCTGGATAGGACTAAGGTAAATCAGAAGACTGGGTAAAGGATGATATCGCGCATATTTTTAAACTTCAACTTCTGTGTGAGACTAAAGGGAGAGATGTTTATTGGGCACAAAATTTATATTTTGAGTAGTGCATTTCTTAATTTAACTTGTATTGTCAGTTTAATTGAATACCATAAGTACATGGAATCTTGAATAGGGAGTGAGATTTTGTTGATTTGTCCAGATTAGTGTGATACCCTGATAAATCCCAGAAGTAATTTGGCAGTGAATAAAGAGGTACTTGCAAAGTCCCCTTGGGGGGAATGAGAAAGGAGGAAATATTCAATTTCTCCATTTGGAGAATTTCTGATATTTCGCAAGCTGTAGGGACAACCAAATCAATAGGCTGCGCCCTCAATCTTGGAGTTTGCATCTATGAAACTTATTTCTGCAAAGGATAGGCTAAGCCTACTTAAAATTAACCCTAACAGTCAACCCCAGGTAACCTCTTTTGTTGCTCAGATGTGTCTTCTCTCTCTAAGCCAACTAAGCAGGTGAACTCATTGCTCTCCCTTGTGGAACATGACTCCTAGGATGTAAATCTCCATGGCAACATGGGACAGAAATCCTGGGATAAGCCAGGATCTGGCATCAAGGGATTGAGAAACTCTTCTTGATCAAAAGGGGGAAGAGAGAAATGAGATAAAGTTTCAGTGAACAAAAAAAAAAGTTTTTGAACTTTTTTGAATAAAGTCAAGAATTTTTTGAGCAAAGTCAAGATGTTATCCTGGAGATTATTCTTATGCATTATATAGATATTACTTTTTAGTCTGTGGTATATTGGAGTGGATGGAGGGAAGTACTTGAAACTGTTGACTTGTGTTCCAGTAGTCATGATTCTTCAAGGCAACTGTATAAAGATATAACATTTACAATGTGACTGTGTGATTGTGAAAATCTTGTGTCTGATGCTCCTTATATGCAGGGTATGGACAGATGGATTAAAAAAATAGATAAAAATATAAATAAATTATAGGGGGACAAAGGGTAAAATAAATTGGGTAGTTGGAAGTACTGGTGGTCAATGATAGGGATGGGTAAGGTATATATTGTATATAAGTGGTTTCTTTTTTCTTTTCATTTCTTTTTCTGGAGTGATGAAATGTTCTACAAAATGATCATGATGAAGAATACACAACTATGTGATGATATTGTGAGCCATTGATTGTACATAATGTATGGAATGTATATGTGTGAAGATTTCTCAATAAAAATATTTTTTAAAAAATGACAGGGAACCAATTGAACCAGCTGGTCAATGAAGATCTCACTAAGAAAGCAACAGTGAAATAGAAAACCGAATGACCAGAGTGGACCATATAAAGTCTGGAGGAAGAGGATGCTAGCAGAGAAGAGTCAATACCGAGGTCCTGGGTTGGAAATGGAAATGACCTTGCCCTCTTCAAAGAACAGCAAGGAGACAGTGGGCTGACAACAAAGGACCTTGCAAAAAAATAAACAAAAAGCATTGTTTGCTTTTTTTTTTGTTTTGTTTGCCTTGCTTAAAGTTAATGGGACAGTTAATGGTATAGACATAGTTGAGACCCTGGAAATCAAGAGGCCTGCAGTCAGTCTGAGGACTGAAATCTATTCATCAATATCTTTGCTTCAAGATGGGAGAAAAACAGAAAATATTATGAAGATTAAATTAGGAGATTTATTTGCCATAAATGAAGTTATCCAACTAAAACAATTCAAAAGTATACTGCTTATAACTAGCTCCCGATGGCAGAGTCTGAAAGGGCATTTCAGACAATAACTTAATTTTTGTTTCCCTATATATACATATTTCCATATCTATACAGGCACACACAGAGAAGCAGATATGTGATATGCTATATCGAAGGTAATTTTGTTCACAACTTTTTTTCTTTTTTCGAGGTGTACAGGCTGGGAATCAAACTTGGGACTCCCACATCAGACCATAACTTTTCCAATGAATTTGTTAGGAAAATAACTCCTAAAACAACTTTGCCATTGTAGAGGAATTTTTTTAATTGTATAATTTGATAGAAGTGTTTGGGAACCTTTGTCACAAGGAAGAAAAATTGAATTTAGAGAGAACCATAGAACCTACATAAAAAATATGCAAGCTAATGCTTCATTGGTCTCTGAGAATTGTTTGAAATCTGCTATCAATGTTCACTGGACTCACTAAGTAAGAGTCATAAGGTAACACAGTTTTCAGAACCAGTGATTAACTATCAGCTTATTTAAAAGAAGACAGCTGTTAGAAAACAGTGGAAGGACAATGTGATTTACCAAAGAAGCTTCTAAAAACAAGTTTGTGTTAACCAGGCAGAAAATTGTAGTAGGGTATTTTAGAGGTAATTCCCTCCCATAATTCAGATGGTCTTCAAGCTTTTTTTTTTCTTTTCCCCAAATGGCTCAGTCTTTCCTGTTCTCAACCTAACCATTAGACACTTAAGAAGAGAGGAATGATTGAGAGAAAGTAGGTACATCATTCCCTTTTCCTCTTAGGTACAATCTGTGTTGAATAGTGCCTTTACACTTTAGTGTAGTGGGATAACAACCAGACCCGTGAGAAAGGGCTAGAGAAGATGCCCTATTAATCACAGAGAGAAAGTTCAATAAAGATGTTTGTGAATTGAAAAATCAAGTTCTCTGAAGTATGTCACTTGATATATTGGGAGCTGTGATTTGAGAGAGGTGAAAAGAAACAATAAAAAGTAAAGCCTATGTAACAAAATTAATCTATAACTTATATGTATCTATAGGCAGAACTAGATTCCTTCAACTAATCTGTATACAATGAAATCCCTGACCAAAGGTAATTAAAATAAATACAGAGATATTTAAAAATATAACAAACCAACCAAAATTGTTTGCATCTCACCAAATATGTCTTCTACGTGACAAAATATTTCTTGCTCCTGATCTGGGCCAACATTTGTTGACACATAGGTATATTAAATATATATAATTTGTAGACATGGATACATCAGGGTAAAGTATCTTTATCTTCAATTTTTCTTTTTCCTCTCTATTATTTTCTTCACTATCATCATTATCACTATACTTTTGCCAGCAAATTCTAAAAGTTAGCTAGCTCATGAAAATAGATGGTAATTAATATTTTAAAATGTCACCTTATGTGTGAGACTAAAGCAAAAAATGTTTGTTACAAAATTTGTATTTTGACTAGTGCATTTCCTAATATAACTTATGTAGATAGTTTGAACACCATAAGTACTTGGAATCTCAGGTAGGATATGAGATTTTGTTGGTTTGTCCAGAGTGATACTCCGATGAATCCCAGAGTGATCTGATCAGTGAGTGGAAAAGTATTTGGAAAGCCCCCTTCGGGGAATGGTGAAAATGGAGAGAAATGCAACTTCCCCAAGTTGAATTCTTGATATTCTCACAAGCAGTGTGGACAACCAAAGCTATAGGCTGAGCCCCCAGTCTTGAGGTTTGTTCATATAAAACTTAACCCCACAAAGGATAGGTCAAGTCTACTTAAAATTTAGGCCTAAGAGTCACACCCAAGAGAGCCTCTTTTTTGCTCAGATGTGGTCTCTCTCTCCAGCCAACACAACAAGCAAACTCACCACCCTCCCCCCGTCTACATGGGACATGACTCCCAGGGGTGTGGACCTTCCTGGCAACGTGGGACAGAAATCCTAGAATGAGCTGAGACTCAGCATCAAGGGACTGAGAAAAACCCTAGAATGAGCTGAGACTTAGCATCAAGGGATTGAGAAAACCTTCTCCACCAAAAAGGGGAAGAGTGTAATGAGACAAAGTGTCAATGGCTGAGAGATTCCAAACAGAGTTGAGAGGTTGTCCTGGAGGTTATTCTTATGCATTAAGTAGACATCATCTTGTTATTCAAGATGTAATAGAGAGGGTGGAGGGAACTGCCTGAAAATGTAGAGCTGTGTTCCAGTAGCCATGTTTCTTGAGGATGATTGAATAATGATACAGCTGTCACAATGTGACTGTGATTGTGAAAACCTTGTGTCTGATGCTCCTTTTATCTACCTTGTCAAGAAATGAGTAAAACATATGGAATAAAAATAAATAATGGGGGAACAAATGTTAAAATAAATTTAGTTTGAAATGCTAGTGATAAATGAAAGTGAGGGATATGGGGTACTAAATGAAAGTGAGGGATATGGGGTACGGTATGTATAATCTTTTTTTTTCTATTATTGTTTTATTTCTTTTTCTGTTGTCTTTTTCTTTTTCCGAATTGATGCAAATGTTCTAAGAAATGATGAATATGCAACTATGTGATGATATTGAGAATTACAGAATATATATGTAGAATGGAATTATATGTTAATGTTTTTGTTTGTTCTTAATTTTTTTAATTAATAAATTTAAAAAAATAATAAAAGTTAGCTAGCTCAAAATACATGACATTAGTCCTTACATAATGGTCAGAGATACAAGTTCTTCCTAGGATATTTGTTAATATGTTTATTTTAGGATCTGAAATTGATATATTATCTTCATTTCTAGGTGATGAAAATTACCTGATTTTCATTTTTCATTCTAAAATAAAGTATACCACTGTTTGCTAAAGGCTAATTAATTAGACTCTGATTCAGCACTGGTTGGAATGAAGTTCTAAAGTCAATCTCTTATTTGTTAGCTAGGTGTAATCTATCCTGAATTTATTATAGTTATTTACTTACTAGGTTTTTTGACCTGCATTTTTTAAACTAAATTTTTATGTTAATAACATATACACAACTCACAATTTCCTATTTTAAACACTTTTGAGTGTGCAAATTCAGTCATGTCAATTACATTCACAATTGCACTACCATCACCAAAATCCATTATCCAGACTTTTTTATCATCTCAAACAGAAACTCTGGACCCACCTCTCAGCTCCCAGTAACTTTACTCTACTGTCTCTATGAAACTTCATATTCTATGTGTATTTCATATAAGTGGAACCATGTGATATTTGTCTTTTTGTGCCTGGTTTATTCTACTCAACACAATGTCTTCAAGATTCATCACTGTTGCAGCATGTACCAGAACATCATTTTACTTTATGTCTGAATAACATTTCATTTTATGTATATACCATATTTTGTTTTTCAGTTCATCTGTTGAAAGATATTTGGGTTGCTTCTATTGACTATTGTGAATAATGGTGCTTTGGACATTGATGCACAAAAGAGTTCGTGTTTTTAATTATTTGGGGCATATGCCTGTAAGTTGAATTGGCAGATCATATGGTAATTTTAAGTTTAAATATTTGATGTACTACCAAATTGATTTTCACAGTGACTGCACCATTTTACAATCCCACTAATAATGTATAAGTGTTCCAACCTCCCCACATCCTCACCAACACTTTTTTTCTATTTTAGTACTAGCCATCCTAGTGAGTGTGAGGAGATATCTCAATGTGGTTTTTATTTGCATTTCCCTGATATCTAAAAAGGGGTATCAGCATGTTCTCATGTATTTATTGGCCATTTGTATATCTTCTTGGAGAACTATCTATTCAAGTCCACTGTCCATGTTTAATTGGAGTATTTGTCCATCTTTTTAGTTTTGCTGTAGCAGTTCTTTATATATGATAGATATTAAACCCCTATCAGATACATAGCTATCAATTATTTTCTACCATTCTGTAGGTTTTCTTTTCACTTTCTTGATAATGCTTTTTGATATACATAAGTTTTTAATTTTGATGAAGTCCATTTTATCTATTTTTTCTTTGTTGCTCATGTTCTTAGTGTCATATCTAAGAAATCGCTCTCAAATTCAAGGTAACGGAAGTTTAACCCTTTGTTTTCGTCTAAGAGTTTTGTAGTTTTAGGTGTTGTGTTTACATTCTTCATCAATTCTGAGTTATTTTAGAGTTACTCTTTGTATATGGTATGAAGTAGGGATCCAACTTTTTTTCCATGTGAACAGCCAGTATCATTTCCCAGTATCATTTGTTGAAGAGACCATTCTTTCCCCCACTTAATGTATTTGACAAGCATGTTGAAAATTAGATGGCCATAGATACTGGGGGGTCATTTCTGGACTCTCTTGCTCTATCTTTACACCATTAGCACACTATTTTGAGTACTGCAGTTTGTGGTAAGTTTTGAAATCAGGAAGTGCAAAACTTTCAACTTGGTTTTTTTTCAGTAATGATTTGACTATTCTGGACCCTTTGTAATTCCATATGAATTTGAGGATTTGCTTTTCTATTTCTGCAAAAATGGCTTCTGAGATTTTGATAGAGGTTGTGTTGAATCTGTAGATTACTTTGGGTAGCGCTGGGGACTGAATTATGCCCCCTCAAAAGGTAAGTTCAGGTCTCAACCCCTGATCCTATGGGTGTGAATCCATCTGTAAACAGGACCTTTGAAGATGTTATTAGTAAAGGTGTACCCAAACTAAGGAAGGGTGGACCTTGATCTAATATGGCTGAAGGCTTATAAGCAAAGGAAACTGGATACCTAGAAAAAGCCTGGACGTAACTAGAAGGAAAAGTGAACAAAAATCTGGAAAAGAAAGCTCTGCCTTCTGCATTGCCCAGTAACAGAAAAACCAAAGAGCTTCAAAGGTTGCTGGCCAGCCAGAAGATACTAACCCCTGAAGAGGTAAGCTTTCTAGTCTCTGAAACCATAAGCCAATGAATTTCTGTTGTTAAACTAATGCATTGTAAGATATTTGTTTTAGCAGTTTGGAAGCCAAGACAGGTTGTACTGATATCTTAACAATATTAAATCTCCCCATTCATCAACAAGGGTTGTCTTGCAACTTATTTAACTCTTCAATTTCTTTCAGCACTGTAGTGTAGTTTTCTGCATAAAAGTCCTTTACACCTTTGGTTATATTTATTCTTATATATTTTATTCTTTTAGATGTTATTGTAAATGGAATTCTTTTTAAATTTCCATTTTGGATTCTTCTTTGCTGGTGTATAGAAATTTACCTGGTTTTTGCATTTTAATCTTACAAGCCTGCAACTTTGCTGAATTAGCTAACTAGCTCTATTAGTTTTACTATTTTTTTATTTCTGTACTTCACAAATTATGAACATATTTTGAATTTTGATTTTTCATGTTTGATGAACAGTGGTATTTTTACTATACTCAGAGGATTGGAAATTTATTTTCTGATTATGTAATTATTCTTTCTTCCTTTTTTTTCCTTCCTCTGTCCCACTTCCTTCCCTTTCATTTTCTTTTCCTCCTCCTCTCTCTCTTTCTTTTTCACTATCTCCGTTTGCTTTCCCCCTCCATCCTTATTTCTTTTCTCATTCCCTCAATTGTCTCTTCTTTCTATTTATTTTCCAACTCTCCCATCCTCCTTTCTCTTTGTTTTTATTCTATAAACGTTTAATGAGTTCCTGCTATGTGTTGGTCAGTATGTTTGGTTCTGGTGATATAAGCACAATTCCTACACTTGAGGAGATCAACATAAAATAAAGTTCTAGTATGGACAATACTATAACACAAAAAAGTACTCTGAAAGAAATGCAGGTTAAGAAAGGGGCAGCTTCTTGGAGGGGCAAAGAGCAGAATGGAAGGACTAGGAAAATTTTTAATTACTAATTTTTCACAAGTCAATAAGGGCATTTTAAGCAAAGAGAAGAAATGTGTACAGAGATATTGAAATGCACAAGGTGTTCAGGATATTTAACAAGCAACTCAGAAAAGCATATTCACCTAACATAGCTTATAATTTTGTTTCAGCTTCTCTTATTTCCTCTCTTTTTCTTAAAGTTTTTATTCTCACTTGCTATGAGTTTTTCTCCCATTATTCCAAATTGTCACTTATCTTTATCTTTACTCACGTGTGGATATACAGAATTCTTAAATTCATACTACTGCTACCTTGTAAACCTTTCAAATTTGTGTAGTGGAGGAGGACCCAAGGGTCTTCCTAGACAGTGGGAAAGTAAACTGGGTAGGCATATTTTCAAATACACAAAGGATAATAACCTAGCCCAAAGAGATCCTACAAAATATATTTTAAATAATCACTGTATTGCAATGTAGAAAAACAGATTTAGAACACCAATAAACAAGGAGCAAATGGAATGTCATTATTAAAAACTGAACAGAAGAGCCAAGAGAGAGCAAGAGAAACTCATTCATTCTGGCAAGAAATTTGAAAGAGTTCATTTAGCAACAGAGCTGTGATCAAATAGAGAGTAGAGACCAACAAAATTGCTCTTTCTGAAGGCACTTGTCACAGTAAGAAGACATCAACTTCTTAACTGTAGAACTAAAAACAAAAAAAGCTAAAAGAACTTCTAAATTATAAATAAGACCTTATACATTTCTGTGAGGGATACTAGAAAAATAAGAAAATACCACAACACTACAGAAATAAGAAAACCATATTTAGGCTCTGGGAAATAGACTGGTAAAAGAAAAAAAATGGTGAAAAAGAACTAATGTAACTCCTGAGAGAAAAATATTAACAATAAAAAAAGGATAACAGTAAAGAAAACACATTTTCCAACATACAGAAGAAGGTGGAAGGTGTTTCTATACAATTCAAATCAGTCAGGCAAACTTCTGCTCTTTCAATAGTCACTTTGGGGAAGAACATAGTACTCCCAAACTTCATAAAATTTGCAGAACATAAACCATTACCCTGGACTATATACCCTGCTAAAATATTAATCCACTTAAAGAGGAGGAAAATGAAAATTTCCAAATATAAAATAGAGTTTAGGGCAGCACGGAGCTTGCAGAATAAAAGAAACAGTGTAAAAAAAAAATGAAAATACCCAATTCTTATTATATACTAACATGATATTGTATTAAAGATGAAATTCTAGAAGAATTTCATACTCATGTTTTATTCTGTTAATTGCCATTTATTGCACTCTTCCCATATACAAACCCACTGTGTTAAGTAGACAAAGAGATTTGTAAGTTTTCAAATTATTCAATTATGGGACACTATCACCATTTTTGGTATCTAGGGGAAACAGTCGATATTCTACCTAAATGATATAACTATCTGGGGAGTGGAGAAAGGCATGCTTTAAGTTGGCTGCACTGAACCTATAGAGTTTCATTTTCTTCACAAATAATGAGGATATATTGTTTATACTTTCATAGAACCTATTTAGCCTGAGGCTGTCAGGAGTAGGGGTGAGAGGTGAGGAGTGAGGGGCTAGGGATTTTAGTAGTGATCCTGATTTTTTAGTACAGACCCAAACATGATAGAATCTTCGATGTAAGTATCTTTCCCAAGTAACTTTTTGCCAAAGGGGCTCTCTGGTGGTCATTGTAGAATGGTGCAAATGAATGAGAAGGCTATGACATGCCTCATGCTTTCTTCCTCCATCAATCTCACACAGAATACTTGTGGACCAAATCAATTAGGGCATCCAGTATTTTTTTTTTCTTTTTTCTAGTTTATATCTGTGTATAACCTATTTTATCACCCTAAGTTTTTTCCATGCTGTGATGAATCTAAGCTAATTTTTTCTTCAGTATTCAATTTTGCTACACCCATAAGAACAAGTTTTCCCATACAGTATCAGTGTGTAGATATTTTTTCCATTTAAAATCAATGTCCATAAAATGAACCATGCTATTCTGCCAAATATCATATAAAAGAGTTTCTTTAGGGTATGTACTTGGAGTGAAATAGCTGACATCAAAAGAATACACTGTCAAATTTATCATGTAATGACACCCCGATTAGTATTGAAGTATCCTCACTGTCCTTTATTCTTAGCAATGCTTCCTTTTTCATCCCATTCTAATGAGTCTGATGTGATATTTCATTACATGTATGTATGTATATATATATATATGTATATATATATATATATATATAAACATACACAGTTTAATTGAGGTATTACTGACATACAATAAGCTGCAAGTATTTACAGTGTACAATCTGATAAGTGCTGATATATGTTGTATACACCCCTGAAACCATCATCACAATCAAAATAATGGACATATCCAGCACTCTCAAAAGTTTTCTTGTGCCTCTGAGATCTTTTACTCCTTTCATTAAGTCTGAAAGACTTTCTAATTTTTTTTTCTTTATTGATCTCTATGGGTTATTTAGAAGTTTATTGAGTCTCCAAATACTTGTTATGTATTTCTAATTTAATTCCATAATAGTGAGAGAACATACTTTGTTATTATTTGAATCCTTTTAAATTCATTGCAACTTGTTGTGTGGCCTAGATATGATCTAGCTTGATAAATGTTTCCAGTAAACTTGGAGAGAATTTCTACTCTGTTGTTATTGGGTAGGGTGCTCCATTAATGTTATTTAGGTCAAGTTTGTTGATAATGTTGTGCAAATCTTCTATATCCTTATTGATTTCTCTCTGGTTGTCCTATGAATTACCAAAAGACAGGCATTGAAATCTAAAAAAAAATCCATGCCCACATTTTGTTCTCCTTTTAGCCAAAGCTTGCAAATGAGGCTAAATTTCCTGAGAGCTGAGACTCATTTAATGTATTAGGTTGGGAATCAAACACTTGACTACGTGACATGGGAAAATGTCTTGAGTTTTAATGGATAAATCAGTAATTCTGCCTGCACCCATTTTAAATTCACCTGAGAAATAGGTGAGAAGTAAATTATCTTTCCCACTCTGATCTCTGGGTAGGTTTTACTGACTTTTTAAAGTTGTTCCCTTATAATTTTGAATGTTTATGCATTCTTAAGATGCATAAAAACCTCAGGGTTTTCCTTGTGTGCTGGTTTGAATCTATTACAGATCACAGAAAAATCCTCATTCAGTATTGCTGGGTGAGAGCTTTTTATTATTTCTATAGAGCTGTGACACACCCAATTTTGGGTGGTAACTTTTATTTTTTACAATATGATCATTCCATTCTTGTTATATAATCAATAACTCACAATATATCACATAGTTGTATATTCATCATGATCATTTCTTAGAACATTTGCATCAATTCAGAAAAAGAAATGAAAAGAAAACAAAAAAAAATTCACATACCATATTCCTTACCCCTCCCTTTCATTGATCACTACATTTCAATCTACTAAATTTATTTTAACATTTGTTCCCTTATTATTTACTTTAATCCATATGTTTTACTCTTCTGTTGATAAGGTAGATAAAAGGAGTATCAAACACAAGGTTTCCACAATCACACAGTCACATTGTGAAAGCTATATCATTATACAATCTTCAAGAAACATGGCTACTGGAAGACAGCTCTACAGTTTCAGGCAGTTCCCTTAAGCCTCTTCATTACATCTTTTTTTTTTTTTTTTTTTTTTTTTTTTTTTAAAGGAAAGACAGAGAGAAGGAAGGAAGGAAGGAAGAAAGGGAAACATTTTTAAACATTTTCTTGTTTTATTGTATTCTGTTTCTCCGTTTTTGTTACATGCGCTGGGGCCGGGAATCGAACCGAGGTCCTCCGGCATAGCAGGCAAGCACTTTGCCCGCTGAGCCACCGCGGCCCGCCCTCTTCATTACATCTTAACTAAAAAGGTGATACCTATATAATGCCTAAGAATAACCTCCAGGATAATCTCTCGACTCTGGAATCTCTCAGCCATTGACACTTTATTTTCATTTCATTTCTTGACCCTTTTGGTCAAGAAGGTTTTCTCAATCCCTTGATGCTGAATCTCAGCTCATTCTAGGATTTCTGTCCCACATTGCCAGGAAGGTCCACACCCCTGGGATTAGATGGTTTTGATAAGATGGTTTCCATGGAGATGCATCTTCACCCATTAAAGGTGGAGCCTTTTAGAGGGAAACATTTTGGAAAAAGCTTGAGAGTCCAAGCAACCAGAGACCTTTGGAGATGAAGAAGCCCTTGGGCAGCTTCATGCAAAAAGAAGCAGGGAGAGAAAGTTAGCAGACTTTACCATGTGCCTTTCCAGCTGAAAGATTTAAACCCTGAACTTCATCAGCTTTTTTTGAGTAAAGGTAACCTCTTGTTGGTGCCTTAATTTGGAAATTTTCACAGACTTGCTTTAATTTGGATATTTTAATGGCCTTAGAACTGTAAACTTACAACTTAATAAATTCCCCTTTAAAAAGCCATTCTCTTTCTGTTATATCGCATTCTGGCAGAGTACACTAGAACACCTTGTTAGAAGCGAAATATCTGACACCATTGAGAATGTTACTGCAAATTCAGATAAAGACATCAACAAATGTAAAAAGTATTTGAAAAAAAAAAATGATTGCAAACAGGAAGATGTTGAAAGCCATCCCAACAAGAGCAAGGATGTAACTGAGCAAATTAACTGATGAGATTTCAAAGAGTATAACAAATATAATTTTGAAATTATGTAAGCATGCATTGGAATATCTCAGCATGTGGGAATAATCTTCTGATGGTGCTCTTTTTTTCATAATTATGTTCATTTAAATAGGAGTAGTTGCATCTCTCCCTAAAAACTATGGATTCCCTTCTGCCCCCTGCAACAGATTTCTCTTAACCATTTTCTGGTACCTCCATTTCGACTCTATTAAGCAAAGTCAGCAAAGTTCGCAGTGCTCAGGTAATCATTTCTGTAGAAGCTTTTCTTCCTGAAGCACCTGAGCACCTAAGAAGCAAATGAATAGGCTACCATCTTCATCAGATAGAGTCTGCAGAGAGGGACCCTCTTCATCAGGCTTCACATTTCCACATTTTTTGATAGCAGAAATCCTAGACTTTGTATTATGCCCTTTTAAAATCTACTTCTGGAACTTGAGAAAATGCCTTTTTTTTTTTAGTTGAATTTGTCTTATATTTGATTTTTAAATTGATTATTAAATTCTCTGCCAACAACAGATAATTGAGTGCTAACGTTTTCATAGGGACGATCCTAAAACAAGTGTAGAGGTCATCTACAAAGCTGACATTCTTCCCTTCTCCTTACTTTCCCACTAATTTTTACCTACAGAACAAAAAAGTAATGAAAAGGTACAGAGGAAAAGTAAAAAATTCCTTCTTGGTTACTCTTTACTGACAAAGAATTTGCCCCTATATGGACTGCTGCTGGGTCCAGGCATTATTCTGACTTGCAAGCATATGAAAGATAGAGTAAGGTTTCCTCAGAAGATATTGAAGTGGAAGTGGTCTGTGAGGCTGCTTTATCTTGAGTTGCTTAATTAAAGTTTTAGCAATTCATTTAAAAGTGGCTGTGACAAATGAAATGCTAGAACTTGGATTATCTAGCTGTCAGAATATTCTTGCCTCCAAATATCTTGGAGGAATATTCCTACCCATCTTCTCACTATCCTGAGCCAAACACCATGACAAAATGGTTCTATCTGAATATTAAAAACAATTTCTCCTCTGGTCAGTGTTTCAGTCCTGATTTTATTTTAACAATTTGACTTCACTCCTTTCTTTACCATAATCTCATTTTATATAGATGAATTTATATGACATATGAATATAAGCATATGGGTTTAACTTTTACTTCATACTTTTTGCTCGCAAAAACATATGCTAAAAATTGTTGCAGAACTTCCTCATAGGAGGTGGAGGCATTACAGAATGCTATGGGTAGAAGGGGTGGTGGAAGTAGAGACAATGGGCAAGGGTAGAGTTCTATACTGTTTGAGGGTATTCTCTATTTTCGACACATGGAATAGGAAGGAGATCCTGATGGAAAGAACAGAAGGTCACACAAGACAAGATAAAATGATAATGACATTTCAACCTGAGGTTAGGGGCATGGAATAGTGACTGGTAAAGACTCTGATCACACTCAGAGAGGAAGATGGGCTGGGAATGAGAACATCCGTGTGCATCAGAACATCAACGGGAGGAGGAAAGGGAGAACTGAGAAGAGATATAATGGGACTTCCACTTCTGCATGTGGAGCCTAGATACCCTAAAGTTGTCTTTGCACTGAGAAGTGAGGTAACAAATGTAGGAACATTATAATAAAAAGTTAATATAGGGATTCAATAAGCTAATTTCTAAAATTTTGGTATAGCTACCCCGTTAGAATAGTCTAGTTTTGATGGGGCATCACTGCCATTAGAAATTTATTTACACCAAAATGAGAGCAAGGCATTGGGTCAAAACTGGTCCAGTTGTAAGACAAATTATAGGAAGATACAGATGGTTTGAAAACCCAGCCTAGAAGTTAAGACATCATACATGAGGTAACAACAAGAAATGAGACACTGAAACTGGGTAATTATTCCACCATGACCAATCCTTCTGGTGGGAAAATCATGAATATCACCAAACTGCAGAGCCACAAATATAGCTTATATTATGAACTGCATCATGAAACAATGACACTTGCTGAATGCCAGTTCTCTCTTTGAAATTTTAGAATCTAGGCAAGACCAAGAATTCCACTGTAGATAGGTAGTTTAAAGTGGTTTCAGAGACACAGGAACCATGATATCTGGTATAGTTTAGCTCAACAGAGACTCTGCCTAATTTTATGTTTATCTTTAACTTTGTAGAATGTTGAAAAAAAGAAAAAGATAAAGGAAAAAACCCTCTACTTTCTGTAATGACAGCTTCACTGGCTACAAAAAAAAAAAAAAAAAAAAAAAAAAGTGATATAATACAGAAAGTACCAAAGGTGAAATCAATTTATCTAGGTTCAAGTTTTAGTTCCTCTACATTCTGTATGAGTTAAATGTCCCTTAGCTTTAATGTTTTTCTCTATAAAATGAGCACAATAACATGGGTTCTTGCCAAATTATAAGATCAAAAGTCTCAACAGACATATTTCAAAGTATCTATGAATTGATATTTGTCATGCAAATGCAAACAAATTTGATATAGGCAATTGTGATTTCTGTCAAATATTATGAAATAACATTCCTGAAACAAAAAAAAGACCTCTAAATTAAGAAAGAGTAATGATTTCTCCCCAAATATTATATTGCGCAGTTTTTCTCTCCCCAACTGATAATTTTTATTATCAACTGATATGCTTTACAAAATTAAAATAAATGCGATGTCCAACAGTTGGTCCTTCTTTTAAAAGTTTTTGTTAGTACTTCTTTTATCTGTCCTTATGTCTCAGATTTACTGGCTCACATTTACCTAAAATTTTGAATTTAATAGCACAGTGATATACAATGTATTTTCAGATATTAGGAATGAGAAGGTATAGGATCACTTTTTTTATGGTAGCTTTGCATCTTACTTTTTAAATTAAACTTTTCATTTAGAGATAATTGTAGATTATGCAGTTTTGAGAAATAATACAAATAGATTCCATGCATCCTTCACTTAGTTTTCCCTAAGGGTAACATCTTATAAAAGTATAGTACAATATCATAGCCATGACACTAACTGTGCTATAATACACCGATCTTATTCAGATTTCTTCTGTTTCATCTGTATTTACTTTTTTTCCTTATTTTAAAAATTTGTATTTATTTTATGTATATTCATTTCTATACAATTTTATCATGTGTAGGGTTGCAGGCCCCCCATTACAGTCAAGATAGTAACAGTTTCACCACCACAAGGACTTCTTGTGCTGCAGTTTTATAACCATACCCACCTCACTCCTGCCCTTTCCCATTCTTTGCCCTTGGCAATCAATGATCTGTTCTCCATCTGCATAATTCTAATACCTTAGGAATATTTTATAAATGGAATCATGCAGTATATAATCTTTTGTATATATCATACTGTATTATAACCTTTTGGCTTATTTCAAATTCCTTTGTACTCCATTCAAGCTGTTATGTTAATCAATAATTCATTCCATTTTATTGCTGAGTATAGATGTATAGATGTACCCCAGTTTGTGTAGCTATCTACCCACTGAAGGACATTGTTTTCACTTTGGGTCTGTTACAAATATAGCTGCTATGAGCATTCATATACAGGCTTTATTATGTGACTAAGTTTTAATTTCTCTAAGATAAATGCTCAAGAATGCAAGTATTAAGTTTAGTTTTATAAGAAACTGCCAAACTGTCTTGCAAAGTGATTGTATCATTTTATATTCCCATCAGCAATTATGAGAGTCTGTATCCTAATCCATTCCCATCAGCATTTAGTGCTGTCACTGTACTTTTATTTTAACCGTTCTGATAGTATGTAGTGATAACTCATTGTGGTTTCAATTAGCATTTCCATAATGGCTAATGATGTTGAACATCTTTTCATGCGCTTATTTATCAACTGTATATTCTCTTTAGTGAAATCAAAGTTCATGACTTTTGCCCATTTTCCAATTGGATTGCTTGTTTTTACCACTGAGTTTTTTTTTTTAGGTCAAACATTTTCTAATTAATCCATTTACAACTCTGAAAATGACAAATGAAATATGACAATTACCTTATCCGTCTGTCCTGAGCAAATGTAGTTACTGCAGCACTCTGTGTATGGTTTGGTGGCACACTAGATGGAATCTGGACCATGCTACCTGCTGCTGGCTGAGAAACCACCATACTTTTACACAGTGGGGCTGTAAGTAAAGGTGTTCTGCTTCTGACTGGGAAGAGATGTTTATGGATCATGCCCACTCTGTATGTTTTGTTGACTCTGTTGAGTTGATGTACTTTATACGGTCTGCTGCTGAATCATGGGCTGAATTGTGCCTATATGTCTAGTATTCATTCCACTTTGAATCTGGTGCATAGGAACAACCTGGCCTTAATATTTATAGGTGCAAGTTGCTGGATGTTAGATGAATTTCCAGAAAGGTGAACAGAATCAAACTTCAATCTAGGAATTGACTACTGTAAAAACCTCTGCAGCTGGACCAAGGACCATTTGAATCTGATCTTAAATTTTTCTTAGTTCTTGATACTGAAAAATACTTGCTTCTATCATCAAGGTCCTTCGTTCCAACTTGTTTTTCAGATGCTGTACAGCTCATAATTGAGCTGATACTGCAACTGGAACATGTCTTGTTGAATTGGCAAATTTGTATCTTGAGAAATCACTGGCTGTGTTAATGACTGATCAACAGACTGTGACTTTATAGACTGACTACCAAATGATGACCTTCTTTGTGCCACCGTTTCACAAGCTGGTAAAGGCTGCCTGGGAGAGGTGCTAGTATCTGCTAGAATCTGTTGTTGTTGAGGAAGGGCCTGAGGCTGCTATGTGAGATGATATCATGAACTCCAGGAGGAAGCAGAACAGATTGGGCTGTGACCAAACCTTTCCAATGCTTTCTCAAGACTGACCATGTTTAGGATTTTAGATTTTGTTTGAAGAGTCTCTTCCTGACTCTTCAATGCTAAGTTCTCATTGTCTTTCAGTCCTAATTTTTGAGTAATTAGTAATTAGTAAGCATAACTTACTACATGTGTGTACAAAACAATATAATTTGGCCACTGATGATGAGTGATATAATAATGGGTTTGAAATTGAATCCACTGTTGCCCTTTGGTCTGGAACTTATAATAACATGATGTACCTTTTCCATATTGCATAAAATGCTCATGATATTTTGCCAAATTTTCTACGTCATCAGCATGATAGTAATCAAAGTCTGACATTCCCAGAACTTCAAGTGGCAAATATCCTATTAGGTGGTGTCCAGAGATGTAGAAATAGACACTTTCATTCTAAACTATATCTAGATGTAAATTCATTAGATTTTTCAACAGTGCACATTTCCTTGATAAACTGAGGTGAAACTAACCAGATAGCAGTTATAAAACAAAATCTATCTTCATAAGGCCTGTGTGTAATTGAATAATCCCTTCAAATCCATTGGGTGTTGAAGTGGATACAGTGTCAAAGATTTGAAATTTTTTATAAGTTTCACATATTCATGGGTAGATGGATCCTTTGTTTCTATTGTTCCTGGAAGCATATGACAACATCCTGATATTTCTTACTTTGAATATTTGGGGGTCAATCAATCCTTTCCAGTAGATGAGATGAGTAGACAGTATTTTAGAATTCTCTGTATGCTCCTGCTCTGAGATAGAATTAAATATATTTTGATCCACAAGATCAGATACTAAATGTTCAATTAATGAAGTCATACTCTCAGACACATATATTATACTGTAAGAATTTGAGAGTTTTGCCACGCAAAGGAGGACTCCAAGAGACGTTCTCTCATGCAACACGCAAGGGGTTTATTTACCACACATGCATGGGGCTCACTGAACACGCAGGAACAGAGAGCCCCGAACCTGGGTTTTGGGAAGCCTTTTGAGGGCCAGGATAAGGGTGTGGGGTTTGAGGGTTGAACATTAGTTACAGGTTCTGCTTTATGCAGGAAGTAGATAACGAACATTTTGCAAGAAGCAGATAACAAACATTTTTCGCGCATGAGTCATGGGAGCTGCTTCTTACAAGAAGCAGCTGTCTCGTGCAAAACTCCCTTACTCAACCTTCTCAGTTGCATTCTTAGATAAACTTTCTCCGGCAGTTACAACCTTGCATAACCAAGGCAGCAGAAAACCTTGCATAACAAAGGCAGCAGATAACCGCCCCTGGGAAGTCCCAGGTTGTTTTAGCCTGATGGGGCCCATAACTCTTTTCTTTATAAAATCCTTCTTTACATAAGAAAAGTTAGCTACTGTTAAGTTTTATAAAATCCTTCTTTACATTCCCCACTCCTTTTTGTACATATCTCTAATCTTAGAGATTTTCTGGGTTATTTAATACTGAGTACTGTTGTCTGATGAGCATTAACTTGACATTTCCAATCTGCCTTTGTAAAAACTGTATAATTCTATTTAGAATATATGGTCCTATAGTTATTATTAAAAGTAACACAATTAAAGGCCCAGCGAGAGCAGATAATAGCGTTGTCAACCAGGGGGACTTAGTAAACCAAGATTCAAACCACCCCTGTTGCGCCTCTCGTTCTTTTTGTCTTTCACGAAGGCGCTCTCTGAGTTTTGTCATGGACTCTTTAACAACACCCGAGTGATCCGCATAGAAACAGCACTGTTCTTTTAAAGCTGCACATAGTCCCCCCTCTTTAAGGAAAAGTAAGTCAAGTCCTCGCCTATTTTGCAGAACTACTTCTGAAAGGGAGGTTAGAGAGTTCTGAAGGGCTGAGACAGATCTTTCTATTTCATTTAAGTCTTGATCTATCGCGGCCTGTAATTGACTGGTTTGCTGATTGCTATGTACAATGGCAGCAGTCCCTGTGGCTATACCGGCAGCGGCAGTTACCCCCATAAGAACTGCCAGGGTTATTGAGATTGGTTCCCTTCTGTATCTGGTTTGGCTTAATAGTATAGTTTCTAATTCTGTCCCTGAATGATAGAGAATTCGGGGGTATATAGAAACCAACACACAATAGTTGACAGAGTTGTTAAAAACCTTTGTAGATACACAAGGGGTATCCAACTATTATCTGAGGGGTTAGTGATATTAAGCCAAATTTTAGCACAAGGGTTTTGTGAGAAATCTGTTGTAGGCCTACCGCCGGTCATGAGTGTTCCATGGTGGGCCCCGGGCCATCCATCAGACCCACAGCTTCCAGGATTAGAACAGGTTTTCTGGTACCCTATTTTGAGGAAGGGGTCGCCTAAGGTTGTCCATGTTAAAGCTAAAGTCTCACAGCCCCAGTAGGCACAATAATAGTGTCCTGGGCTGTTACAGTAACTTTTTCCCTGATTGGATGCGGGACATAGGTAGATGGGGGTCAGGTCGCAGCAGGGCTCGTTTCCCAGAGTGGTAAGATTACAAGGGGTCACTAGAAAAGAAGGCTCCCCTGCTCCCTCCCAAGTTTTTATAGTCTTCCCATCATCCCATCTGGTTATTGTCCATTTCCAAGGCTTATGCGGGTTGGAATTGGGTTCCCCTAGGGGAAGGAGGAGAAGGAGTAGTAACCCTACGAACCCGCAGCTTGAGAGGATTGTCAGTCCTTTCCAGTTTCCATTGGGACTCAGAGGGCGAAGGCGCAGGTTTGAGATGAGACGCATGGATCCAGGATGCGATGCCATCGACCTTGACTGCGGTGGGGGTGGTCAAGAGTACCTGATACGGTCCTTTCCAGCGAGGTTCAAGAGTCTGTACCTGGTGGCGGCGGACGTAGACGAAGTCTCCCACCTGATATTGATGCGGAGTTCTGTTATCTCCTGGCTGGTAGGAGGTGGAGAGCTGCCGCCACAGGAACCGCTGGGCTTTTTCCAAGGCTCGCAGCCTGTCAAGCAAGGGGGTATGGAGGGAACTATTAATCTCTAGAATGGAGGATATGTCTTTGACTGGAGGTGGCGCTCCATACAAGATTTCATAAGGGGTTAGATTACACATGAGAGCAGAGGGGGTATTCCGGGCCCTGAACAGGGCATAAGGCAGGAGCATGGTCCAATCCTTCAAGCCAGTCTCTATAGCTAATTTGGTTAGGGTCTCTTTAATTGTCCTGTTCATTCTTTCTACCTGCCCTGAACTTTGGGGTCTGTATGCGCAATGCAATTTCCAATCAATCCCCAATATCCTGGCCACACCCTGACTTACCTGGGCTACAAATGCGGGTCCGTTATCTGACCCTATTACCTTTGGTAGACCGAACCGGGGAAAAATTTCTTCCATAATCTTCTTGACTACGACCTGGGCCGTTTCTCTCTTAGTTGGGTAGGCTTCAACACATCCTGAAAAGGTGTCTATAAAAACTAGTAAGTATTTAAGTCCATACTTTGCAGGTTTAATTTCAGTAAAGTCGACTTCCCAGAACTTCCCAGGTCGAGTTCCCCTTAGTCTTTTTCCGTTAGGAGCTTTGGTGGGGTAGGCGTTCACAATTTGACATGCCTGACACTCTCTGGCTACGCGATCTGCCAGTTCTTTCCTTTTTGAGGCTCTCAGAGGGTACAATTCCCTCTGGTCTTGCAGGAGCTGCTGTAGTTTCCCTGTCCCCAGGTGAGTGAGCTGGTGGACCTGCTGTATGTAAGCTAGGGCTTCCGATTCTCCTTGGGGTGTAACCTCAGATAGTGTTTCAGGGGGTTGCTGGTTTTCTTTGGTTATTAGGACCAAGTTTACAGGGTCCCTTAATGCTGCCGCTTTTGCTTCTTCATCTGCTCGCTTATTACCCATGGTTATTGGGTCTGAACCTCTTTGGTGGCTAGCACAGTGGACAATGGCTAGTTCTTTGGGAAACATGACTGCTGCCAGGAGTTTAAGAATTTCCTCCTTGTGTTTGATTTCTTTACCAGCTGAGGTTAATAGCCCTCTTTGTTGGTAAATTGCCCCATGTACGTGGGCAGTAGCAAAGGCATAACGGCTATCTGTATAGATAGTCGCTCGTTTTTCTTTTGCTAATTCTAGAGCTTTTGTGAGGGCAATTAGTTCAGCTTTTTGGGCAGATGTTCCCTCCGGGAGGCTAGAAGACCAAATAACTTTTGTCCCACTGACTACCGCTGCTCCCGCTCGCCTCTTACCGTGTTGGAGAAAGCTGCTTCCATCCGAAAACCAGGTTACCTCCGAGTTAGGTAATGGTTGGTCTTTTAAGTCTCTGCGGATTCCGGTCTCTTCAGCTAATATCTCTTGGCAAGTGTGCAGCACAGGTCCCGCGGTCTCGTCCGGGAGCAGGGTAGCCGGGTTTAAAGCTGATGGGGCCCCAAAAGTCACCCTGTCTTTGTCTAGGAGGATGCTCTGATAGTGGGTAATTCTGGCATTTGACATCCATCTATCTGGAGGCTGGCGGATTATGCTCTCCAGGGCGTGAGGGGCTATTATGGTCAGCTTCTGTCCTAGAGTGAGTTTGTCTGCGTCTTTTGCCAGGAGGGCAGCTGCCGCGATGGCCTTGAGACAGCGTGGCCATCCGCTGGCAACTGAGTCTAATCGCTTGGACAGATAGGCCACCGGTCTCCTCCAGGGGCCTAAAGCCTGTGTTAGGACCCCTCTAGCCACGCCTCTCCTTTCTTCTATGTAGAGCGTGAAAGGTTTATTCACGTCTGGGAGGGTTAAAGCTGGAGCTGACAGGAGCGCTTTCTTAATGCTGTCGAAGGCTTCCTGCTGTTCTATTCCCCACTGGAAATCAGCGCTCCCTTTGAGCAAGGGGAATAATGGGGCAGCAAGGGCTGCAAACCCTGGGATCCACAACCGGCAGAATCCTGCTGTCCCTAAGAACTCTCGTAGCTGCTTTCGGGTCGTGGGCGGGGGTATCTGTGTTACAGTTTTCTTTCTAGCCTCAGTGAGCCATCGCTTTCCATTCTTAAGAGTATATCCCAGGAAGATTACTTCCCTTTTACAGATTTGGGCCTTTTTGGCCGAGGCTCGGTACCCCAGTGTGGCTAGCTCACTTAACAGTTTTCGGGTTCCATACTCACAGTCCTCCTTAGTGTCTGCTGCCAACAGTAAGTCGTCCACATATTGTAGCAAGGTGACTCTGGGATGCTGAATTCTGAAGAAGCTTAAGTCTTTATGAAGAGCTTCGTCAAAAATGGTGGGGGAGTTTTTGAACCCTTGGGGCAAGCGTGTCCAAGTCAGTTGGTTCGAGGATCCCGTCTCTGGATCGATCCACTCGAAAGCGAACAAGGGTTGACTGTCCTTATGCAAGGGCAGGCAGAAGAAAGCATCTTTTAGATCAAGCACAGTATACCAAGTCTTTTCAGGATGGAGAGTGCTGAGCAGGTTATAGGGATTTGGCACCGTAGGATGTATATCCTGCACTCTGCTATTTACTTCCCGTAAGTCTTGCACCGGTCTATAGTCTCTAGTCCCTGGCTTTTTGACCGGCAATAAGGGAGTGTTCCAGGCTGATTGACAGGGCTTAAGTACTCCCAAGCCAAGGAATTTCTCTATATGGGGCTTGATTCCTTCCCGGGCTTCCTTGCTTAAGTAGTATTGTTTTACCCGAATTGGAGAGGCGGTGGGCTTTAGGGTCACTACTACTGGGGGCTGATTGACTGCCAACCCTAACCCGGCAACTTCTGCCCAGGAATTAGGGAATTCTTCAAGCCAGGCCTGAGGAATTGAACTGTGGAGCTGTTCTGGTTTTATGTACAGCTGATATTCTTCTTCGACTGGCAAGGTGAGGGCAGTTATTACAGGTTGGCTTACTAGCGGGTTTAAAAATTCCACCTTTGGCCCCTTAGGATTGAAGGTGATTCTCGCCCTTAGTTTAGTTAACAAGTCTCTTCCCATAAGCGGGGCAGGGCACTCAGGGATAACTAGGAAGGAGTGTTGAACCTTCCCCTTCCCCAGGTCCATGGTTCTTTTGGTAGTCCAGGCGCGGTAGCGACTGCCATTTGCTCCCCGCACTAAGGACCTTTTTGTAGAGAGTGGGCCTATAGGTTCTTGGAGGGCCGACACTACTGCTCCTGTGTCGACTTCAAAATTAATTGGTACCCCCTCCACATTAAATTTTACCCTGAGCTCGGGGAGGGGTGCCGAGCCCTGACTCCCCTAGTCCTCACTTTCTAGAGCCAATGTGGCCGGTTGTTGCCAATTTGGGGGCCTAGTACCCCTCCGTTTTTTCGGACAGTTTTTGGCCCAGTGCCCAGTTTCTTTGCAGTAGGCGCACTGGTCTGGACTAAGAGGGGTACGATAACGCCGACCCGAGGGATTTTCTCCAGCTCGTCCTCTACCTTCAGTGTTTCTTTCAACTACTGTGGCCAGGATCTTTGTTAATTCTTTCGTTCTCCTTTTCTCTCTCACCAACTCTTTTTCCTCTCTCTCTCTCTCTCTCCTTTGTTCTTTTTCCTCCTCTGTTTCTCTCTTATAAAACACTTTTTCAGCTTCTTTGACTAAATCTCGCAAGGCTAGGTCCTGCAACCCGTCTAAGTGCTGCAGCTTGCGTCTAATATCTGGAGCTGATTGGCCGATAAAGGCCATGGCCACTGAGGCTCTTTGATCCTCCGATTGAGGATCAAAGGGAGTATACCTACGGTATGCTTCCATTAGTTTTTCTAAAAAGACTGAGGGCGATTCGTCCGCTCCCTGAATAACCTCTCTTACCTTGGCCAAATTGGTGGGCCGGCGTGCGGCTGCTCGGAGACCCGCTACTAGAGTCTGGCGATAGATGGACAGATGCTCCCTACCTTCAGAGGTGTTCGGGTCCCAATTAGGGCGGCGCAGCGGGAACCGATCGTCGATGACATGCTGGAGTTGGGTGGGTCTCCCGTCTTGTCCAGGAACTTGCTTCCTGGCTTCCAGTAGGATCCGATCTCGCTCCTCCGTGGTGAAGAGAGTCCGCAGGAGTTGTTGACAATCATCCCAAGTGGGCTGGTGAGAGAACATAAGGGACTCCACCAATCCAGTCAGCCTAGTGGGAGCCTCGGAAAAAGGAGGGTTATTATTTTTCCAATTATATAAGTCAGAGGAGGAAAAGGGCCAGTATTGTAGAGCGGGCATTTCTCCCCCGTGTCCGTCATCCACTGGAGGCCCGTACGGTCTGAGGGGGAGAGTGACCGCCACATCAGATGGGCTTAGTGCTCGTCTGCTTCGTGTACTATGTGCCGGTCCTGGTTCATCTGGGATCGTCTGTTGGTGAACCTGCGGAGAGGGAATGGAAGAGGGCGGAGAGAGAGTACTAGAGGAGGGAGAAGGTGAGCTAAGAGAGGGGGGGTCCTGTACCGGAGCTGAAGGGTAGGGAGGAGGGGAAGAAGGACCTGCATCCAAGAGGATTAGATCCGATTGGGATTCCGGTAGGACTGCAGGAGACAAAGAAGGATAGAGTTTCGGAGCTTGAGAAGGACCCGGCACCTTGATTGGGAGTACAGAGGGAGAGTTATGTTGACCAAGAGGAGTAAGAAACGGCTTTACCCATGGAGGTGGGTTTTCACACAGGTCCTGCCAAACCATGATGTAGGGCTGCTGGTCCGGGTGGCCATACGGGTCAGGGCGGAAGATGACTGACTTGACGGCCTGAATCAAGGGTAGATGAAAAGTTCCTTCACGAGGCCATTCCACGTTAAAGGAGGGCCACTCGGCCGAGCAGAAGGTCTGCCATTTGCCTTTCTTTACAATAAGAGATAGATTCTGACCTCTTTCCCTGACCTCCGACCAGTGTCTTAAGGTCAGAGAAAGTGGAGTCGACATTCCCTGACCCATCTTTGGTAAAACAAAAACAATTCCTAACACACAAATACAGACAGACACACACAGAGCCGGCACACCACGTTTACACAGTTTCAGAGACACAGCTCAGACTGGCCCGATGACTGTGATCGAGTCTCCCCCTGTCAGAAGGGAAACAGAATCAGAGTCGGCCCTGTAGGAAGCCTCCAGGCGTCCCCGGAGGTCCCCCAATCCCGAGGCGTCCCTCGGGAGAGTGACCTGCAACCCCTGGACACGTCTGTCGGTTGCGGTCGGGGAGTGCTCACGCGACTCCCCGACAGTCACTGCCAGTCTGACAGACTAAGCGATCGCACCTCAGACAAAAAGGCCTTACTTACCCCGAGAGAAAGAGCTGTTGGAGCCTTCCCCTACGAAGAGCCGATCTCGGTGGGACCTCCAAATGTAAGAATTTGAGAGTTTTGCCGCGCAAAGGAGGACTCCAAGAGACGTTCTCTCATGCAACACGCAAGGGGTTTATTTACCACACATGCATGGGGCTCACTGAACACGCAGGAACAGAGAGCCCCGAACCTGGGTTTTGGGAAGCCTTTTGAGGGCCAGGATAAGGGTGTGGGGTTTGAGGGTTGAACATTAGTTACAGGTTCTGCTTTATGCAGGAAGTAGATAACGAACATTTTGCAAGAAGCAGATAACAAACATTTTTCGCGCATGAGTCATGGGAGCTGCTTCTTACAAGAAGCAGCTGTCTCGTGCAAAACTCCCTTACTCAACCTTCTCAGTTGCATTCTTAGATAAACTTTCTCCGGCAGTTACAACCTTGCATAACCAAGGCAGCAGAAAACCTTGCATAACAAAGGCAGCAGATAACCGCCCCTGGGAAGTCCCAGGTTGTTTTAGCCTGATGGGGCCCATAACTCTTTTCTTTATAAAATCCTTCTTTACATAAGAAAAGTTAGCTACTGTTAAGTTTTATAAAATCCTTCTTTACAATACTTTCATCTGTCATGACTGCTATAAAAACAAACCATCAAGAGTCTCAGCCCAAGACCAAAAAATACGCTAGGCAGAAAGTTACTCATGAGGTTTAATTAGGGACTTGTTTAACAGGAGCTTCTTCCCAATCACAGCACATCAGGAAATGGAAGTCAGCACTCTTGCAAATAGAAGTCAGTTCTCTGCATTGATCAGTGGAGGAGGCAGAGTTTTATAGTGGGCATAGATAAAGGAGGCACAGAGCCAAGAGAGTGCATACACACATTGCTAACAAAGTTAACTATTTTCTAGGTAACAGTAACATTTCAAGGTTTCCTGAAATGTACAAGATGTAGATTCAGCACGATACCTTATAAAGGAAATAGAGTAGCTAATCTTACAAAGATGCTTCAAAACGTCTATTTAAGTGGCTCTGGTCTGTGTATTGGTCATGTAGGTGGCTACCTGCTTAAAGCTATCTTTTTTCCTCTTCCCCTAAGGGAGGGGATCCTGACCCTTAGGTTGCCATAACTTCCATTTGCCATTATTGTTAAAAACAAACAAACAAACAAACAAACATCAAGAGCCCTAACATTAATTGTGTAAACTCTTCGTTAGTAAGGAATGGAGGTTTCCAGACACTCCAATTTCACTGGTATCTGACTATGCAGTAATTTCTTTACATTTTCATAAAAAAGTCAATTCTCTTTTTTAGAACAGTGGATTTGTCTATCTTTCTAGCATTACCAGGAAGCATGGATCCCGATTCTTAAACGAGAACATTAAACTGATATCTACCTTTCTTTTCAGATTTGTTTCTAGACACTCCTTTTGCTTTGTCCCTATCTTCTTACACAGACCCATCAAAAGTACTACCATCATCTCTGTCAACAATCAGTTACCAGATGAGGTGTCACCCTAGGATTAGCACTCCTAAGAACTTCCACCAACTTTTGTCAGAGCTATGCTTGCTTTCAGAAACTAAGTGCAGGATGCCAGCCAGGGCTGGACACCATGTGCCAAACACAGAAGCAAAGCACCAAGTGTCAAGTGCAAGACGGCTCAGAGAGCAGAGAAAGACCGTCTGCACATCCCCTATAAGAGAACTGCACTTACCTTTCTTCAGGAAGAAGGTGATTTTAGGCGAGGAGAAGGTGTCTTTAGAACGCGAGTCCATTCTTCTCCATTCTTTGGCCAAAGAATAAAGTTCTCCTTTGCGTCACTGAATTTGGTTTTGTTCTATTGATGCAAGTGACACAGGGCAGGAGACTCATTTTGGGGGTCTGGCCCAAAATTCAGTAACAAATCAAGCTCTTGACTATAGCTTATGGTAAACAACATAACATACCGCGTTTTCATCTTGTGATGGACATTTATGCTTCTTTTGTACTTTCTGGATCTTTTGAACTGATTATTCATAAAACAGAAAGTTCAACATATTCTTCCATATGGCCCATCATCAGTCTCAAAACTCTCTGAACTTAGAAAGCATCTAGTGAAAGTCACCAAAATCTAAGAATTTCTCTTAAAGCATTTCGAATAATTTTCCAAAGGCATCTTCCCAAATGACAGAATCCAATTCGGAGTTTCAGCAACTTTAATATGACTTCAGGAATCAGCATAATAGTCAAATGAACGCTAACCTAATAAATTTCTTTACTTTTCCTACTTTACTTCCACTGGGGACTCCAGGCCCCGAGCCCAATCAGGGCGCCACTCACCGGAAGTGCGCATGCGTTGGCGGTGGGATTTCGCTCTGGCTTTTCCTTGTTTCCTTTTTTTTTAAAAGGAAGCGGGGGGGGGGGGGGGGGGGCGGGGGGAGCATTAGAGGGTGGCTCTGTGCCAGAGACCTGGGTTCAATTTCCGGAGCCTGCCCATGCGAAAAAAATAATAATAAAACATAAAACCAGAAGCCGAAAACATAGTCTCTGTTCAGGCTCTCTCCCCCCGCGCATGCGTGGTCAGTGACTCCAGCAGGCTCCCACACCTGGCGTGACCCTTGGATAGCACCTCCCCTCGCCCTTTTCCCTGGGAGCCTCAGTGCGCATGTGCCATGCCCCGTGAGGCCAACGGAAATCCCGCGAGGTTTACCAGACGCATAAGGAGACTCCTCTTTGGCCAGTGAGGCCCTCGAAAATTCTGCCAGGAGACTCCTCATCCCTGAAGGTGTGTGGCGTGGTGGCCGCAAATGCGCTCCTTAACCCGGTGCTTGCTCTCCGGAGTAGACAGCGCTGGCTACTTACTGTTTACCCGTGAGTTTTGAGGGGTCTTGATATATTTAAGATATTAATTAGTTCGTTGTCAGAGCTGTGGTTTGCAAGTGTTTTCTCTCATTCTGTGCTTGCCTTTTTACCCTCTTAACAAGGTTTTCCACGAAGCCAAAGGTTATTTTTTTTAATAAGGCCTGATTTATCCATTTTACCTTTTATGGGTCTTGCTTTTGAGGTCAAGTTTAAGGACACTGCCTAGCCGTAGGTTGTGCTTCTTTGTCTGTTCTCTATTCTGTTCCACTGATCTGTGTCTATACCCCCCGCCAGTCCCACTCTGTCTTAATTATTATAGCTTTATGGTAGGCCTTAATGTTGGGTGATTCCTTGACATTAATCGTGTTTTTGAAGACTACGTCAGGTCTTGTTCCTATCCATATAAATTTTAGAATAAACTTGTATATGACTCAAAATTTTTTTCTGGGATTTCGCTAAGAATTACATTAAACTTACCAATCAGTTTGAGAATTGATATTTTCCCTATGTGAAATCCTCCAACCCAAGAAAACGGTATGTCACTCCATCTTATTTGGCCTTATTTGGTTTATGCCATCATCATTTTATGATTTTCATTAATGCCTTAATATTTCATTTTCTTTGAACAACTGTAAATGGCATTGTGTTTTTAATTTGTTTCCACCTATTTATTGTTAATACATGGACATGCGATTGATTCTTTTAATGCAATTTTATTGAGATACGTATTCCCATAACATATAATCATCATACTACCTTGTCAGAAGTCAACTGGGGGCAGGCCAAGGCGGCTCAGTGGCAGAGTTCTTGCCTGCCATGTGGGGTCCTGGCCACTGCACCCTCCGGTTGACTTTCTGTAACACCATCAGCCTGTTTCTCCCAGAGAAGGACAGAGGACTCAGAGGACCAGAAGAAAGTGAACCCTCTTCTGGGACTCCCCCTTGGAATCAGTCAGGCCCCTGGCTGGCATCTAACCCCTCAATACCCCCTTCAAGATTGTGCAAAAGGTGCTGGTGAGGGTCACAGAATTGGGTTTGGAGAAGCTGCACCCACCCCTACACCCACCCCTACACCCACCCCTTACCCCCACTCCCCTCTTCCCTGGTGCCTCCCTGCCCCCCTTTCTTCTACCAAACAGACCATCATTCTCTCACATGGTGCCCTGGCCCAAAGCCCCAGTTTCTGGCCTATGTCCCTCCCCTGGGATGGTACCAGATGGCTTTAGCACCTCTTTTGTTGATGGACAGAGATAGTATCTCGGCTCTGCCTAGTTGTTTGGCATCTGAATACCTGGATCAGAAGCCAGCATGGCAGCAATGTTTAGGTTAAGCTGTGGGATCCTGAGAAGTAGTTCTTGGTTTTACTGGCGATCGCAACATAAAGAAGCTGCCGGACAACGTGAACCAGGAACTCACAGCAAAAGGAATTTCAAGCTACTGCTACTGCTCGTAAATTTGCGGGAGAAGAAATAATCCTTGTTGCTGCAGAATATGATAAAACTGCAACGTACCCTGTTCCCCTGATTAAAAGAGCATGGAAACCTGGTTTGATGAATACACACATTACAGAGAGTTGTGAGGGCCATGGTCTTGGAAATTTTGAATGCTTGTTTAATTACTGAAGAGATAGCTTATGGATATACTGGGGTTCAGACTGCTATTGAAGTAAATTCTTTGGAGCAAGTGCCTGTTGTTATTGCTGGAGATGATCAACAATGAAAGAAGTATTTGGGGAGGATGACAGAGGAGCCAATGATGTGTGCCTTGTGTGTAACAGAACCTATAGCAGGCTTTGATTTTGCTGGTATAAAAGCCAAAGCAGAAAAGAAAGAAGATGAGTATATTATTAGTGGTCAGAAGACTTGGATAAGCAATGAAGGACAAGCTAATTATTATTTTTTATTGGCTTTTTCAATCAGGATCCTGAGGCTCCTGCTAGTAAAGCCTTTACTGAATTTATTGTGGATGCAGATACTCTAGAAATCCAGATTGGAAGAGAGGCATTAAATATGGGCCAATGATGTTCAGATACAAGAGGAATTGTTTTTGAAGATGTGAAAGTGCCTAAAGAAAATGTTTTCATTGGTGAAGGAGCTGGTTTCAAAATTGCAATGGGAGCTTTTGTTAAAACCAGACCTCCAGTAGTAGCTAGTGCTGTTGGACAAAGAATTTTAGATAAAGCTACCAGGTATGCCCTGGAGAAGAAAACTTTTGGAAAGCTGCTTGTAGAGCACCAAGGAATATCTTTCTTGCTGAAATGTCAATGCAAGTTGAACTAGCTAGATTAGGTTACCAGAGAGCAGCTTGGGAAGTCGATGCTGGTCACCGAAATACCTTTTATGCCTCTATTGCAAAGGCATTTGCTGGAGATATTGCAAATCGGTTGGCTACTGATGCTTGTGGTAGTTAGATCAGGTGTCAACTTGGCCAGGTGAAGGTGCCTAGTTCTATTGTTGCAGACATGAGCCAATGGCATGTGAACCTCATCTGTTTCTGATTACATCTGCACCTCGGCTAGGAGGTGTGCCTGCTACAATGAATGATATTTGATTTAATTGGCTGGTGCTTAAATGAGAGAGTTCAATGTAGCACAGCCCTAGCAGCTCAGCATACCTCATTTCAGCACTCGCAGCTTGACCCAGTTCTTTGGAGATGCAGAAAGGAATTACTCCGGGGAATGTTGTTGGAACCCAGAGGCCTGGAGAGAAGACCAGCAGAGATCGCCTTGTGCCTTCCCACGTAAGAAAGAACCTCAGTTGAATCTAAGCTGCTTTTCTTCTGAAGAGCTATACATTAACTAAATAAATCCCCTTTTATTGAAAGCCAATCCCTCTCTGGTGTGTTGCATTCCGGCACCTAGCAAATAGAACAATGCTGTACAGTTTTTCGGAGGCAATGGGTATAATACTGAATATCCTGTGGAAAAACTAATGAGAGATGCCAAAATCTATCAGATTTATGTAGGCAGTGCAAAAATTCAAAGGCTTATTATTGCCGGTGAACACGTTGCAAGTATAAAAATTAAGACTTCTGAAGAAACAAGGTGAATTCTTGAACTAGAACATGACTCATTATTTAAGCTCCAGAAAAGAGAAGAAGCTTTAAGGTTTTTCCTCAGTGAAATTTAAAAATAATTCTGAAAATTATTTAAAGTAGAATTGTCTGCTGAATGCTTATTAATGTATCTGTTTATATTCTTTCCAAAATTTTTTATTACTTCATGCTGATACTGTGTACTTGATGTATTTTACTATAGTGAAAAAAAAAAAGTCGTGCTCTGATTTTGAGCTGCATAAAATACCGGCTCATTTTTTCATTATAGACTGTTGCCTTGGAAAATAAAGATATCAAATAATGTGTAAGAAACAACTTTTGTGAATTTAATATTCTTTTGCAATTTTAAACATCAAATAGTGCTATATTGTTATATTAAATTGCCCAAATAAAAATCTAAATATTTACCAAAAAAAAAAGGCATTTGGCCATATTGGTGATGGTTTATTTCTGAGCTCTCATTTCCATTCCATTGATCTATGCATCTGTCCTTTTGCCAGTATCATGCTGTTTTTTCTTACTGTGGCAATAAAAAATTATAATAATTTTCAAGATCAGGAAGTGTGAATCCTCCAACTTCATTTTTCTCTTTCAAAGTTGCTTTAGCTATTTGGGATGCAGTCTCCTTCAATATAAATTTGATGATTGGCTTTTCCATTACCAGAAAGGAGGTTGTTGGAATTTTGATAGGGATTGAATTAAGTCTATAAATTGCATTGGGTAGGATTGACACTTTAGTGATAATTAGTCTTTAAATCCATGAATACAGAATGTCCTTCCATTTACTTAGGTTTTCTTTGATTTCTCTTGGCAGTGCCTTGTAGTTTTCTGTGTACGAGTCCTTTACATCTTTGGTTAGATTTATTATAGGTATTTAATTCTCTTGGGTGGTACTGTGAATGGAATATTATCCTTGATTACTTCTAATTTTTCATTGCTATTGTGTATAAACCCTACTGATTTGGGAGTGTTGATCTTGTACCTTGCCATGTGCTGAATTCATGTATGGTCTTTAGGAATTTTGTTGTGGAATTTTCAGGATTTTCTGTTGTTAGGATCATGTCATCTGCAACTAGGGAAACCCTTATGTCTTCTTTTCCAGTGTGGATGCCTTTTACTTTTTCTTCTTCCCTAATTACTGTCAAGAACTTCCAGTGCATGTTGAATAACAGTGTTGACAGTAGGCATGCTTGTCTTATTCCCGGTGTTAGATGGAAAGCTTTCCATCTTTCACCATTAAGTACAGTGTTAGCTGTGGGCTGTTCGTATATGCCCTTTACCATGTTGATGAAGTTTGCTTCTATTTCTAATGTCCTAAGGGTTTTTATCAAGAAGTGCTGCTGGATTTTGTCAAATGTCTTTTCTGTGTCAACTGAGATGATTATGTACTTTTTCTCTTCATTTTGTTAATCTGATGTGTTATATTAATTGATTTCCATATACTGAACCAACCTTGCATAACTGGGATAAATCCCACTTGATTGTTGTTCTAGTTTGAAAGCTGCTGGAATGCAATATACTGGAAACAGAACAGCTTTTAAAAAGGGGAATTTATTAAGTTGTAAGTTTACAATTCTAAGGCCATGAAAATGTCCAGATTAAAGCAAGGCTATAAAAATGTCCAATTGAAGGCGTCCGGGGAAAGATATCTTGGTTCGAGAAGGCCGAGGACATTGGAGTTTCTCTCTCAGCTAGAAAGGCACATGTGAGATCTGCTAGCTTTCTCTAGCTTCCCCTGGGCTCTGTCTACTTGGATGGCTCTGATGGCGCTAAAGATTTTTCCAAAATGATTCCCTCTTAAAGGGCTTCAGTAAGCAACCCCACCTTGAATGGGTGGAGATACATCTCCATGGAAACCATCTAGTCAGAAGGAACTACCTACAATTGGGTGGGTCACATTTCCATGGAAACAAGAAAAAAGCTCCCACCCAGAAATATTGATTGAGGATTAAAGAATGTGGCTTTTCTGGGGCCCACAAAGATTCAAACCAGCACAATCGTAATATGTAATTCTTTGAAATGCTATTAGATTCAGTGTGATCATATTTTGTTGAAGAGTTTTGTATCTATATTCATAAGAGATTTCATCTATAGTTTTCTTTTTTATGGTATCTTTATCTGGCTTTGGTGTGAGCGTGATCTTGGCCTCATAGAATGATCTAGGGAGTGTTCTTTCCTTTTCAATATTTTGGAAGACTTGAATCAGAATTGGAGCTAAGTCTTTTTGGAAGGTTTGGCATGATTCATCTGTGAAGCCATCTGTCCTAGGCTTTTCTTTGTTGGGAGAGTTTGATGAGTGATACAGTCTCTTCACTAGTGCTTAGATTTTGCAATCTTCTGTTTCTTCTTGAGTCAATGCAGGTGGTTTGTATGGTACTTAGACTATGTCCATATCAAATGCCTGAAGTGTACAGTGATAGTGACTAAATGTACAAATTAAAAAACGCTTATTGCATAAGGAAGAATGAAGGAATGTTAATATTGCAGGGTGTTGAAAATAGATGGTCGTTCATATTTTAAAACTTCAACTTCTGTGTGAAACTAAAGCAAAAAATGTTTATTTGGTCCAAAATTTGTATTTATGTTTTGACTAATGCATTTCCTAATATAACTTATATGGACAGGTTAGTTGAACACTGTACGTACATGGAACCTTGAATAGGGCATGAGATTTTGTAGGTTTGTCCAGTATGATGCCCTGATAAATCCCAGAGTGATTTGAACAGTGAATAAAGAAGTAATTGCAAAGTCCCCTTGGGGGAATGATGAGAAAGGGGGAAAATACAGTCTCCCTATTTGGAGAATTCCTGTTATTCTCACAAGCGGTGGGGACAACCAAATCAATAGGTTGAACCCTCAATCTAGGGGTTTGTTTGTATGAAACTTACCTCTGCAAAGGATGGGCTAAGCCTACTTAAAATTAGGCCTAAGAGAGAACCTCTCTTGTTGCTCAGTTGTGGCCTGTCTCTCTCAACCAATGTAGCAAGCAAACACACTGCCCTCCCCCTCTCTACATGGGACATGACTCCCAGGTGTGTAAAGCTCCCTGGCAACATGGGACAAAAATCCTAGAATGAGCTGGGGCTCAGCATGAAGGGATGGAAAAAATCTTCTCAATCAAAAGAGGGAAGAGGGAAATGAGACAAAATAAAGTGTCAGTGGCTGTCATCATAGAATATGCATTTTATGATTTCAATATTTTTGAATTTGTTGAGATTTGTTCTGTGGCCTAACATATGGTCTATCCTGGAGAATGATCCATGTGCACTTGAGAAGAATGTGTATTCTGTTTTTGTTGGGTGAAGTTTTCCATATATGTCTGTTAAGTCTAGTTGGTTTAGAGTGTTATTCAAATCTTGGATTTCCTTACTGATTTTTTGACTTAATGTTCTATCCATTATTGAAAGTGATATATTAAAGCCTTCTATTATTAATGCAGAACAATCCGATTTTCTCTTCAGATTTGTCAATATTTGCTTCATGTATTTTGGAACTCTGCTATAGTTGCATATGTGCTTGTAATTTTTACATCTTATTGAATTTTCCCCTTTATCAGTATATAATGACCATTGATGTCCCTCATAACTGCTTTTTTCTTAAAGCCTATTTTATCTTACTCATTTGGGTACTACTTGCACCCAGACTTGTATTACAAACTTGAGTACAATGCTGGCTATTGGTTTTTCATATATTCCCAATATCATATTGGGGTACTTACCTTTGATTCCTATCTTTTGGAGTGTTTTTATCAGAAAAGGATACTGAATTTTGTTGAATGCTTTTTCAGCATCGATTGAGATGATCCTCTGATTTTTCCCTTTTGATTTCTTAATGTGCTGTATTGCATCAATTGAATTTCTTTGTTGAACCATCTTTGTATTCCTGGTATAAACCCCACTTGGTCATGGTATAATTTTTTTAATGTGCTATTGGATTTGATTTCACAATATTTTATTGAGAATTTTTGCATCTATGTTCATTAGGAAGATTGGTCTGTAGCTTTCCTTTCCTATAGCGTCTTTACCTGGTTTTGGTATTAAAATGATATTAGCTTCATAAAATATGTTAGAGTCACTTTTTCCTCAATTTTTTGGAAAAGTTTGAGCAGGATTGGTATTAGTTCTTTCTGGAATGTTTGCTAAAATTCCCCTGTGAAGCCATCTGGCCCTGAACTTTTTTTGTAGGAAGATTTTATGACTGATTGAATCTCTTTACTTGTGATTGGTTTGTTGAGATCTTCTCTTTTTTCCTGAGTCAGTGTAGCTTGTTTGTGTGTCTCCAGGAATTTGTTCATTTTATCTAAGTTGTCCAGTTTGTTGGCGTATAGTTGTTCATAGCATCCTCTTATGATTACTTTTATTTCTTCAGGGTCTGTGGTAATACACCCCTTCTCATTTCTGATTTTGTTTATTTGCATTTTCCCTCTTTTTTCTTTGTCAGTCTTTCTAGTGGCCTATCAATTTTATTGATTTTCTCAAAGAACCAACTTTTGGTTTTATTGATTCATTCTGTTGTTCTCCCATTCATTTATCTCTACTTTAATCTTTGTTATTTCTCTTCTCCTATTTGCTTTGGGGTTGGTTTACTGTTCTTTCTCAAGTTCTTCCAGGTTTGCTGTTACGTCCTTGACTTCTGATCTTTCTTATGTTTTAATATAGGCATTTAAGTCAAATTTTCCTCTCAGCACAGCCTTTGCTGCATCCCATAAGTTCTGATAAGTTGTATTTTCATTTCCATTCATTGCTAGAGAGTTAATGATTTCTCTAACAATTTCTTCTTTGACCAACTGGTTGTTTAAGAGTGCTATTTTATCTCCATATGTTTGTGAATGCTCTTGTTTATGGTGGTTATTGAGATCCAGTTATTGTGATCAGAGAAAGTGTTTTGAATAATTTCAGTATTTTACAATTTATAAAGACCTGTTTTGTGTCCCAACATTTGATCTATCCTGGAGAATGTTCCATGAGTACTAGAGAAGACTGTATAGCCTTCTGCTTTGGGGTGTAATGACTTATATATATGTCTGTCAGGTCTAATTCATTTATCAAGTCGTTTAACTTCTTTATTTCCTTATTGATCTTCCGTCTGGTTGTTGTATCTATAGAGCAGAGTGGTGTATTGAGATCTACTATTATTGATGAAACATCTATTGCTCCTTTCAGTTTTGCCAATGTCTGTCTCATGTATTTTGGAGCTCCTTGATTGAGTGCATAAATGTTTATGATTGTTTTATCTTCTTGGTGAATTGACCCTTCAATTATTATATAATGTCCTTTGTTGTCTTGCATGATGTCTTTACATTTAAAGTCTATTTTGTCTGATAATAATATAGCTACTCTTGCTTTCTTTTGGTTACAACTTGTGTGGGAACTTTTTCCCATCCTTTCCCTTTCAATCTACTTGTATCTTTGTGTCTAAGATGAGTCTCTATAAGCAGCATATAGCTGGATTATGCTTCTTAATCCATTCTGCCAATCTGTATCTTTTAATTGGTAAATTTAGTCTGTTAACTTTCAAAGTTATTACTGAAAAGGCGTTTCTTGATTCCACCATTTATCCTTTTTATTTTTCAGATCTATATATTCTTTTCCCTCTTTCTCTTTGTGTTCTTTAAATTACTCTTAGTGGTACTCTTCAGTTCTGGGCCCTCTTCCAGATCTCCCTCTCCTTTCTTTTATTTTCAGGTGTCAGAACTCCTTTTAGTGTTTTTTTTTTTTAATTTTTTTTTTATTAACGGAAAGAAAGAAAAAAAAGAAATTAACACAACATTTAGAAATCATACCGTTCTACATATGCACTCAGTAATTCTTAACATCATCATATAGATGCATGATCATCGTTTCTTAGTACATTTGCATCGGTTTAGAGGAACTGGCAACACAACAGAAAAAGATATAAAATGTTAATATAGAGAAAAGAAATAAAAGTAGTAATAATAGTAAAAAACAACAACAACAAAAAAAACCCTATAGCTCAGATGCAGCTTCATTCAGTGTTTTAACATGATTACTTTACAATTAGGTATTATTGTGCTGTCCATTTTTGAGTTTTTGTATCTAGTCCTGTTGCACAGTCTGTATCCCTTCCGCTCCAATTACCCATTATCTTACCCTGTTTCTAACTCCTGCTGGACTCTGTTACCAATGACATATTTCAAGTTTATTCTCGAATGTCCGTTCACATCAGTGGGACCATACAGTATTTGTCCTTTAGTTTTTGGCTGGATTCACTCAGCATAATATTCTCTAGGTCCATCCATGTTATTACATGCTTCATAAGTTTATCTTGTCTTAAAGCTGCATAATATTCCATCGTATGTATATACCACAGTTTATTTAGCCATTCTTCTGTTGATGGACATTTTGGCTGTCTCCATCTCTTTGCAATTGTAAATAATGCTGCTATAAACATTGGTGTGCAAATGTCCGTTTGTGTCTTTGCCCTTAAGTCCTTTGAGTGGATACCTAGCAATGGTATTGCTGGGTCATATGGCAATTCTATATTCGGCTTTTTGAGGAACCGCCAAACTGCCTTCCACAGTGGTTGCACCATTTGACATTCCCACCAACAGTGGATAAGTGTGCCTCTTTCTCCGCATCCTCTCCAGCACTTGTCATTTTCTGTTTTGTTGATAATGGCCATTCTGGTGGGTGTGAGATGATATCTCATTGTGGTTTTGATTTGCATTTCTCTAATGGCCAGGGACATTGAGCATCTCTTCATGTGCCTTTCGGCCATTTGTATTTCCTCTTCTGGTAGGTGTCTGTTCAAGTCTTTTTCCCATTTTGTAATTGGGTTGGCTGTCTTTTTGTTGTTGAGTTGAACAATCTCTTTATATATTCTGGATACTAGACCTTTATCTGATATGTCATTTCCAAATATTATCTCCCATTGTGTAGGCTGTCTTTCTACTTTCTTGATGAAGTTCTTTGATGCACAAAAGTGTTTAATTTTGAGGAGCTCCCATTTCTTTCTTTCTTTCTTCAGTGCTCTTGCTTTAGGTTTAAGGTCCATAAAACCACCTCCAGTTGTAAGATTCATAAGATATCTCCCTACATTTTCCTCTAACTGTTTTATAGTCTTAGACCTAATGTTTAGATCTTTGATCCATTTTGAGTTAACTTTTGTATAAGGTGTGAGATGCGGGTCTTCTTTCATTCTTTTACATATGGATATCCAGTTCTCTAGGCACCATTTATTGAAGAGACTGTTCTGTCCCAGGTGAGTTGGCTTGACTGCCTTATCAAAGATCAAATGTCCATAGATGAGAGGGTCTATATCTGAGCACTCTATTCGATTCCATTGGTCGATATATCTATCTTTATGCCAATACCATGCTGTTTTGACCACTGTGGCTTCATAATATTCCTTAAAGTCCGGCATCGCGAGACCTCCAGCTTCGTTTTTTTTCCTCAAGATGTTTTTAGCAATTCGGGCAACCTGCCCTTCCAGATAAATTTGCTTATTGGTTTTTCTATTTCTGAAAAATAAGTTGTTGGGATTTTGATTGGTATTGCATTGAATCTGTAGATCAGTTTAGGTAGGATTGACATCTTAATTATATTTGGTCTTCCAATCCATGAACACGGTATGCCCTTCCATCTATTTAGGTCTTCTGTGATTTCTTTTAGCAGTTTTTTGTAGTTTTCTTTATATAGGTTTTTTGTCTGTTTGGTTAAATTTATTCCTAGGTATTTTATTCTTTTAGTTGCGATTGTAAATGGGATTCGTTTCTTGATTTCCCCCTCAGCTTGTTCATTACTAGTGTATAGAAAAGCTACAGATTTTTGAATGTTGATCCTTTTAGTGTTTTTTTGAAGGGCCAGTCTCTTGTTGACAAATTCTTTGAGGACTTCTTTGCCTGTGAAAACTTTAATCTCTCCCTCAGTTTTGCTAAGGACAATTTGGTTGGGTACAGAATTCTTGGCTGGAAATCTTTTGCTCAGGATCTTGAATTTATCATAGCTTGCCTTCTCGCCTCCAGGGTGCTAGTTGAGTAGTCTAAAGTCAGTCTTATTTGATTTCCCTTGTATGTGGTAGATTATTTTTCTCTTGCTGATTTCAGGATTTTCTGCTTCTCCTCAGCATTTGGCAGACTGATTAGTTTGTGCCTTGGGGAAAGCCTAGTTGGATTTATTCTGTTTGGAGTTCTTTGGGCTTCTTTGACTTGTATATTTATGTCCTTTATGAGGGTTGGGAAGTTTTCCCCCATTGCATCTTCAGCTACTCTTCCTAGCCCTTTTTTCCTCTCTTCTCCTTCTGGGGCACTAGTGATTCTTACATTTATGTACTTTGTTTTGTCTGTCATTTCCCTGAGTTCCCATTCAAATTTTTCCATCATTTTGCCATTGCTGTTTTGAATCTTCAAAGTCAGTTATACTGTCCTCTGTATCACTTATTCTTTCTTCTATCTCTTCAGATCTGGTGTTGTATGCCTCTGCTATATTTTTATTTGGTCAATGGAGTCTTTAATCTCTGTGATTTCCACTGTTTTTCTCTTTATTCTTTCAAATTCCTCTTTGTGCTCTTCTACTGCTTGATCTCCATGGCATTTGCAATCTCACTTATTTTATTAAGTAGAGTTGTATGAACATCTTTGATTAGTTGTTCTAATGTTTGTGTCTCTTCTTGTGTTTTTAATTTGGTCATTAGCAAGTCTATATTTGTCTACATTGTGATATGCTTAATGATCTTCTGCTGTCTTCATGACATGTAAATATCTTGATTGATTTACTTTGGGCATTGATTTCTTTCTGTAGTCTAAGGCCTTGAGTTTGCAGGATGGTTTTACAGCAGGGAACAGGGCATGGGGTGGGGCACTCAGTACGGTTATTTGTTTTAGGACAGGTATGGGCACAGGTTGGGGATGTTACACTGATGTTTGTGAACGTGGGAGCCCAGTGGCCAGGTTGGATTTAGCTGTGCAGTTGCCCCAGTCTGGGTAATGTAACCCTGGTGTGCACTGTTCTAAGGCTTGGGGCCTTTTGTGCACATGCACAGAGCTGTGGTAGCAGGTTGGCATTACGCCTTCATGGATTGGGGTCAGGTGTGACCCAGCTGCACGTGTGCAGTTCTAGGTCTGCTTTGAAGTGTGATTCCCAGAGCTGAATGACGTGTGTTCTAGTTTGTTAGCTGCCTGAATGCAATATACCATAAACAGAATGGCTTTTAAAAAGGGGAATTTAATGAGTTGCTAGTTTACATTTGTAGGGCCGACAAAATGTCCCAGTTAAAACAATTCTATAGGAATGTCCAATCAAATGCATCCATCCAGGGAAAGATACCTTGTTCAATAAGACTGATGAAGTTCAGGGTTTCTCTCTTATGTGAGAAGGCACATGGCAAACACATTCACAGTTCCTCTCTCATCTGGAAGGGTACATTGTGATCACAGCATCATCTGCTGGCTTCTCCTGGCTTCCTGTTTCATGACGCTCCCTGGGAAGCATTTTCCTTCTTCATCTCCAAAGGTCACTGGCTGGTGAACTTCTGTTTCTGGTGGCTATGTTATTTTGCTCTGCTCTCTCTGAATTGCTCCATTCTCCAAGATGTTTCCTCTTTAATAGGACTCCAGAAACTTATCAAGACCCATCCAAATGGGTAGAGACATGTCATCACCAAATCCAGCTTAGCAACCACTCTTGATTAAAATCACATCTCCAGGAAGAGGATCTGATTACAGTTTCAAACATACAGTATTGAATAGGGATTAGAAGAAACTGTTCCCTTTACAAAATGGAATTAGGATTAAAACATGGCTTTTCTAGGGTCCATACATCATTTGAAACCAGCACAACGTGTTTGGGGGCCCGTGTGCATGCGTGGGCTTGGGAGTTCTATCAGCCAATGTGCTGAGCCTAGGGTGAGGCTGTGCAGCACTATGGGTGAGGGGGCTGGGGTAGCCTAGGTATAGAGGTTAGTGCCTGCAACCTTTATGCACTGGCAACAGCTTGCAGGGAACAAGGAGGGGGAGGTAGTGCTCCAGAGGGGTACAGGAGAAGGAGAGGTGGGAGGTGTGGGGCAGATACGTGCCCTGGGGGCTGGTGGAGTGGGTTTGCCTAAAGCACAGGGAATGGGAATGGGTGACAGAGTTCAGGTACATGGGGTGTAGGGTGAGTTACCGGTACGGGGCTGTGCTGGTGAGGGTAACATGCCTGAGGAATGGGGCCTAGCTTTCTTCCTAGTGCTGTGTTCCTGTCCATGCACTCCCACAGGCTCTGCGACTCTGTGCCAGGCTCCAGCTTTCTGCCTCACAGTTCCTCAACCTCTAAACCAGGGTGCTGCTTGTGGTACAGAAGGCTCATCCACACTCCCAAATTGCCACCCCAGTCGTCCTCCTGTCCCTTCTCTATCTTTTCCATGGAGCAGGGCTAATCTCAAGCTTTTCTAGTCGGCCACCTTCCCGGAAGTCCTCAAAGTTTCCTCTTGTGAAGGACTCCAGTAAATTAATCAAGACCCACCTTGAATAGGTCGAATCACTTCTCTAATTAAAAGGGCGCTCCCACAATTGTGGATGCCTTATCTCCATGGAGATAATCTAATCAAGGTTCCAACCTGTAATATCGAATAAGGATTTAAATGAACAGCTGCCCTCTCAAGACTGGGTTAGGATTAAAACATGGGTTCTCTGGGGCACATCATAAACTGGCACACATGGTACATATCTTTTCCATCCTTTCACTTTCATCCTACTCATATCTTTGAATTTAAGGTGAGTCTTTTGCAGAGAGCATATAGTTGGTTCATGCTTTTTTCTCCATTCTCCCAATCTCTGCCTTTTGACTGGAGAGATTAATCCATTTGCATTTTAAGTCACTACTGATTATGTGGGGCTTCTGCTATTTTATTTATTAGCCTTTGTATATCTTAAACCCTTTTCCCCCTTAATGCTTCCATTAATGCCTACTATTTTATTTATTTGATTTTTTGTGTCATACCATATTGAATGACTTCTCTTTTATATCTGGATGCATTTTTTAATCTACTTTCCTTGTAGTTATGATGGGATTAAAATTTAATAACTTAAATACTTAATAATCATATTTGTTTTGATACCAACTTAGCATAAATAGCACATACATATACTTTTTCTATACCCCTGTGTCCTCACATTTTTCTCTCTTTTTGTACTTGTTGCTGCTTATATCTTTGTACATTGTAAACCCTAAGCCATAAACTGTAACATTAGTTTTTGCATTTGCCTTTTCATACTTGTAGGAAATATGAAATAGAGTTACATACCAAGAACACAGTACAGTAATACTGGTATTTATAATTACCCATATGTTTACCTTTATTGCAGGTCTTTATTTCTTTCTTCATGTCACTTTTAACTACTGTCTAGAATCCATTTCTTCCAGTATGAAGAACTCCCTTTAGCGTAGCTCTTAGGGCAGATTTAGTGGTGATGAACTCCCTCAGCTTTTCTTATTCATCTGGGAAGGTCTTAATTTCCCCATTTTTGAATGAAAGCCTTGCCAGATATAAAATTCTTGATTGGCAGTTGTTTTCTTTTAGCACTTGAAGTGTTTCAACCAACTGTCTTTTTGTCACCATGGTTTCTGATGAAAAATCAACACTCAATCTAATTGTGACTCCGCCCTTGTTCATAACACATTGCTTTTTCTCTTGCAGTTTTCAGACTCTTTCCTTGTCCTTTGCATTGAATATTGTGATTAATATATGGCAAGGTGTGCCAGTTTGAAAGGATTTATGTGCCCTAGAAAAGCTATGTTTTAGTCCTAATCGATCTTGTGGAAGCAATCATTTCTTCTAATCCCTATTCAGTACTATAGGTTAGAAGCTTGATGAGGTTATTGCCACAGAGATGTGACTCACCCAATTGTGAGTATTAACTTTTGAATAGAGGGAGATGTGACTCCACCCATTCCAGGTTGGTTTTGATTAGTTTACTGAAATCCTTTAAAGGAAGGAACATTTTGGAGAGTGAGAGCCACAAGAATGATGGGAGATCCACAAGAACAGCAGGAGATCCATGAGAATGATTGGAAAACTAGGAGAATCACACATAGTCCACCATCCAGTGACTTTGGAAGATGAAGAAAGAAAATGCCTCCCAGGGAGCTTCATGAAAGAAGGAGCCTGGAGAGAAAATAGCAGACATTGCCACATTTGCTATGCACCTTTCCAGCTGAGGGAGACAAACCCTCAACGTCCTGGCCTTTTTGAACCATGATATCATTCCCTGGATGTCTTAGATTGGACATTTCTATAGACATGCTTTAATTGGGATATTTTCATGACCTTAGAACTGTAAACCAGCAACGTATTAAATTCCCCTTTTTAAAAGCCATTCCATTTCTGTTTTTGTTGCATTGTGGCAGCTAGCAAACTAGAACAGAAGGTATATTTTTATTCATGTTAATCTTGTTTAGTGTTCTCTGGGCTTCTTGGATATACATGTTTATATCTTTTGCTAAGTTTGGAAAGTTACCTGTCATTATTTCTTTGAATATTACCTCTTCTGCCCCTTTATCTCCATTCTTCTCATTCTGGGCCTCCTACAGTGATGGAGTTCCAAAGGTGTCTAAGGCTATTTTGCTCTTTATAATTTTTTTTTCTTTCTGGTTTACAGCCAGACTCATTTCAAGTGTCTTGTATTCGAGTTCACCAATACTTTGTTCTGCCTGTTCCAATTTGCTCTTAAAACCGTCCTGTGCGTTTTTCATTTCAGTTTTTGTAGCCTTCATCTCCAGTAATTCTGTTTGTTTCCTGTTTTAAATTTCTGTCTCTTTACTGGGAGATTCTCATATTGCTCATTCATTGTTTTCCTTTGGTTCTTTTTTTTGCATTTTCTTCGTCTTCTTGAGCATTTTAAAGACCATTATTTTAAATGTGTGTTTGTCTACATTCTGGTCTTCTTCATTGGTGTTTTCTGGATTTTTATCCCCTTTCTTTGGACAGGATATCATTTCTTGCTTCTTTGATTATCTTATACTCTTTTGTTGTATGCTGTACACTTTAATATTTGAAAATATTAACTCTGGAATTTATTCCCTGAAATGTCTATTTCTTGGCTTTGTAATCAGCTGCTGATTAAGACAGAGATTTTCTTGAACTTCAGCCCTCCTACCAGGAAGGCCTGCCCAAGTCAAATGCAGTGTACATAGTCTTCCTTGTCTTTCTTGGTCTGTGTCTTGTCCAGGTCCTTTGCTTCTTAGTTGGTTTTGGAGTTATCCTGTTTAAAGGAGTTTAGTTGTCCCCTCTGTTTCCCAGGAGACAGACTTCTCCCTCCCAAGTGTTTGAAGCTAGCATGCCTTTGCCCCAGACTGTCTACTTCTATAGTTTCTTACACTCCTTTCAGTTTCTCAAGCTGCTTTTCTCTGGAGGGCAAAGTCTGGGAGGCAGAGCCTGCTGGAGAGATTTTTCCCCAGTTCAGTTTTTCCTAGCCAGAAAAGGGCCAGGAACCCATGAAGGGGACACAGACAGGCTCCAGAGTACCCTAGAGAGGAGATCAGGAAGGGTACCAGGAACTTCTTCCACAGCTCCCCAAAGCTGAGCATTTTTTGCCTTCCCTTCAAATAACTGCCCTGATATCCCTGAGGAAGCATAATGTCTTTAAATCCTCACTACTGCTGCCCAGGTTGAAACAATTGACATCCTCAGAATTTGACCACCAGTGATCTGAAGTTGCTTATCAAAAGCCTTATTAGTGATTGACGATACCCACCCCTGGTTGGAGAAGAGAATTTTTACATCCCTTTCTGTCACCAGTGAACTAGCTAGAGGCTGGGACCCCATACTGGTCTACCATAGGAGTAGGGAATGGGTCCTGGTTACTGCTGTGAGAAGAGAAGGTTGCAACTTACTGTTCTTCATCATAATTTATCAGCCTCTTTCTCCTGCTCTTCCCTGGGTGCTGTACAGTATTCTGGCCCCAGAGTTCAAAATAGTTTTTTCAGACAGTCCATATTTGTTTAATAATTGTTCTGGTTGAATGAGTGGGTCCTGGGTTTCCTTACTCTGCCATCCTCTAAAATATTAATCAATACTTTCAAATATTTCCACAGTCTTCACTATGGAGTATCTGTGTGTTCATTTACGTCAGTGACTTCTCATTGTCTTTTGATAATTTGTTAGTGTGTCAAATGGTCTCTGAAGTTAAACATGCTCAAAGATATCTTGTCATTTTTTTCTTATCCAAGCATCTTCCCTGCACAGTTATTAGTCAAAATAAGTTCATAGAGTTTCTGTACTTGATAGGTGAAAATGTAGTGTCAGGATTTTCTTGCTTTCTTTTAGCCAAGCTCTAGTAGTTTTCAGTTTGTTGCTACAACAAATGACAAACCTAGTGCTTTAAAGCAACACAGATTTATTTATCTTATAGTTTTATAGTTCAGAAGTCTGACATAGGTTTCACCTGACTAAAATCACGGTATCAGCAGGGTTCTAGGGCAAAATGCATTCCTTGCCTTTTTGAATTCCTAGAGGCTGCCTGCATTCTTGACTCATGGCTTTCTTTCTCCATCATCAAAGCCTGCATTGTCAGATTGGGTCCTTCTCACATTGCATAACTTCTTCTTCTGCTTCCCTCTTCCATTTTAAAGACCTTCTGAGTACATTGGGCCCACATGAATAATCCAGGACACTCATCCTAATTTAAGGTCATCTGAATAGGAATATTAATTCCACTTGCAATCTTAATTCCCCTTTGTCATGTAGCATAATATTCTTAATTTCTGGTGATTAGAGGTGTATGTTTTTGGTAAACCATTATTCTGCCTAACACAGAGCTATCTATCTAACTTTTGGTCAAACCATCCACCATTCCTCTGAATCATTTTTAGTTTCTGAGTTAGCTCAATAGACACAAACCCTTCCTTCAGTAAGATTTCCCAGTCCCTAGTTTGGATAGGTATTCTTCTTTTGTCCTCCTATGCCTTTGGTGCCCTTTATTACTCCATATGTCATATATATTTAAACCAGTGCTATGTTTCCTCCTACCTGTAAAATTATTCTTTTTAAAACTTTTTTTATCAGACTCTTTCAGAAAGCTCTTCTTGTACCTTATTTCAGTAACTCCATAGCTCAGATAATCATTCTTTCTCTCTTCTTTCTCCATTTCCATTACTCTTGGCCCTTGGATACTATAAATGCAGATAGTTACTTTAGTATCCCTGACAACTGACTTCATGTGTACTTATTTCTACTGATGTTGGCTTAATCTATTGGTTTTTAAGGTTTTTCAGGAAAAAAAGATTGTTATTCCATAATAGTGTATGACATATAGTAGTTACTTGTTAAGCACCAAATTCAGAGATGTGGTCAACATTGAACGAGATGGCATTTTTAGAACTGCAGTGAGTTATTTAGCAGACTTATAGAGTTCAGATAAGAGACAAAAAAACATGGTTCCTGAACTTAGAAAGAAATGGTCTCTGGCTTCTTTGAAGAATCTTTGCCTATATTGGTTGATAGCAAATAAATATGTAAGTACCTTTTCTGTACCCATTGTTCTCAGTCTTATTGATAAGCTACTATACCTCACATTTATTTTTAGTACATATTTTAAACAAATTGTTATATAGATATGGCCCCCGAAAAACACCTTAAGGTTGTCCTTGCCTCCTTAGGTCCATCCAAGTCTTTCTACTTCATTGCTCAAATTATATTTGATTCCATAAAGTCTTTATTTTACTTTAACCATACAACTTTTGCCAACTCTAAGAATTTTATTGGTCTGAATCCTTTAGTTTGGGGCACCCATCCCAATCTTCATTGGGGGAGCAGAGGGGCAATGATATAGGGCAGAAAATTTTGTCTTTTTTCACTCTAGGAAGCCAATACCTCTCCTTGATTCAGGACTACTGATCTTGAAATTTACCCATCCCTAGAGATTATATGCATAACTAGATTGCTGTGGCTCTATTCCTCCCACCCCCCTCAGGAACAGATTTTCCTGATATAGAATTAAAGAGCTAACTAAATGATATGATCAGTTGAGTTAATTCAAAGTTATCCCATAACTCAAAGTAGCTTCTCACCGGTTTGTTACAAATTTTATGAGTCTGTTCTCGGTGGTTAATTTAAAATGATAATAAATTATATAGGTAAATTAGTTGAGGACATGCTCACTACTTGCCATAACAAATAAGCCCCGATATCAGTAGTTGGGCCCAATAAATGTTTATTTCCCACTCAGATAAGAGTTCCTAAATCCCATGTTACTTGTTAGTAGCTCTCCTATCAGTTCTATCAGTAGAACCCCAGTTGGCAGAATTAAGAGCTTTCCTTACATTAATATTTGAACTTTCAGAACAGCCTTATGTTGTAGTTCTAATTAGATTACTTTTATGAAAATGAAAATTGGTATTTAGAGTTTAAGTGGCTTGTACAGTATCACATAGTATAAAGTAGTGGAGCTAAGACTAAAATCCATGTTAGTTTTACTTCAAAGCCTTGTACTGTAACCAAGAAGTTAGGATTTTAGGGATGATTATGGTTACTGATTATGATTCTGTGGATATTTGTTTTTACTTTCTGGTGTATTAGTGGAGACAGGGAAATCTCTGAACTGTAATCCACTTGCCTTAATCTCTGATAATAATTATAAAACCTTTATCTTGTGCCCTTATGATTGTGAAAACCTTGCAACTAATGTTCACTTCTACACATTTTATCTGGTTTTTCAACTTTAGAGTCTTATGATCACTAAACTCAGTCCCTAATGTTTATTAATGAAGGAACCTGGGTCAGCCCAGAACTAACTCACCCCAAGTACAAAGTTATCTTGATAACCAAAGCTGGATCTAACCAAAATGGGTCTGCCTGACATGCCTGATCTAGTGACCTAAATCTCATTATAATGCTAAAAATTATGCCCATCATTTTATTAAGGCTTCCATTTTCTTACATATATTCTGTGACTAAGCATGTCATCAGTCTGTGCATGCTCAGTAATTAGATCTCTAATTGACATCATCTGGAGCCATTGTGCTCGTTATCCTAAAATCTGTCCATCTTTTAAATACTATAAAACTGTCGGAATTACTGCATTCAGAAAGACAGAATTTTGAGCCAATAGGCCGTCTGATCTGCTTTGTGCCTAGCCATAAGTTCTTTCTCTCTTTGAAACATTCATGTCTCAAGAATTGGTCATTTGAGTGCAGTGAAAACTTACCACCTTCGTCTGATAACAGTATCTCTTCTGCTGATATTGTGAAGATAGAAGCTATTAAATATAAATTTAATTGATCATTCTATATTTTTGTTTGTGAAATCTGACAACCCTACTAATAACAGATCACTGACTATACCTCATTTTGATGATTAGTAAATTGTTTTCTCTCACCTTTACAATTTAGTCTGATGATCTGATTTAACCATCATTTGTTATCATTTATTTTTTATTTCACTTGGTATACAGAATTTTCTGGATGTTGCTGCCACAGGATTAACATTTTTGAGCCCTTTAGCTGAATGCTTGAGCTTGGCTGTTTCAAGGAGAAAGCACATAATTTACAATGTGCTCTGCACAGATATTGCATTTTTAATCGCAGATGTATTTATTGAAGGCAACAGAAGTATTAAATGTGTTCTCATGGGTCAGTAATTGCAAATTGAGGAAGGCTTCCCTTAATCCTCACTTCTTACACTATTTTAATTTTTTCTGTTTTTCAACTGTCTCTTCCCTATTTTGAATGTTAAGTCCCTCACCAGCTCTCCTTTTCGTCTAATCCTCCTAAGATTCCCCTCAAGTTGAGCCAACAATTGGAGATTCTCTCTGAGCGCTACATTCTTAGGTAAATTTGCCCCAATTTACCTAATGTATTGACCTTTTTAACTTTCTGATTTCTGCAAAGTGGCCTACAGTCAAAGGAATTAAGTTCTCTACAAATGCAAAATGATGACTATAAGTACTTACAATGTTATTGCTGCTTCTCAGTAGAGGAAATGATTACGAAGTCTTTTGGCTAAAGTGGAATAGGAGAACCCACAAAAGAAAAGTATATATGTTAAACCTCTTCATGACAGGGTTGCTTTTAAACTGAACCCAGGCCATCTTGCAAAAGAGTTCATTGGAATAAATACATCTTTCATAAATGTTGTCTCTATTCCCTCTTTCTATTTCCATACTCTCCTCTCAGCCTCCGTTAATACTACTTGTCTCAAACTACTGTTGCCATGTCAACAAAAATTTAATAGGTCTTTAAATCCAAAGAGCATTTTTTTCTTCTTATATTTGAATATTCTGCAGTAGTTGACAATGTTTTCATTTCTCCCTTTGGAAACCATCACTCTACTTTGTTTCTTTGAAAAAATATACCCCTGAATATAATAAACCTCCCCTTTTTTCTCAGTTTCCTTGGGAGGTTCCCATTCCTCTGTCAGTTTCTTAAGCATCTAGAAAGAGGGGGTAAGGGAAAGAAAATGCAGTTCAAAAGGGACAAGATTATTTATAGGATGGAAAGTGATGGACTGGGTCCAAAGAAGGAGAAAGGGAAGAATACAAATGCAAATAAGAGAGCTAATAGAATAATAAAAATTATAGCACTGTCACTGAGTTCATTCACTCTGATGAAAATCAGATCTGGTCCTGGTGCCTGGGTTACCTGTTTGTATCAGATGTCATCTGGGTGACTTAAGCCTAAGATCACCAGTATTAATTAATTATGCAGGCCTGATTCTAGGTTTTAGGAGAGCTGTCTCATCAGCTTAGGAGAGCTGTCTCATCAGCTGCCATCTACTTCTCATCCTTGGTAATTTTAAGCTTTAGGCCCCTAGTAGGAATAGGTTTCCAGGCAGGGCCAAGACCTTTCTTTAAATGAGAAGTATGAATCTAAGAATCAATACCTTTAAGTTTAGCTGCATATTGGTTAGTTAAAAGCACCTGACAGGGTCCTTTCCCATGAGGTTGGAGTGCATCTTTACAGAGGTGTCCTATCCAATTTACAAGTTGCCAGGCTGAAGGTTGTAGTTTTATGTATCTTTACTTGCCAGGAACACACTGTAAAAGGATTGTTCTACCAAGATTTCATTTATCTTTAAGGTTTTGATTAGTTCCTGATAATAGGATAGCATGTTTCCTTGTATGAGGTTAGGATCATATATTTGTAAAGAAGGATTTTATGAAGCTTAACAGTAGCTAATTTTTCCTGCTTAATTTAGCTATTTACATATATTTTAGCTTCTGGATGATAGAAATATCCAACAAAAGCATTTGTGTCATTTTGTAGTCACTGCTATGCATTTGGTGTGAGTTAAGAATTGTAAAGAAAAGAGTTATGGGCCCCATCAGGCTAAAGATAAACAACCTGACCAGGGGCGGTTATCTGCGGTTATCTACTGCTTCTTGCATGAAGCAACTCCCATGACTCATGCTCAAGAAATGCTTGTTGTAAAACTGTTCATTATCTGCTCCTTGCAAAACAGCACCTGTGACCCATGCTTGACCCTCACCCCCCTCATCCTACCCCTTAAAAGCTTTTCCAAACCCAGGCTCGGGGCTCTCTGTTCCTGCGCGTTCAGTGAGCCCCACGCATGTGTGGAAAATAAACCCCTTGTGTGTTGCATGAGAGAACGTCTCTTAGAGTCCTCCTTTGCGTGGCAAACTCTCAAATTCTTACATTTGGAGGTCCCACCGAGATTGGCCCTTCGTAGGGGAGGCTCCAACAGCCCTCTCTCTGAGTAAGTGAGGCCTTTTTTTTTTTTTTTCCTTCTCTGAGGTGCGATTGCTTAGCCTGTCAGACTGGCAGTGACTGTCGGAGAGTCGCGTGAGCACTACCCGACTGCAGCCGACAGACGTGTCCAGGGGTTGCAGGTCACTCTCCCGAGGGACGCCTCGGGATTAGGGGACCTCCGAGGACGCCTGGAGGCTTCCTGCAGGGCCGACTCTGATTCTGTTTCCCTTCTGACGGGGGGAGACTTGATCACGGTCATCAGGCCAGTCGAAACTGTGTCTCTGAAACTGTGTAAACGTGGTGTGCCGGCTCTGTGTGTGTCTGTCTGTATTTGTGTGTTGAGAATTGTTTTTGTTTTATCAAAGATGGGTCAGGGAACGTCGACTCCACTTTCTCTGACCTTAAGACACTGGTCTGAGGTCAGGGAAAGAGGTCAGAATCTATCTCTTATTGTAAAGAAAGGCAAATGGCAGACCTTCTGCTCGGCCGAGTGGCCCCTTTTAACGTGGAACGGCCTCGTGAAGGAGCTTTTCATCTACCCTTGATTCGGGCCGTCAAGTCAGTCATCTTCCGCCCTGACCCGTATGGCCACCCGGACCAGCAGCCCTACATCATGGTTTGGCAGGACCTGTGTGAAAACCCACCTACATGGGTAAAGCCGTTTCTTACTCCTCTTGGTCAACATGACTCTCCCTCTGTACTCCCAATCAAGGTGCCGGGTCCTTCTCAAGCTCCGAAACTCTATCCTTCCTTACCTCCTGCAGTCCTACTGGAATCCCAATCGGATCTACTCCTCTTCGACGCAGGTCCTTCTTCCCCTCCTCCCTATCCTTCAGCTCCAGTACAGGACCCCCCTTCTCTTAGCTCACCGTCTCCATCCTCTAGCTCTCTCTCTCCGCCCTCTTCCATTCCCTCTCTGCAGGTTCACCAACAGACGATCCCAGATGAACCAGGACCGGCACATAGTACACGAAGCAGACGAGCACAAAGCCCATCTGATGTGGCGGTCACTTTCCCCCTCAGACCGTACGGGCCTCCAGTGGATGATGGACATGGGGGAGAAATGCCCACTTTGCAATACTGGCCCTTTTCCTTCTCTGACTTATATAACTGGAAAAATAATAACCCTCCTTTTTCCGAGGCTCCCACTAGGCTGACTGGATTGGTGGAGTCCCTTATGTTCTCTCACCAGCCCACTTGGGATGATTGTCAACAACTCCTGGGGACTCTCTTCACCACAGAAGAGCGAGATCGGATCCACCTGGTAGCCAGGAAGCAAGTTCCTGGACAAGACGGGAGACCCACCCAACTCCAGCATGTCATCGACGATCGGTTCCCACTGCACCACCCTAATTGGGACCCGAACACTTCTGAAGGTAGGGAGCATCTGTCCATCTATCGCCAGACTCTAGTAGCGGGTCTCCGAGCAGCCGCACGCCGGCCCACCAATTTGGTCAAGGTAAGAGAGGTTGTTCAGGGAGCGGACGAATCGCCCTCAGTCTTTTTAGAAAAATTATTGGAAGCATACCGCAGGTATACTCCCTTTGACCCTCAATCGGAGGATCAAAGAGCCTCAGTGGCCATGGCCTTTATCGGCCAATCAGCTCCAGACATTAGACGCAAGCTGCAGCACTTAGACGGGTTGCAGGACCTAGTCTTGCGAGATTTAGTCAAAGAAGCTGAAAAAGTGTTTTATAAGAGAGAAACAGAGGAGGGAAAAGAACAAAGGAGAGAGAAAGAGAGAGAGGAAAAAGAGTTGGTAAGAGAGAAAAAGAGAATGAAAGAGTTAACAAAGATCCTGGCCACAGTAGTTGAGAGAAACACTGAAGGTAGAGGATGAGCTAGAGAAAATCCCTCGGGTCGGCATTATCGTACCCCCCTTAGTCCAGACCAATGTGCCTACTGCAAAGAAACTGGGCACTGGGCCAAAAACTGTCCGAAAAAACGGAGGGGGACTAGGCCCCCAAATTGGCCACGACCGGCCGCGTTGGCTCTAGAAAGTGAAGACTAGGGGAGTCAGGGCTCGGCACCTGTCCCCGAGCTCAGGGTAAAATTTAATGTGGAGGGGGTACCGATTAATTTTGAGGTTGACATGGGAGCAGTAGTGTCGGCCCTCCAAGAACCTATAGGCCCGCTCTCTACAAAAAGGTCCTTAGTGCGGGGAGCAAATGGCAGTCGCTACCGCGCCTGGACTACCAAAAGAACCATGGACCTGGGGAAGGGGAAGGTTCAACACTCCTTCCTAGTTATCCCTGAGTGCCCTGCCCCGCTTATGGGAAGAGACTTGTTAACTAAACTAAGGGCAAGAATCACCTTCAATCCTAAGGGGCCAAAGGTGGAATTTTTAAACCCGCTAGTAAGCCAACCTGTAATAACTGCCCTCACCTTGCCAGTTGAGGAAGAATATCAGCTGTACGCAAAACCAGAACAGCTCCAAAGTTCTATTCCTCAGGACTTGCTTGAAGAATTCCCTAATTCCTGGGCAGAAATTGCCGGGTTAGGGTTGGCAGTCAATCAGCCCCTGGTAGTAGTGACCCTAAAGCCCACCGCCTCTCCAATTCGAGTAAAACAATACTACTTAAGCAAGTAAGCTCGGGAAGGAATCAAGCCCCATATAGAGAAATTCCTTGGCTTGGGAGTACTAAAGCCCTGCCAATCAGCCTGGAATACTCCCTTATTGCTGGTCAAAAAGCCAGGAACTAGAGACTATAGACCAGTGCAAGACTTACAGGAAGTAAATAGCAGAGTGCAGGACATACATCCTACTGTGCCAAATCCCTATAACCTGCTCAGCACTCTCCATCCTGAAAAGACTTGGTATACTATGCTTGACCTAAAAGATGCTTTCTTCTGCCTGCCCTTGCATAAGGATAGTCAACCCTTGTTTGCTTTCGAGTGGATCGATCCTGAGACAGGATCCTCGAGCCAACTGACTTGGGCACGCTTGCCCCAGGGGTTCAAAAACTCCCCCACCGTTTTTGATGAAGCTCTTCATAGAGACTTAAGCTCCTTCAGAATTCGGCATCCCAGAGTCACCTTGCTACAATATGTGGACGACTTACTATTGGCAGCAGACACTAAGGAGGACTGTGAGTATGGAACCCGAAAACTGTTGAGTGAGCTAGCCGCGCTGGGGTACCGACCCTCGGCCAAAAAGGCCCAAATCTGTAAAAGGGAAGTAATCTTCCTGGGACATACTCTTAAGAATGGAAAGCGATGGCTCACTGAGGCTAGAAAGAAAACTGTGACACAGATACCCCCACCCACGACCCGAAAGCAGCTACGAGAGTTCTTAGGAACAGCGGGATTCTGCCAGTTGTGGATCCCAGGGTTCGCAGCCCTTGCTGCCCCATTATACCCCTTGCTCAAAGGGAGCGCTGACTTTCAGTGGGGAATAGAACAGCAGGAAGCCTTCGACAGCATTAAGAAGGCGCTCCTATCAGCTCCAGCTTTAACCCTCCCAGACGTGAATAAACCTTTCACGTTCTACATAGAGGAAAGGAGAGGCGTGGCTAGAGGGGTACTAACACAGGCCTTAGGCCCCTGGAAGAAACCGGTGGCCTATCTGTCCATGCGATTAGACTCAGTTGCCAGCGGATGGCCACGCTGTCTCAAGGCCATCGCGGCAGCTGCCCTCCTGGCAAAAGACGCAGACAAACTCACTCTAGGACAGAAGCTGACCATAATAGCCCCTCATGCCCTGGAAAGCATAATCCACCAACCTCCAGATAGATGGATGTCAAATGCCAGAATTACCCACTATCAGAGCATCCTCCTAGACAAAGACAGGGTGACTTTTGGGGCCCCATCAGCCCTAAACCCGGCTACCCTGCTCCCGGACGAGACCGAGGGACCTGTGCTGCACACTTGCCAAGAGATATTGGGTGAAGAGACCGGAATCCGCAGAGACTTAAAAGACCAACCATTACCTAACTCGGAGATAACCTGGTTTTCGGACGGAAGCATTTTCTCCAACACGGTAAGAGGCGAGCGGGAGCGGCGGTAGTCAGTGGAACAAAAGTTATTTGGTCTTCCAGCCTCCCGGAGGGAACATCTGCCCAAAAAGCTGAACTAATTGCCCTCACAAAAGCTCTAGAAATGGCAAGAGAAAAACGAGCGACTATCTATACCGATAGCCGTTACGCCTTTGCTACTGCCCACGTACATGGGGCAATTTACCAACAAAGGGGGCTATTAACCTCAGCTGGTAAAGAAATCAAACACAAAGAGGAAATTCTTAAACTCCTGGTGGCAGTCATGCTTCCTAAAGAACTAGCCATTGTCCACTGTGCTAGCCACCAAAGAGGCTCGGACCCAGTAACCATGGGTAATAAGCGAACAGATGAAGAAGCAAAAGTGGTAGCATTAAGGGACCCTATAAACTTGGTCCTAGTAACCAAAGAAAACCAGCAATCCCCTGAGACACTATCTGAGGTTACACCCCAAGGAGAGTCGGAAGCCCTAGCTTACATATAGCAGGTCCACCAGCTCACTCACCTGGGGACAGGGAAACTACAGCAGCTCCTGCAAGACCAGAGGGAATTGTACCCTCTGGCAGCCTCAAAAAGAAAAGAACTGGCAGATCGCGTAGCCAGAGAATGTTGGGCGTGTCAAATTGTAAACGCCTACCCCACCAAAGCCCTTAATGGAAAAAGACTAAGGGGAACTCGACCTGGGCAGTTCTGGAAAGTCGACTTTACTGAAATTAAACCTGCAAAATATGGACTTAAATACTTACTAGTTTTTATAGACACCTTTTCAGGATGGGTTGAAGCCTACCCAACTAAGAGAGAAATGGCCCGGGTCGTAGTCAAGAAGATTATGGAAGAAATTTTTCCCCAGTTCAGTCTACCAAAGGTAATAGGGTCAGATAACGGACCCACATTTGTAGCCCAGGTAAGTCAGGGTGTGGCCAGGATATTGGGGATTGACTGGAAATTGCATTGCGCATACAGACCCGAAAGCTCAGGACAGGTAGAAAGAATGAACAGGACAATTAAAGAGACCCTAACCAAATTAGCTATAGAGACTGGCTTGAAGGATTGGACCATGCTCCTGCCTTATGCCCTGTTCAGGGCCAGAAATACCCCCTCTGCTCTCATGTGTAATCTAACCCCTTATGAAATCTTGTATGGAGCACCACCTCCAGTCAAGGACATGTCCTCCATTCTAGAAGTTAATAGTTCTCTTCATATCCCCTTGCTTGACAGGCTGTGAGCCTTAGAAAGAGCCCAGCGGTTCCTGTGGTGGCAGCTCTCCACCTCTTACCAGCCAGGGGACAACAGAACTCCGCATCAATATCAGGTGGGAGACTTCGTCTACGTCCGCCGCCACCAGGTATAGACTCTTGAACCCTGCTGGAAAGGACTGTATCAGGTACTCTTGACCACCCCCACCGCAGTCAAGGTCGATGGCATCGCATCCTGGATCCATGCATCTCACCTCAAACCTGCGCCTTCGCCCTCTGATTCCCAGTGGAAACTGGAAAAGACTGACAATCCTCTCAAGTTGCAGGTTCATAGAGCTACTACTCCTTCTCCTCCTTCCCCCAGGGGAACCCAGTTCTAACCCGCATAAGCCTTGGAAATGGACAATATCCAGATGGGACGATGGAAAGACTATAAAAACTTGGGAGGGAGCGGGGGAACCTTCCTTTCTAGTAGCCCCTTGTGATCTCACCACTCTGGGGAACGGGCCCTGTTGTGACCTGACCCCCATTTACCTATGTCCTGCATCCAATCAGGGTAAAAGTTATTGTAACAGCCCGAGACAGTATTATTGTGCCTACTGGGGCTGTGAAACCTTAGCTACAGAATGGACAACCGCAGGCGACCCCTTTCTCAAAATAGGATTTCAGCAATCCTGCTCTAACCATAACAGTGTTTTTAATCGTGTTTGTGGGTCTGCTCAATGGCTCCCAAGTACAGATCCTAGAGCAAATTACTCAAATAACCCCTGTACTAAAATCTGGCTTAACATCACTAATCCCTCAGATGATAGTTGGATAACTGGAAAGACCTGGGGAGCCAGATTATATGAAACCGGCTCAGATAGGGGGAGGCTAATACTAATTAAAAAGGAAGAAATTCCCCAAAAAGCTATCAGGATAGGCCCCAATCCTGTTCTAACTATAAAAAATCCAGGGCCTCGTGCAAAACCTACGCCCCCACAAAGGCATGATAATGCCTCCCATAACCTCAACAGTTCTCCAATTCCCACTTCTCCACCCCTTTTGACCCTCCACAATCCAGGAACTCTTGGTGACCGATTATACAACCTAATTCTAGGAGCCTTTTCTGCCCTCAATCACTCCCGAGCTAGTCTCACCCAGTCATGCTGGCTTTGCCTGTCGGCTTCGCCACCCTATTATGAAGGAATAGCTATAAATGAATCATATACAATCCTCCCCTCCGGCACGTCTTGCGACTGGGACAGCGACCATAAACTCACCTTGTCTGAGGTTACGGGACAAGGAACTTGTATAGGTAACCCTCCTCCCCACGTTAAAATCTTATGTGCCACCATTAACCAAACCCAAGATAATGATAAATTCCTTCAACCTCCCCCAGGTTTAAAGTGGGCATGTAACACTGGAATTACCCCTTGTGTATCTACAAAGGTTTTTAACAACTCTGTCAATTATTGTGTATTAGTTTCTATATACCCCCGAATTCTCTATCATTCAGGGACAGAATTAGAAACTATACTATTAAGCCAAACCAGATACAAAAGGGAACCAATCTCAATAACCCTGGCAGTTCTTATGGGGGTAACTGTCGCTGCCGGTGTAGGCACAGGGACTACCGCCATAATACATAGCAACCAACAAACCAGTCAATTACAGGCCGCAATAGATGAAGACTTAAAAGAAATAGAAAGATCTGTCACGGCCCTTCAGAACTCTCTAACCTCCCTTTCAGAAGTAGTTCTGCAAAATAGGCGAGGACTTGACTTACTTTTCCTTAAAGAGGGGGGACTATGTGCAGCTTTAAAAGAACAGTGTTGCTTCTATGCGGATCACTCTGGTGTTGTTAAAGAATCCATGACAAAACTCAGAGAGCGCCTTCGCGAAAGACAAAAGGAACGGGAGGCGCAACAAGGATGGTTTGAATCTTGGTTCACTAAGTCCCCCTGGTTAACAACACTATTATCTGCTCTCGCTGGACCTTTAATTGTGTTACTTTTAATAATAACTATAGGACCATGTATTCTGAATAGAATTATACAGTTTTTACAAAGGCAGATTGGAAATGTCAAGTTAATGCTCATCAGACAACAGTACTCAGTATTAAATAACCCAGAAAATCTCTAAGATTAGAGATATATACAAAAAGGAGTGGGGAATGTAAAGAAGGATTTTATAAAGCTTAACAGTAGCTAATTTTTCCTGCTTAATTTAGCTATTTACATATATTTTAGCTTCTGGATGATAGAAATATCCAGCAAAAGCATTTGTGTCATTTTGTAGTCACTGCTATGCATTTAGTGTGAGTTAAGAATTGTAAAGAAAAGAGTTATGGGCCCCATCAGGCTAAAGATAAACAACCTGACCAGGGGCGGTTATCTGCGGTTATCTACTGCTTCTTGCATGAAGCAACTCCCATGACTCATGCACAAGAAATGCTTGTTGTAAAACTGTTCATTATCTGCTCCTTGCAAAACAGCACCTGTGACCCATGCTTGACCCTCACCCCCCTCATCCTACCCCTTAAAAGCTTTCCCAAACCCAGGCTAGGGGTTCTCTGTTCCTGCGCATTCAGTGAGCCCCACGCATGTGTGGAAAATAAACCCCTTGTGTGTTGCATGAGAGAACGTCTCTTGGAGTCCTCCTTTGCGTGGCAAACTCTCGAATTCTTACATATTAAAGAGTTTATTTTCATAGGTCTCCCTGTTAAAACTTTAAATGTGGCTTACTTTATTTTCCAAATCCATGAATTTAGCTAATGAGTTTTAATTATACCATTGGTTCTTTCTATTAAGCCTGAGAATTAGGGGTGATAGGCACAATGAAAATGCTGCAAAAAAGATAAATTTTGTGATTTTTAAAAATAGTTTGTTCAGTAAAATGAGATTCTGGGTCACTGTGAAGTTCTGAGGGAATTCTCCAATTTGGAATTATTTTTTCTAATAATACCTTGATGACAGTAGCTGCAGTAACTTATCTACAAGGAAAGGCTTCAACCCAGTGATAGAATATAAAGTCATTATTAAAACACATTTTTAAGCACCTCCTCCTTTGGGGAATGCTCACGTTCCTCCCCCTTTGAGCATATAATTTTCCTATGCATTAAAGTTTTGAGCTTTACCCACTGAAAAACCAACACGTTTTTACTCTTGGGATGGGGTAATTGAATCAAGTCCAATTGTCAAATTTCAAAAGTTCCAGTAAGGGAAAATGTCCTTGAGAATTATGGAAAGGCTTTTCTGATTATGCTTGGGACAAATTAAATAGTTGTAGTACTTTTTTTTTAATCTCCATATTCCTTTTTTTTAAATGTTTTTTTATTACGAAATACAACATATATACAAAGAAAAGAAAGAAAAAGCAATACTTTTCAAGGTACACTTCAATAAGTCGTTACAGAACCAACCTCAGATTTTGTTATGGGTTACCATTCCACTGTTTTCAGATTTTACCTTTTAGCTGCCCCAAAACACTGAAGGCTAAAAGAAATATCAGTGTAGTGATTGAGCAGTCATACTTGCTTGTTAAATCTGTTTTGTCTCCTCCTTCTCTTCTGATCCTTCTCCTATTCTATAGAAATCTTTAAGCAATGCCTGTTCTGACTTTTTCATTTTGAGAAGGTGTACTGACATTAAAGGATAGGGGGATGTAATTAGTTGATATTTTTGGAGAGGCTGGTCCCTCTGGGTTTCAGGATTTATCTGGCCTAGGATCAGTCTGGAAATGATATGTTTCAGGAAAGCAAACTTAATGCATGAAACTTCTATAGAGTCAGTTCAAGCGCTAGTTGTTCTTAAGAGTTAACCAGGAAAATAGATGGTCACTCTTATTTTAAAACTTCAACTTCCGTGTGAGATTAAAGGGAGAAATGTTTATTTGGTTCTAAATTTATATTTTGACTAGTGCATTTCCTAATTTAACTTGTATGGTCAGTTTAATTGAACTCCATCAGTACATGGAATCTTGAATAGGACATTAGATTTTGTTGGTTTGTCCAGGTTAGTGTGATGCCCTGATAAATCCCAGAGTGATTTGAACAGTGAATAAAGAAGTAGTTGCAAAGTCCCCTTGGGGAAAAGGGGCAAAAATTCAACTTCCCTGTTTGGAGAATTCCTGATATTCTCACAAACAGTGGGGACAACCAAATCAATAGACTGAGCCCTCAATATTGGGGTTTGCCCCTATGAAACTTATCCTTCCAAAGGATAGGCTAAACCTACTTAAAATTAGAACTGAGAGTCACCTCCAGAGAACCTCTTTTGTTGCTCAGATGTGGTCTCTCTCTCTCTCTAAGCTGACATGGCAAGCGAACTCACTACCCACCCCCCTTTATGTGAGACATGAGCATACCCAAGGGTATGCTCCTTCCTGGCAACATGGGATAGAAATCTTGGGATAAGCTAGAACTTGGCATCAAGGGATTGAGAAAACCTTCTAAACCAAAAAAGTGGAAGAGAGAAATGAGACGAAATGTCAATGGCTGAGAGATTTCAAACAGAGTCAAGAGGTTATCCTGGAGGTTATTCTTACACATTGTATAGATATCCCCTTTTTAGCTTATGGTGTATTGGAGAGGCTAGAGGGAAATACCTGAAATTGTAGATCTGTGTTCCAGTAGCCTTGTTTCTTGAAATGATTATATGATGATATAGCTTTTACAGTGTGAAAGTTTGATTGTGAAAACCTTGTTGTGATGTTACTTTTATCTAGGATATGGACAGATGGGTAAAAAAAATAAGGATAAAAATAAACAAATAATAGGGGAACAAAGGTTAAAATAAATTGAGTAGATTTCAATACTACTGGTCAATGAGAGGGAAGGATAAGAGGTATGAGTTTTTTTCTTTTTTCTTTCACTAGAGAAATGCAGATGTTCAAAAAAAAGATCATGCTGATGAATACACAACTATGTGATAATATTTTGAACCATTGATTGTACAATATCTTGAGAATTTTTGTATTTTGTTTGTGTATGTTTACCATGGAAAATAACACTATCTAACTGAAGCTTGCATAAGTGTAGCCTTCAGAATAGCCTCTTGGCTCATATTTGATTTCTCTTAGCTACTGATGCCTTATTTATTACACTTCTTTCCCCCTTTTGGTAAGGAAGGTGTTGTCTATCCCATGGTGCCAGGGCCAGACTCATCCCTGGGAGTCATGTCCCACATTGTCAGGGAGACTTTTACCCCTGAATGTCATGTCCCATGAAGAGGTGTGACGGTAATGATTTTCCTTGCAGAGTTGGACTTAGACAAAGAGGCCACATCCGAGCAACAAAGAGGTTTCCTCAAACCCTTAGGCCTTGGTTATAGGTAGTTTTAGCTTCTCCACTACAAAAATAAGTCTTATAAGGGCAAGCCTCAAAATCGAGGTCTTGGCCTATTTTCTTAGGAGTCCCCAGTGGTTGAGAGGGTACCCGGGGTTTCCCAGATGGGAAAGTTTAATGGTTCCATTTTTTTTTTTTCCCTTCAGACCCTTAAGGGGTACTAGCAGTACTTTTTGATTATCAGCGCACCATGATCTGAGATGTATCCTGCCGTTACATTAAGCTATACAGAATTACAAAACCTCATTCCCGTTCTGGACTCTAGGAGCTTAGGTTGTTTAAGTGAGCTATTCAGACAGGTTGATTTAGATTGTGTATTACAGAAAATTTAGGTTCTAAATTTAATAAACCTCTTTTCCTTTGGTCTCATACAGTAGATGAAGGTCTAGAGTATATACACTATCACCTTTTACCCTGTATTGTGATTTACCTTAGTCCCAGCCAGGTGGCATTGTTTTTATCTCTAATTGAAGCCTAATCTCTTTTTTGTTTACTTTAACTGTTATTATATATAGCTATGCTAGCATTCAAGGCTGCAGCACTTTTATTTTTGTGTCATGGGTGTCACAGAGTTACTCAAAGTTCCAGGAAAATACCATTTGATACACATATAGTCCAGTGTCGCAGAATCTAGAAATATGCATAGAACTTCCGACTAAGTAGGGCTGCTGGAAGAGCTTACAACCTAGGCCCCAATTTTCTTATAAGTATTTTTAGAAAGAGACCTTAGCATATTTGTTCTTTTGTTTCTGGCTTATTTTGTACAACACATTGCCCCCAAGGTTTATTCAGTTTGTTGGGTGCCTCTCAACACCCTTCTTTTTTGTAGCCACACCATATCCCATCATATAAATGTATCACAGTTTACCATTCTGCTTCTCAGTCATTTTACCCTGTAGTACATTTTTTTATAATATTTTAGGCATTAATTTTCAGAAATATTGGTTTCACCATTTTACCATTTTATCAGTATTTCAAGTGAGACATATTATGAATAATTTCTGAAAAAATTGTCTGGAGGCAGGTAGGGAGGACTTGTTTGCCATTAGGGTTAAACCATGATTTAATTGCAGGTGTATAAAAAGCAGACAGCATTTTTCTGTGTTTAATCTCTGAGAAGGAGTATTTTTTGAGGAGTAATTAATTTTTTTTCCCAATAGAGTTGTTTGGTTCAAAAGTCATTATAAAAATAGAAATAGGATTAGAATTTTTCACTGCCCTTTTTGCAGCTGAAATTGCCACGCAGTTGCCAGTGCTTTCCTGGATATTTGGTCCCAAAATGGCCATAATGTAATTATATCAAAGCCTTTGGTAACAGTATAGTATCTACCTATTCCTTAACATAAGAGCTATTTTTTATTTTTCTTCCAATGAAGGTTAAAAAAAACCCATTTGTTTCCATAACATCTCCCAAATCATGAAAAACCCCAAAGACATACTGACTATCAGTGTGGATATTTGTGGATATTTGCTGTTTTTCCTTCTGCAAGTTTGCAGGCTCTTGAGAGAACAAAAAGTTCAGTTTACTGGATTAGGTAAGGTATTTGCTTCTGTGATCTCATGGTTAGGGATAATAACATATCCATCAAGATAGATTCCTAACTTATCTTTAATGTGGGAACATCTGTATACCAGATATCATCTATATTTTTAGTTGTGTTTTCTTGTAAATCTGTTTGAAGGTTTAATAACTAGTCAGTTAAAGCTATGTAATTGTGAGTTTTGTCAAAAAATAGTAGCAAGTTATGGTTGTGACAATGAACAAAGGAGCAGTGGGAGGGGAAAGTAAGAATTTTGTAAGAAGTTAATCTGTTGGTAGGGAGGGCTTCAACAGAATGAGAGATGTAAATGGTTACTTTATGTTATTAATTATATCCCATAATTCTTCAATTGATTCTAAAAATTTTGCCATTGTGTCATGTGGATTTTATGCAGGAGGAAGTCTCTAGTCTATGGTGCCCAGTTTCTCACTATAATATCCTAGAGGTCTATTTTGATCTTTAAGCTTTTGTATAAGGAAACCTAGGCATTTCCTTCTTGTTCATGGACAAGGAGAAAAAATAGTAATTTGTAATTAGGGTATCCTGCGTGGAAGTGCTAAGCAAACTGTCCCTATTTCCTTAATGGAATTTTGTCTAGTTTCATCCCAAATAATGGGTTCAATTTGTTTAGCTTTAAACAAGACAGATAAAGGTTGAGCCATCAAAGAAAAACCAGGAATCCAATATCTACACTGCATGTAAGACCTAAAAATCCTCTTAATTGGCAGCACTTGGCTTTTGGGAAGAAGGAAAATTCCAGTGCTTTGGATTTGGCCAAGATGTAGGAGGAGGCCCTGATAGCAGGGATAGGTGGGACAGAAAGAATGCAGCTAAGTGAGTTGGAATAGAATCTAAAAGAGGGTAGTGTTTAAATTTTATTTCTTTGAATGAAAGACCAGGAATATGTGTGAAACTTAATTCCTTATCCTGGTCTGTTGAATCTGATTCTAAGAGTTCCAAATTAATTTCCTCCTATTGGAAGAAAGATATATATGCCGGGAGTAATCCAAGGAAATATTTTCCCAGAAGGTGAATTGGGATAGAGGGGACTAATGAAAATAGATGAGTGCCTTTTAAATATCCTAATTAAAAGGAAATTGGAGGAATTAAAGACTGACATGGGTTTGTTGGAGACTCCCACCATTTGAATTATTTCTGCACTTCGGAGAGGAGGATTTAATGAGGGTGATGGGATTTAAGACACAGAAGGTGACCCTCATGTATATTAGCACCCATTTGTCCTCATTTCCAATTGTTTCCAATTATCAGACCTGTTTCACCCAACGATGTGATATGGACAATTGGAAATGCCTCTTCTGTTTCCCAGGGCTGCTCCAAAGCAGTCAGATTGAAAGGCACTTTATTTTCTTAGAAGGAAAAGAGAATTAGGGGGTTTGTGCTGTTTTGGGGAATTGTTGGGCAGTTTCTTTCCAATGTTCTGGTTATTTATAGTAATTACAAGTACCAAAGTCCCCTGGGGCCTAAAGGGTTTCTTGGAACTTACTTAGCTGCTGTTTTTGCTTGATGGGATTTTTTTCTCAGCTTTTAAAAAAGGTGCAATCTAATTGATCTGTAAGATTTAACTAAATCCTTAGGTTCCATGGTGATTCACTTTAGTTGTTTATGTTGGTGTTTAGTTCTTCTGAAAGGCCTTTAACAAAAGGAGAATTTTTTTCTAATCAGTAATTTGGGGAAAAACTTCAGGTATGTCCTTATGACCCTATGAAGTTGCTTAGTTAGCTTAAATGCTTCAGTTTTGTCAGTAGCTCTTCATTTTGAAAAATCATTTAAGGGATTTTTTTTTTCAATTAACTTTGTCTATCCTAATTTTGGCACGTCTTTCACTAGCAGTGATGTAAATTAACTGGTAAAGGTCTGAGTATCTAGGCTTATAAATCTGAATGATAAGATTGAATACTTTGGCAAAACCCACTGGGTCTTCAGTAAGATTTGGGAAATCTTATCACCGTAGAAGGTGGGGAGAGGGTTTCGCTGAGCTAGGACATAGAGGAGGAAGACAGGAGGGGTTTAATGAAGGGTTAGAACAGAGTCAGGATTTCCAGATAATTTTTCAAGCTCAATGATGCACCTAGGTAAATCTTGGTTAGTCTTTGTTAATTTAGTATTTGTTTCTTAAAGCGAGGCAGTTTTAGAGTTGGTTATACATTTGGAGCTTCCAGGTACCAATTAAAAGAAGTATTTCATTCAGGTTGCTTAGTTGTGGAGCCCCTGTTTTCTGGTTGAGTGTGCAAATATACCAATTTAGGCATATCAGAAAATCCCGTGTGGCCATTATAATTCTAGATTTTTCTGTTGCACCAGGTCCAGAGGGATAAGATTTTACATGAGGCAGGACCAAACTTTTGTACATGAAGCCAGGTGGGGTGCATCATTAGGTTTCTCAGATTGATTGATTCCTTTAGTTAGTTTTGATTGTGAGTAATCCTAAAACCTAAGCCTGAGGAAAACTGACTGGGTTTTGGGCACGTGTGATGTTTTACGGTGTGGCTTTCATGGGATACTTTACCTGGCAGACAGCCTACGCTTTGGTTATCCAGCCTGAGCTAGGTGTCCCAAGTTGCCTGGAAACTGTCTTGAGGGTGGCCGGCGACCTTGTGTCAATCTGTCTGCTCCATGACCACTTTAACCTTTGATGGGAGTCTTGTTCTTCGGAAGCCAGGGCTTCTCAGCAAAAGGTGACAGGTGTTCTAATAATGTTTAAATGCCCTTCCTGTGTCCACCAAAATAATTATATGATTGCTCACAGCCAGAACAGAGGTCAAATAGATTGACAGGGAGATGTCCCTCTACTGAAGAGAACTTATTACCAAAGTGGAAATATAAAGTCACACGTGAATACTTAGCAGACAAGAAAATGTTCCTTTTGTACCCACAAGGGCAAACACAAGGGACTTCTGCCACAAATCCAGGCCAGAAAGGAACTGTTTCCAGCCCAAATCTAATGAACAGAAGTTCACAAAATGAGCTGCTGGTTCCAGTCCAAACTAAAAGTACAAAAGTTGTCCTTTACCACGAGACCCCCAGAGAAAGGCTAGAAACTCAACCAAGAAGAGGGAGGTTCAGAGCTGGGAGACTCAGTGGGCTGTCAGGGAGACAGTTCTGTGCTTGAATCCATGAAGTCTCCAGAGTCCATCCAGTGTTCACTTTGGATCTGGTTTCTGACACCGTGTAATGTCAACTGAGAAATAAACTAAGCCACAAGGCAATAAAAGCATTCATTTGTGTCTCAGAATTGCAGTTCTGGAAGCACAAATTCAGGTAGCAACCTAAATGGTGTCCCCTCTTGCTATTTCCAGGCAAGTGTTTTTAAGGGAGAAAAGGTAACACAAGTTGTTTGTGGTTGGTGGATATTTGGGATAATCTTATTGTCCTTCAGGTTAGATAGTTAACTGAGTTCTTTATCCTGTGGTTTGTTTATGGTGTCTGATATCCTTAGGGTTTTGAGGAACATTGCTGCTTGAGGCTTTGCATACTTTGGCAGTTTGTGATATCTAGGCCAGAGCTACATTAAAGTAACCTACAGAATGACCTCCTGATTCCATTTTAAATCTCTTGTCATAGAAGCTCTGTTTTGTCTTATTTCAACAATGCATTTCTAAATAATCTTTATTATTGGTTTGCCTCTTTAAATTTTATATAAATGGAGCTGAATTATATAGTTCTATAGCACTTTTGGTTTACTGTTATTGTTTTTAAGTCAATATTATATTTGTGAGATTTATTCATATCGCTATGTGTAGCTCTAGTTCATTTTTCTTTTTAGAATATATCTACTATTGTTTAAATATACTTCTGTTAAGTGCCCAAAAGATAACTTAAAACCTGCTCATCAGGAGTGCATTAGACTTACGGCAGTAAAGGAGAATACCATATTGACAATTTTGAAAGTGTTCCAGAAGGGGAAAAGAAGCGGGGGGATGTTTCCAGCGTTTGAAGACCTAGGCTGGGTAATTTTAAGACAGGTCTCACAGGCAGGAAACAGTTTGGGATGGACAGGGTTTGTGATATTACAACTTTGAACTTTAGGGCACACAGTGAGGTGAGTGTCCTCATTTTTTGTTAAGTAAGCTGTATTAGTTCACAAGCTTATTTCCCAGGAGCTAGTATTTCTAGGAGCAAGCTATTTCACTTGTTGTCAATATTATTTAACATAAAAACAATATTGCTTAACATAGGGCTACTGTTAACATAGCCCTGTTTTATTCAACAATGGGGAAGGAAACTATTGTTCAACTTTACTTTTATACAAGGCCATGGAATTGCATTTAAATTCTTACCACAATTTTTTTATTTTTTATTTTTTTGTGTCAATGGATTCTTTCCAGTGCTCCCATGAACATTTTTGTAATATTATTTCTTAAGATATATGGCTAAAAGTGTAATAGAAGGTTATAGAGAATGGCATTTTATGTATACCAAATAATGAAAATTTGCACTCTAGATGGGTTGTTATAACTAAAATTCCCACTAGAAGCTTATGAGACTTTTCTTTTCTTGAACATCCTTGTTAGTATTTGCAACTGTTGACATTTTAAATCTGCTCAAAAGTTAAAAATATTTTACTGTAAGTTTGTTTTTCTTGGTTATTAGATGATTTGCTCTCCTGTCAGTTGCCTATTATACATTTTGTCCACTTTTTATTGAGTTTTTCTATATTGGTTTTTAGTTACTTTGTAATTTTATGTAAATTAATTATTTTCTGATTATAAACATTGCAAATATCTCATCAAAAGATTTTTGACTTGTTTCTTCTCCTGTTTGATATATTTGAATTCATGTAATAATTTTTAAAATGTATTAAAATTCATCATTCTTTTTCATTATAGTTTGTTTTGTCCTGTTCAAGAAATATTTCCCTACATGGAATTTGTAATTATATCCTCCTGTATATGTATGTTTATTTTTCCTCCTATTTTTATGGGTTTGCTTTAAACATTGATAACTGTTTAATTGACCAGTTAAATTAAATAATCGCCAGGATTCTCTAGAGAAACAGAACCAACAGGAGAGATCTGTAATATGAGGTTTATAAAGGTGTCTCCTGCAACTGTGGGAATGGAAGAGTCTGAAATCCATAGGGCAGTCTGTGAAGCTGGCATTTCCAGTGAAGAGTCTCGTTGAACTCCATAGGAGAGGCTTGCTGGCTGAAGAAGCAACAAAAAAGTCTCTCTCCTTCCTTAAAAAAAAAAAAAGTGTATATACACACACACACACACACACACACACACACACCTTCAACTGTTTGGATGATCTCATTTGCAGGAGATAGGGCTTAATTGATTGCAGATGTAATCAGCCACTCCTGCAAAACAAGCCTTCCGATTTATCAACAAGCTGTGAAATATCCTTGCAGCAACAGGCAGGCCAGTGCTTGCCTGACTGGATAGCTGAGATCATCACCTGGCCAAGTTGACATCAGAACCTAATGATTCCAACCAGGAATTGATTTTTGTGTATAATATAAGCCAGGAATCTATTTCATTTTTTCTCGTATATGTATGATTAGTTTCTCAGTATAATTGAGAACATCTTTTCCTAATTTCTATCATGAATCAAGTTATTATATATGTGTGTTCATCTAATTCTAGGTTCTAAATTCTATTCTAATGTTCTGTTTTTCTATTCTAGAACCAATACCATCCTTTCTTAATTACTGTAGTGTTATGATATTTTGATACAAATCTCCCCATCCATTACTTCCTTGTTTGTGGGTGTCATGTGTGTTTTTTTCCTATTCTTTTTTCATATAATTTTAAGAGTCAGCCTACCAGGTTCTGTTCAAAACAAGACAAAGCAAATAATGATTTTTAAAAAATGCACAGCATTTTAATTGAAATTCCATTGATTCTAGATTAATTTGGGAAGAATTAGAATTTGTTTGTGAACTCTAGCCTTCCTATTTGTGAACATGAAATATCTTGCTACTTGTTCAAAGCTTTCCTAATGCTGTGGAAACCATGAAAATACATTTCCCTGATCTTTTGTTATGCCTAGCATAGTTACTTGGTGAAGGCTCCAACTACCATCAGTCTTGATCCATCACTGTGTTCAGGCCACTAAGGCTGTACTGCCCCCAAATTGCTCTAGCAGATGACTGACTATATTGCGGTACTAATGCAGCCCATTTCTGCTTCATGTAGGTCTCCTCAGTAAGGTCGCCTTAGCTCAGGTTTCCCCATTGGACTAAAGAAATATTTTCAGAACTGCTCTGTAGTTTGATACTTTTCCTAAACAAACTTTCTTCCTTTTTTCTCTCCTTTCACAGGTGTCAGATCTGAATCAAGTCTTAGGGTCTCCTGCCCTCTGTCCCTTTTTATCCTTCAAATGTGTCCTCTAATGAATCCATTGCATTTCTAATCACATCTTAGCATCTGCTTTCTGGGGCACCCAAACAACCACAAATGTCTTTCAAAAGAGTTTTCTAATTTTATTTAAATCATATTTTTATGAGATATTTCATAAATATTTAAGATTTAAAAGTCATGCCTCTTGATTGCTATTGGAGTAGAGAATGAACACAAGGACCAGTGTGTATCTTTGAGTACTTGCCTCACTTATGCTATTCCCTGCCTAAAAAGTTGTAGAAAAGATGCATAAAGGGTGACAATCATGTGTGTTTAGATGCCCTGTGGATACATAGAATCACATAGCTGTGTTTTACAATACTCTTTCATAGTGAAATTTTAAGTTGCAGGCATAACGAAGGGAAAATAGCAGGACTGGACTCCTGTATTTAGAAAGAAACCAAGAAACAAATTCAGTAGAATCACACAGCAGGCATGCTCATGGACAGCATATAAACCTGGTTCCCTAAAACTAGGGTAGAAAACAGAGTTTCCATACCCGTCTCTTAAAATCTCAACATATTGTTCTTTGTAATGAGATTCAACAAAATGGGGACTAGATCCTGTTGATTATATCTCTGAGATTTTGGAAGTGGCAGTTTAGTGATACCCAGTTGCCCAACCAAGAAACAACTGCAGGGCAACACAACATAGGAAAAACCTCCTAATAATTGCCCCCTAAGTAATAAAGGTCATTTTTAAAAAATAATTAATTAATTATTAAACATAACACCATACAGACACAAGCATTCTTACCATGTGATCATTCCATTCTTGATATATAATCAATAACTCACAATATCATCACAGAGTTGCATATTCATCATCTGTCATGGTCAAGTTTATATGTCAACTTGGCCAAGTGGTGATACCTGTTTGTCTGGTTGGGCAAGTGCTGGCCTGTCTGTTGCGATGAGGACTTTTCATGGAATTAAGTCTTGATCATGTCAGCTGCATCCACAGCTGATTCCATTTGTAATCAGCCAAAGGGGAGTGTCTTCTGCAGTGAGTGATGCTTAATCTAATTACTGGAAGCCTTTTAAGGAGGATTCAGAAGAGACAGGCTCTTCCTGCTTCAGCTGGTGAGCCTCTCCTGTGGAGTTCATCCAGACCCTCCATTGGAATCGTCAGCTTCACAGCCTGCCCTGTGGATTTTGGACTCTGTGTTCCCATGGTCACTTGAGACACTTTTATAAATTTTATATTCGTGAGTGTTCCCTGTTGGTTCTATTGCTCTAGGGAACGCTAACTAATACAATCTTCATAATAATTTCTTCGAACATTTGCATCAATTCAGAAAAAAATAAAAAGAAAACAGAAAAAAATTCATACATACCATCCCCCTTACCTATACCTTTCATTGATCACTAGCATTTCAATCTACTAAATTTATTTTAACGTTTGTTTCCCCTATTTATTTATTTTTAATCCATATGTTTTACTCATCTGTTGATAAGATAGGTAAAAGCATCATACACAAAGTTTTCACAGTCACATAGTCACATTGTGAAAGCTTTATCATTATACAATCATCTTCAAGAAACGTGGCTGCTGGAACACAGCTCTACATTTTCGGGCAGTCCTCTCCATCCTCTCCGTTACACTTTAACTAAAGGTGATATCTATATAATGCGTAAGAATAACCTCCAGAATAACCTCTGGACTCTGGAATCTCTCAACCATTGATACTTTATTTTCTCTCATTTTGCCCTTACCCCTTTTGGTCAAGAAGGTTTTCTCAATCCTTTGATACTGAGTCCCAGCTCATTCTAGGATTTCTGTACCATGTTGCCAGAAAGGTCCACACCCCTGGGAGTCATGGCCCACATAGAAAGGGACAGAGCAGTGAGAATTTGTTGTGTTGGCTGAGAGAAAGGCTGCATCTGAGGAACAAAAGAGGTTCCCTGGGGGTGACTCTTAGGCCTGATTTTAAGTAAGCTTAGCCTAACCTTTGTGGGGTTTAGTTTCGTATGAACAAACCCTAAGATTGAGAACTCAGCCTATTGCTTTGGTTGTCGTCACTGCTTGTGAGAGTATCAAGAATTCTCCACTTGGGGAAGTTGAATTTTCCCCCTTTCTCACCATTACCCCAAGGGGACTCTGAAAATACTTTTTTATTCACTGTTCAAATCACTCTGGGATTTATCAGGGCATCACTCTGGACAAACCTACAAAATCTCATATACCCTATTCAAGGTTCCATGTACATATGGTGTTCAATTAAGCTGTCTACATAAGTTATATCAGGAAATGCACTAGTCAAAATATAAATTTTGTACCAAATAAACATTTTTTGCTTTAGTCTCACATATAAGTTAAGGTTTTAAAATATTAATAACCATCTATTTTCAACACTGTGCAATAATGACATTCCTTTGTTCTTCCTCATGCAAAAACATCTTTAAATTTGTACATTTAGTCACTATCATTATATACTCTAGGTATTCCTAGATTATACCATCTCAGTTAAAGGCCATGTTTTAAGGGTTGTTGGAGAAATTTTCAGTGAGTTTACTCATAAATCCAGACGGCAATTTAAGAATGAGTAATTTCTCCTTTTTACTGGCAAGGCAACCTTTAGTTTGAGTACCAATCTAACCTTGAGACAGGATGTTCTGGAACACTTCTAGGCAGAGAAGAGAAAGCTCTTAGAATTCAATCACTGTCTCTATTAGGTTCACCTGGGACAAGGCAGCAGTACCAATTCCTTGGCTCCTGTGTAGTGCTGTTCTCACAATCCTATTGCAGAGCTCAGTAGCTGCTCATGTCCATGCTGAATGCTTAAACCACAAATTATTTACCCCACTTGATTTGATTTATCTCATCCCACTGAATTCTGCTGCAAGTTTGCAGTCTCATAGGTGTCCTATAGTCTTTTCTGGTTTAATTCTATTTTGAAGACCAGTTTTCAAAAAAATTTTCCTCTTTCTAATCCCCTCCCTGTTTCCCTTCTATGCCTTTTGGTCCAGAAGCCTCACCTTACTATTTACAGGCAAATATCCCTGAAACTAATCACTCATTTGGTCTTCCAAGGACTGTATCACGACACTGTGAGTAACATTTAGTGGGCTATCCAGTAAGATAGGTCCTCAGATTACTGTGGTTCATTATAATAATTATTACATTAATTTTGTAGATAAAACCAATGAATCTAAGGAAGGTTAAATAATTTGCCTATGGTCACACAACTAGTAAATCAGTGAAACACTGAGTTAGGATTTGGAGCCAGTTCTCCTGGACTTTAGATTCTTTACCTCTTCCTCTGTGCCTTTCCATCTTAAATGATATTATTTCTATGCTCAACTCACTGCCTGGGTCATCTGTGCTGGTTTGAAAGGAAGTATGCCCCCTAAGAAAAGCCATGTTTTAATATAAATCCCATTTCATAAAGGTAGAATAATCTCTATTCAATACTGTATGTTTGAAACTGTAATGAGATCATCTCCCTGGGTGATGTGATTTAGTCAAGAGTGGTTGTTAAATTGGATTAGGTGATGACATGTCTCCACCCATCTAGGTGGGTCTTGATTGGTTTATTGGAATCCTATAAAAGAGGAAATATTTTGGAGAATTAGAGACTCAGAGAGAGCAGAGAATGCTGCAGCACTATGAAGCAGAGAATCCAGAAGCCAGTGACCTTTGGAGATGAAGAAGGAAGACGCCTCCCGGGGAGCTTCATGAAATAGGAAGCCAGGAGAGAAAGCTAGCAGATGACTCCATATTCGCCATGTGCCTTTCCAGATTAGAGAGAAACCCTGAGCTTCATCGGCCTTCTCGAACCGAGGTATCTTTCCCCAGATGCCTTTGATTGGGCATTTTTATAGACTTGGTTTAATTGGGACATTTTCTCGGCCTTAGAAATATAAACTAGCAACTCATTAAATTCTCCCTTTTAAAAGCCGTTCCGTTTCTGGTATATTGCATTCCAGAAGCTAGCAAACTAGAACATCATCTTATTGCATTATTTCAAATGCTTAGTGCAAAGCATACAACTAAACTTCTGCAAATCTCTATCAACGAGACCTACCCCATGTCCCATCTTGTCCTGAAGAAAGGGAGGATGTTATCCTCCATCTTCTCCTACCACTCTGCCTTGTCCATGGACTTGTGGGCATTACAAATCCTAGGAAACCAAAAATAGTTCTTTCCTTCATACAATGTTTTTTCTTATTTCCAAATTCCTTCTACTTATTTCCATTTCTGATTCTGAGTTTCTACTATTTTATTTTAGAGAAACCTCAGCTATTGAAAAACTTTTATCACTAACTTATTGTATTTTCAACCTTTCTACTATTATAGTTGTAAATTGTCCTACATTAGACTTAATCTGGTGAAATGTGTGATGAGATGCCAGAAAATGTTCAGAGAGCCCAGTTAATATGCCCTGGCACCAACCTTCAGGGAAGGTTATGCCGCCTCAGCTCAGCAGATGCTTAAGTCATTTAAAGACTTACTTTAAAGTTCAAAAATGGAATTATTACTGCACAGAGACATCACACAGTGCTTAGATAAAGGGTACGATTTGAAGCAATGAATGATGTTTCATACGAACAAATAGTTTTTTATGGTCTATTAGCAATTCTGTGCTTGAATTAGTAGTTTATTCATATTATCTTCTAAATGGAGCATTATTAAGAAGCACTGCAGTATAAAATTATGTATTACATTACCAGTAGCATAAAGTGATAAAAGGGTTGAACTGTTTTTAAATGATCGCTAGAGACGTACTGCAGGATCAGTGAGTTTCGTGTACAAGATAGACAGAGTGGGTAAAGAGCGCTCCATCTCCTGCGAGCACTGACTGGGATACATAAAGATGGCTCATATTTCAGCTGGGTCCGAATAATAAGTGACAACTCCAGAAATTGGGACACAGCAGGTTGTGGTTATCGTGGTTTATTTAGATATGGGCAGGGACAGCTTGGGGTTTACTGGACCAGAAGACAGGGCTGGACCCAAAGGGAGAGGGTGTTTGCATGGACTAAATAGGATGATAGGACCCCAGCAAGTTGGACAAGACCTGCAAAGACCTTCAAGTTAGTAGAGACCTCCCAGCACTGAAGCAGACTTACTACTTTGGCCTGCCAGAGTAGTAGGAGTTATGAGAAGGCAGCTTATTGACACATGAGAACATTTAGGACTTACAGGAGACAGAATGGACACCAGTGTCACCGTTGGCATCAATGATTTGAGATCATACTTGCCTGGTGGGGAATTGGCTTCTTACATGTTTACAGCTCTATTTCAAGCATTAGGTCATTACAAAAGAAAGCCTATATATTTCTTGAATCCTTTCTGCAAAATCTGAATTATAAATTCGGTATGTCTATAATTGTGATGATTCTTCCTGCCCACTTCTTATTTACTAGTTATACCTGCTTCAGTTTTTGTTTCCCCCCAGTACCTGGTTAAATGCTTGCTTGTTTTTTTTTTTTTTTTTTTTTTTTACATGGGCAGGCACCAGGAATCGAACCTGGGTCCTCGGGCATGGCAGGCAAGCACTCTTACCTTCTGAGCCACTGTGGCCCGCCCTGCTTGTTTTTTGTTCTTAGTAAATTCATAAAGTTGTTTCCTCTTTGAAACTAACCTGCAGGATGGGAAAGAATGTTTTAATAGCTCATAATAGATCCTCTTTGAGTGAGTGCTAACTGTTAGGTAAATGTTTGTTGGTAGGTTCAGAGGAGGAAAGTAAAGACTTCTTAGTCTAGAACAGTGAAAATCTATGTGATCTGCAATGCATAAGAAAATAGGCATTTAGGTACGAGGTTAGAGTCTCAGGAGAAAGAGAAGAATTGGGGAAAGAGATGAACAAGGAGAAATACGTGGTCTGGAAATTAAGATAGCCAAATGGGTCATTCCCAAGGTGGGGTACTTCAACAACAGGAATACTTAATATTTGGCTTTAAGTTGTTTATATTAATGGGAATCTTATCTGCTTCTCTGCATCTTCATGTTTTATAGTTGTGATGATATTTTAGGCATAATGGAAATTGAGTGCTATCCATAATAAGGTAGTGCAGGAAAAAAATATCCTCTTGGAAAAACAAGATGAATCTCAAAATTTAATTAACTCGGAAGAAGCAGGGATGGGAATCCAAGGCTGCCTAGGTAAAGCCTTGATCCTGATTGTTCACTTCCAGTAATATTTCTGGAGAGGCTGGAAGGGATCGAGAGCTCCCCTTGATGGTGGGGAGGGAAATCACTCTAGTTTAAATGCAAATTTAAGGGATTTATTAATTTTATAAGACTTCCTACTTCCAGACTGTTAAAACTATATCCAGCGTTCATTTTCCAGTGCCTGCCCATGCAAAACAAACAAACAAAAGAAAAACTACCTCCAGACTGTTGAAGGCTAAAATAAATTCTCTAACCACCTTATCTTCTAATTTTAAAATTCATTATAGCTCTGATGTTTAAAAAAATATCCCAACCTTAAAAAATTCTGATCACTATAAAATCCTTCAAAATGATGAATCTCTTAAATTAGCCTCCCACTGTGTAAATACTTTCTTGTCCTGAAAGTGTAGTTTTTAAGACACTAGGAGGCAGGTAGAATTTTGACATTAAAGTGAATGTGTAAAATGGTGTCCATTTTCCTTATTAACTAAAGCTTTTAATGAAGTCCCCTTTAAAATCTTATGAAGTTAAGACATTTTGTTTCCAAATCACTTCTTATATAATACCAGCATTTGACAATTACCTTCAGTTGCTTTCAATTATTTTATTGATTTTAATAACAAGCCTGTGAGATATAGTACTTTTACTGTCCCATATATGCACATGTGAAAATTGATGGTCATAGATTGATGTTTGTAGAATTTTAAATCAGTATATAGTGGAACCAGCACCAAATTCACACCTTTTGATCATGAGACGCAAAGAACAGGAAGAACTAAGTGAAGGTTGAGTCCAGCCATCATTGCCTGTGCCAAAAATTCTTTCCCTAAAGCTTCCCACACAAAAGTACACCTCGTATATGCCAAGGTTACCCCTCCTTAAAACCTTTAAGAAAAATACAGAAATTAAGGCAGAGTCTCAATTACTAATGATGTTAGCATGTGGCCATGTAGTAATATGGATTATAAAGCAAATTATAAATTATAATCAAACCAAAACTAACAATGAACTGATATTGTCATACTTTAAAATCCATGCTATAGAACTATGTGATGATGTTGTGAATTACTGATTATATATGTAGAATGGAATGATCAAAATGGGAATGTTTGCGTTTGGCGTTTTTTTGGTATTTTAAAAAGTAAAATAAAAAAATTAAAAAAATAAAATCCATGCTATAGACATGTATACTTCTATACCATATATCAAGTCAGGCTCACTCCTTGAGTGTAAAATAGTAACACATTTTCACTGCTTCTATCCCACATTATCCTCATAATAGCAATAATAATAATGTTAATTTAAATTTTATTTGACTGCACAGCTTACACAGATTTTCATCTTAGAATCCTATTGCAGAAGTGACTAGGTGAGGTAAAGAGGCTAGGTGTAAATATCTTATTTTAAAGATGAAAAAATGTTAAGCATATAAAGTGTCATTGGTTACCGAATTTCATACTGCTTGTCAGAGGCATTGCTGAGACTCCAATTAAGATTTTCTGACCTGCTCTAAATCGCTGTGGGGTAGCAACGAGGAGTATCATTCTCAGTTTAAACGAGCTCTGTTACTAGGCTAAGTGGATGCCTGGCCTTATGTATAACCAATCCCTCAAGCCCACAGATAATCAGTTTTGTTTCTAGTCATAATCATTAGATACCACTTCCCTTACCTCAACTTTACAATGGTTCCCAAATGCCTCTTAAATCCAGTACAAACTCCTGAGTTGGAAATTTCTACCCTATGAGTTGGTTTGTTTTCAGTTCTTAGCATTCTACTCTGATTGTTTAAGTTTTGTCCTTTTGTGGCACTGCTTATAAAAATTTCCTCTGAGCCAAACCACATATTTCTCCTTTAGATTTCATAAGCAATTCCAAGGAAGGTGCCAAATCTTCCTCACCTTTTCTTTCTTGTTTCTACATTTCTGTAACTTTCCACAACCTGATCCCGGTGAGTGTGGGCTGTGCCAGATGCTGGCTGGCTGACTTATAAGTGCTAGGATTAAGACTTTGGCAGGTACTCTCTAGGACGGGCCAATTTGACTTTAACTGTTTTTCATTTAAACCCCAGGACTTTTCTGGATTGAGAGGGGAAAGCAGATATAGAAGAAAACTGATTTAAAGAAAGAAGACTAAAGCAACTAAAACTTTGGAAGGCACAGGAAGTCAGTTCATCTGGGGAGCCTTTTTACCAGTGCTTCTTGATCTGAGATTTCTATTATAGCTCCATTCAGGATCCATCACTGTGAAAATCCCTCCTTCTCTCTCCTTTCTTTTCTTTCCCTGACTCCCTATGGAGGCCTAGAGCTGGCCTTCTATCTACTCTGGGCAAGCCAGACACCTCCGGGCAGCCTGGGAAATGCCCTCATTGTGTTTTCTGTTTGGGAGATATGTCCTTCACTACGTTAAACTAATCTGATTCATGCAGCATTTTCTCTCTCAGGATCTGGATAAATCAAAAGTTCTAGCTACACAATGAAGGGATACAGACTGTGCAACAGGACTGATTGTAAAAATTCAGAAATGAATAGCACAATACTACCTAACTGTGATACAATTATGTTAAAACACTGAATGAAGCTGAATGTGAGAATAATAGAGGAAGGAGGGCTGGGGGCACAAATGAAATCAGAAAGAAAGATAGACAATAAAGACTGAGGTGGTATAATCTAGGAATGCCTAGAGTGTATTATGATAGTGACTAAATGTGCAAATTTTAAAAATGTTTTGCATGAGAAGAACAAAGGAATGTCATTATTGCACGGTGTTGAAAATACATGGTAATTAATATTTAAAAATTTTAACTTATGTGTGAGACTAAAGCAAAAAATGTGTATTTGGTTCAAAATTTGTATTTTGACTAGTGCATTTCCTAATATAAAATGTAGACAGCTTAATTGAACACCATAAGTACATGGAACCTTGAGTAAGGCATGAGATTTTGTTGATTTGTCCAGAATGATGCCCCTATAAAGCCGATAGTGATTTGAACAGTGAATAAAAAAATATTTGCAAAGTCCCCTTTGGGAAAAGGTGAGATAGGGGAAAATTCAACTTCCCATGTGGGATTCTTGATATTCTCAAAAGCAGTGGGGACAACCAAAGCAAAAGGCTGAGCCCCCAATCTTGGGGTTTGTCCATATGAAACTTAACACCCCACAAAAGATAGGTCAAACCTACTTAAAATTAGGCCTGAGTCGCCCCCAAGAAAACTTCTTTTGTTGCTCAGATGTGGCCTCTCTCTCCAGCCAACACAACAAGCAAACTCACTGCCTCCTGCTGTCTGCGTGGGACATGACTCCCAGGGGTGTGGACCTTCCTGGCAATGTAGGACAGAAACCCTAAAATGAGCTGAGACAGCATCAAGGGATTGAGAAAACTTTCTCAACCAAAAGGAGGAAGAGTGAGATGAGACAAACTAAAGTGTCAATGGCTGAGAGATTCCAAACAGAGTGGAGAGGGTATCCTGGAGGTTATTCTTATGCATTAAATAGATATCACCTTGTTAGTAAAGATGTAATGAAGAGGCTGGAGGGAAGTGTCTGCAAATGTAGAGTTGTGTTCCAGTAACCATGTTTCTTGAAGATGATTGTATAATGATATAGCTTTCAACAATGTGACTGTGTGATTGTGAAAACCTTGTGTCTGCTGCACCTTTTATCTACGTTATCAACAGATGAGTAAAACACACGGAATAAAAATAAAAAATAGGGGGAACAAATGTTAAAATAAATTTAGATTGAGGGTGGGCCACGGTGGCTCAGCAGGCAGAGTTCCTGCCTGCCATGCTGGAGATCCCAGGTTCGGTTCCCGGTGCCTGCCCATGCAAAAAAAAAAAAAATAATAAATTTAGATTGAAATGCTAGTGATCAATGGAAGGAAGGGGTAAGGGGTATGATATGTATGAATTTTTTTCTGTTATCTTTTTATTTCTTTTTCTGAATTGATGCACACGTTCTAAGAAATGATCATAATGATGAATATGCAACTGTGATAATATTGTAAATTATTGATTATATATGTAGAATGGAATGATCATAAGTTAAGAATGTGTTTGTTGTTATAGTTTAAAAAATTAATAAATTAATAATAAAAAAAAAAGTTCTAGCTACCCAATAAACTTCCTAGCTAATTTACAGAGCAGTATCACAGTTTTAACCCTAATAAAGCTGTGTTATGTGGTGTATGGTCTCAGTCATGTCAAAAATGAAAAGGATGCAAGTCTGGAAAGGAAAGCCACTTCAGAATAGTCCAATTTCTTTACTTGCAGTAACACCATTAAGCACTGGAGGGATGGTAAATGCTAGGGGGACTTGAAATTGAATAATGTTTATTCTGTCACTAATTCATGTGCACATCTGGCCTTCATGATCACACTCTGAGTTAGGAGTTCACATATCCTCACTTCTGTTTTATGTGCTCAAAGGCTGGGGATTAGAGGTAAATGACTTCCTTAAGAGACATGCAGTCAGCAAGAGGAGAAGTCACTACAGAAACGTGGGTTTCTCCTCCCTGTGTGGCTAACTTACCATGTCTCACAGTTTCCTCAAAAAAAGGTAGTCAGCCTTTTCCCAAAGTGACACGTAGTTCTTGCACTTAGCAATGAACTATTTTTTAGCTTTTCATCTGTACAATAAGTATAATCCACAGAGAGAAAACATTTTGTAAGTTTTTGTTTTTTTAGTGTGGTTTCATTTCTCTCAATGTTAATGAAGAAACTGTCAATATCATAAGTTTTAGTGAAATATAAAAAATAATGTTCTATATGGAAAATACTTTATTTGTTGTCCATATGGGATTGTGAGTCAAGTTTACACTTGGAGATCTCCCTCAAATATTATCTGGGTACACAGATACTGGTAGGAAATTTTTATTTGATAAATTTGTTTCCTTTAAATTTCGTGATTTACTTACTACCTGCAATGTGCAATGGGACTCTCTTTTTAAATAGGAAGTCAACTTTAAAATTTGAATATGAAGATAAAAATAATTGTCTAGTATTACTTTAGTCCCAAGGGCCATTTCCCTCAATTAATTTGTTACCTCATTTCTTCAGTATAAGGCTTTTAAGAATATCACAAACCAAACTGCCTTCTAATTCATAATTTTCAGTAGATAATGAAGTGATGATTAGTGATTTTGCTATTCCTAGGAGCTCTTTTCCTTTTTGCTTTTTAATCCTGAGCTCTCCCAGTTGATCATTGCCACCTACCTAATCACTCTGGCAGCTGATCTGAAAATAATGACAAATTAGTTCTCCCAGAGCCAGCTGGTCTTGCCTCATTTAGTAATCCCTTATTCAGAATAATAGTTGTGTTTTCACTTTATTCTGCCATTGAACCTTTAGAATGGGACAAATTTATGCCATTTAACAAAAGAAAAGAAATGAGCAATTTATGTCATTAATTTTATCATTCATTTTAGAGAAAGCATGAAGCAGCAAAGACATTTGTGAAAAATCTGAAGTGTTTGAACATCCTTGACCCGAAGGATGTTCTCAATGGATGATTAACAGCTGGATTTCAGTCTTCACCTTTTTTTTCCTTCTCTAACCTAAAATTAAGCAGGTAATTGTAAGTTTTTCATTCTGGGAGCCCCAAATAGCTGCAAGGATCACATTCAATGGTAGCGTTACTAAAAATAATGCAGTCATTTCTGTTTTTGTTATTATTTGTGTACTTCACATTTCTGTAGAAAAATCTACAGCACAATAATTTGATATTTTAGATAACCCTATTAAAACCTGGGCACATATGTCTCACTATGAAATTGCCTCCAGAAAGCACAGTTGAGCAGCCAAAGTAATTAAAAACTAATTCCAGTTATTACTTATATGTCTCATAAACTATGAATAGAATTTAAATATCAAGGCCACAGCAGCAATTATTAAATGTCCTATATTCTCCTGCCCATTTTTCTGCCTCAGGATATTGTCTCAAAATCCAGAACAACTCTTTCTTTTTTCACATAAGGTTTCCTTTCCTCCAGTTTGCTCTGCTCTGTTTCCATTTCTTTGCTCAGTAAAATCAATCTAACTTTTCTCCTCTTTACAGAAAAAAAGAAAAAGTAGTAGTCTCTCCTCTTGGGGTGGATGTGGTGGTTAGGGTTTGATCAGAGAAATAAATATAAATGGTTTAAAGGCTTTGTAAATATCAATGGTTTAATGGCTTTGTTAAAGAGGTTAGACCTTATGTGATAAAGGGTTTGGGTAGCTGATTAAGTAGCCAGTGTATGTCTTTGGTTCTTGTGTGTGGTGCTGGGTCTGAAGTCAGCAGGGTCAGCTGGTCAAAGGGAAGATGGACATAAATTGAGAAAGAGGAAGGACAAACTGGAACCCACAAGGATGAGCTACAACCTCATTTTTGATTTCTCATCGCCCACACACTGCCAAGTTTGATTGTGCAGATGGCCTGTAGGAGAAGCTGGTGAATTCATCATACAACTAAATGGGCACTGGGCCCAGCAGTGAGAGAAACTAAAGGAGAATCCAGAGGGAATTTCAGGAATTACGAGCCCCGCTGCTCTATGCAAACATGTGAGCCAGCAGATTAGTGATAATGTGCCACCTGATGATAAAATCACCTGCAATGACTGAGCATAGAATTTATATGGCTGTTATTAATCTTTCAACTTCCAAATGCCATACAAAATGTCTTCTGTGGACCATGATAAACCAGAACAACGTAGAAAGGGAATGCTGGAAAATAAGGTTCCATCCTAGCTGAGATGACACGATATGAATTCACCAGTGGTGAGTGTGGTAGTTTGAAGCTCTTATGTACCCCAGAAAAGGCTGTGTTTGTTTAATCCACTCCTGTGGGTATAGACCTATTGTGGATGGGACCTTTTGATTAGGTTATTTCAGTTGTGACCCACCCCATTCAAGGTGGGTCTTAACTCATTTACTGGAGTCCTTTGTAAGAGGATAAAACACATAAAGAAGTGAAGAGATGAAATTAAAAGAAGCTCATGGGAAAAAAGCCCCAGAGAAGCTGAGAGACAAGGACACACCCAGAGACTCTGAGAAGGGAAGGCACTAAAACCAGAAGCTGAAAGCAACGACCCAGGAGAGAAGGACCAGCAGACATCATCGTGTGCCTTGCTGTCTGACAGAGGTTCCTAAGCTTGCTGGTAACTGGTCTTCACAGAAGATATCATCGTATTGATGCTTTAATTGGGACATTGTCACAGCTTTAGAAACTGCAGTGTAAACTAATAAATTCTCATTGTCACAAGCCAGTTCATTTCTAGTATATTGAATTTCATCTGCTTTAGCAAACCAAAACAGTGAGGAATTCCAGGAGGATATGGCCCAACTAATACAGAATTGTTTGTTTGTGTATTTTTGTGTTGTTTCTTGTTTACTTTTTGGTAGACTGGAGAAGAGGGAAAGTTGAGCAATGCTACCACAATATAATTATTGTGTGTATTGCTTATTTGACTGCCTTATACTTTCTGTTTTAAAACCACTTTTTAATATAGCATTCTTGTGAAGTAGATATAGTCAGTTAGGCTTATAATTTCTGATCTGTAGGTACATTCAAGAAACAAAATATATATAAGGTTATTTTCCCTCTAATACTCCTACATATCTATGGGAAAATCAAGTCTTCACCGCTTATTTGAATAAATAATGACTTGAGAATAAGGAAACATGGCATTCATTTTCTTCAATAACTGGGTAAACTTGAATAAATACGTTATCTGTGCTACTGTTCATCTATCTTAAAAGAAGGGCATTTGGCTAACTCGTAATTTTTTTATTTTTCAAGTTAAAAGATAATCTGGAGTGACATCAACACAGCAATGTAAGACATTCTCAGGAAAAAATCTTCCCTCAGAACCAAATAATAAAAGGACAAATCTCACTGGCTTGGAAGTCTGGAGGAAGATAGAGACTGCAGAAAGATCCCACAAATGCTGAATGGAAGAAAAAGGAAAATGATCTCCAAAATCAGGTAGGAAATTTTCCTTTCACACCTACCTGCCTGGACTCCTCCTCACTCTTGTCCCTCATAATTTAGGAGTTGCACAGAGGCAGCTCGGCTGGAGTCCCTCCTGCTGCAAATGTAGACCTTAGAACCACTCCCAGCAGCAAATTAGAACCATGCATAGCATGGTGCAGGGACCCAAATCTGCAGAGACTCAGGTTGAAACACAGGTGGTTGAGCAGTGTTGGATAAAAAGGACGCACAGGGGGGAAATAAAAGACCAAAGCAGAACTGTTGGCAAGAGGTAATACACTCCATTCACACTCTGTTTGCCAAATCGCCTGTAAAATAAAACACACTATTCTTTTTTTTTTTTTTTTTTTTTTACATGAGCAGGCACCGGGAATTGAACCTGGGACCTCTGCTGGGACCTCTGGCCTGGCAGGCAAGCATTCTTGCCTGCTGAGCCACCATGGGCCTGCCCAAACACGTTATTCTTGATTGATCCCATTGGGATCCCCAGGGCAGGATACCCTAATAGAGAAGAAACTGGAGGCAGAACAGCCTCACAGAAGAGAAAAAATAGGGAGGAAGCGAACTGCTCAAGACAGGATGGGTTCCATACCAACGTACCGCAATAATGCAAATTGTTAATAATAGGGTGGTACATGGGCAAAAAATACATACTAATGTCAAGTATGGACTATAGTTAATAGTACAATTATAACATTCTTCCACTGATTGTGTCAGAGGTGCCACACTAGTGCAAATTGTTATTAATGGCAGGTGATATGGGACCGCTGTATTTTCTATGTAATGTTTCTGTAAACCTACAACTTCTCTAAAAAAATTTTTTAAGATAATCTGGTTATATAAATAATACTGTTTGTTATAGGAAATTCAGTGTTCCTAGTCCAATTTCCAGTCTTTAATAAACTTTCTCCTAGGGTAAAGGCTACTTTTCTTCCCACCTGCCAGGCTTGCTGGTGTTCTTAATAGATGGAATATATGAGAAACTACCATCCACGTGTTTTCTGGGGTTTGTCCTATTACCTCTTCTTTCTGTTGGGCTTTATTCATAAGCTCTATACCTTCCAGAATACATGGAAGTATCTAGTCTACTTGTTTTCTGAAAGCTCAGTGTTTTTATTAGGTGAGGTACACCACTCCAAAAGATGCATTCAAGAAATTGAGGAATTATTTTCTGGTCTTTTGGTAGGTAAAACCTTTTCTTTGCTGGAGGTTATATTTGTGGTAGGAGAAAGCATCTTCTTATTTAATTTCATAGCAGCTGAATTTACCTATTTTTTAATATGATAGCACACTGAAATCCATTTTTTCTTTGGATTATTAAAAATTTTAAACATACAGAAAAATAATATAAAAATATGACAGATCCAATATTAAACAAATGGCAAATGTGTGTTGCCATATTTTCTGGGATATATTTAAAATATATGTATATTTATAGTTATATTCATATTTTCATATATTTACACATACTTTTAAAATTCTCCCTGCACATCTCATCTCCTTCCCTATCTTTTCAGAGATGACTACTGTACTGAGGTTATGGTATTGTTTCAATATATGATTTATATATTTACTTCACATATTTGAATCCCTAAACTATATTGTTTGGGATATTGAAACATTAACATATATGTAATCATACTATATACAACATCATTTTGCAGTTTGCTTTATTCATAAACTGTATACCTTCCACTGCTCTTGTCAGCTTAGTTCTTCATTTTTAAAATGTAATAGCAAATTATCACATCTAAAAGCACATTATGAAAGATTTTTCATGTTAAAAAATTCTTCAATTAGTAGAAATTCTTTTCAGATTTTGGTAATATATGACTGTTGGTCTTAATTTCAAGATTTTAAATGCTCAGAAGTACCATCATTCAAGAAATAGTTATTAGGTTCTTATTATATGCCATACACAATTCTAGTCTCTTGACATAGGCCCCTTGAAAAATATTTTTAAGATCATAAAGTTAACTAGTGAGAAAAATCAAATTCATTTAGGTACTTAGCAATCTGAAGGAAAGAATATAGTTGATTTATTATTTTGGTTATACATTGGGATACACAGATGAAGGAAGAAAATTGTTTAGAGAAGAAACTGTAGTTATCCCAGGGTGTATTAGTTAGGGTTCTCTAGAGAAACAGAATCAATTTGTAAATATAAAATTTAAAAAAGTGTCTCACGTAACCATGGGAACATAGAGTCCAAAATCTGTAGGGCAGGCTGTGAAGCTGAGGACTCTGATGGAGGGTCTGAACAAACTCCACAGTAGAGGCTCCCTGGCCAAAGCAGGAAGAGAACCTCTCTGAATCCTCCTTAAGGACTCTAACTTCCAGTGATTAGATTAAGCATCAGTCATTAAAGAAGACACTCCCCTTGGATGATTACAGATGCTATCAGCTGTGGATATAGCCGTTTTAATCATGATTTAATTCTGTAAAATGTCCTCATGGCAAAAGACAAGCCAGCACTTGCCCAACCAGACAAACAGGTACCACCACCTGGCAAAGTTGACACATGAACCTGACCATGACAGTCCACCCCTTGTCAACTTGGCAGCTGTACTCATTAACTTAGACCATACTGAGTTTCTAAATAGAAAACAAGAAAAGACACATTTTTTTTTTCGCCTAATAATACTCAACTGTCCTGCATATAACTGGAAACACATTAAATCTCTCCAGAATAGGGTGCAAATCCTTGGGTAATATACATTCTTAAACTTGATATCTTACAACGTAAATAGTATAACATAAACAAAACAGCATTACAGTCCTCGTTTCTGTCATAGTTCATGCTCATAGTTCATATTTATCACTACCTTCTTCCACCACCCATTCCATGTTCCCTTTACCCTCAGCAAGCACTTCACCTGGCCATGGTTCTTTGCTGGGTGGGGGGACCCAAACCTTCATTCCTGAAGTTTCAGAGCCATTGGTAGTCCTGCCTGGATTGGGTTGTTGCAGTTTTCCATTGATTTAATCACAGGGCATGGTAATACTAAAAGATATCCTAAGGGATCCCCTATATTCCAGGAAAACTCTTCTTTACCTCCATTATGTAGTTGCAGTCCTATTTCCCCCTGATAGTCAGGGTCAGTCACCCCAGCCAGTACTGTAATCCCCTTCTTGGCTTGTTGATCTGAAGGCATGAGTAGCCCAGAGACCAGGTGGCAGTCTTAGATTCCAGTTCAATGGAATCATTGTTGTTTCTCCTGGTGGGGTAATAGCGAGTGGTGCCACTCCCATTTCCACCTCTTGGTTCCTGGATCCTTGGATTCTGGCTATGGGAGAACAATACCATACAGCGGATGCTGATTCAGAACATACACAGCTTCCCGGAGAATATTACCCTAGCTCTTCAAGGTGTTGCCACCTAGTGGTAGTGTAATTGAGTTTTCAAAAGGCTATTCTACTGTTCTATTAGTCCAGAGGCTTCTGGATGATGGGGACATGGTAAGACCAGAGAATTCCATGAGCATGTGCCCATTCCCACACTTTATTTGCTGTGAAGTGTGTTCCTTAATCAGAAGTAATGCTGTGTGAAATACCATGATGATGGATAAGGCATTCTGTAAGCCCATGGATGGTAGTTTTGGCAGAAGCATTGTATGCAGAGAAAGCAAACCCATATCCAGAGTACTCTATTCCAGTTAGAACAAATTGCTGCCCCTTCCATGAAGGGAGTGGTCCAATGTACTCAACCTGCTACCATGTAGCTGGCTGGTCACCTCAGGGAATAGTGCCATATTGGGCTGAGTGTGGGTCTTTGCTGCTGGAAGATTGGGCACTCTGCAGTAGCTGTAGCCAGGTCAGCCTTGGTGAGTGGAAGTCCATGTTGCTGAGCCCATGTATAACCTCTATCCCTATCATCATGACCACTTTGTGAGACCATTGGGCCGTGACAGGAGTTGATGGGGAAAGAGGCTGACTGGTATCCATAGAACGGGTCGTCTTATCCACTTGATTATTAAAACCTTCCTCTGCTAAAGTCACCCTCTGCTGTGCATTCACATGGGATACAAGTATCTTCATGTTTTTAGCCCACTCAAAAAGGTCTACCCACATGCCTCTTCCCCAAAATTCTTAATTATCACCAATTTTCCAGTTATGGTCTTTCCAAGTCCTTGACCATCCAGCCACACCATTAGCAACAGCCCATGAATCAGTATACAAACGCACCTGTAGCCAGTTCTCCTTCCAAGCAAAAATGAACAACCAGGTGTACTGCTGAAAGTTCTGCCCAGTGGAAGGATTTCCCCTCACCACTGTCCTTAAAGGACATCCCAAAAAGGGGTTGTAGTGCAGCAGCTGTCCACTTTTGGGTGGTACCTGCGTATTGTGCTGAACCATCTGTAAACCAGGCCTGAGTTTTCTCTTCCTGAGTCAGTTCACTGTAAGGAATACCCCAAGAGGCCATAACTCTGGTCTGGGAAAGAAAAGGTAATGTGGCAGGAGTGGAGACCATGGGCATTTAGTTCACTTCCTCATGTAACTTACTTGTGCCTTCAGGACCTGCTCTGGCCCTATCTCATATGTTCCATTTCCATTTTATAATGGATTGCTGCTAAACATGCCCAACTTTATGGCTTGGTAGGTCAGACAACACCCAGCTCTTGATAGGCAGCTCAGGTCTCATGGTAACTTGGTGGCCCATGGTTAAGCATTCAGTCTCTACTAAGGCTCAGTAGCAAGCCAAAAGCTGTTTCTCAAAAGGAGAGTAGTTATCTGCAGCAGATGGTAAGGCTTTGCTCCAAAATTCTAAGGGTCTGCATTGTAATTCTACTGTAGGGGCCTTTGAAAGGTTCCAGGCAGCATCTCTATTTACCACTGACACTTCCAGCACCATTGGATCTGCTGGATCATATGGTCCAAGTGGCAGAAGGGCTTGTACAGCAGCATGGACCTGTCATAGAGCCTCCTCTTGTTTGGGTCCCCACTCAAAATTAGAAGCTTTTCTGGTCACTCAATAAATGGGCCAGAGTAGCACACCCAAATGAGGAGTATGTTGTTGCCAAAATCCAAAGAGACCAACTAGGCGTTGTGCCTCCTTTTTGGTTGTGGGAGGGGCCAGATGCAGCAACTTATCCTTCACCTTAGAAGGGATATCTCAATATGCCCCACACACTGGACACCTAGAAATTTCACTGAGGTGGAAGACCCCTGTATTTTTGTTGGATTTTTCTCCCATCCTCTGACATGCAAATGTCTTACCAGTAAGTGTAGAGTAGTTGGGACTACTTGATCACTAAGTCCAATCAACATGATATCATCAATATAATGGAGCAGTGTGATGTCTTGTGGGAGGGAAAAACAATCAAGGTTCCTGCATACAAGGTTATGACATAGGGCTGGAGAGTTGATATACCCTTGAGATAGAACTGTGAAAGTATATTGCTGACCTTGCCAGCTGAAAAGAAAACTGTTTCTGGTGGTCCTTACTAACACCTATTGAAAAAAAAGCATTTGTCAGGTCAGTAGCTGTATACTAGATACCAGGGGATATATTGATTTACTCAAGCAATGATACCACATCTGGAACAGCAGCTGCAATTGGAGTTATCATCTGATTGAGTTTATGATAATCCACTGTCATCCTTCAAGACCCATCTGTTTTGTACAGGCCAAATAGGAGAGTTGAATGCGGATGTTGTGGGAATCACCACCCCTGCATCCTTCAAGTCCTTAAGAGTGGCAGTAATCTCTGCAATCCCTCCAGGAATCCAGTATTGCTTCTGATTTACTATTTTGCTTGGTAGGGGCAGTTCTAGTGGCTTCCGTTTGGCTTTTCCCGTCATAATAACCCTCACTGCACAAGTTAAGAGAGCCAATGTGGGGATTCTGCCAGTTGCCCAGTATGTCTGTTCCAATTATGTATCCTGGAACTGGGGAAATAACTACAGAATGGGTCCAGGGCACCACTGGGAGATGGACTTGAGCTAAAACTCCATCCATCACCTGACCTCCATAAGTGCCCACTCTGCCTGGTAGACCAGAGTGGCATTTTGGAGTCCCTGGAATTAATATCACTTGTGAACCAGTGTCTAATAATCCCCGAAATGTCTGATCATTTCCTTTTCCCCAGTGCACAGTTGCCCTAGTAGAAGGCCTTCAGTCTCCTTGGGGAAGGCTTGGAGGAAGATTAACAGTATAGATTTGTGGCAGTGTAACAGGGTTCTCCCCCAAAGGGACCTGGCCTCCTCTTCATTCAAGGGCTCTGGGTCTGCAAACTATCTCAAGTCTGGAAATTGATTAAGGGGCCATGATTCTGTGTTTTTTTTTTTTTTTTTTTTTTTAAAGGAAAGACAGAGAGAAGGAAGGAAGGATAGAAGGAAGGAAGGAAGGAAGAAAGGGAAACATTTTTAAACATTTTCTTGTTTTATTGTATTCTGTTTCTCCGTTTTTGTTACATGGGCTGGGGCCGGGAATCGAACCGAGGTCCTCCGGCATAGCAGGCAAGCACTTTGCCCGCTGAGCCACCGCGGCCCGCCCTGATTCTGTGTTTTTGTAGTTCAAGTTAGATGTCTGTTCACTTGACCTAGAGCTCTTGTTTATACAGATCAAACAAGAATTTAGTACACTGTGTCCATCTATTGTATTTTTAGGTACCCCAAGATTTACTAGCCAATGCCGCAGATCTCCGTGAGTCATATAATTTTGATTCCTGCTTTGAGTTTACTGTCTATTATAACAGCCACATCTACCCTGTCTTTGGCGATTAAGTGCTACCACCTGGGTTCTGCCAACTCGGCATCCAGTCATCCCCATTGTCTATAAGGATTCCAGCTCAGTGACAGCAGTCCCCACAGTAATGTCTAACCTACAGAGAAGTACAACTACTTCTTTCAAAGTCAATTATACTGTCCTCTATATCACTTTCAATCTATTTGTATCCATGTATCTAAGATGAGTCTCTTGTAAACAGCATATAGCTGGATTATGTTTCTTAATCCATTCTGAAAATGTGTATCTTTTAATTGGTAAATGTAGTCCATTAGCATTCAGAGTTATTACTGAAAAGACATTTCTTGATTCCAGCATCTTATCTTTTTAGTTTATTCGACAGATCTATATTTGCTTTTCCCTCTTTCTCTTTGTATTCTTTAAATTACCCTTAGTGGTCCTCTTCAATTCTGTGCCCTCCTCCAGACCTCCCTCTGCTGTCTTTTTTTTTTTTTTCAACTAGCAGAACTCCTTTTAGTATTTCTTGTAGGGCTGGTCTCTTGTTGACAGATTCTTTCAGGACTTCTTTGTCTGTAAAAACTTGAATCTCTCCCTCAATTTTGAATGATAGTTTGGCTGGGTACAGATTTCTTGATTGGAAGTCCTTTCGCTTTCAGGATCTTGAATTTATCATACGACTGACTTTTCACCTCCAGGGTGCTAGTTGAGTAGTCTGAAGTCAGTCTTATTTGATTTCCCTTGTATGTAGTAGATTGTTTTTTTCATGCCGCTTTCAGGATATTCTGCATCGTGTCAACATTTGACAGACTGATTAGTTTGTATCTTAGGGAAGGCCTATTTGGATTTATTCTGTTTGGAGTTCTTTGGGCTTCTTTACTTGTATATTTATGTCCTTTATGAGGGTTGGGAAGTTTTCCCGCATTGTGTCTTCAGCTCCTCTTCCTAGCCCTTTACTCCTCTCTTCTCCTTCTGGGACACCAATGATTCTTATATTTGCATACTTTGCTTTGCTTATCATTTCCCTGACTTCCCATTCATTTCTTTCCATCTTTTTTTGCCATTTGCTGTTTTGAGTCTTCAAAGTCAATTATACTGTCCTCTATATCACTCTTCTTTCTTCTGTCTCTTCAATTCTGGTGTTGTGTACCTCTAGTATGTTTTTTCCTTTGTCAACAGAGTCTTTAATCTCTGTGATTTATGTTATTTTTCTATTTATTCTTTCAAATTCCTCTTTGTTCTCTTCTACTTCTTGATCTCCTTCATGGCATTTGCAGTCCCACTTATATTATTAAGTAGAGTTGTATGAACATCTTTAATTAGTTCTAACATCTGTATCTCCTCTGGTGTTTTAATTTGGTCATTAGGCAGGGCTGTATCTGTCTTCATTGTGATATGCTGTGATCTTATGCTGTGTTTGGCATGTAAATATCTTGATTGATTTACTTTGGGCTTTGATTTCTTTCAGCAGTCTAAGGCCTTCTGTTTGTGCGATGGTTGTACAGCAGGGAACAGGGAATGGGGTGGATCACTCAGTCAGTGATTTGTGTCATTGCAGGTATGGGTGCAGGTTGGGAATGTTATGCTGATGCTTGTGAACATGGGAGCCCAGTGGCCAGCCAGGGAGGATGTAAACTGTGTGGTTGCACCAGTCTGGGTTACATAACCCTGGTGTTTGCCGGTGTAAGGCATGTTTGGGGGGCAGGGGTAGCCTAGATATGGAGGTTAGTACCCACAACCTTTATGTGCTGGCAACAGCCTGCAGGGAACAGGAACGGGAAAGTAGTGCTTCAGAGGGGTGCAGGAGAAGTGGGTTGGGCTGCACTCGGGATAGGGGTCAGGGGCAGGTACATGCACTGGGGATGGTGGGGTGAGTTCGTCTAGAGTGCAGAGAATGGGAGCAGGTGATGAGATTCAGATGCGTGGGGTGTGGGGTGTGTTGTTGATCACGGGGCTTCACTGGTGAGGGTAGCAAGCCCAAGGAATGAATCCTGGCTTACTTCCTAGTTTTGTTTTCCCATCCGTGCACTCATACCGGCTCTGCGCCTCTGCATCAGCCTCCCACTTTGCGCTTCTCAGTTCCTCGGCCTGTGCAACTAGGGCTGCCACATGTGGTGCAGAAAGGTCTCCCAGATCAGCCACACTCCCAAATTGCTGCCTCAGTCGCCCTCTTGTCCTTTCTCTAACTTTTCCATGGAGCAGGGCTTACCTCAAGCTGCTCAAGTCAGCCATCTACCCAGAAGTCCCCCTTCTTTTTTAATATAGGTATTTAGGGCAATATATTTCCCTCTCAGCACCATCTTTGCTGCATCCAATAAATTTTGATATATTGTATTTTCATTTTCATTTTCCTCAAGATATTTGCTGATTTATCTTGTAATTTCTTTCTCGATCCACTGGATCTTTAAAAGTGTGTTGTGTAGTTTCCATAAATTTTTGAATTTTCCTGCCTTCCATCTGTTATGATTTCCAACTTCATTTAATTATGATCTGAGAAAGTATTTGTATAATTTTAATCATTTTAAATTTATTACAACTTGCTTTGTGGCCCAATGTGGTCTATCCTGAAGAATGATTCATGAACACTTGCAAAAAATGAGTATTATGCTGTCATGGGGTACAGTGTTTTATAAGTGTTTTTTATGTTTAGTTCGTTTATCCTATTATTCAAGATCTCTGTTTCCTTATTGATCCTCTCTCAAAATGTTTTTTTCATTGATGAAAGTGGTGTATGCAGTCTCTAGCTATTATTGTAGAGGTTTCTACTTCTCCCTTGAGTATTGTCACTGTTTGCTGTATGTATTTTGGGTCACTCTGTCTCTGTGCATAAATATTTATGATTGTTACGTTTTCTTGATGAATTGTCTCTTTTATTAATACATATTGTCCTTCTAAGACTCTTTTCATTGTTTTCACACTTGAAGTCTGATTTGTCTGATATTAGTATACTACTCCAGCTCCTGTCTGTTTGTTGTGTGAAATGACTTTTTCTACCCTTTCGCTTCCAACCTGTTTTTCTCCTTTGGTCTAAAATGAGTCTGTTCTCCATATGTTATGGCTGGATCCACTTTTTTTTTAAATCCATTCTGCCAGTCTGTTTTTTTGATGGGAAAGTTTAAACCATTAATACTTAATGTTATTATTCTAAAGGCAGTACTTCCTTCAAACATTTTGTCCTTTGGATTTTATGTATCTTATCTTATTTTTTCTCTTCCTTTTTACCCTTTTAGTTATGCTTAAATTTCTACACTCTTCTCCAAACCTCTCCCCTGTCTTTTCCTATCTACATATAATGCTGTCTTTAGTATTTCTTGTAGAGCATTGTATTAGTTAGGGTTCTCTAGATAAACAGAATCAACAGGGAACACTTGCAAATATAAAATTTATAAAAGTGTCTCACGTGACCACAAGAACGCAGAGTCCAAATCCATAGGGCAGGCTGTGAAGCCAATGACTCCAATGGAGGGTTTGGATGAACTCCGTAGGAGAGGCTAACCAGCCGAAGCAGAAATGGGGCCTGTCTCCTCTGAGTCCTCCTTAAAAGGCTTCCCGTGATTAGATTTAGCATCACTAATTGTAGAAGACACTCCCCTTTGGCTGATTACAAATGGAATCAGCTGTGGATGCAGCTGACGTGATCATGACCTAATCCTATGAAATGTCCTCATTGCAACAGGCAGGTCAGTACTTGCCCAATCAGATAAACAGCTACCACAACTTGGCCGAGTTGACACATGTCCCTAATCATGACAGTCCACCCCTTGTCAACTTGGCACCTATATATATATCACCTTATACCATACTTAATTTCCAAATGAAAACAAATAAGCACACATTGTTTTCTTTTACCTGACAGTACTCAGCTGTCCTGCATATAACTGGAAACACATTAAATCTCTCCAGAATAGGGTATAAATCCTTAGGGAACATTCATTCTTAAACTTGATATCTTACAACTTAAACAGTATAACATGAACAAAACAGCATTACAGTCCTCGTTTCTGTAACTGATCACGTGGTCAAAGTTCATATTTATCACTACCTTCTTCCACTACCCATTCCATGTTCCCTTTACCCTCAGCAAGCACTTCACCTGGCCGTGGTTCTTTGCCTGGTGGAGTGACCCAAACCTTCATTCCTGAAGTTTAAGAGCCATTAGTAGTCCTGCCTGGATTGTGTTGTTGAGGTTTTCCATTGATTTTAATCACAGGGCATGGTAGTTCTAATAGACACCCTAGGGGATCTCCTATATTCCAAGAAAACTCTTCTTTACCTCCATTATGTAGTTGCAGTCCTACTTCTTTCTGATAGTCAGGGTCAATTACCCCAGACAATAATGTAATCCCCTTCTTGGCTTGTTGATCCAGAGGCATAAGTAGCCCAAAGTGACCAGGTGGCAATCTTAACTTCCAGTTCAGTGGTATCACCGTTGTTTCTCCTGGAGGAAGCACACCCCGTTTTGGAACTAAAACCTATAGACCAGCAGAGCTCAGGGTAGCAGGGACAGGAAGCAAAAATTTTCCTAATGGATCACTAGGGTTAATAGTGAGTGGTGGAGGAGACTTCCTGGAAGATGGCGGCTTAGTAAGACGCGCGGATCTTAGTTTCTTCTCCAGGACAGCTATTAGGGGAGTAGAAACGATACAGAAAGCACCCAAAGCCACAACAGAGATAAAAAAGACAGCGTACCCCATCTGGAACGGCTGGCTGGCTGAGAGAAGCAGCTCGGGTGAGATCGCCGAGGCGCGCGGGCCTCACCGGGCGGGGCGGGAAGCGGCCGGAGTTACTCCCTTCCCCCTTCCCGGGCCGGCTGGGAGAATTGGAGAGGCGGTCCCCTGAAACTAAGGCGGCTGGCGCCCACACCACGCGCGGCCCCCCGGAGCAACTGAGAGAATTGGATTGGAAAGCCCCAGGCCGTGGAGAATGGTGACGGGTGGGGGAGGCCCCTTCCAAACCCGTGACTCCCGGGGAACGTGCACTCTCTCGGGCGGGCCGCTGCCGCTGGCGCCCTCCCGCCACGCTTGTCGCCCAGGGCCGACTAGGAAATTCGGACGGGCTCTTTCCCGGGCTGCGGCGACCAGCAACCCTCCCTGCGTTCGGTCCCCGGGCCGGCTCAAGCCACTTCGGCTAGCGAACCCCCCGGACGGCGAGAGTTTTCCAAAGTTTAAGGTCCCACAGCACCTTTTACTGGTGGGACCCGCTGACAAACGTGTGCCACGAGCGCCACCTACTGGGCAGGATAAGAAAAACAGAACCCAGAGATTTCACAGAAAAATCTTCCAAACTTCTGGATCCAATACCCAGGGAAATCTGTCTAAATGCGCAGACGCCAACAGAAGATAACGGATCACACTCAAATAATTGAAAATATGGCCCAGTCAAAAGAACAAACCAATAGTTCAAATGAGATACAGGAGCTGAGACAACTAATGCTAAATATACGAACAGAAATGGAAAACCTCTTCAAAAACGAAATCGATAAATTGAGGGAGGACATGAAGAAGACATGGGCTGAACATAAAGAAGAAATAGAAAAACTGAAAAAACAAATCACAGAACTTATGGAAGTGAAGGACAAAGTAGAAAAGATAGAAAAAACAATGGATACCTACAATGATAGATTCAAAGAGACAGAAGATAGAATTAGTGATTTGGAGGATGGAACATTTGAATCCCCAAAACAAACAGAAACTATCAGGAAAAGAATGGAAAAATTGAGCAGGGGGTCAGGGAACTGAATGACAATATGAAGCGCACAAATATACGTGTTGTGGGTGTCCCAGAAGGAGAAGAGAAGGGAAAAGGAGGAGAAAAACTAATGGAAGAAATTTTCACTGAAAATTTCCCAACTCTTATGAAAGACCTAAAATTACAGATCCAAGAAGTGCAGCGCACCCCAAAGAGATTAGACCCAAATAGGCATTCTCCAAGACACCTACTAGTTAGAATGTCAGAGGTCAAAGAGAAAGAGAGGATCTTGAAAGCAGCAAGAGAAAAACAATCCATCACATACAAGGGAAACCCAATAAGACTATGTGTAGATTTCTCAGCAGAAACCATGGAGGCTAGAAGACAGTGGGATGATATATTTAAATTACTAAAAGAGAAAAACTGCCAACCAAGACTCCTATATCCAGCAAAATTGTCCTTCAAAAATGAGGGAGAAATTAAAACATTCTCAGGCAAAAAGTCACTGAGAGAATTTGTGACCAAGAGACCAGCTCTGCAAGAAATACTAAAGGGAGCACTAGAGTCAGAACCGAAAAGACAGAAGAGAGAGGTATGGAGAAGAGTGTAGAAAGAAGGAAAGTCAGATATGATATATATAATACAAAAGGCAAAATGGCAGAGGAAAATATTATCCAAACAGTAATAACACTAAATGTTAATGGACTGAATTCCCCAATCAAAAGACATAGATTGGCAGAATGGATTAAAAAACAGGATCCTTCTATATGCTGTCTACAGGAAACACATCTTAGACCCAAAGATAAACATAGGTTGAAAGTGAAAGGTTGGGAAAAGATATTTCATGCAAATAACAACCAGAAAATAGCAGGAGTGGCTATACTAATATCCAACAAGTTAGACTTCAAATGTAAAACAGTTAAAAGAGACAAAGAAGGACACTATATACTAATAAAAGGAACAATTAAACAAGAAGACATAACAATCATAAATATTTATGCACCGAACCAGAAGCCCCAAAATACGTGAGGAATACACTGCAAACACTGAAAACGGAAATAGACACAAATACCATAATAGTTGGAGACTTCAATTCCCCACTCTCATCAATGGACAGAACATCTAGACAGAGGATCACTAAAGAAATAGAGAATCTGAATATTACTATAAAGGAGCTAGACTTAACAGACATTTATAGGACATTACATCCCACAACAGCAGGATACACCTTTTTCTCAAGTTCTCATGGATCATTCTCAAAGATAGACCATATGCTGGGTCACAAAGCAAGTCTTAACAAATTTAAAAAGATTGAGATCATACACAACACTTTCTCGGATCATAAAGGAATGAAGTTGGAAATCAATAATAGGCGGAATGCCAGAAAATTCACAAATACCTGGAGGCTCAACAACACACTCTTAAACAACGAGTGGGTCAAAGAAGAAATTGCAAGAGAAATTAGTAAATACCTCGAGGCAAATGAAAATGAAAACACAACATATCAAAACTTATGGGACGCAGCAAAGGCAGTGCTAAGAGGGAAATTTATTGCCCTAAATGCCTATATCAGAAAAGAAGAAAAGGCAAAAATGCAGGAATTAACTGTTCAATTGGAAGAACTGGAGAAAGAACAGCAAACTAATCCCAAAGCAAGCAAAAGGAAAGAAATAACAAAGATCAGAGCAGAAATAAATGAAATTGAAAATATGAAAACAGTAGAGAAAATCAATAAGACCAGAAGTTGGTTCTATGAGAAAATCAATAAGATTGATGGGCCCCTATCAAGATTGACAAAAAGAAGAAGAGAGAGGATGCAAATAAACAAGATCAGAAATGGAAGAGGAGACATAACTACTGACCTCACAGAAATAAAGGAGGTAATAACAGGATACTATGAACAACTGTACGCTAATAAATACAACAATTTAGAGGAAATGGACGGGTTCCTGGAAAGACATGAACAACCAACTTTGACTCAAGAAGACATAGATGACCTCAACAAACCAATCACAAGTAAAGAAATTGAATTAGTCATTCAAAAGCTTCCTAAAAAGAAAAGTCCAGGACCAGATGGCTTCACATGTGAATTCTACCAAACGTTCCAGAAAAAATTAGTACCAATTCTCCTCAAACTTTTCAAAAAAATCGAAGTGGAGGGAAAACTGCCTAATTCATTCTATGAAGCCAACATCACCCTCATACCAAAACCAGGCAAAGATATTACAAAAAAAGAAAACTACAGACCAATCTCTCTAATGAATACAGATGCAAAAATCCTCAATAAAATTCTAACAAATCGTATCCAACAGCACATTAAAAGAATTATACATCATGACCAAGTAGGATTCATCCCAGGTATGCAAGGATGGTTCAACATAAGAAAATCAATTAATGTAATACACCATATCAACAAATCAAAGCAGAAAAATCACATGATCATCTCAATTGATGCAGAGAAGGCATTCGACAAGATTCAACATCCTTTCCAGCTGAAAACACTTCAAAAGATAGGAATACAAGGGAACTTCCTTAAAATGATAGAGGGAATATATGAAAAACCCACAGCTAATATCATCCTCAATGGGGAAAAATTGAAAACTTTCCCCCTAAGATCAGGAACAAGACAAGGATGTCCACTATCACCACTATTATTCAACATTGTGTTGGAGGTTCTAGCCAGAGCAATTAGACAAGAAAAAGAAATACAAGGCATCAAAATTGGAAAGGAAGAAGTAAAACTATCACTGTTTGCAGACGATATGATACTATACATCGAAAACCCGGAAAAATCCACAACAAAACTACTAGAGCTAATAAATGAGTACAGCAAAGCAGCAGGTTACAAATCAACATTCAAAAATCTGTAGCATTTCTATACACTAGTAATGAACAAGCTGAGGGGGAAATCAAGAAACGAATCCCATTTACAATTGCAACTAAAAGAATAAAATACCTAGGAATAAATTTAACCAAAGAGACAAAAAACCTATATAAAGAAAACTACAAAAAACTGCTAAAAGAAATCACAGAAGACCTAAATAGATGGAAGGGCATACCGTGTTCATGGATTGGAAGACTAAATATAGTTAAGATGTCAATCCTACCTAAATTGATTTACAGATTCAATGCAATACCAATCAAAATCCCAACAACTTATTTTTCAGAAATAGAAAAACCAATAAGCAAATTTATCTGGAAGGGCAGGGTGCCCCGAATTGCTAAAAACATCTTGAGGAAAAAAAACGAAGCTGGAGGTCTCACGCTGCCAGACTTTAAGGCATATTATGAAGCCACAGTGGTCAAAACAGCATGGTATTGGCATAAAGATAAATATATCGACCAATGGAATCGAATAGAGTGCTCAGATATAGACCCTCTCATCTATGGACATTTGATCTTTGATAAGGCAGTCAAGCCAACTCACCTGGGACAGAGCAGTCTCTTCAATAAATGGTGCCTAGAGAACTGGATATCCATATGCAAAAGAATGAAAGAAGACCCATCTCTCACACCCTATACAAAAGTTAACTCAAAATGGATCAAAGATCTAAACATTAGGTCTAAGACCATAAAACAGATAGAGGAAAATGTTGGGAGATATCTTATGGATCTTACAACTGGAGGCGGTTTTATGGACCTTAAACCTAAAGCAAGAGCACTGAAGAAGGAAATAAATAAATGGGAACTCCTCAAAATTAAACACTTTTGTGCATCAAAGAACTTCATCAAGAAAGTAGAAAGACAGCCTACACAATGGGAGACAATATTTGGAAACGACCTATCAGATAAAGGTCTAGTATCCAGAATTTATAAAGAGATTGTTCATCTCAACAACAAAAAGACAGCCAACCCAATTACAAAATGGGAAAAAGACTTGAACAGACACCTATCAGAAGAGGAAATACAAATGGCCAAAAGGCACATGAAGAGATGCTCAATGTCCCTGGCCATTAGAGAAATGCAAATCAAAACCACAATGAGATATCATCTCACACCCACCAGAATGGCCATTATCAACAAAACAGAAAATGACAAGTGCTGGAGAGGATGCGGAGAAAGAGGCACACTTATCCACTGTTGGTGGGAATGTCAAAGGGTGCAACCACTGTGGAAGGCAGTTTGGCGGTTCCTCAAAAAGCTGAATATAGAATTGCCATACGACCCAGCAATACCATTGCTAGGTATCTACTCAAAGGACTTAAGGGCAAAGACACAAACGGACATTTGCACACCAATGTTTATAGCAGCGTTATTTACAATTGCAAAGAGATGGAAACAGCCGAAATCTCCATCAACAGAAGAGTGGCTAAACAAACTGTGTTATATACATACGATGGAATACTATGCAGCTTTAAGACAGGATAAACTTATGAAGCATGTAATAACATGGATGGACCTAGAGAACATTCTGCTGAGTGAGTCTAGCCAAAAACTAAAGGACAAATACTGTATGGTCCCACTGATGTGAACAGACATTCGAGAATAAATTTGGAATATGTCCTTGATAACAGAGTCCAGCAGGAGGTAGAAACAGGGTAAGATAATGGCCAATTGGAGTTGAAGGGATACAGACGGTGTAACAGGACTAGATACAAAAACTCAAAAATGGACAGCACAATAATACCTAATTGTAAAGTAATCATGTTAAAACACTGAATGAAGCTGCATCTGAGCTATAGGTTTTTGTTTTGTTTTCTTTTGTTTTGTTTTGATTTTACTATTATTACTTTTATTTTTTTCTCTATATTAACATTCTATATCTTTTTCGGTTATGTTGCTAGTTCTTCTAAACCGATGGAAATGTACTAAGAAATGATGATCATGCATCTATGTATTGATGTTAAGAATTAATGAGTGCATATGTAGAATGGTATGATCTCTAAATGTTGGGTTAATTTCTTTTTTTCCGTTAATTAAAAAAAAAGAAAGAGAAGGGATAATTGGAGCTGAAGGGATACAGACTATACAACGGGACTGGATATAAAAACTCAGAAATGGACAGCACAATACTACCCAATTGTAATGCAATTATGTTAAAACACTGAATGAAGCTGCATGTGAGGTATAGGTTTTTTTGGTTTTTTTTTTTCTTTCTATTATTGTTTTAATTCTTATTCTGTTGTCTTTTTATTTCTTTTTCTAAATCGATGCAAATGTACTAAGAAATGATGAATATGCAACTATGTGATGTTATTAAGAATTACTGATTGTACATGTAGATTGGAATGATTTCTAATTGTTTTGTTAATTCTTTTTTTAATTAATAAAAAAAAATTGAAAAAAAAAAATAGTGTAGGCACCACACCCATTTCTACCCCTTGGTTCCTGGGCCCATGGATCCTGGCTATGGGAGAAACAGCACCATACAGCGGACGCTGATTCAGAGCATACACAGCTTCCTGGAGAACATTACCCCAGCCTTTCAAGTTTTTGCCACCTATTTGACAGTATAATTGGGTTTTCAAAATGCCATTCCACCGTTCTATCAATCCAGCTGCTTCTGGATGATGGGGAACATGGTAAGACCAGAGAATTCCATGAGCATCTGGCCATTCCCACACTTCATTTGCTGTGAAGTGTGTTCCTTGATCTGAGGCAGTGCTATGTGGAATACCATGACGATGGATAAGGCATTCTGTAAGCCCACGGATGTTAGTCTTGGCAGAAGCATTGCGTGCAGGGAAAACAAACCCATATCCAGAGTGTGTGTCTATTCCAGTTAGAACAAATCGCTGCCCCTTCCATGAAGGGTGTGGTCCAATGTAATCAACCTGCCACCATGTAGCTGGCTGGTCACCTTGGGGAATGGTGCCATATCGGGGGCTGAGTGTGGGTCTCTGCTGCTGGAAGATTGAGCACTCAGCAGTGGCTATAGCCAGGTCAGCCTTGGTGAGTGGAAGTCCATGTTGCTGAGCCCATGCATAACCTCCATCCCTACCACCATGACCACTTTGTTCATGAGCCCATTGGGCAATGACAGGAGTTGATGGGGAAAGAGGCTGACTGGTATCCACAGAACAGGTCATCTTATCCACTTGATTATTAAAACCTTCCTCTGCTGAAATCACCCTCTGGTGCTCATTCACATGGGAAACAAATATGTTCATGTTTTTAGCCCGCTCAGAAAGGTCTATCCACATACTTCTTCCCCAGACCTTTTTGTCACCGATTTTCCAATTATGGTCTTTCCAAGTCCCTGACCATCCAGCGAAACCACTAGCAACAGCCCATGAGTCAGTATACAAATGCACCTCTGGCCAGTTTTCCTTCCAAGCAAAATGAGCAACCAGGTGCACTGCTCGAAGTTCTGCCCACTGGGAGGATTTCTCCTCACCACTGTCCTTCAAGGACACCCCAGAAAGGGGTTGTAATGCTGCAGCTGTCCACATTCGGGTGGTACCTGCATATCTTGCTAAACCATCTGTAAACCAGGCCCGAGTTTTCTCTTCCTCAGCCAATTCACTGTAAGGAACTCCCCAAGAGGCCATAGCTCTGGTCTGGGAAAGAGAAGGTAATGTGGCAGCAGGAGTGGAAACCATGGGCATTTGTGCCACTTCTTCATGTAACTTACTTGTGCCTTCAGGACCTGCTCTGGCTCCATCTCGTATATACATTTCCATTTTACAATAGAGTGCTGCTGTGCACGCCCAACTTTATGGCTTGGTGGGTCAGACAACACCCAGCTCATGATAGGCAACTCAGGTCTCATGGTAACTTGGTGGCACATAGTTAAGCATTCAGTCTCTACTAAGGCCCAGTAGCAGGCCAAAAGCTGTTTCTCAAAAGGAGAGTAGTTATCTGCAGCAGATGGTTAGACTTTGCTCCAAAATCCTAAGGGTCTGCATTGTCATTCTCCTATAGGGGCCTGCCAAAGGCTCCAGACAGCATCTCTATTTGCCACTGACACTTCCAGCACGATTGGATCTGCTGGATCACACAGTCCAAGTGGCAGAGCAGCTTGTACATCAGTCTGGACCTGTCACAGAGCCTCCTCTTGTTCAGGTCCGCGCTCAAAATTAGCAGCTTTCCTCGTTACTCGATAAATGGGCCGGAGTAGCATACCCAAATGAGGAATGTGTTGTTGCCAAAATCCAAAAAGACCAACTAGGTGTTGTGCCTCTTTTTTGGTTGTGGGAGGGGCCAGATGCAGCAACTTATCCTTTACCTTAGAAGGGATATCTCGACATGCCCCACACCACTGGACACCTAGAAATTTCCCTGAAGTGGAAGGCCCCTGTATTTTTGTTGGATTTATCTTCCATCCTCTGACACACAACTGACTTACCAGTAAATCTAGAGTAGTTGCTACTTCTTGCTCACTAGGTCCAGTCAACATGATATCATCAATATCATGGACCAATGTGATATCTTGTGGGAGGCAGAAACGATCAAGGTCTCTGAGAACAAGATTATGACATAAGGCTGGAGAGTTGATATACCCCTGAGGTAGGACAATGAAAGTATATTGCTGACCTTGCCAGCTGAAAGCAAGCTGTTTCTGGTGGCCCTTACTAATAGCTATTGAGAAAAAAGCATTTGCCAGATCAATAGCTGCATACCAGGTACCAGGGGATATATTGATTTGCTCAAGCAATGATACCACATCTGGAACAGCAGCTGCAGTTGGAGTTACCACCTGGTTTAGCTTACAGTAATCCACTGTCATTCTCCAAGACCCATCTGTTTTCTGCACAGGCCAAATAGAGTTGAACGGGGATGTGGTGGGAATCACCACCCCTGCATCTTTCAAGTCCTTAAGAGTGGCAGTAATCTCTGCAATCCCTCCAGGAATATGGTATTACTTCTGATTTACTATTTTGCTTGGTAGGGGCAGTTCTAGTGGCTTCTACTTGGCCTTTCCCACCATAATAGCCCTCACTGCATGAGTTAGAGAGCCCATGTGGGGATTCTGCCAGTTGCTCAGTATGTCTATGCCAATTATACATTCCGTAACTGGGGAAATAACTATAGGATAGGTCCGGGGGCCCACTGGACCCACTGTGAGATGAACCTGAGCTAAAACTCCATTGATCACCTGGCCTCCATAAGCCCCCACTCTGACTGGTGGTCCAGAGTGACATGTTGGGTCCCCTGGAATTAGTGTCACTTCTGAACCAGTGTCTAATAATCACCCAAATATCTGATCATTTCCTTTTCCCCAATGCACAGTTACCCTGGTAAAAGGCCGTTGGTGTCCTTGGGGAAGACTTCGAGGAAGATTAACAGTATAAATTTGTGGCAGTGTAACAGGTTTCTCCCCCAAAGGGACCTGGCATCCCCTTTATTCAAGGGGCTCTGGGTATGTAAACTGTTTTAAGCTTGGAAACTGATTAAGGGGCTGTGACTCTGTGTTTTTGTAATTCAGGTTAGACTTCTGTTCACTTGACCTAGAACTGTTTTGTTTATACAGCTCTAACAAGAATTTAGTAGACTGCCCTTCTATTGTATTTCTAGGTACCCCATGATTTACTAGCCAATGCCACAAATCTCTGCGTGTCATATAATTTTGACGTCTCCTTTGAGTTTGCTGTCTATTATAATAGCCACGTGTATCCTGTCTTTGGTGATTAAGTGCTGCCACCTGGCTTCTGCCAACTCGGGATCCTGTCATCCCCATTGTGTTTAAGCATTCCAGCTCAGTGACAGCAGTTCCTACAGTAATATCTGACGTACAGAGAAGTGCAACCACAGATCTCTTCAGGGATGATGGTGCTAGTCTCAAATTTATTTCTCACTGTTCTGGTAAAAGGTGCATCCTCTGGACATTCCTGGGGTGCAAGAGCAGGCTTTGCATGATAAATCCACTCTAACATTCCAATCTCTCTAAGCCTCTGGATCCCCTCATCTACATTATACCAGGGCAGTTCTGGCATTTCAACCTCAGGTAATGTTGGCCACCTTTTGATCCATGTTTCAACCAACCACCCAAAGAAGCTGTTAACACCTTTTCTAACAGCTCGAGCTATAACATTGTATGCAGAATCTCTGTTTAGTGGGCCCATATCAATAAATTCAGCCTGATCCAGCCTTATATCCCTCCCACCATTATCCCACACTCTTAAAATCCATTGCCACACATATTCCCCTGATTTCTGTCTATATAAATTGGAAAACTCACACAGTTCTTTTGGAGTATAACGTACCTCCTCATGTGTGATACTTTGTACCTCACCTTTAGGGGCCTGTTGGGACTTTAGTCTAGTTATAGGTCTGGAAGAAACGAGGGGTGGTGGGGGTGGGTCATGAAAAGAATTAGAAATATCTTCCAAGCCATTTGCTTCAGGGCCTTCATTTGCAGTTTCATCTGGTGAAACAGGATTAATCACTCTAGGGCTAATCCCTTCAGGAGGAGGCTGGGTGGCCAATTCCTCAAGGCAGGCTGGAGGTGGGGCAGCTATGTCCTCAGGGAAGACTATTACAGGGTTATCTAGAGAAAACTCAGCATGGCCTAGGGTTTCAACCTCGCCCCCAACATCATTATCAATCCATATGTCACCATCCATTTTTCAGATTCCCACTCGTTTCCAATCAGTGCCCTCACTTTAAGGACAGACACCATGCAATACTGAGATTTCAGTTTACGTTGTAAAGTTGCTACTCTAACAATGAGATTCTGAGTCTGATTTTCAGAGATCTCAAGTCTACGGCTACAGGAAATAAGATTTTCCTTCAGGATACTCATAGACACTTCTATATCTTTCATATGGCGCTTAAGCTTCTCGTTTGAAGCCTTAAGCCCATCCCTTCCACCCCTTAATGTAGCCAATGTATCTAACAACCAACCAACATCTCTATAACTCTTATTTCTACAAAACTCTGTAAAGGTGTCAAAAACATTATCCCCCAGAGTCTGGCTTCGTACAAGCGAAGCATTAGGAGAACCGAATGATGATATTTTGATTATCTCCTTTGCCAACTCACTCCATGGATTGGGAGTGTCATTCTGATTATGGGAATCAGAGTCCTTAGTGTCTCTGAGTCCAGTCAGAGTAGAAAATCATCCATAAAAACCCATTTTTAAGATTCTGTTTCTTAAGAACCACTCCCAGTACCAAGATGTATTAGTTAGGGTTCTCTAGATAAACAGAATCCACAGGGAACACTTGCGAATATAAAATTTATAAAAGTGTCTCACGTGACCGCAAGAACACAGAGTCCAAATCCACAGGGCAGGCTGTGAAGTCGACGACTCCGATGGAGGGTCTGGATGAACTCCACAGGAGAGGCTCACCAGCCGAAGCAGGAATGGTGCCTGTCTCCTCTGAGTCCTCCTTAAAAGGCTTCCTGTGATTAAATTTAGCATCACTGATTGTAGAAGACACTCCTCTTTGGCTGATTACAAATGAAATCAGCTATGGATGCAGCTGACGTGATCATGACCTAATCCTATGAAATGTCCTCATTGCAACAGACAGGTCAATACTTGCCCAATCAGATAAACAGCTACCACAACTTGGCAGAGTTGACATATGTCCCTAACCATGACAAGCATGTCTCTTGTTCTTGAACTCTCAGTGTCTGTCTGTAAATATTTTAAACTGCCCCTCATTCTTGAAGGACAGTTTTACCAGATACAGAATTCTTGTTTGCAGTTTTTGTCTTTTAGTATCTTAATTTATCATAGCACTGCCTTTTCTCCTCCAAAATTTCTGCTGAGAAGTCTGATCTTAATATTTTCAAGTTTCCCATGTCTGTGATGGATTGTTTTTCTTTTTCTGCTTTCAGAATTCTCTCTTTGTCTTTGCATTTGACAATCTGATTTGTAAGTGTTGTCTTGGAGTAGGTCTTTTTGGATTTATTCTGTTTTGGGTTCATTGTACTTCTTAGAACTATAATTTCATGTCTTTCATAAGAATTGGGAAATTTTCAGTGATATTTATTCAGTTATTCTCTTTGCCCCATTTCCCTTCTCTTCTTCTGGGACATCCATAATATATATATTCATGCACTTCATGCTGTTGTTCAATTTCCTGCGACCTTGCTAAATTTTTACATTCTTTTCCTTGTCTATTCTTTTGGGTGTCCTGTCCTTAGGTTGCTAATCCTTTCTGCTGCGTCTTCAAATCTGCTGTTGTATGTTTCCATTGTTTTTCCTTTCTTCTATTTTGCCTTTTATTCCAATATGTTCTGCCATTTTTTTTTGCAAGGTTTTGAATTCTTCTTTATGGTCACCCAGTATCTTCTTTATATTCTTCATCTCTTTTTCCACATTTTCCTTCAGCTCACTGAATTGATTTCAGAGATTTGTTTGAACATGTTTCATTAGTGGTTTCAACACCAGTATCTCATTTGAAGTGTTCGTTTCTTTCTTTGACGTATCTTCATTTTTCCTAGTATGACTCATGATTTTTTCGTTGTACACTGTATGGTGAGGGTCACATTTCATTCTTTTTCCATTTGAGTGTCCCATTATTGCAACACTCCTTGTTTAATTTTTGTTTGTTTGTTTGCTTGTTTGTTTGTTTGGGAAGTGCCTGGACCAGGAATTGAAACCAGGTCTCCCTCATGGCAGGTGAGAATTCTGCCACTGAACTACCCTTGGACCCCGGACTTTCCTTTTTTTTTTACTGGTGTCAAAGTATCTGATTTTCTTGATTATTTATTGTGTAGGGTTTTTTTTTAAATTTTTACCTAGGGTTTTCTTGCTGTTTGGCTTTGTTCTCTAACTGTTCCTTGACATTTGGTTCAACTTATTCTAAATCTATAGCTTAGCTTCTATTTAACTGAACAGAATTTTCAACCCTTATTTTTCTGATTCTTGCTTTGCCTGTATGGAAGTTTTATTTAAGTGCCGTTTATCATGTATGCAGTTGTTTAACCTCTGGGAAAATTTTTCTTTTTTCCCTCTTCCTCTTCAGGGAATATGGGTCTGCTGTTTTATTTTTGTTTTTGCTTTTGTTTTTGTTCTGGTTTTTGCCTCTATGTATTTTTAACACTCCTTCCATTACCTTTAGCAACTTTTACCTTTATCTCTAGCTCTGGGGGGAGGCTTGCCCCTGGGTAGAATCAACCCCAGTCACATTTTCTCAGACAAGACAGGCCCAGGACTCTCAAAGGGCATGAAGTTAGGATCAGGGCTCCCTGAGGATGAGATCCAGCAGGGTGCCAATCTTTGTTGTGAAGCCTCTCATTTCTGTACTTTTCCTGTCCAGCCCATCACATGGCATTTGTCAGTCTGCTGCTCCTCAGAGGTGTAAAGTGGTACTGTGCCTTTAATTCTTAGTAGACCCAGTCTTTACAGGGACATGTTTGAGACAGAGGCTGAGGCTGAAGGTGTGCTTAAAAAGTTTCTTTTTTCCGGCTCCTAGGTCAGAATTCTCTAAATAATAGTCACAGCCTGCACTGAGCCTTGCCACCCCTCCTTTATTTTTTATTTTTTATCTTTTTTATTGTGGTGAGAGCAGCCACTCTCAACTTCCTGTTCCTTATAGGCTGTAAACCTTTAGAGTTTTTCTATCAGTCCCCTTTCTCACCAGCCAGAGACATATTTAAGGCAGGCTTCATTCTGCTTTCTGTAGGTTGAATTATTTTTAGTGTTTGAGACAGGCTGGGCTTAGCTTTTTATTGATTGAAACTGCTGCTGATAATCCTAGACCTCAAATCCTCTGAATGAAAGTTGCCAGTTGCACTGGTGCTCTTTCAGTTCCCCCCATACACACACTCCTTTCTTGGAAAAGATATGTCCTTAGAAAACTATCTTGTCCAACTGATTTTTTGCTTTGTCTCTAAGGCAATCCTTAACTCCACCCTTGACTGGGGCAGGCCTGAAAACTGATAATGCTTCTTGCTTTTTTCAAGATACTACCAGAAAAAAATGGAAAGAAACAAAATCCTTCTTTGAATTGGTCCCCAGCCCCCTGGGTTCACCATTGAAGATCTGGAATTGATACACAGCTCGTTGTGCCCTTTTCATGAGGCTCAGCCCTTTTCCAGTATTCTGAGAACAGCCAATTCCAGTAGGCTGTGATTTACATTTTTTTCCCCGCAGACTTGCCTTCTCCCTGCTGGCAATGGTGCTGATGTGGTATTTATTACTTGTTTGAATTGTAAATTTGTTTGTGCTCAGAACTGATACTCAGTTGTCCAAATTTGTTAATCAAATCTACAATTGGAGCTTGGTTGCACTTTTCTTTCCTTGCTCCTAATAGAGAGGGCTTCTGTTTCCCATTAAAGAGATACTCTGAGGCAACCTGGTATGCCAGTGGTGGAGGGACATCAGCTTCTACAATGTGGAAGAATTTACTTACTGTTTGATGCTAATCAAATTAATGCCTCCTATTTGTACTTCTTGTACTGGTTCCAGAATGGTGTACAATTTGCATCTCATTCTGGAAGTCCCTCAAACAGTTTCTCCAGATGGTGCCTGGCTCTTTACTAGCTGCCTTAGAGGACAAACTATATTGCATACCTCCCTAAGCCACTATCTTTCACCATCTTCCTATTTATGCTATTCTTAATGTAGTGCATATATTTTAGAGCTAATAGCGATAAAAAAAACTTACAATGTGATACTCAGTGCTTTAGGTACTTTACTTACTATAACTTTTTTAAGACTCACCATTAAAATAGGTGCCATTTTTTAATCACCATTTTATAGGTGAGTAAACAGGAACAGAACGGTCACATCAATTTACTTGAAGTCAAATAGAAAATCTGTGGTAAATCTAAAATTTGAACTTGGGAATTCTGACTCCAGATTCCAGTCTCTTAACAATCTGCTGTACTGCGTTTTCACAATTAAATAACATATGAATATTAATAACAATTATTTTGGGCTAATTAGTAATGTTGTTGTATGACAACTCTCTTCCAATCTCATTCCTTTCCTCATATATACTCACAATATATCTTTTCATTCCATATGCACTTCCTTTAAGCCTTTGTCATAGAAGTTTTTTTTCTTCCTTCTTGTTTAGGTAAATATATTAAATGACTTACACTTAAAACTATGCTTTGTTAAGAGACCTTAAATTTGGAAATAAGTTTTGTAAGTTACATGAAATTTTATTTTATTTATTTATTTTACTTTTTTTTTTTTTTCATGGGCAGGCACCAGGAGTCGAACCCAGGTCTCTGGCATGGCAGGCGAGAACTCTGCCAGTGAGCCACCATGGCTCACCCTACATGAAATTTTAAAGATTGCATTTTTAAAAAGGTATAACAATGCTAAGAGGAGGCAATCCCATTCAAAACTGTGTGAGAATCAATGCGTTCTTAGCAGAATATGATAGAACTGAACATTTATATATGTACATTGGTTCCATTTCCCTTGTTTGAGGCTCATGACACCTTTTTATGGAATTCTTTGAGTAGTTTTCTCAAATCTAAATTCTGAATAGAAGTTACTCTGTAAAACAAAGTACCTAATAAAAGGTCAGCAGAATACAGGCTAATATTCTTTTATAAATGATGTTCTATTTTTGTGTTGTAACAAGAAGATAGATTAGACAAAAGGAAAACCATTTATACATCTATTACCCAAAAGTCACTGAAGTGGCAAGAATCAACCCAAAATGTATAGTTAAAAAAAAATCAGACTATATTATGGTTGTATGGTTGATAAAAACTGTATCTAATGCCAAAGAGGTATTCCTATAGTTGCTATATTCTATTTTACATGAATTCAAAATTATTTCAACATTAACATTTCCTATATACTTCTTGAAGAAGACACTGTTAGCTGTCTACTTGACAGCCATCACTCCTTCCTCCTCTCTTCCAGAACCTTGATTTTGTTTAATTGTCATGGGGCCTTGGGCTTTATAGACCACTCTCCAGTCCTTAAGTTTGAATAATACATACTTTTCTAAGCCAATGATGGTAAGTCTATCTCTTGCCAGTGACTGGTTTTCATTTAAAAAAAAAATTATACACTTTAAATTACCTTGATTCTAGTCAACCAGACAAATAGAATCTATCAATTTTGATCACTTGGGTTTTTGTTGTTGTTGTTTGTTTGTTTCTTAGCAAAACACAGATTTCTGCATCCTGGAAAATTAGTGCAGTTCACCATTCCAAAGTAAATCAAATTCCCAAATTGCATCGTCACTGTGAAATTCTTTTTCTGACTAGACTGAACTTTGCGCTCTATCTCGATTACAAAAATGGCTTTTAGTCTCCCTGAGTGGGTCCCAGGGGATCCATGGGAAGCTCAGAAGACCCCCAGCCAGGGTGCAAAGGGGCAGCCCAAGGCGCAGGCCCCAGTTTAGTTCTTTTTAATACTTGAAGAGTTGCCATTGGACTTGGACTTGTCAGAAGGAAGAACCCTCCAACTATTTTTTCCTGGTTTTCTCGCTGGTGACTATTTTTACTTTACTGCATGTAACATGTTAAAGAAAAAGAGGCTTCCACCAACCCCTGTATTTATTGCTTCACAATAGACTGGAGCCTGGATGCCCAGGGCTGCCCTCCCGTCTGCCCACCTCTGGGGTGTGCACAAGCTACCCCATTCCTCCAAGGCAGCGTGCAGCCCTGGGCTCTTTTAACATGGATTTTGTGTGATTTTCTCCTCTTTTGCTTTAAATTGTGTAGTACCAATTTTAGAAAATAAATCTTTGGAATTGTTAAAAAAATTATTTAGATAATTTATTAGTTTTAAAGATGCAAGTGCCTATACGAATGGGTAAAGCAGTATCCATATAGCATTAACAATATTACATTCACAATTCATACACACTGATCTGACATCCTATGCAGGCTGAAAGTGCAAATGATTCTTTTTAATACAATATTGTCTATCTTATGATGGAAATACTAAGACACTAAAACTCAGCACAAGTAGTTAATAACTAGCTCAAGACAGAGCCAGGGTTTGAGCCAGTCAGTCTGGTTTCAGAGTCCATTCTCATTACTACAAAATTACACTGCCAGAGAAAATACCCTTTGTTCAGCAACTAGAAGAATATAACATGATAAAAATGTGTTTTCATTAGGTGATTTCCAATAGTTCAGATTCCAAAATAATATCTTTGCCTTTTCAAGTGAGAGTGCAGTGAGTCTACTATTTGATGACTGTTTGTGAAGTGCAACTTCAGGATACGAAAAAATGCTAAAGCCCATGCTTTTGCATATCTCCATTAGAGAATAGTAAGACAATTCCTTAATAGTACTATTTTATAATTGTATGTTCCTATGTACGGGGCGTAGGAAACTCAAAAATTATGTTCTTCTTAGGACTAAGATTAGATTTTGTTAGGCTTCAATAACAATAACTGTCAGTTTGACTGCAGGTTTAACCAGTCACTTCCATGATACAGAAACTATTCCCAGGGTGGCCTTTCACACTCTAGGATAGGCCCTTAGGATTTGCTGAATGTGCCTCTCTCTCTCTCGGGGCATGAGAGAGAGTTGAAACTTCTCTTCCTTCTGCTTTTAAGACATTTGCATTTTCTTAGAATGAAGTAGATTTTTTTTTTCCATTTTATACACAATGTCCTAGAATTCTAACAAGTTGATCATCCAACCCAAATTAATATGTATAACAAAATGAGTTCCATATTGACAGATGAAATTTTTGGTCCACCAGTTATTGGGGCACATATAGTTTGAATATGTTGTCAAGTAGTGATGGTAGATCTATATCCCTTTCATATATCTTGCTTTCAACAAACTTTATGGTTCAGCAAAATAATTTCAGTACATTACCATGTAAAATAAGTCAGACATATCATTAATAACATTGCTATCTATCAGCTAAGTTATTGCACATTCAGAGATCTTAGAACCAATATCAGATTCAAGAAGCTGAGTGAGATTCTTCCTTTAAAGATGTATGCAATTTGTAAATTTCATAAATTTGGCCCAGTGGAAATGGCCCCAATCTTTCTCTTATTCAAAATAATTAAAATAAACTAAATAGGGATTTCAAAGAAGACAAAAATATCAAAAACTGTAGTCTTGTGGTGAAGATATCATAAATTGGCTCCAAAATTTGGTATATGTTTCCATTACCATTGGACTTTGTGATCTAGAAGCCCTAAACTTAAATAAACACATCGTATTAGAAAATTCTACTTTACAAATCTGTTCATAGAGAAGTTAAAAATGTTGGAATAGAAACATAGAGTAATTATGAAGGTGTTCAGTATTTATATCCAGGAATTAAAAAAAAAATCCTTCCAACAATATTCACAAACTCTAAAACATTCACTGAACAGATTTTAATTGGAGGAAGGTAATAAATCATTTTGCAAAAATAATGAACTCATAATCATGGATGAAAATATGATAGACTATGAAATGCAAGTTACTCCAGCATCTTCATCATGTGAACAGGTTCTCACACCCCATTCTTTGATTTTACACTCTTCAATAGATGATTCTCTCCCAAAACAAAATACTCCATTTAACCATATTGGACCAGTACCTGCAAAAAGCAGACAAAACTGCATTAGTAAGTATAATTGAGTATTTGTGTTTGAGTGTGATGATTCATTCACAAATTTAACAAAAAATTGAAAATATTCACTACCTATATGAAAATTCGATGTTTGCATAGAAGTTCCATTAAGATTCAAAAATTTATTCCCTGCCCTAGAAAACTTTATACTCAGTATGTAAACTACTAAAATACAAGGTAATAAGATACAAAGGTATATGTACATTCTTATGAAACTGCAGACTAAGGAATGATTTTCTCTAAGAAGAGTTCAGATTAGTTTATTTGTAGTCTAGAAATCAGAAAGGAAATAAACTTTAATAGATCATCTATGTGAATCTACATCACAAAGAGTCTTGGGACACATGTAGAAACTAGGAAGGGATCTATAGCAGTTCATTCTTAACTTTCAGACATTTACTCCAATCCAAGCATTATTAGATTCCATCATTCAACAAATCTTTTCTGAGTATCTAATATGAGTAAATAGAAAAAAATCCCAACTATAGGAACTGCCGACCTATTGAGTGCTTATGCTCTAGATTACTAAAGCAGCTGGGTTGCTTATGTCATCAGTGGCAGACCTGCAGCTTGCATCCAGAACCTCTGTCTCCTAGTCCTCTGCTTTTCTCACTGAGTACATATGGTATATGTATGTTGTGTTATTCAGTAACTTAGGTCTTGTGCAATGTAGAAAAGATTCAGACAGCAAATGTGTTTTGAATGCCTACATATAAGACAATCTTCTATATCTTTTCACATATGATTTTTAAAATTCATTTCTTAAAACAGCCTTGTGAAATAATAGCAGTTATTGCCATTTCATCAGTAAATAAGCCAAGACTTAGAAAGAATGTATGACTTGCTCAGAATAACAGAGAAGATAAAGCTAAACAACAGAACACAATGACATTTGAAACTTTGTGGTATTCATTGGATATATATAAGCCCTAATAGAGTTATAGAAATAATTTCTAAAGATTTGTTTACTTTTACATTAATATATTCAGAAGTATTGCCCTAAGGGAAATTTTTATTTAGTACATATTTCCCATCTTACTCCAAACTGTTTCCTGCATTAAAAAATTAATGCAACGGTAGCATAAAATTCATAACATTTTATCCTCACATAAACCTCAAAGATTAAAAAACAAATTTATTTTCATTTCTTTAGGTAATACTGCTACTAAAGGATTTTTGTTTTTTCTATTGTCATTGGTTGCTTCCCACCCCCCCAAACTATCATTTCTACTCAGAAGAAACCTATGCAAAATTGCTGTTGTCTATTTTAGAAGTGTTTTTATTCTACAATCGTCTGTCCCTCCCCCTCTCTGTTTTCTGTCTGTCATCCATTCATCCATCTGTCCATTTGTCCATAATACTTTTCCATCTGTTTACTCATCTATCCATCTATATATCTGTGATTGCCTTTACAATGTTTGAGGTTCCAGGAAGGACAAATTGGCTGTTTTTGTGTCTGCAAAAATCACAAATAGTAGAAAGTATCTGACTGCATTTTAATTATATACAGTCCTGCCTGGTTGGCATGTGTTTACAGTACTTTTAAGACTTTTGCTTGGGAATTACTTTTCCAACTGTTTCTCCTTTGGAAAAATCACTGAACTTTGCATCAAAGTAGAAAATGAAATGGGAGTCAAAATAGAGAAGAGTAGGTGAACCTGGGAGTATAATTCTGGATTCTAGTTTTGTGGCTGTGGAAAAGGCACTTATCTTCCCTCAATTTTATCAAGTGCAGACTAAGGTGGTTGAACTAAAATAGCTCTAAAAGTTCATCAACCTTTACAATTCTATAAAACGCTGAATCTCTTTTAGGACTGAAATTCTTAAAAGATTAAAAACCGAAGAAGGGCATCTGTCTATGGATAAAACATGGACTGAGGATCAGGTTAAGGCATGAATCTTGACTTCCATTTAATAGCTGTGTAAAATTTGGACTAGTTTTGTGACCTGTCAGGCTTCTTTCTTTATGAAAATCTTAGGCTGTAATTTCCATTTCTCATGGCCACACAATAAATAGTACAATTCAATACTTAGTATTGTAATTATATGTAATGAAACAGAGATATTATGAATATTATAGGCTTTATGTTAGTTTTAGTAATACCCAATATCCATGCATTTATATCACCAGTATATAAGAATTTGAATTCTGATCTGTCGATAAGTTTTACTAATATTTGGGATTATTTTTATTGCCATTCACTAAAAGATCATTCAGAGGTGCTGGGTTATATTTTTTATCTCCTTCTGTTTATCCTTGAAGTTTTAAAAATGCCACTTAGAGATTATTACGGAATATGTCATTGTATCTAGAATTATCTTTTGAGTTTGCTTTCAGGTTGGAGTGTTCATATTTTAAATTTAGGAGAAGATGAGATAGCTGCTCTGGACCCAGATATAACTGAGCATACAGGCTGGTACAGATGTCCAGAGATAGCACCATTGTCTACTAAGACACATCCAAGTTTGTTACAGGGAGACATCAGGGACAAGGGGTTGGCAAACCTGGAGAGAAAGACGGGAATGACTCATTCTTCCTTCCCTGTCCCATGTAAGATAAGTGCTTCCTAAATTTAACCTTTTTGGCTACTCAGGAAAAACAAAGAATTTTCTACTTCAGGCAAACGATGCACCCACATGAAAGAACCTATTTAAAGAAGTGTGCTTTAAGCTGTATTCCTATAAATCACTTTGCTTACAGCTGCAAAACTAATTGTTTTTAAATCTCACAAGGATTATCTCTAGTAAGCCAGGTTTGCTATTTTAAAACCAGAAGGAAAAAAAAAAAAAAAGAAGCTGGGAAACTATGTCCAGAAAATTTTATTCTTTCTGTAATGGAGGAATTATATAGAGAATAAATTCAAGATTTATTTTCTTGTTTTACTGTTGGTAATCATTTATAATATTTTCCTGATTCTTCCTGTTTACTTTTTCTAAGACAATGATAAATAATTAGGAATCTAATGCATCTCTCTCTGTGTCTGTCCCCTCTTTTTTACTCATATTTCTAAGTTTCTTTCTTGTCTCTGTTCTGTGTTTAAAATTGCTTTTTCCTTTCTACCTGAATGAAACTGTAAATTTAAAGTAGAGGAGTGGAAAAATAAGGAGTTTAAACAGCTTTACATAAAAAGGTTGTTTGCCATGTCTAAGCCAAAATATATAATGTAAGCCTGTTTCTTCAAATACAATGTATAGTGAAGTGGATCATGAAATCTATTTTTCAGTTATTTTTTTGCTTTGGAAGAAATAATGTCAGTTCTGTTACTTCTTTCTCCCAGTTCATCTTGCTTTATTATTTTAAAATTCTCATAATCTTTCTTCAGTTGTTTGGCACTGAACTCTAGGCAGACAGTTGAAACAAGAGTCGGGTTGGTACAGAGTTGAGTTCCTGCAAAGAATGTACCTTCAGTCACACTTTTGCACAACAGAAAAATCATATTAATACATGGTTCTTTAAGGTCCTTTGAGCACCACTGATGTCATTGTATAAAATACTACTGATCTGGGGGTGCGAGGGTGGTTCAGTGGTGAAATTCTTGGAGACCCTGGTTCAATCCCTGGCACATGCACTTCCCAAAACAAACAAAGAAACCAACAAAAACAAACAAACAAAAAAATTCAACGAATGGTACTGCAATAACGATACTTACATGGAGAAAGAATGAAATTTGACCCTGCCATACATCATACAAAAAGTATATAATAATACTAATCTGACTCTCACCTTTCAAAGAGAATGATAAATCAACTTGTAATTATGCAGCTTATATTGTTTCTAGCAGTGAAATCTGTCACTAGTGAGCCACACTATATGGCAGGCGTGGTGGTGGGCAGTTTCTCTATGCTAGCTCATTTAATATTCAAAACAATCTGCCAGGTTGGTATTGTTATTTCCATTTTACTGGAAAGAAAAATCTAAACTCTTAGATATAAGTTGCCAAGCAAAGGTTTAAACTCACAACATTTTAGTTATAAAATCCATGGTCTCCTATTTGCTTCACTAGGAACATGGAAAATGTGAAAGGAAAGCCAAAATGCTGACACACCTTATTGTTTTGTTATAATAAAACTCTAAATCAACAACTTCCACTAATACACAGTCCACAAAAAAAGTAGACATTCATATTAGAGAAGCTGTCAGTTTTCTTGAGAAAATTATCTCCATATAGCCAAATGAACAATTTCATGTGAGAGACTAGACTCTACTGTTCATTAGTAATTTAAATGGAAAATTTTTCTTGCCCATTATCTTGGGTTACTTTTTTTCTTTTCCCTCTCACCAGTGTTTTAGCCTGGGAATCCTTGAGATATGAGTAGGAATGAATACAAGCTTTGGGGAAAGCACAGTTTCCCTTTGAGACTAGGCTTTAAAACTAATGTGATCTTAAAACAATAGTTTCGGGAGGCGTACGGGTGGCTCGGTGGCAGAATTCTTGCCTGCTCTGCTGGAAACCCAGGTTTGATTCCTGGAGCCTGCCCATGCCAAAAACAAAACAAAAAAACAGTAGTCTCCCATGGTGTGTTTCCCACCTATTTTGGAATTCCAGTGGAAGCACATCTTTGAAGTCCTTGGCCAGGCTTCATGCTCACACACAAAAAAATAAAGCTAAGGATACAACATCTTGCTTGTTCATTGTCATATCACAGGTTGTGTTTTGCCAAAGCTCATTGGTTTCACCTGAATTAAAATACATATACTACTGCTGTTTCTCTGAGTTTGGTTCTCTTTGTGAGAGATTAAAGGTTTAGCTCAAGGTATAGGAGATTGATAAACTGGAGTACCAGGTTTGTTTCTGAGACAAGCAAATCTAAAGCCTGAATTGTCAATTCTCTGGTTAATGTAAGCAACAGAAGAACTCATCTTGGGGAAATGCATTATAAATTATTTTTCCTTTTTGGGCTGGCCTATTCATTGGATTCTCTGAACAATTGGCAAACAACACTGCATTTTGTCCAAGAAGGCACATCCTAGGAATCCAAATCATCTACATATTATTTCAAAAACTAAATAAATTTTAGCTATTTTCCAGAAGAGTGAGAAGCCAGGAATGATACTTGTATGTCCTCTTTTTTTAGAACTGCAGATGTCTACTTCATAGATGCCAACAGTTAGTTGAAATATTTTATAACATTATATATTTAAAAACAACAGCCTTTAAGCCATGGACCTTAGTTATCATGAGACAGATTCTCTCTGCACGTACCATTGTTGAAACTAAGATTAGCAACCCAGTCTTCTAAATGACTGAGTTATTCATGTAATTCTCCAGAGGCCAAGAGTTGGGGAATTTTTATTTTCCCCTTCTCAGAAAAATAAAATAGAATTCTAGGTAATTGACCTTGAAAATGTTTCACTTTGGTAGCAAATTTTGTAGGTGCAAGAATGGTTTTTGTCCCATTATTTTCAAGCTGGAAAAAAAGGTCTAAAGATATAGTAGAGATAAGAACTTAGGATACCCCAAAGATCTACTTGATTGTGGCAAATTGCAGGCTGGATATTTTGTACTTCCTTTGTTTCTTCTATTCAGACCTTTATGCAGAGTTAAGGGGCTGCCCCTGGGAGCAGAAACTCTCTTTATTACCACTCTCAGTTATTTTTGTCTATCTTCTTCATGAAATTAAATAATCTTTCCTGCCTCTGAAAGCTTTATAACTTGGCACCTCTTCTTAACTCTATGATGTGATCTGAGGCAATGAATTTATTTGGGGAAAGGGATAAAGGCCATAATTGTGGTCAATAATCGGCCTTCTTCAACTGAGGTGTCTTTCCCTGGATGCCTTAGATTGGACATTTCTATAGCCTTGCTTTAGTTGAGACATTTTCACAGCCTTAGAACTGTGGATTTGCAACTTAATAAATTCCCCCTTTTAAAAGCCAAAAAAAAAAAAAAGGATGATATCACAACAATATCACTTTTGCATTTAAGAAATTTATCTTCTAATCTTCTGGTGCAATAATTTGACATGCTTCTGTATTTTATCACTGCAGATAAAACTCTCTGGAAATGCTATTTCATCTCTGAAATTATGCATACAATTTCCTCTGTATTTTGTTACTCATCCACAAATATCTAGAAGAATAGCCCTTATGGAATCAAGAAACTTAAATCTTATTTTTTGGGTGGCATAGTCCTTGGAGAATTATCATATTTAGACAGTAAGATAAAGGTCACCCAATATCTACATCTTTAGTTGTATGTATTCATAGGGAAAATGACCATCCCAATAACATTTACTGACAATTTTAAAAATCACGAATAATTTCTTACATATTATACACAATTTTTATATCATGACTGCGTTTTGTGAAGTTGGCAAAAATGCCTTGTAGCATTCATTACTCTTATGCAAGTATAATAGCAAATGCAAATTCATCTTGGTAAGAAAACTTTCTCTCAGATTTTCTTTCATTCTTCTCTACCCCTTTATGAGCTATTCTGCTCCCCCTCATTAAGCCCTTAATTATCTTCCTATTAATTTTCCTCCTAGCCCCCTGCCTTTTACAATGTCTAAGTTTGTTCATAGGTCATAGCAGCTGTGACCAACCAACAGAACTCTGAGAACATACTCCTGCTGCAGCAGAAATTTGAAAACCTACATCTGTCACAACAAGAACTTCACTACCAGCCTGTTCCAACTGAACCCAATTAATGATGCTCCCCCCCCCCCCCCGCCCTCGGCTTGAAGCAATTTATCCCCCTCCCCCTGCCCCAACTACACCCTTTTGTCTGCAGGAAGTAGCTTAAGAAAGAGTGCAACATCCCTGCTCCCTCTAAAAATTTCTTTGAACTGGGCTAGAGCACCCCCACAAACCTAACCCCTAACTCCAGTCAATTTTATTAAAATAAAAAGGAACATCAGGTCTCAGAAAAGGACCTTTACATATAAAATGGACTCTGTAATCTGGAGGCCTCTCGGTTTCTTTCTCTCAGCTTCTTTTGCGGAGCCTGATATTTTAGAGACAGAACAGTGTGTCAGAGCCCCAGCAACCAATCATATCATAAGCCCCCACCCAGTCAAGGGGCAACACACCACCTAGTAGGCAACCACCCCTTCCGACGTCACTGTACCTTTAAACCACAGCTCCCAGAACCGAGATCCAGGGCCATTTTCTCTTTCCTTTCGCTGGCTGCCATCTGCTTTCACTGTTTTGCTCTCGTACCTACCTTTTCCCTGCTCCCTCACCCCAAATAAACCCATTAAGCTTTGGGAAAAAAAATACCTTGAAATAGAATAGATTCTTAAATATGTATTCAATGGACCTGTAAATGCAATTTGTATTGTTTTCTCATTCAATCCCTCCCATGATACTTTTCTTTAAATAGGAGGTACCCTTTATAAAACTACTAAAAGAAAAAAAAAGAAAATGTAAACCCATAAAACTAAATAATCTCAAATATTATAACTACCTTTTTTTCTCATGTGTGAATGTTTTTTTTCACATTTTCATTGTGAAATATTATACATATTCAAAAAAAGAAAAAGCAATTATTTTCAAAGTACATTGAAATTTGTTACAGAAGAGATTTCAAAGTTTGGTATGGGTTACCATTCCACAATTTCCTCCATAACTACCATCTCATTAACTAAATAGGAAATATTGACTAAGATTTTATTCTATATGTATGACTACCTTTTCTGAATCTCTTTAGCATTCAGAAGCTAAACACTAATACATGTTTAAAAATACATAAAACCTATTATAAGATGCCACGTTAGAAAAAGAAAGGAGACGGTGGAAATGTCACTGGTATACATTCAAATATTTTGTCACCTGCAAATTCTCTCCTTAGAGAACAGGTTACTGAATCATATTGGCAAAAATATACAAATGCTGAAGAATTATTAAATCTTTTATACCCTCAGATAGAAGGGAAAGTAATGTCTGTCTTTCGTTATTTCCAGTCACATTCTTAAGAGGATAAGATAAAGAAAGGCTGTTAATTGTTTCCTTGTCTACCATGGGTAGTCACTGGTTCTTATCCATGAAATGAGAGAGGAAGGTGCTAGCCTCTGCTTTTACCTCCCTGAAATACCCCAAGGAATCACATACACCCACCCTGAAGGAGTAACTGCTCTTTGCAAGTACAGTGACTAGCCATGGTAGAGAAAGAAACAGTGACAGCCTTTCTTTCTCTTATCCTCTTTTAAGTAACTCCTTCCAGAAGTGACACATGCTCAGTTGCCCACCAGACCCAGACCTGTCAGCTCAGCTTCCCATGGTATGTCAAGGCTTGTGGATAATTTACTTTTTTTCCTATTTTATCTCCTATTCCTCGCCAATCACTTTATTTTCCTCTATGCCAGTTGTTCTCCAACTGACATATTGAGTCAAAGTGAAATTTAAGCATTAAAGGCTATCTGAGAGCATATCATTCATTTTTTATTACTCCTTTTCTTTTTATTTCTACCCAGGAAAGACCATTTTAACAATTCCACTCCGATTTCTTTCTTCCCTAGCTATACTTACCTCTGTGTATTTAAAGAATGCCAGCGTTTCATTTTTTAAAAAGCACAGGGTTCTTTAAATTACCTTGTCCAAAATAAGCTTGCTTATGCACACTTCGAACCCCTTGGTATCCCAAACTCCTGCAGATCACCTGTCCCCCATTCAGCTCCCAGTGGTCATCACAAATGGTGCCCCACTGGCCGGCATGGAAGACCTCAACTCTGCCCTCGTGGGGCCCGCCACCACCAACTAGCCGGACTGTCTTCGATGAAGCTGTAACAAAACAATTCAACAAGCATTAGTTAGGTACATTTGATTTTATAATACTTTTTCTTATTTAGAAATCGTTTTAGTGCATTTTCTCAAGTTCATCTATGGGAATTAATAGAAAACTTTCTAGCACCACCTATTGGTAAAGACTTTAACTGCACATGTTTCATTAAGAAAAACTAAAGAGGCAAATCCTTGTTTTAACATTTATATAAATTATACATAAGAATACATCAAAGATTATATTCCGGTCATTTGCAGTTCAGCAGTTAAAAATTTATTAAAAATGTATTGTCAAATGCATTTATTGTCAAATATGACAATAAATTTTATTTAAGTATTTTTCTTGTAATTAGAAAAATGTATAAAATTATTCATTATTTTCTTGACACACTAATACAAACCCACACACATTCCAGCGACTTTTAATAGTATAAATGGGCACATATTTTATAATGTAAATTTACAGAGTGGATGACTAATATTCATATTTTCTACATGAGAAAACGAATGATACTGACAGCATTCATTTAGAAATAGCAAAGGTGTTCTTTGTTATGAGGCCCATGGAATTTTTCCCAAAGTGTTGTTAAAAAAAGAAAAAGAATTAATGAGACAAAAACCAAATAACTTTTGAGCATTTTGAGAATTGGCTAAGGCAGTACACTTTACGAACAATTATACAATGTTTATATTGCAAAGGTAAATTTGTTCCACAGTGTCAAGCTGATCAAAATCGCCATATGTTCGTTAAATTCTTATAAAATCTTGATAATACTGAAGGGAAATTTGCATAAATATAAAATGGTCCTTTGCTATTTTTAAAAACCAACATAAACATTTTGAACCTAAGGCAATTCAATTAATATTACATAAACAATTCACTTAGAATATTGAAATTTCTTTGAACAGCCTTTACCATTCAAGTAAGTACTGTATTTTTTAAAGTAAATCATTTGGTTAAATAATAAAATTAAAGAATAAAAATTAAAGAGGCAGAAGATACTTTTAAAAGTTTAATTTCTGCTTAATAGAAATTATATTCCCTAGTGATCATAAAAGCCAATGAATAATACAGCTCTAATTAAATATATGGTTTCAAATATAATTTTGAGGAAAACTTTATTATAAAGAAGCAAGATATAATTGTTACTACAAAAATATCTCTTGAATGTGAAAAGGGAACTTTAGAGTTCAAATAATTAAAAATTGTTGAAAAATTTAAAAATTGTTCAATAATTTTTTTTTTTCTAATTTGAGTACAATTTGTTGAAAGGTCAGTAATGACCATGTAAATAAAATAGATAATATCCTATAACAAAACTACCTGATTGAGCCACTCAGAAACATTTAAAAAGGTATTATTAATATGCACTATTACAATTACATTTTTTCTTCATTCTTCCAAAATATAATACAGTGCTAAACACTGAATTCATGTCATGATGTCTAAGTGCGTAAGGCATGTCTCAATAAACTTATGTTAAAAACATTTAAAAAAGGGAAATAATATGCTATTATAGAATTCAAACTTTCAATTACTGAGTAAAATGTCTGAATGACCCAATAAATTCAGTTTCATTGTCTAAGAAAATGAGAATAATATGGTACCAAGAATGGATTGTGTAATATTTTAAAATATTACACAATAATATTTGTAATAATATTTAGTCTTAGTGCCATGCCTCAAAGTTTAATTTTACAAAAGACGTATACATTCAAGTATAATATATTGATCATACCTCCTATGAAAAACAGACGTGTTCAAACATTTGTTTATATGGGCCCAGTTATCTTATTGCCCCCAAATTATATATAAACATTCTCACCATGCATTCTTTGCCTCTTATCCACCCCAAATGTCATTATTGAGTTTTGCTCACTGTGGAGCAGTGATTCTCAAATTTTTAACATGCATCAGAATCACAGGTTGCTGGTCCCTACATCAAGAGTTTCTGATTCAGTAGGTGCAAAGGGGACCCAATAATTGAACGTCTCACAAATTCCCAGGTGAGACTGATTCTGTTGATTTAGAGGCCACATTCTGAGAAGCAACGACCTGGAAGATTATATGCTATATTTAAGAGAGGAGGAATTTTTGAGTCAGAAACAGCTACATTTTTTTTTCCCAAAGAAGATGGCTACAGCTTTCCTCCAGAGACCCCCTGTGTGTATGAGATTCTGAGGTGAAATAGCACCTTCTATGTAAACTCTGTAAAGCCAGATATGTTTGGGTATTCTTAATGCATATCTGTCATGTGAAATATTTTTTAATTATAAATTTACCGTTGAAAGGTGACTACACTTTACTGGTCCTTGGCTATATCTGAGCAAATTAGAGGGATGAGACGACTAAAGCCTCATTCAAGTGTTGGCCACTTACCCATTCAACTGGACTGTTTTGGTGATGGAGTAAAGTTCATTTTATCAATTTCCATAGTCTCAATCATAGCATTTTCTCTATAAGACCGTGGATCTGAATTTTCTCTGAATTTAACCAACTCATCGTTAACATGGACGAACGTTGTCTTAGTTTGCTGGGATTGCCATAACAAAGTGCCCCACAGTCTAGGTGGCCTGTATCAACAGAAATTTATTATCTCACAGTTCTAGAAGCTAGAAGTCTGAAGTTAAGGTGTTAGCAGAGCCATGTTTCTGCTAAAGTTTGTGGGGAAGAATCTGTTCTTTATTTTTCTCTCGGCTTCCTGAGATCGCTTGCTGGTAAACATGGCATTCTCTGCCTCAGTTATCACATGGTGTTCTCCCTTCTGCTTATCTGTGTTGAATTTTCCCCTTCTTAAAAGGTACCAGTGATAATTGATTAGGGCCCACCCTAATCCAGTTTGGTATCATTTTTACTGCTAATGTCTTCAAAAACCCTATTTTCAAATAAGATCACATTCAAAGGACCAAGGGTTAAAAATTAAACCTATCATTGGAAGGAAACAAACTTATCACCTGATACCTATGGTTTCTTTTTGGCATCAATTTAAAATATTTAGTCAAAAATATTTTTTACTGGTGAAACACACACACGTATATTTATATGCATACACACTAAATTTTTGTCTTGTGCCTAAAGAGCATATGTAACAGGAATCTGTATTTCCTCGTCTTGCTAACAAGAAGATGATCTGGGCTAGATGTTTATAAACCAGCAAAGTATATTAAGGAATTTTTTCAAACTATGAAAAATGCTTCTAAAATTTATTTTTGGTTCAGAACTTTGGAAAATTACGAAGTTTCCATTTTGTGAAGAAAGCAACAGAATAAATACTACCTGTCTACAATATCAAGTACTTTGTTTCTAACTCCCTTTTTAATACCTATTCTTCTCAAGGAAGAGTTATTAACCAACTAGGATGGGGCTTCTGTAAATAGATAAGACCTGCTCTGTGGTTTCACACGTGTGTTTATTTGGCCTTTTAACACTTTCAAACATGATTTTCTGCTGTTTGAGAAGGACTTCTAGACCAATAGTGAGCAAATTATAGCTGCTGGTCAATTCTGCCCTGCTGGCTGTTTAATAAATAAAGTTCACTGGAAACGCCCATTAGCTTAGTTATTATTTATGGCTGTTTTCACTCTAGAACAGCAGTGTTGAATAATTTTGACAGAGGCCATATGACATGCAAACCAAAAATATTTACTGTTTGGTCAATTTACAAAAAAATTTTGCCAACCCAGGTATAGTGGGAAACACAAGAGACTAGGATGGTAGAGGATTTTGGCAGGGATGCTCTTGAAATGTGACCCCTGGAACAAAGAAGGTAATGATTAATCTCGGTTTACCTCCTACTCTAAATAAACCCTAGAGAACTTCTTTCCTGCCTCGAATTCGCTTTTGTTATTCCAGTTATATAACACTCACATTTTCCCAAATTAAGTCATGCTATCCCTTAGCTCAGGGAACTTTGTCCCTGACTAGAATGCTAGAATGCTCCTTCCACCACCCTCCCCCTACCCCCCCACCCCAACCTCCATCCTTCTACTCTTTTTCTTTTGGTGGGGGGTTGCGTAATCTAGGAGTTGAACATCCTTCTCTTTATTCCTGGGTTTGGGTAGGTTTACATTTCACGCTCCATTCCACTAGTAGCAAATATTTACCAAAGCACTAAAAACTTTTTTATTTTATTTTGACTAGATTGAGTCATTTAGGGCTATCTTTTTAGAATCTGATATGATAGATTGCCTGCATTTAGTAATTTAATGTCTGAACCATATTATCTGAGTGGATTAAATTGATGAATACTTAAAAAAAAATAGAATAAAAAGAATTTAATATTTCACAACTCTCTGCAGGGAATATAGACTTTACCTGTAAAAGCAGTAAGAGAAATCATTAAAGAAAGACTGATTTAACTGGGGGATACATGAAACCTATTGGAAAAAGTCACAAAGCTGTCAAAGAACCACCTAAGTTGAGAAGGTCTGGGGGGAGGGTCTGGCAAAAGCGTGACACCTGATCTGTCTTTTTTTTTTTTTTTTTTTTTAAAGGAAAGACAGAGAGAAGGAAGGAAGGAAGGAAGAAAGGGAAACATTTTCTTGTTTTATTGTATTCTGTTTCTCCGTTTTTGTTACATGGGCTGGGGCCGGGAATCGAACCGAGGTCCTCCGGCATAGCAGGCAAGCACTTTGCCCGCTGAGCCACCGCGGCCCGCCCCCTGATCTGTCTTTTAATAGCAGACTATGTTAAACAGAATCATGGACTAAATGTTGATTCATTTTGCAATGAGAAATGTAATTGCCTCAAAAGCTGAAATATTTGCATCCACTTGACAAGGATATTTTCTCCCCATGGGCTAAAAATGCAGAGGAAGCCAGATCATAACCAGTGAATTATTAGTTTAATATGTTTGTTTATTTCATTAATTTACAAAGAGATATAGCTGTGATATTTTGCTTCTGGAACTGAACGCATTTTTTTAAAACATATATTAATATATTCAGTCAGGTTAGGTGATTTGACATATCTGTGCTCTGATTCATTGTATGTTCATTCTATAGTTTAACTTTGTAAAGGCTTACTATCCTTATTTCCTAGTTCTTGAAGGAAGAGTACAGCCGTAGTAATTTTTATATATTTCTTGAAGTCTTTTATAGAAAGGCTTTTTATATATTTCTTAAAACCTTTTATATAAAATAAAAAACATTAAATAGCTACTAAACAAATAGTTCATTCAAATTTATATGACCATAAGACAGCAAAAGAAAAAATAAGCACTAGACAAAGCAGATAATTTACAAAAGAAATAGCTTTGTAATCTAATTGAGGGAGTAACTTCCAACATATTAAAAATTAACAATTACAGTGATTATTTTTTTAATTGAAAGGTTATTTGTAAAGGAGGAAGTGAAACAAAAATATAACACTTCAGAATACAGGGATAGTTAAATTAATTGCAGTATGTACGTTCAATAGATAGTTTTGATAGTTTTGTAAGCATGAAACATAACTGTTAAATGACCAAGTAGAAAATAGAAAAAATGAGATATAATATTAAGTGATTATATTAAGATTTAAAATTTCATTACAATTATACAAAAAAATGCTGTATAAAAAGACTGGAAGTAACTTTGTATATAGGATTGAAATCAAATATATAATTTTTTCCAATTTTCTCTAATTATATTATAAATATAATTTATATTTTCTCTAAATAAATTATAAATATAATTAAGTTATAATTGAGGTTAATTAAAATAAGTAGGCTGGATATTCACTAAGGTCTTTATGGCCATAAAGGGTCTATGATTTGAATAAAGCAGAAATTCATAAAATTCAGGGGAAAAAGTAAGCTCAGGATGAGAAATGTAGTATAATGCTACTTACATAGAACAATAACACAGAAAACAATAGTACCTATTGTTTATACATAACGTAAGTAGTAAACATTTAAAGACATGATTGGAAAGAAAAATTTGAACTTCAGGATAATAGTTTACCCCCTGAAAAGGCAGGAGGTGAGCATGAAGAAGGCTTCAATTATATATGCAACAATATATTTCTTAACAAAAACTTGTAGTCAGTATAGTAAAATGACAGCATCTCTGAAACCCAGGTGGTGTAAACGTGGCTGTTTATTTGCTGGTTGCTCTAGTGTTCTTCCTTCTTAATTTAATTTAATTTAATTTAATTTTTTTATATGCTGGTATGACCGGGAGGTCACATTTCATTCCATTCTTTTTCCATGTGATTGTCCTGTTACTGCAGCACCATTTGTTGAAATTTGTTTTGTTGGTTTTTCGTTTGTTTGTTTGTTTGGAAAGTACATGGGCTAGGAATTGAAACTGGGCCTCCTGCATGGCAGGTGAGAATTCTACCACTGAACTGTCCTTATACACCCCCACCCCCTTTATTTTTGAAATATATTTCATTTAGAGAAGGACATAACACAGCCGTAACTATGTTGTTAGGGCTACCTATAAAACTGCTTCATAATTAAGTCTTGCTGGCATAATTGACCTTACTGGGATCTTGTGCACACTTTTAAAACAATTATTGTGATTAAGGGAAGGGAAGGGTGCATCTACTGACCTGGTTTAGATTGTGTACTCTAACCTTGGCTCCTGGAGTAAAGGAACAACGTGGCCTAAGAGATGGGAGAAGATTCTCAGAGGAAAAACGGAATTTACTTTTATCACAAGGAGGGAGCTTAGATGGTGGGTGGCAAAAGCAATGAGAAGCCATTACACACATTGGTCATTTACAGCCAAGCAGATCATACTGTGACTATTTGCCAGGTACTGGACTTAATTTTGAGAGTTCTGTTGCGGTGCGCACTTTTCCTCCCATCTACTGGATTTGTTGTTGTTATGATGTGAGCCTGAAGCTAAGTGCCACCATGAGGGACCTAAAGAATGTAGCCAAAGCTGTGGAAGAGGAGGGACCGCCATATTTGCCGGTCGGGCCTGAGCCGTCAACAACAAAAAGTCCATGGGCACGGATGGGCACACGGATGGGCGCAGGGACGCGGGCGCCACACCTCCTCGCCGCCTTGCCCCCCGCCACCCACAGGGATGTCTAAACAAAACGAATTTGAACGCGCACAGGCCTGCCACTTCCCTCAACGCGGCTGGAAGTGTCCGCTCTCCCTCCACCAGCATGGCAACGTCCTCCCAGTACCGCCAGCTGCTGAGTGACTGTGGGCCACCCTCCTTTGGCTACAACCAGGAATCTGGGAACAGCCAGGTACCCCAAAGCAAATATGCTGAGTTGCTGGCCATCATCGAAGAGTTGGGAAAAGAGATCGGAAAAGAGAACAGACACACTTGCGCGGGGAGTATGAGTGCCACAGAAAGGCTAAAACGCGGCATCATTCATGCTAGACGACCGGTTCGGGAGTGCTTGGCTGAAACAGAACGAATGCCAGGTCCTAGCTGCCTCGGTAACGATGAAAAAGCCTTCCGTCTTTCTACAAGATGTAAAGTTACAGTTCATCTCCCTTGTTCAGATTTAACTCTTGTTTTCACAATGTTAAGCTTGTTTTTATTTCTCTGTTTCCCTGCAGTGGTTCACTAGGCTTTGACCTTGACTTTAAGCTTGAGAAAAGATTTTGCAATTGATTAGAATTTGTGTTTTAAATAGTTAGGAAGAATCCAGGTTCTTTTTCCCCTTCAGCATTGATAAAAAAAGAAGAATTATTGAAAAAGTTACCTATTGTCAAACTATAGTGTGACTTCAGGATGCCAGTATTTCACTTTCATCTTCTTTTTTGATTACACTTATGTTACCTAAATTATTCTTTGTTCCTTTTCATAAGCTAATACAACTTTAAGGATTCTATTCTTAGTAAATACTGACAACACTTAGTAGCTGGTCCCAAGTTTGGCAGTACAGTATAGATTCTGCTTAATATAACTTCTTTTTTGCTTAAGCATTTGCATGACTATTAGTGCTTTGAAGTCGATTAAAAAGTACACAAATTGAAAATCCAGAAGAAAGAGCAACCTTTCATACCTAACAGGACCCCCCAAAATTTCCATACTGACACTATGTGTAGATTTCAATTTTGTGTTTCCTGTAAGTTGACCAAAATGTCTGGAAAGAAATGACTAAAACTGTTTGCATCCTTGTATGTATTTATTACTTGATGTAATAAAGCTTGTTTTCATTAAAAAAAAAACTGGAAGATTTTCCTGTTGACAATTCCTTGTGCATATGAGAAAATGTGGTTGTATAGGATGTTCTATAAATATCAATTAACTGAAAAAACCCTGCTTTATCTTAAACTCTTCCTTTAAAAGTTAGAAAAAGAGATACTAACTCAAGATCGTTGTGTGTGTGTGTTTATTTTATAGCATTTATTGGAATAAGGAATTAAGTTTATTACAATGAAAATTATTATATTTGAATCCTAGCATAAAAAAGAAATGTAAACAATCCCTGGATGCAATCTGTATGAAAGCCTTCAGCATATGGTAAAATTCCTCTTGGAAAGGAAACCGGGTTTTATTTAAGATAAGGCCTTAATGAAGTATTTAGCTATGAAAGGCACAGTCCAGATATGGGATGTTTGGGAAATAGAGCTAAGTTTCTCCGGAAAAGTAATGTAAAAGGTTTTGAATCTTACTCTGGAAGTGAAAGGAGACAAGTATTTTGGATCCCCTAGGTCAGGGTAAACAGAAGAAAGCTAGAGGGAAGGGATTTCAGTGGAGAGAGCATGTGCAGGTATTATGATGGCAGGAGAGAAATGGCAGAGAATAGCCAGAGGGGACAATTTTGTTTCCAGTTTAGCTAGGGAATATCAAAAAAAGGAAGTCTAATGCTCAATCTTAAATTGTAGATGCTTCTGCTAGACTCTTCTTATCTGTTATTCCAAAATCTTCAGTAAGAGCTCCGAGGAGAGCTAGAGCATTTCCCCAAAGGAAGAGAGAGAAGTGGTACCAGTGTTGGAATAAAGTGATGTGAAGAGAAGGTAGCAGCCAAAGAAGTGCTAGGGGTGGCAGGGAATTGAATAAGGAGTCATTACAGAATATAATTCCTCTGCATTTTCATCAATTAATTGCAGACAGAAGGCACTAGAGTTGCCTTAGGACATGAGATTGGTGCTCAGCTGTTTTATTTCAAAACTTAAGACTGATGCCCAAAATTTGAGGACTGGATGAAATAAAGATTGCGAGTAGTAAATAAAGATTGAACAGTACTAAACTCAGATAATATTGTGTATGTTTAACTTAATTATAAGTAGGAATAAATTACTTCAGTATATGAAGGTTAAAAAGTAGAAGACGCCCTCCCCCCCTCTCTACGTGGGACATGACTCCCAGGGGTGTGGACCTTCCTGGCAACGTGGGACAGAAATCCTAGAATGAGCTGAGACTCAGCATCAAGGGATTGAAAAAACCTGACCAAAAGGGGTAAAAGTGAAATGAGACAAAATAAAGTGTCAATGGCTGAGAGATTCCAAACAGAGTTGAGAGGTTATCCTGGAGGTTATTCTTACGCATTAAATAGATATCACCTATTTACTTAAGGCAAAATGCAGAGGCTGGAGGGAAATGCCTGAAAACAAAGAGCTGTGTTCCAGTAGCCCTGTTTCTTGAAGATGATTGTATAATGATATAGCTTTCGCAATGTGACTGTGTGATTGTGCAAACCTTGTGTCCGATGCTCCTTTAATCTATCTGCTTGACAGACAAGTAAAACATACAAATTAAAAATAAATAATAGAGGGAACAAATGTTAAAATAGATTTAGTAGATTGAAATGCTAGTGATCAATGAAAGGAAGGGGTAAGGGGTATGGTATGTATGAAATTTTTTGTTTTCTTTTTATTTCTTTTTCTGAATTGATACAAATGTTCTAAGAAAGCATGATGATGAATATGCAACTATGTGATGATATTGTGAATTACTGATTATATATGTAGAATGGAATGATCATATGATAAGAATGTATTTGTTTATGTTTAAAAATAAAAAATTAATTAAAAATAAGAAAAGAAGAATTTTTATTTTCTGTATTTAAGTTAAGTCAGGGTTTTATTTGGAGTATCAGCTAAGCCTTTTAACATAATCTAGCTAAAAAAATTAGTATCATCAGGTAACTATTTAAGGTGAAAGGACTTACATTCAAACTTAGTTGTGCAGATCTCCATAGAGAAGTGATGGTTTAGAACAAAATCCGCATGGGGGAAGGAAATAAAGAATACCCAAAAGTCAAGGAATACAAGCAAAGCAAGAAAAACAGAGCATGGTTGTTAGTTAAGCTCTCTTCAGAGAACCAGGAGCTATATTTCTGCTTCTGTCACTGGATTTTCAAAATTGCCAATCAAATAGAAATGCTGGTGTTTCAAAGAGCATATTGTTGTCTTTATGGCATAGTGTTTGTGTATTGAAATATTTACTGTGATTTTAGAGCAACCTTATTATTTACGATTTCATTTATAAGTAGTTACTTTCTCAAGTTACTGAGAGGAAGAACCCTTAAAATGAAAAAAAATGGAACTTCATTGTTTCCAGAGAACTTAAAATTTTGCTCTTCTCTTAAAACCCTGGAGCATTAAAGTGATCAAACCATCCATTATGATATTGGAGAGAGTTATTTCACAAAGCTCATATCCCAAAATAGCATAAATTATGCTTTCACTCCTTCTGATTTTTTAAAATGCACGCTTTTGGCCAAACCTAGTAAAATTCCTGGTGTTCCTCCTTAGAAGCTGTTGAAACTTTGTGATGTCATCTCACTTCTTTGAATCTTTATTTGCCATTTATGAAGTAAATATGATAACACCTAATTCCCAGGATAAGATTTCAAAAGCAACAAATGTAGAAAATATATTTAAACTGTAAAGCATCATATAAATAGCCATATAGAATTATTACTTATATTGCACCCTGAAAGTTATTCTGGGAGCTCGTGAAATTAAAGATGAGGGAATTTGATATGTGGCTCTTGTGGAGAAAAATGCTCCAAATTTTGCTCACTAAAGTTTAATTTGTCTGGTTGTTGGCAGGGTTGACAATTTAATATAGATTCTTTGATGTTTTATGAAGAGAAAATGATTTTCCAAAATAACTCTGAATGTCATACATCGTGAATTGGATTTGGAAACAATTGAAAGACAATATATGTTTTTGGCATTATGTATGGGCTACATTTTGTTTTTCTTTTAAGTGTTCAGGTCCCTTACATGCTGTGATCACGCTGACCTATTTGAATTGATAGAAGGCAACAGTGTGTATGGTTTTCATTCCGTCGGCAGGAGACAGGAGAGGCCATAATTCACGTACAGCAGCTCTGCCCAGAACTTTTTTAGGACCGGAGAATTTAAGGCATAAAAAATCCAAAGAAGTTGTTTTCCTCCTCCAAGAAACATTGCCAAAGCCCGTCTAGCTTAAACCTTGACTGTTTTACACTAATCAAATTGATCCTCCTTTAGAATTATGCAATAGAATATTTTCTTTAGGTAATAGGAAAACAGAGAAGGGGGTGGACTCATTAAAAAACAGTGTAACTCGCTCTTTCTCCGCCGGCCCGCCACGCGGCGCCCACGCCCCGCAGCAGCCGAGCCGCCCGCCCTCCTTCTCCCCTCTCTTTCTCCACCGGCCCGCCGCGCGGCGCCCACGCCCCGCAGCAGCCGAGCCGCCCGCCCTCCTTCTCCCCTCTCTTTCTCCGCCGGCCCGCCGCGCGGCGCCCACGCCCCGCAGCAGCCGAGCCGCCCGCCCTCCTTCTCCCCTCTCTTTCTCCGCCGGCCCGCTGCGCGGCGCCCACGCCCCGCAGCAGCCGAGCCGCCCGCCCTCCTTCTCCCCTCTCCTCCCCCTCCTGCTCCAGCTGCTCTCCAACCACCACGGTGCCCTCTTCCCCCGCCTTCACCGTGCTCCTCCGCCACCAGCCTCGACAGCCTTGCCGCCCTCACCTGTCTTCCTCCAGAACAGCTACTGGGAGAGTGGAGATAATACAGAGCAGCTCCCGGAGCATGAGGGAGATCAAAGGGACAGCGTACCCCATCCTGGAACGGCTGACTATCTGGGAGAACCAGCTCCGGTGAGATCACCAAGGGGCACGGGCTTTCCTGGGTGGGACGGCAAGCGACCGGAGTCCCTCCCTTCCACCTTCCTGGGCCAGCTGGTAGAATTGGACAGGCGGTCCCCTTAGGCCGCAGCGGCTGGTGCCCCCACCACACGAGGCCCCCCGGAACAACTGAGATAGTTGGGTCGGAAATCCCCAGACTGCGGAGAACAGTGACCGGGGGATCCCTTCCAAACACGTGACTCCCCCGTCGGCTGGGAACAGTGCACTCTCCCGGGCTGCGACAGCTGGCGCCCTCCCGCCACGCTTGGTGCCCCGGGCCGACTGGCTAATTTGGCTGGACGCTCTCCTGTGCTGCGACGGCCGGCGACCCTCCCCGCGTTTGGAACCCCGGGCCGGCTGGCATTCTTCCAAGACGCTTCGGTTGCCGAACCTCCCCTACGGCGAGAGTTTTCCAGAGTTGAGGGACCCACAGCAACTTTCACTGGTGGAACCCACAGAAAGGCGTGTGCCACGAGCGCCACCTACTGGGCAGGATAGGAAGAACAGAACCCAGAGATTGCACAGAAAAATCTTTCAACCTGTGGGGTCGAACACCCGGGGAAATCTGACTAAATGCCCAGACGCCAGCAGAAGATAACGGATCACGCTCAGAAAATTGAACATATGGCCCAGTCAAACGAAGAAACCAATAGTTCAAATGAGATACAGGAGCTGAAACAACTAATGCTGAATATACGAACAGAAATGGAAAACCTCTTCAAAAACGAAATCGATAAATTGAGGGAGGACATGAAGAGGACATGGGCTGAACATAAAGAAGAAATAGAAAAACTGAAAAAACAAATCACAGAACTTATGGAAGTGAAAGATAAAGTAGAAAAGATGGAAAAAAACAATGGATACCTACAATGACAGATTTAAAGAAACAGAAGATAGAATTAGTGATTTGGAGGATGAAACATCTGAATTCCAAAAAGAAACAGAAACTATCCGGAAAAGAATGGAAAAATTTGAACAAGGTATCAGGGAACTCAAGGACAATGTGAACCGTACAAATATACGTGTAGTGGGTATCCCAGAAGGAGAAGAGAAGGGAAAAGGAGGAGAAAAACTAATGGAAGAAATTTTCACTGAAAATTTCCCAACTCTTATGAAAGACCTAAAATTACAGATCCAAGAAGTGCAGCGCACCCCAAAGAGATTAGACACAAATAGGCATTCCCCAAGACACTTACTAGTTAGAATGTCAGAGGTCAAAGAGAAAGAGAGGATCTTGAAGGCAGCGAGAGAAAAACAATCCGTCACATACAAGGGAAACCCAATAAGACTATGTGTAGATTTCTCAGCAGAAACCATGGAAGCTAGAAGACAGTGGGATGATATATTTAAGTTACTAAAAGAGAAAAACTGCCAGCCAAGACTCCTATATCCAGCAAAATTGTCCTTCAAAAATGAGGGAGAAATTAAAACATTCTCAGACAATGAAAGAGGAGACATAACTACTGACCTCACAGAAATAAAGGAGGTAATAACAGGATACTATGAACAACTTTACACTAATAAATACAACAATTTAGAAGAAATGGACAGGTTCCTGAAAAGACATGAACAACCAACTTTGACTCAAGAAGAAATAGACGACCTCAACAAACCAATCACAAGTAAAGAGATTGAATTAGTTATTCAAAAGCTCCCTAAAAAGAAAAGTCCAGGACCAGATGGCTTCACATGTGAATTCTATCAAACATTCCAGAAAGAATTAGTACCTACTCTCCTCAAACTCTTCAACATAATCGAAGTGGAGGGAAAACTACCTAATTCATTCTATGAAGCCAACATCACCCTCATACCAAAACCAGGCAAAGATATTACAAAAAAGAAAACTACAGACCAATCTCTCTAATGAATACAGATGCAAAAATCCTCAATAAAATTCTAGCAAATCGTATCCAACAACACATTAAAAGAATTATACATCATGACCAAGTAGGATTCATCCCAGGTATGCAAGGATGGTTCAACATAAGAAAATCAATTAATGTAATACACCATATCAACAAATCAAAGCAGAAAAATCACATGATCATCTCAGTTGATGCAGAGAAGGCATTTGACAAGATTCAACATCCTTTCCTGCTGAAAACACTTCAAAAGATAGGAATACAAGGGAACTTCCTTAAAATGATAGAGGGAATATATGAAAAACCCACAGCTAATATCATCCTCAATGGGGAAAAATTGAAAACTTTCCCCCTAAGATCAGGAACAAGACAAGGATGTCCACTATCACCACTATTATTCAACATTGTGTTGGAAGTTCTAGCCAGAGCAATTAGGCAAGAAAAAGAAATACAAGGCATCAAAATTGGAAAGGAAGAAGTAAAACTATCACTGTTTGCAGACGATATGATACTATATGTAGAAAACCCAGAAAAATCCACAACAAAATTACTAGAGCTAATAAATGAGTACAGCAGAGTAGCAGGCTACAAGATCAACATTCAAAAATCTGTAGCTTTTCTATACACTAGTAATGAACAAGCTGAGGCGGAAATCAAGAAACGAATCCCATTTACAATTGCAACTAAAAGAATAAAATACCTAGGAATAAATTTAACCAAAGAGACAAAAAACCTATATAAAGAAAACTACAAAAAACTGTTAAAAGAAATCACAGAAGACCTAAATAGATGGAAGGGCATACCGTGTTCATGGATTGGAAGACTAAATATAGTTAAGATGTCAGTCCTACCTAAATTGATTTACAGATTCAATGCAATACCAATCAAAATCCCAACAACTAATTTTTCAGAAATAGAAAAACCAATAAGCAAATTTATCTAGAAGGGCAGGGTACCCCGAATTGCTAAAAACATCTTGAGGAAAAAAAACGAAGCTGGAGGTCTTGCACTGCCTGACTTTAAGGCATATTATGAAGCCACAGTGGTCAAAACAGCATGGTATTGGCATAAAGATAGATATATCGACCAATGGAATCGAATAGAGTGCTCAGATATAGACCCTCTCATCTATGGACATTTGATCTTTGATAAGGCAGTCAAGCCAACTCACCTGGGACAGAGCAGTCTCTTCAATAAATGGTGCCTAGAGAACTGGATATCCATATGCAAAAGAATGAAAGAAGACCCATCTCTCACACCCTATACAAAAGTTAACTCAAAATGGATCAAAGATCTAAACATTAGGTCTAAGACCATAAAACAGTTAGAGGAAAATGTTGGGAGATATCTTATGGATCTTACAACTGGAGGTGGTTTTATGGACCTTAAACCTAAAGCAAGAACACTGAAGAAGGAAATAAATAAATGGGAGCTCCTCAAAATTAAACACTTTTGTGCATCAGAGAACTTCATCAAGAAAATAGAAAGACAGCCTACACAATGGGAGACAATATTTGGAAATGACATATCAGATAAAGGTCTAGTATCCAGAATTTATAAAGAGATTATTCAACTCAACAACAAAAAGACAGCCAACCCAATTACAAAATGGGAAAAAGACTTAAACAGACACCTACCAGAAGAAGAAATACGGATGGCCAAGAGGCACATGAAGAGATGCTCAATGTCCCTGGTCATTAGAGAAATGCAAATCAAAACCACAATGAGATATCATCTCACACCCACCAGAATGGCCATTATCAACAAAACAGAAAATGACAAGTGCTGGAGAGGATGCGGAGAAAGAGGCACACTTATCCACTGTTGGTGGGAATGTCAAAGGGTGCAACCACTGTGGAAGGCAGTTTGGCGGTTCCTCAAAAAGCTGAATATAGAATTGCCATACGACCCAGCAATACCATTGCTAGGTATCTACTCAAAGGACTTAAGGGCAAAGACACAAACGGACATTTGCACACCAATGTTTATAGCAGCGTTATTTACAATTGCAAAGAGATGGAAACAGCCAAAATCTCCATCAACAGAAGAGTGGCTAAACAAACTGGGGTATATACATACGATGGAATATTATGCAGCTTTAAAACAAGATAAACTAATGAACCATGTAATAACATGGATGGACCTAGAGAATATTATGTTGAGTGAATCCAGCCAAAAACTAAAGGACAAATACTGTATGGTCCCACTGATGTGAACGGATATTCGAGAATAAACTTGAAATATGTCATTGGTAACAGAGTTCAGCAGGAGTTAGAAACAGGGTAAGACAATGGGTAATTGAAGCTGAAGGGATACAGACTGTGCAACAGGACTAGATACAAAAACTCAAAAATGGACAGCACAATAATACCTAACTGTAAAGTAATCATGTTAAGATACTGAATGAAGCTGCATCTGAGTTATAGGGTTTTTTTTTGTTTTTGTTTGCTTGTTGGTTTGTTTGTTGTTGTTGTTCTTTACTATTACTACTACTTTTATTTCTTTTCTTTATATTAACATTTTATATCTCTTTCTGTTGTGTTGCTAGTTCCTCTAAACCAATGCAAATGTACTAAGAAACAATGATCATGCATCTATGTGATGATGTTAAGAATTACTGAGTGCATATGTAGAATGGTATGATTTCTAAATGTTGTGTTAATTTCTTTTTTTTTCTTTCCGTTAAAAAAAAAAAAAAAAAAAGAATGAGAGCCAAAAGAAAGAAAATATGCACACCTAGGGTCTCACAGAATGAGGAAAGAGGCTCATCCCATCCTTTGTTAATCTCTTATGGGGTGCCATGGAAATAATAGAGCAGAAGCGTCAACAGCATGGACTGTGAAGCCTGCCTGAACTGCCAAGTTTCAAATCCCAGCTCGACTATTTACTGTGTGATCTTGAGCAGGTTACTGACCCTCTCTGTTCTCCCAGGGTTTTATTAGGATTAATTGAGGAAATATGTACATATCTTAGCACAGTGTTTTAGATCTCACATGGAGTGTAAAATAGTTACATTTCCGGACAACAGCTTAGCCATTATGTCTCAAAATTTTAAATGGCACCTTTTAACTCTGCCCTGTCACCTCTAGGAATGTTTCCCAACTAGATAACACATAAGTGCTCAATGATAAATGTACAAGGATATTCTGTAATAGTAAAACTAAAACAGAAAAGAGATGCATGGCATAATATTGCCTAACAGAATTATACAACATGCGGCACCATTGCTGTATTTATACATAAACCGGTGAGATGTCTGCAAGGAAGCTTACTGAAATGTTAACTGTGGTTATCTCTGGCTGATAGGATTTAAGGAAATTATATGTAGGGTATAAGGTTTTGATTTACAGCAATATTGGCTTAAATAAAAATTAGTGGTTTAAAAATAATAAGTCATGTAGATCACATGGTATAGTGTGCTTAAAAATTAAGTTATAAAAGTACATGTGAGGTATATTTGCATTTTTTTCATCTAATTACAGGAGGAAATGTTTCAATAAAGTCATCTTTTATATTTTATTCAGTTTTAAGTATGTTACAAATCAATAAAATGGGCAGTTTTATGTAAAGCATTCCCACATAGCAAAAAAAAAAGGCAGCAATTTCAGTTGCTCTTGAATTAAATCAAACATTTCAAGTAAAAAAAAAAAAAAAAAACAGTGTAACTCAACATTTGTCTCTTAGTTAGGCTGAGATAGTAAATGTTTTATTTTAAATGAGAGGATCTTAGTTCTTATCCAAGAGGTGGGATTAGCACAAGGAAAAAAAATGAAGCTCTTTTAGACTAAAAGAAGTCAGGAGATAAGGGCTCAATGCCCAGCTATGCTACAAATTTGCTTTATGATTTTGAACATACCATTTGCATGTTTGTACTTCAGTGTCCTCATTTGTTGTGATACCTTTTGTCCTACTTCATAGAAATTGTAGTAGGGATTAATTTAGTTCAAGAATGTATTTTGGAAAGGTTTGAAGGGGAAAGTTAGATTATATTAAAGTACAATAAAGTGTACTTTAATAATAATTTTAAATCATATAAACCAGGACTCAAACTGCAGGCCACCATATACATAATAGCAGCATAATTTTGCATAGACTATATAAGTGTTCTAAATCCTCATGGGCATAAGAGCAGAGTGATAGTTTTTTGGGGGAATTAAGTGATGGAGGCACAGGAAGTGTTTTTGCAAAGTACTTGGCACAGGGGAGTCACTAAATTTACTATAACTAATATTTTTATTAATGTCATAATATCTTAAAATTTTAGATTTTTGACCTAGTGATTGGAACAATCATTAGGTGATGGAAGGACAAAAGTATAATGTGTTAAAGAAGAGTTTCTCAACCACATAGTACTTCAGAATCATAAGAAGATCTTTTTGAAAATCACATATATTAGTTTACAACCAAGATCCTCTGAAGTCAGTATCTCTGGTTGTTAAGTCCAGCAATTCTATATGACAAAAGTCTCAGGCCATTATGATGCTCACCATACTTCCCCAACAATTGCTAGAATAACATTAGAATATAGTATGGTTCCTTATAAAGTTATAATTCTTATTATGGAAGAATTTAATTAATAAAACAGTCCAATGAGCAATCAGCTAGAATATTGGTAAACGTTATTAAATAATGTAGTCCAGTTCCCCCCTTTTAATGTCCTGTGTCTTGCACTTGGATATTCCCTCAGGAGTTATCTTGCCTTTCCCACTCCTTGTGTTAACCTGATCTGGATGATCAGTGACTGTGCCTTCTTCTCAAGCTTGAAACCCATGCAGACACAAGGAGTTGTTTTGAAAGAAAGAAGGAGGCATTAATTTTCTAAGATATAGCTAAATGTAAAAATAATGTAGTATTGCAAGAACCTACTTGACAATGAAGGCAACCTATATAAAGGGACAGACAGGCAGACAGGAGAAAAAGAAAAATATAGAACTTCTGGTTGATTAACACCAGATGCTCTAGAGTGCTGTCCCCCCACAGTATCTTTGAACAACTAGCAAAAACTGGAGAAGCTATCTTCTTCAAGACACCCCAAAATATTTAAAGGGTTTCAATAACTGAGCAAGTGCTAATCAAGAAAGTGCAGCTTTATAAAAGTAGAAGTTTATGGGAACTTTGCTACTGTTGTAGACCCCTGGCCCTACTCTGGAGGGAGCAGAGTAACCCCCATGCACATACTGAGGTGCCTATCCAGTGTGATCCTGAAAGATTGTATCAAGAAACTCATCTGTGCTTCCCATTCCTGAACTTACATTCCAGGTAGAGTAGTTCGTTGATAGCTACAGCACTGTAAGAAATGGCAAAGTTCACTGGCCAGAGGCAAAGGGTTACCTGCCTTAATTCATACAACAGAGCACCTGGGAGGGGAAGGAAGTCTTTTTTACAGGGAGTACAGGGGACATTTGAATTCCTGTAAACAGAGGAATTCCTCAATGAGAAAGCACAAGCCTGGGACAGGAAGCAGGTTCAGTAGGACTCTGCACCTCATATTCACACCAATCTGAACTTAAGGAGAGCTAAACTGAAGGAGAGCCCCAGACAAGGCACAGCCAATTTGCAAAGACTGTAAAAGGTGTTTTTTTGCATTGGTTTGTTTTTGTTACAGCCTGGCACTCAAGAAAATCTCTGTCATGTTAATAGGAAGTATTGACATATTTGAAAAGAGAAATAAACAGTTCTACATCAATAGTAGGTAAACTCAACCAGAATTTATAGCTCTAAATGCTTACATTAAAAAACACAAGTCTCAAATTAGAGACCGACCCCAAAACAGAAGAATCTAGAGAAAGAAGAGCAAACTAAACACAAAGCAAGCAGAGGAAAGAAATAAGAAAGATTAGGGTTGATATAAGTAAAGGGGGAATAGAAGCAATAGAAAGACTCAATGAAACCAAAAGTTAGTTTTTGGAGAAGATCAATAAAATTGACATTTAACTATACTGACAAAGAAAAGGAGAGAGGATGCAAATAACTAAAAGTAGAAATAAAAGTGGGTCAATATAACCTACCACACAGAAATAAAAAAGACTATAAGAGGATGCTAACGACTGTGTGCCAACAAATTGGATAACCCAGATGAAATGGTCAAATTCCTCAAACACATAAACTACCTACACTATTGAAGAAGAAATAGAAAATCTCAGCAGACCAATAAAAAGTGAAGCCTCCCAACAAAGCCTAGAACAAGATAGCTTCACTACTGAATTTAACTACATATTTAAAGAAGAATTAACATCAATCCCGTGCAAATACTTCTAAGAAATTGAGGAGGAGGGAACACTCCCTAACTCAGTCTAGGAGGCCAGCATCACCCTAACATCAAAGACAAAGATAACACAAAAAAGAAAATTAGGGGACTTCCTGGAAGATGGCGGCTTAGTAAGACGCGCGGATCTTAGTTTCCTCTCCAGGACACCTACTAGGGGAGTAGAAACGATACAGAAAGTGCCCAAAGCCACAACAGAGATAAAAAAAAAGACAGCGTACCCCATCCTGGAACGGCTGGCTGGCTGAGAGAAGCAGCTCGGGTGAGATCGCCGAGGCGCGCGGGCCTTACCGGGCGGGGTGGCAAGCGGCCGGAGTTACTCCCTTCCCCCTTCCCGGGCCGGCTGGGAGAATTGGAGAGGCGGTCCCCTGAAACAAAGACGGCTGGCGCCCACACCACGCGCAGCCCCCGGACCAACTGAGAGAATTGGATCGGAAACCCCCAGGCCGCGGAGAACGGTGACGGGTGGGGGAGGCCCCTTCCAAACCAGTGACTCCCGGGGAATGTGCACTCTCTCGGGCGGGCCGCTGCTGCTGGCGCCCTCCCGCCACGCTTGTTGCCCAGGGCCGACTAGGAAATTCGGACGGGCTCTTTCCCTGGCTGCGGCGACCAGCAACCCTCCCTGCGTTCGGACCCCGGGCCGGCTCAAGCCGTTTCGGCTAGCGAACCCCCAGGACGGTGAGAGTTTTCCAAAGTTTAAGGTCCCACAGCACCTTTTACTGGTGGGACCCGCAGACAAACGGGTGCCACGAGCGCCACCTACTGGGCAGGATAAGAAAAACAGAACCCAGAGATTTCACAGAAAAATATTACAACCTTGCTGGGTCCAACACCAAGAGAAATCTGAATAAATGCCCAGACGCCAGCAGCAGAAGATAACTGTCCACGCTCAAAAGATTGAGAATATGGCTCAGTCAAAGGAACAAACCAATAGCTCAAATGAGACACAAGAGCTGAGACAACTAATGCTGAATATACGAACAGAAATGGAAAACCTCTTCAAAAATGAAATCGATAAATTGAGGGAGGACATGAAGAGGACATGGGCTGAACATAAAGAAGAAATAGAAAAACTGAAAAAACAAATCGCAGAACTTATGGAAGTGAAGGATAAAGTAGCAAACATAGAAAAAATAATGGATAGCTACAATGATAGATTTAAAGAGACAGAAGATAGAATTAGTGATTTGGAGGATGGAACATCTGAATTCCAAAAAGAAACAGAAACTATAGGGAAAAGAATGGAAAAATTTGAACAGGGTATCAGGGAACTCAAGGACAATATGAACCGCACAAATATACGTGTTGTGGGTGTCCCAGAAGGAGAAGAGAAGGGAAAAGGAGGAGAAAAACTAATGGAAGAAATTATCACTGAAAATTTCCCAACTCTTATGAAAGACCTAAAATTACAGATCCAAGAAGTGCAGCGCACCCCAAAGAGATTAGACCCAAATAGGCGTTCTCCAAGACACTTACTAGTTAGAATGTCAGAGGTCAAAGAGAAAGAGAAGATCTTGAAAGCAGCAAGAGAAAAACAATCCATTACATACAAGGGAAACCCAATAAGATTTTGTGTAGATTTCTCAGAAGAAACCATGGAAGCTAGAAGACAGTGGGATGATATATTTAAAATACTAAAAGAGAAAAACTGCCAACCAAGACTCCTATATCCAGCAAAATTATCCTTCAAAAATGAGGGAGAAATTAAAACATTCTCAGACAAAAAGTCACTGAAAGAATTTGTGACCAAAAGACCAGCTCTGCAAGCAATACTAAAGGGAGCACTAGAGTCAGATACAAAAAGACAGAAGAGAGAGATATGGAAAAGAGTGTAGAAAGAAGGAAAATCAGATATGATATATATAATACAAAAGGCAAAATGTTAGAGGAAAATATTATCCAAACAGTAATAACACTAAATGTCAATGGACTGAATTCCCCAATCAAAAGACATAGATTGGCAGAATGGATTAAAAAACAGGATCCTTCTATATGCTGTCTACAGGAAACACATCTTAGACCCAAAGATAAACATGGGTTGAAAGTGAAAGCTTGGGAAAAGATATTTCATGCAAATAACAACCAGAAAAGAGCAGGAGTGGCTATACTAATATCCAACAAATTAGACTTCAAATGTAAAACAGTTAAAAGAGACAAAGAAGGACACTATATACTAATAAAAGGAACAATTAAACAAGAAGACATAACAATCATAAATATTTACGCACCGAATCAGAATGCCCCAAAATACGTGAGGAATATACTGCAAACATTGAAAAGGGAAATAGACTCATATACCATAATAGTTGGAGACTTCAACTCACCACTCTCATCAAGGGACAGAACATCTAGACAGAGGATCAACAAAGAAATAGAGAATCTGAATATACTATAAATGAACTAGACTTAATAGACATTTATAGGACATTACATCCCACAACAGCAGGATACACCTTTTTCTCAAGTGCTCATGGATCATTCTCAAAGATAGACCATATGCTGGGTCACAAAGCAAGTCTTAACAAATTTAAAAAGATTGAAATCTTACACAACACTTTCTCGGACCATAAAGGAATGATGTTGGAAATCAATAATAGGCAGAGTGCCAGAAAATTCACAAATACGTGGAGGCTCAACAACACACTCCTAAACAACGACTGGGTCAAAGAAGAAATTGCAAGGGAAATTAGCAAATACCTCGAGGCGAATGAAAATGAAAACACAACATATCAAAACTTATGGGACGCAGCAAAGGCAGTGCTAAGAGGGAAATTTATTGCTCTAAATGCCTATATCAGAAAAGAAGAAAAGGCAAAAATTCAGGAATTAACTATCCATTTGGAAGAACTGGAGAAAGAACAGCAAGCTAACCCCAAAGCAAGCAAAAGGAAAGAAATAACAAAGATTAGAGCAGAAATAAATGAAATTGAAAACATGAAAACAATAGAGAATATCAATAAGGCCAGAAGTTGGTTCTATGAGAAAATCAATAAGATTGATGGGCCCTTAGCAAGATTGACAAAAAGAAGAAGAGAGAGGATGCAAATAAATAAGATCAGAAATGGAAGAGGAGACATAACTACTGACCTCACAGAAATAAAGGAGGTAATAACAGGATACTATGAACAACTTTATGCTAATAAATACAACAATTTAGAGGAAATGGACGGGTTCCTGGAAAGACATGAACAACCAACTTTGATTCAAGAAGACATAGATGACCTCAACAAACCAATCACAAGTAAAGAAATTGAATTAGTCATTCAAAAGCTTCCTAAAAAGAAAAGTCCAGGACCAGATGGCTTCACATGTGAATTCTACCAAACGTTCCAGAAAGAATTAGTACCAATTCTCTTCAAACTCTTCAAAAAATCGAAGTGGAGGGAAAACTACCTAATTCATTCTATGAAGCCAACATCACCCTCATACCAAAACCAGGCAAAGATATTACAAAAAAAGAAAACTACAGACCAATCTCTCTAATGAATACAGATGCAAAAATCCTCAATAAAATTCTAGCAAATCGTATCCAACAGCACATTAAAAGAATTATACATCATGACCAAGTAGGATTCATCCCAGGTATGCAAGGATGGTTCAACATAAGAAAATCAATTAATGTAATACACCATATCAACAAATCAAAGCAGAAAAATCACATGATCATCTCAATTGATGCAGAGAAGGCATTCGACAAGATTCAACATCCTTTCCTGTTGAAAACACTTCAAAAGATAGGAATACAAGGGAACTTCCTTAAAATGATAGAGGGAATATATGAAAAACCCACAGCTAATATCATCCTCAATGGGGAAAAATTGAAAACTTTCCCCCTAAGATCAGGAACAAGACAAGGATGTCCACTATCACCACTATTATTCAACATTGTGTTGGAGGTTCTAGCCAGAGCAATTAGACAAGAAAAAGAAATACAAGGCATCAAAATTGGAAAGGAAGAAGTAAAACTATCACTGTTTGCAGACGATATGATACTATACGTCGAAAACCCGGAAAAATCCACAGCAAAACTACTAGAGCTAATAAATGAGTACAGCAAAGTAGCAGGTTACAAGATCAACATTCAAAATCTGTAGCATTTCTATACACTAGTAATGAACAAGCTGAGGCGGAAATCAAGAAACGAATCCCATTTACAATTGCAACTAAAAGAATAAAATACCTAGGAATAAATTTAACTAAAGAGACAAAAAACCTATATAAAGAAAACTACAAAAAACTGCTAAAAGAAATCACAGAAGACCTAAATAGATGGAAGGGCATACCGTGTTCATGGATTGGAAGACTAAATATAGTTAAGATGTCAATCCTACCTAAATTGATTTACAGATTCAATGCAATACCAATCAAATCCCAACAACTTATTTTTCAGAAATAGAAAAACCAATAAGCAAATTTATCTGGAAGGGCAGGGTGCCCCGAATTGCTAAAAACATCTTGAGGAAAAAAAACGAAGCTGGAGGTCTCGCGCTGCCTGACTTTAAGGCATATTATGAAGCCACAGTGGTCAAAACAGCATGGTATTGGCATAAAGATAGATATATCGACCAATGGAATCGAATAGAGTGCTCAGATATAGACCCTCTCATCTATGGACATTTGATCTTTGATAAGGCAGTCAAGCCAACTCACCTGGGACAGAGCAGTCTCTTCAATAAATGGTGCCTAGAGAACTGGATATCCATATGCAAAAGAATGAAAGAAGACCCATCTCTCACACCCTATACAAAAGTTAACTCAAAATGGATCAAAGATCTAAACATTAGGTCTAAGACCATAAAACAGTTAGAGGAAAATGTTGGGAGATATCTTATGGATCTTACAACTGGAGGCGGTTTTATGGACCTTAAACCTAAAGCAAGAGCACTGAAGAAGGAAATAAATAAATGGGAACTCCTCAAAATTAAACACTTTTGTGCATCAAAGAACTTCATCAAGAAAGTAGAAAGACAGCCTTCACAATGGGAGACAATATTTGGAAATGATATATCAGATAAAGGTCTAGTATCCAGTATTTATAAAGAGATTGTTCATCTCAACAACAAAAAGACAGCCAACCCAATTACAAAATGGGAAAAAGACTTGAACAGACACCTCTCAGAAGAGGAAATACGGATGGCCAAGAGGCACATGAAGAGATGCTCAATGTCCCTGGCCATTAGAAAAATGCAAATCAAAACCACAATGAGATATCATCTCACACCCACCAGAATGGCCATTATCAACAAAACAGAAAATGACAAGTGCTGGAGAGGATGCGGAGAAAGAGGCACACTTATCCACTGTTGGTGGGAATGTCAAAGGGTGCAACCACTGTGGAAGGCAGTTTGGCGGTTCCTCAAAAAGCTGAATATAGAACTGCCATACGACCCAGCAATACCATTGCTAGGTATCTACTCAAAGGACTTAAGGGCAAAGACACAAACGGACATTTGCACACCAATGTTTATAGCAGCATTATTTACAATTGCAAAGAGATGGAAACAGCCAAAATCTCTATCAACAGAAGAGTGGCTAAACAAACTGTGGTATATACATACGATGGAATACTATGCAGCTTTAAGACAAGATAAACTTATGAACCATGTAATAACATGGATGGACCTAGAGAATATTATGCTGAGTGAATCCAGCCAAAAACTAAAGGACAAATACTGTATGGTCCCACTGATGTGAACGGATATTCGAGAATAAACTTGAAATATGTCATTGGTAACAGAGTTCAGCAGGAGTTAGAAACAGGGTAAGACAATGGGTAATTGAAGCTGAAGGGATACAGACTGTGCAACAGGACTAGATACAAAAACTCAAAAAATGGACAGCACAATAATACCTAATTGTAAAGTAATCATGTTAAAACACTGAATGAAGCTGCATCTGAGCTATAGGTTTTTGTTTTGTTTTCTTTTGTTTTGTTTTGATTTTACTATTATTACTTTTATTTTTTTCTCTATATTAACATTCTATATCTTTTTCGGTTATGTTGCTAGTTCTTCTAAACCAATGCAAATGTACTAAGAAATGATGATCATGCATCTATGTGATGATGTTAAGAATTAATGATTGCATGTGTAGAATGGTATGATCTCTAAATGTTGGGTTAATTTCTTTTTTTCCGTTAATTAAAAAAAAAAAAAAGAGAGAAGGGATAATTGGAGATGAAGGGATACAGACTGTACAACGGGACTGGATATAAAAACTCAGAAATGGACAGCACAATACTACCCAATTGTAATGCAATTATGTTAAAACACTGAATGAAGCTGCATGTGAGGTATAGGTTTTTTTGTTTTTGTTTTTTTTGTTTTTTTTCTTTCTATTATTGTTTTAATTCTTATTCTGTTGTCTTTTTATTTCTTTTTCTAAATCGATGCAAATGTACTAAGAAATGATGAATATGCAACTATGTGATGTTATTAAGAATTACTGATTGTACATGTAGATTGGAATGATTTCTAATTGTTTTGTTAATTCTTTTTTTAATTAATAAAAAAAATAAAAAAAAATAAATAAAAAAAAAAAAACAAAAAAAAACAAAGAAAATTACAGACCAAAATTCTGTATGAATATTGATGCTAAAATTTCTCAAAATACTAGCAAACTGAATTCAAAAACGCATTAAAGAATTAAACACCATAACCAAGTAGTGTTCAATATAAGAAAATTAGTGTAATATACTACATTAACAGAATTAATATACTACATTAACAGAATTAGGGGAAAAACAAACAACACATGATCATCTCAACTGATGCAGAAAAAGCATCTGACAAAATCTAGCACCAGGTCTTGATAAAAACACTCGGAATAGAAAAAAATTTCTCCAACATAAAAAAATATTTATCTGAGGATCCTATAATTAACATCATAACTCAATGGTGAAAGACTGAAAGCTTTTGCTTCAAGATCAGGAACAAGGCAAGTGCACAGTCATCACTGTTATTCAGCATTATACTAGAAGTTCCAACCAGAGGAATTAGGCAAGAAAAAGAACTAAAAGCATCCGTATTGGAAAGAAAGAAGGAAAACTTTCCCTATTTGCAGATACATGATCCTATATATAAAAAAAATCCTGAAAAATCCTCAGCAAATCTGCTGGAGCTAATAAATTCAGTAAAGTGGTAGCACACATGATCAACATGCAAAAATCAGGAATATTTCTGTACATTAGTAATCAACAATTTGAAGAGGAAATCAAGGATACAATTCTATTTATAATAGCAACTGTTTGGTTTGCTAAAGCTGTCATAATGCAATATACCAGAAATGGATTGGCTTTTATAAAGAGGATTTATTAGATTACAGATTTACAGTTTTAAAGCCATGGAAATGTCCCAATTAAGGCATTAACAAAAAGCTACCTTCACTCAAGAAAGGTCAGTTGCATCTGGGCTTTCTCTCACATGGGAAGGCATATGGTGACCTTTGCTGGTCCTTCTTTCCAGTGTTGATTGCCAAAATGGCTCTCTCAGCTCCTGTGGGTTCTTCTGGCTGTTCCTAGGGCATTTTTCTCTCTTAAGAGTTTGTGGGTCCTCTCTTAGCTTCTCCATCGTAGGCTCTGGATTCAGTCTCTTAGCTTAGCATCTCCCGGGGCATTTTCTGTCTCCAGCATCTGTGCTTTCTCAAAAATATCTCTCTCTTAAAGAACTCCAGTAAATAGATTAAGACCCTGTGCAGGTGAAGTCACAACTCCATGGAAACAATTTGATGAAAGGTTCCTACCCAAAAATGGTCTGCCCCCCACTAGACTGGATTAAAAGAACATGGCTTTTCTGGAGGTACGTAGCAGTTTCGAACCAGCAGAGCAACTAAAAGAATCAACTATTTAGGAATAAATTTTACCAAGGATGTAAACAATATATACATGGAAATTTATAAAGCATTGCTAAAATAAATCAAAGACATAAATAAGTGGAAGAGAAAATGGGTCATTTTGAAAGGATGTATGTACCCTAGAAAAGCCATGTTTTAATCCTAATCAACCTTGTGGGAGCAGTGGTGTCTTCTAATCCCTATTCAGTACTGTATGTTTGAAACTTTAATTGGATCATCCCCCTGGAGATGTGACTCAATCAAGAGTGGTTGTTAAGCTGAATTAGGTGATGTGTTTCCACCCAATCCAAGTGGGTCTTGATTAGTTTACTGGAATCCTATAAAAGAAGGAACATTTCAGAGAAAAGGGGAGATTCAGAGAGAGCAAAGAGGAATGACAGAGCCAAAATAAAGCATGACAGAGAATGCTACAGAACTACAAAGTAGCGATTCCACCAGCCAGCAACTTTTGGAGATGAAGAAGGAAAACGCCTCCCATGGAACTGGAGCAGAAGCTAGCAGATGATGCTGTGTTTGCCCTGTGCCCTTCCAGCTGAGAAATATAAACTCTGACCATGTTTGCCATGTGCCCCTCCACTTGAGAGAGAAACCTTGAACTTCATCGGCTTTCTTGAATCAAGGTATCTTTTTCTGGATGCCTTAGATTGGACATTTCTATAGACTTGCTTTAATTAGGACATTTGCTCAGCCTTAGAACTGTAAACTAGCAACTCATTAAATTCCCTTTATAAAAGCCATTCTGTTTCTGGTATATTGCATTCCAAACTGGAACAGGCAAACCATATTCATGAATTGGAAAACTAAATATTGTTAAGATGTCAATTCTACCTAAAACAATTTACAGGTTCAATGCAACCTCAAATAAAAATTCCCGTGGGATAAAAAAGTATATGCAAAGTCTCCTTTGGGGAATGGTGAGAAAGGGGGAAAATTCAACTTCCCCAAGTTGAATTCTTGATATTCTCACAAGTAGTGGGGACAACCAAATCAATAGACTGAGCCCCAAATCTTGGGGTTTGTGCCTATGAAACTTAACCCAATAAAGGATAGGTCAAGCCTACTTAAAATTAGGCCTAAGAGTCATCCCCAAGAGAACCTCTTTTGTTGCTCAGATATGACCTCTCTCCAGTGAATGCAATAAGCAAATCACTGCCCTTCTCCTGTCTACGTGGGACATACTTCCAGGGGTGTGGACCTTCCTGGCAATGTGGGACAGAAATCCTAGAATGAGCTGAGACTCAGCATCAAGGGATTGAGAAAGCCTTTCAACCAAAAGGGGGAAGAGTGAAATGAGACAAAATAAAGTGTCAATGGCTGAGAGATTCCAAACAGAGTCGAGCAGTTATCCTGGAGGTTATTCTTACACATTAAATAGATATCACCTGTTTAGTTAAGGCAAAATGAAGAGGCTGGAAGGAACTGCCTGAAAATGTAGAGCTGTGTTCCAGTAGCCATGTTTCCTGAAGATGATTGTATAATGATATAGCTTTCTCAGTGTGACTGTGTGCTTGTGCAAACCTTGTGTCTGATGCTCCTTTTATCTATCTGCTTGACAGACAAGTAAAACATACAAATTAAAAATAAATAATAGAGGGAACAAATGTTAAAATAAATTTAGTAGATTGAAATGCTAGTGATCAATGAAAGGGAGGGGTAAGGGGTATGGTATGTATGAAATTTTTTCTGTTGTCTTTTTATTCCTTTTTTCTGAGTTGATACAAATGTTCTAAGAAATGATCATGATGATGAATATGCAATTATGTGATGATATTGTGAATTACTGATTATATATAGAGAGTGGAATGATCATAAGTTAAGAATTGTTTGTTTGTTGTGATATTTAAAAAAAATAAAAAAAATTAATTATAATAAAAAAAATTCTGTTGGGGCATGTGAGGGTAGTTGGTGATAGAATTCTTGCCTGCCATGTGGGAGATCGGGTTTGATTTCTGGCTCATGCACTTTCCAAACAAAGAAACCAACCAAAACAAACTAACAAACAAAATTCAACAAATGGTGCTGCAATAACAGGACACTCACACGGAAAAAGAATCAAATGTGACCCCACCATACAGCATACAAAAAAAAAGAAAAATTCCAATGGCCTTCTTTGCAGAATTGGAAAAGCCAGTCATCTCATTCATATGGAAAGATAATGGTCACCATATAGCCAAGATGATATATAAAAAGAACATAGTTGGAGGAATCACATTTCCTAATGTAAAATTAAAAAGCTACAGAAATCAAAATAGCATGTTATTGGCACAAGGACAGACATATAAATCAGTAGAATTAAACTGAAAGTTCAGAAATAGACCTTCCCATCAGTGACCAATTGCTTTTTGGCAAGGGTGCCACGTCCATTCAATGAGAAAAGAAATGGTGCTGGGAAACTATATATACATATGCCAAAGAATAAAGTGCATCTGTACCTCACACCATATAAAAAGTTGACTTAAAATGAATCAAAGACCTCAATATAAGACATGAAACTATAAAACTCCTAGAAGAAAACATAGAGAAGAATTATCAGAACATTGTGTTAGACAATGACTTCTTAGCCTTTAAACGGAAAGTATGACCAACAAAACAAAAGATAGATAAATGGGACTTCATCAAAAGTAATAACTTTTGTTCATGAAAGGACTTCATCATGTAAGTAAAAGTACAACTTATAGAATGGAGAAAATATTTGGTATCACATCCAAAATGCTTAAAATCCAGAATATATAAATAAATTCTACAATTCAATAGCACAAAGACCAACATCCCAATTTAAAAATGGGCAAAAACTTGAAGAAACATGTCTCCAAAGAATATGTGTGAATTGCCATGAAAAGATTCACAATATTATTAGCCACTAGGGAAATGCAAATCAGAACCAAAATGCAATGCCATTTCACATCCACTAGAGTGCTTACTATTAAAAAAATGGAAAATAAGTATTGGAGAGGATGTGAATCTACAGAAGCACTCATTCATTGTTGGTGGAAATGTAAATGGTATAGCTGCTTTGGAAAATGGTTTAGTGGTTCCCCAGAAAGGTAAATATAGGATACCATAAGACCTAGCAACCACATTTCTTGGTCTATAACCAAAGGTATCAAAGCAAGGACTTAACTCATACGTATAGCAGGATTATTCACAATTGACAAAAGATGGAAGCAACCAAGTGTACATCAACAGATGAATGGATAAACAATATGAAATATACACATACAATGGAATATTATTCAAACATTAGAAGGTATGGAGTTCATGCTGTATGACATAAGGCAGAAACGAAAGGACAAATATTGTATGATCTCACTAATAAGAAATGATTTGAAGAAGCAAATCTATAGAGTCAGAAACTAGAATGCAAGTCACTAGGGGTTGGATTGAAGATGGGGAATGGGGAAGTAATACTTAATGGCACACAATTTCTGTTTGGGGTAATGGAAAACTTTTGGTAATGGTTGTTGGTGATGATAGCACACAACATTATGAACATAATTAACACCACTGAATTGTTTATTTGAATGTGGTTAAAGGAGAAATTTTATGTTGCATATATGCTGCTAAAATAAAATTTTAAGGAAAAAAATCATAGAATTATACAATGTCCAGGTCCATGTAGACTATGAACTATAGTACAATTGTAATAATATTCTTTCATCAGTTGTAACAAAGGTAACACACTAATGCACAGTGTTGATAGGGAAAAGTGCATGTAGGGGTGTACAGAAACTGTATTTTCTACATGGATATTTTGTAACCCTATGACTTCTCTAATAAAAAGACATTATTTTAAAAAGTCATAAAGAGAGAATTCTAAATGTCTCTGAACTCCTGGATCCTGCTATTCTTCAAGTAAAGACTATCTCTTGGAATCCTCAGTGATATGAACCAATAAATATACCTTGACTAAGCAAGCTTCTGTAACTTCTCACTTTAAAAACACATCAGTTGTGGTTATTTGACAAAGACTGTTAAAAAGTGATTTCTTGCACCAGACTTGCTCATTACTCAGCAAAATGTCACTTCCTCTAAGAAGTCCTGACCCTGAAATTTAATTTAAATGGATGAAGATAAACAAGGTACAAATTTTATATTACTGTTCATAATTATGCTCTGTTGAAATCCTTATTTTATTGCCTGTCTCTCCCATTAGATTTCTTGAGAGGAGAATTTCTGAGTTAACTTGTGCCTTACCAAGACCTAATACAGTGCCTAATGCACTGTCAATGCTGAGACAATGAACTATGAATATGAACGAGTGAATAAATGAGCGAAACAATTTTGTGATGCAAAAGACAATGAAACAGATTATTTACTCCAATAATTAAAATATTTTATGTTCCACTCAAAAAAAAAAAAGATTCCTTGGGTCATTTCTTTTCTCATTGATCTCATTACTATTGATTATTGTCTACTTAAACTGCATAACTTCTCTCAATTTCACGATACATCATAATGTGAAGAACATCACTGAAACATGAAACTACAATGTTGGCAAGAAACAAAAGTGGAATTTCCTTCACAGCTAGAAAAAAATACTTAAATGCCTCAAAAAAATTCTTTTTTTTAATGGTAAGATTCAGGCCCTTTAAAAGTAGATTGACAGGCAAAAACTGAGGCAGCATCTTGCTCACTGTGAAACAGTGCCAGCCTTGTTACTGAAAAAATTTAGACACGAGTCTTCACATGGGTAGTTTCATAAATCCTTCACACCTTCCCTTTTGCTTTTTTCACTTTTATTTCATACTCTTGATTATTTACAAATGAAAATAGAAATTGTAATGCAAGCTTTTCCTTTAATTTATTAATGGAAATTAAGCAGCCACACTGATAATGTGGTGATTTCATCACATCAAAAACCTCTTTTTTGCCAGGATGATCACTTTGTTACTGAAATACCTGCTTCCAAGGTGTAGAAGATTCTTATTTAAAAATCACACTTACCTCAGTACATTAATAATAATTTATTGTGATTAATATACTTCATGTTCTTTTGGAGTAGAAAGTGTTTTTGGGTACAGGTGGTATAATGGGTAAAAGGTCAAAGTGAGAATGTTACAGAATTTAGGGCAGGTGTTTCTGGGTGCAGGTGTTGTAATGAGTAAAAGGACAAAGTGGGAATATAATAGGATTCAGGGCATAAGAGGTTTTGAGGTAGAATAGTTAGTCATAAATAGGGGCAAATATGAATATGCTATGAATCGTGGCATTGTGAAATATTATATACAGGAGCTAAATATTTTTATTCAGTTATAGGGATTTATCTGTCTTTTAACATTTCTGGAAAATGAAAATTCAGAATTACATAAATGATTGTTAGGAAGAAGCGTGCTTTTCATTTTACTTTAGAACCTACATTAGAATTCCTTTAGCTACCTGTAATGATGACCAACTGAAAGTTTTCTGGGACTCACTGCATTTTACATTGAAGTGGATCTAGCAAGATGAGATTTCAGGGTAAGCAGAGGGTTAAAAGTCTGCAGGTTAAGCCATAATGGAGGGATTTCTTGGACAATCCAAGTATAAATAAGCTAACTGTGTGCTTCTAGGGAACTAGTCTTAGATTCACTTTGTAGGCAGTGTGTTTTCACAGACGCCCTGGTATGTTATGAACCTGTACTCAGGAGATGCTTTAATTTGAACAAAGTAAAAGATCTTGTCTGAGAAAAAGCCTAAATTTTTTACTGCAGAATAGGAAGCCAGGATCCAGTTCTCTGAAGGCTAGGGAAGCCCACTGGGTCAGCAGAGGGTGTGGAGGAAAGATCAGTGGTGTGCTAGGTCTCTGCACATAATTGGGTGAATTTCAGATTTTTCTGGCTTGAGAGACCTGGCTGGTGCTTTTATTGATCCTCTGTCTAGCTGGTCTGTCCATTGATGAGAGTGGGGAATTGAAGTCTACAATTAATATGGTAGATGTGTCCATTTCTCTTTTCAGTGTTTGCCTCATGTATTTTGGAGCACTCTGGCTCGGTGCATAACTATTTATGATTGTTATGTCTTCTTGTTGAATTGTTCCTTTTATTAGTACATAATGTCCTTTTTGTCTCTTTTAATTGTTTTACATTTGAAGTCTAATTTGTTGGATATTAGTATAGCTACTCTTGCTCTTTTCTGATTGTTGTTTGCATGAAATATTTTTTCCCAACCTTTCACATTCAACCTGTTTGTCCTTGTGTCTAAAATGCATCTCTTGTAGATAGCATATAATGGGTCATGTATTTTAATCCGTTCTGCCAGTCTATGTCTTTTGATTGGGAAATTTAATCCATTAACATTTACTGTTATTACTGTAAGGGCAGTATTTTCTTCTACCATTTGTCTTTTGGATTTTATGTCATATCTAATTTTTTCTTCTTTTTACCTTTACTGATAGTCTTCATTTCTGCATTCTTCTCCACATTCCTCTTTCCTGCCTTTTCATATCTATCTCTAGTGCTCCCTTCAGTATTTCTTGCAGAGCCAATCTCTTGGTCACAAATCCTCTTCAGCAGACTTTCCCTGCTGGGGGTATGGGTGAGGTTGTATGCTGGCTTTACTTGCTTCAGTTAATTGTTGCAAGCTGCCTTGCAGTTGTATCTAATGAGCCTTTAAGCATTAGAAACAAAGCAAAAAAAAAAAAAATCCTTATCAGCACAGGACCCCCATTCCTCAAGTTTGTTAATCAAGAGGTTAAGTTGGTACGTTGCTGTACATATCTCCCTGTCCTATGTGCCCCCCCCACCTTATTTTAGGGTCCAGACCTTTTCAGGTATTTTGTGCTGTCCAGTCCACAAAAATCTTTTTTTTGCCCCCCCCCCGCCCCCATCAGCCCTGCCCTCTCTGTGCGCCAGGGCAAAAACTAGTAACTTTAGCTCTTATTCCAGGTTTATGTGAACTGGGAGCCTATTTTGAGTAGTCAGAATTTGTTAATTCCACAATGTAGCTTGCTTGAACTCAGCCCCTGCTGCTAGTAAAGGCTCTTTCCTTTCCCCTCTGGGAACCTGCTTGTGGGGAGGGGTGCCGGCCTCCGCCCCTTCAGGGACTCACATTTCATTATGAGATCATAGCTGGTCCAGCTTATCCAGACTAGGGTACACTGTGTGTCTGGTCACTGATGTGGCCCCAGCAGTTGTTCTATACTGCTCCTGTCTATTTACTAGCTGCTCTGGAGGATGAACTAAATCCCACACCTTGCTAAGCTGCCATCTTGGAACATCTCCCTGGCTGGTGTTTTATTGAATTGGTCTCTTCTGGCTGATCTTGGTGAGAGTTGGGCTGTAAGAGTCAGCTGGGATAAGGCCTAGACGGAACATGTGTGTTAACTGCCTGATCCATTACTGATTTAAATCTGTATTTCAACTTACAAAAATAAAAAAGACTAGTTATACACACTAGGAAAACATTTATTGCTTAATTGAAGGAACACTGTGTTTTTAGCAAGTTTGTGAAATCACAGAAGGCTTTAAATACCGCATAACTGTCACGAATGAACAGTGTTTATCTGCGTTACTTAGCTATATCACTGCTTCCTCTTTTCTGTATACTCTTTTCTGCTAACTGCTGCTCCAGAGAAAAGTACAGTGTGGAATTAAGAAGAGACATCATAAAAGAGACATTAAAGTTGCCAAATTACATTGAAAAATGTGAAAACCAAGCAAGTTACTGAAATAAAGATAGAATATTAACAGGTAACTTCTTCCTCTGCTGCACATAAGTAATTCTCATTAGTGATAATGGAGGCTTTGTGAACATTCCAGAAAGAATGTTTTTGAGTAATATACTTGCAGGAGAGACTGGAGCCAAAACCTAGAGCAGTAAGTGAAGGTGGTAAAGTAAACAAAGATTGAGAATGCTTTTTGGAATTTGACCTAATGGAAATCATACTGTAAGAATTTTTATCGCCCCCAGGGTCTTCAAATTAAACCCATCCTAGGAAACCAAACTGCTCATTATAAACCATCATAAAGAAGTATGGGTGTCTTGATTTGAGTCAAAGTTACAAACAAAAACTTTGGGGACAAACAGACCTGGTTTGACTTCTGCTCTTGCACTTATTAGCAGTAATTCTCAGTTTCCAGCCTATAAAATGGGGATAATAACAGAACTTACCTCAAAGTTTCTTTTGAGGATTAGGTGAGATAATGTATAAAGCACGCCTGGCATATTGGGAGTGTTTGATAACTATTAATTATTATCATCTTTACTGATTGGGGAAGAAGGCTTTATTTTGATCAATTGAATGTTTTGGGAAAGATCAGAATTCATTTAAGACTGAGCTGAATCCTCAGTAGATATCAAATGAATGAAAACTGATTTTTTAAATTAATGTATGAAATTCAAAATATACTCTTGTTATACAGCCTCTCTGGGCAGGAGCAAAGCACGGGAAAAAAAAAAGCATAGCAACAAACCAGTAATAATTGCAACATTTAGGACAGAGCAGTATGCACAGTTGTTTAATTGCATGGTAGGAATTCCTTAAGTTCCTTAAAATACTTGCCTTTATAAGTTAAGGTAAGAACCCAGCAGACAAACCATTGTGACAAATGGGAGAGCTTGATGCAGACTTTTGTTGTTCCTTCATGACACATAATAAAGGTTGGTATAATTTGTGCATTGGGTATTTGAATTGGTAATACTGCATCGCTTTTGTCTAAAGACAGAAGGGAAGTCCTTCTCCCCCTAATTTGCAAAGTTCTCATTACTGTTTCACACATTTAACACTTTATTTTTAGTCTGAGTGAACTGAATCACCTGGAATTGCCTCCAAGCACCGCTAAACGAGGCCCATCCTGGGGCCAACATGAACCAATGCTTGTTGGCAAAAGAGGTTTTCCCACTCTCTACCTGACCAAAGCAATTGTAAGGATTGGGATAAGAAATCACATTAAATTAAAACATGGAAAAAGAGACCCAAATGATATCTAACCTTTCAGTCTAGCCAAGTTGCTAATGTTGAGGACTCTTGGGTTGATTGCTGATTTCTTTCCCTTTGTTTTCCTGGAGACCTTGGTGTCACGTGGGCACAGATTGAGAGCAGCATTGACAGCAGTTTGCCTCAACTCTTGTTGAAGCTTTGTCCTCCAAAGTCTGGACTCTTGTTTTAAATTTTGTTCTGACCTCTACTGATGACTTCTGGCCTCTGACTACACTCTGTTCTATCATTCTTTTTATTTATAAGTTATGCTCTTCTGCCCATTGATCTGTGTTCTGGTCATGCTGGTATTGCTCTATCTAATGTAAAATTTTTATCTATGTATCTATCCATGTGTCTGTATTTATATCTGGCTAGCTAGCTATGGGATGTAAAATCTATAGCATCTCTCTTTTTGTCTGTGACATTTATTTGGTTTCTCACATTTTAATTTTACTCTACTTCTATTCTGATTACATATTTAAAAGTCTGCATTGTATCAGTGCAGATTTAGCAGCTCTAGTACAGAAAGGACATTATAAATTATTCCTTATGTTCACAGCGCTTTATGATTTTACAGTGTCTTCATACACAATAACTTATTTGACCCTCACAACAACCCTGTGAGGTAGGTTTTAAGATGTCCATTTTACAGAAAGAAGAAAATGGTAAGATACACATACAAATACATCAGATACACTTAAGAATGATAGTAGAATATTAATGGTGTAACCCATAACACTGAGATTATGGGTTAAGAAGGGAAGGAACAGACAATTGTGAAATTTTGGTCTGTTAATCAATAGAAAGTCATGGAATAATATGGAATCCCTTGGCTTTTCTCTCTCCTTTTTTTTCAGTCTGTCTTTGCTTCCCTATTTTCATCTATTTCTTTACCTATACAAAATATCTCCAGTTCTATTGAAATATTCTTCTCCAGAATCTATACTAGTGATATAAAGCATAAAATACAAGGAGTTTTGTAGAATAAAAAATTATCAGCATATTTTTTCATAATCAAAATGATTTTGCTTAGAATATCTGGGTAATTTAAGGAAAAAAGTTTTGGTTTTGTTCAAATTATTGAATAAACTTCCCAAATTTCACTTTTTCCTCATTTTACCACTTGAAAAAAGTATGTTATAACTTGGAGAATTCGAAGACAGGGAGGTAAACTAAACAAATCAAATCAATGAACTTGTTTTAAAATTCTAATGAATTAAAAAATTGGAATCTCTTTTGAATTCTTATAGAACCCTGTTCTTCCTCCAGTCTAGCTCTGCTCATGGAATTATTTGCCTGTTTACTTGACAATGTTTCTCATGGCAACATCTCCATAAGACAGAAGATGATATATATATATCTAATAATATATATATTATTAGTTGTTATATGTCCAGCTCTAAGAAATGTACAATGGACTTAATGCTGATTGAATGATGAATATTCTATGTTACTCCTATCCCTGGTTAAGAATAATATTTTGAAATATAAAGAATCCACATGTAATCAGTACCCATGAGATTTCTCTGAGAACCCCGCACGTTAGGGTTCCTGGCCTAGCATCTGAGGACTGGCTAGAGAAGCTGGCCAGTCAGTACATTAAGGCGTCCAGGGCAGGAATGCTGGGCAATGGTGGTGATGGAGTACTGGAGCCGGGAGAGATATGAACATGGGAGAAGAGGCTCAAATACCACCAAAGACCAGGAGAAGAAGCCATGCAGAAACCAGGACAGACACGGGAACCAGGGTCAGTTGGTTGGAGGAGCCACAAAGGATCTTGGAAATCACTTGTGCTGATGACTTGTCCAGAGGTGAAGGGCTTTTTACTGAGATGGTAGCAGAGGGTGTCCTGCCCAACCCGACTGATCTTAAAAGGGCCCTGCCCTAATATGATCAGGGAGCTGTACTGGTCCTGACACATGATATAAAAGAGGAAGTCAATGATTATTTTTATTATACTTAAACTATTCCTCAAACACATAAGACATATATATTAATATAAATTTTCACATAGAATTAATTGAAGGTGTGGAGAATCTGGCACTTTCATACATAATAAGTTGATACACCCTTTTTGGAGCCATTTGGAAGAAGCTATCAAATTATAAAATGCGTATAACATCTGAACCTTTAATTCTACTCCTAAGTTCTCTGTCAAGAAATTCCCAAAAGATCATGTATGGGAATGTTGAATATTGCATTGCTTGTTAAAGCCAAATCAAGGCAAATAAAAACCACTAAATGTTCTTTAGACTAAGGAATTGCATGCCTATATTATGATAATTATAGTAATTATAGATAATTATAGTTATGTAATGGAATAAAGTATACCCAATAAGAGAAAAGAGATAGAGCTATGTGTACTGACATGACTGTCATATTGTTAAATTAATCAAGGAAAAAGATGGACATGTTGTAGAGATGATTATATATGATATAAAGTATTTTTCTTCTCTGTCCAACTTGACCTAAATCAATGTTATTAAGCTCAGAAAAAGCTGTAGAAAAAGGAGAAAATGAGATGAAGAAGAACAAGATGAAATAAAGATAGAGATAAAGATAGGGAAGAGAGAGCTAGAAGTAGAACAAAACTGAAAAAGAAGTGTGTAAATGTAGCACCAAATACATAGTATTAGATAAAAACTATTATTTTTGATAAGGCACATAAATTGATATTCTATTATATAAAAAATGATCTCAAACTAAAAACTCTTAGCTATAAAAAAATAATAATTTGTTACATCTAAGCATTTACCATAGTCTGCCTGGCATAGACCCCTGAGGGTAAAGATTATGATTGCTGTGTGTTTGTATCAGATATTCCCACAGACACATGCACACATTGCATATCTCTCCTGTTGGGAACACAGAGGAGGAGCCCTTTGATTCTGAGAAGTCAAGTGAGGATTCTTTATTCCCCTTCATAATTCTACCAATATATCACAGAGGATTTGGCATAAATATATAATAATTGATTTATGGCTGACTCAACGAAGACATCTCATCTACCATTTAACTTTTAAATCCCAATTTACAGATTCTCCAAATGCCAAGATGAGGTCAGCAGTCCATCTGTAAAGATCCTTTTAAATCTCTTCTGATGCAGAGTTCTGGAGCTCAAGCATGTAAAATAACATGTTTCCAAGTTTTTAGTAAAACAAAACCAAACCCAGCTGTCAGTGAATTAATCTGGAAGCAGGGAGCCTATGCTAGCCAAATTGTTATATATAAAGTTTCAGTTAGATCAGTTAGTAGGTAAGGAGAATGTAATTGTTTCTATTCATAGGCTTGATTTTCCTTCAGTGGATAGAAATTGGTTTGAAAATTGAACAAATTTCTATGTGGAATTTTTAGAAAATAGTGCTCATCACAAAAACAAAATACAAATGAACAATAAGATTCAAACACTGTATAATTTAATCTATTTGTTTTACTTCAATTAGCATACTTTATCTTGGAGAAAACTGTGACTTGCTTTCATAGAATCTCTATTGGATCTATGCTGAAATTCCCAACATCTGTCCAGCTCCTATTATCATTGATGCAGGTATTACAGCTGCAAAGTCTATAGACACACATGCAGAAAACAAGAAACAATACACTTACTTAGCATGCTTCCACTCCCTTTTTCTCCCTTCTGGCCTTTTTGTCCGGGATTACCTTGAAAAAAAAAAGAAAAAAATTTATTTAATTAGGGCAATTCACAATGCTTGTTTTCAATGGAGACAGAACATCAAAAAGTAATCTAAAGTATCAATTTATGATAACCTGTAGATAGCAATTTTGATGATGACAATAATAGCTATCATTTTTGAAGCCCTATTATGACCCGGGCATTGTTCTGGGTAGATCCCCTTACACACATATCTGAAATTATTCATAAGGACAGTACATTTTATACTTTCCTACAGCAGGTAAAACTGAGGTATAAGTAGTTTGTTCTGTGCTTACTCACTCTTTTTCTCCTCTTCCTTTGTTTGAGCCTCACCGTGCCCTGTAGGAGTCCAAAGTCTTCCATTTCTTTAGGGAAGAGCTTCCCAAACTCTAAGCAATAAATAAATGCCTGGGAGTGCAGAGACTGTGGTAATATCTACCCTTGGAGATTTAAGGAGGGACCTTGAGGTATCCAAGCCTCTATCCTAATCACTTTGGCTTTGAGAAATCTCATCCATATACTTACGGGTCTGGCACAAATATCCTTTTTTTTAATTAAAAAAAATTTTTTTAATACATACGAACAAGAACATTCTTAACATATGAATATTCCATACATGATGTATAATCAGTGGCTCACAGTATCATCACATAGTTGGATATTCATCACCATGATCATTTCTTAGAACATTTCCATCAGTTCAGAAAAAGAAATAAAAAGAAAAAAGCTCATACAAATATCTTTTTATATGAGTGTCATATCTTTAAAAAGACAGGGAAGTACTTTTAGGGCTTTGGTCTTTGCTAATGAACTACTACTTCATCCACAGTTCCATTTTTAAAGAGGGCTCCAGAAGAGTCTTTTGGTACTATCATGAAATTTTCATGGTAGAAATTTCATCTCTTAGGAGTGGTGCTGCTATCCATTACTGAGAATGTTAAACTTTACCCAAACTCTGTGACCCTGGAAAACAGGTATGGTTAAAGAAATCCTGCCATACTTTGTGTTCCAGAAAACCACTTGCTACAAAGAAACATCCTTGCACATATCCAAATAAGATAGACCCTCCAAGTTTATATTCTTTGCCTCATATATGGTTAGCCGAACTGCTTGTCCCCCCAGTCCACTGTAACAAAATGCTTGTTAACCAAACTTTGATTAAATTTGTTCCTTCTCTCAAATGCCTGGAGAGCAGTTTCAGAACTGACACCGACAGAGGTATTTGGAGATGCAGAAAGAAAACACCCCTGGGGAAGCTGTTTGAAATCAGAAGCCAAAGGACCAGCAGACACTAGCCATGTGCCTTCACAGATTGGCCTTTCTTGAATTAAGGTATCTTTCCCTGGATGTCTTAGTTGGACATTTTTTTATGGCCTTAGAACTGTAAACTTGTAACCTAAATTCCCTTTTTAAAAGCCCTACAGAGGAAAAATTCATTCCTTCCCCCAATTCCTTGGCCTTTCACCCGCTCAGCCTAAAACCAGCAGGCTCCTTAATAGTCCCCCCTTAGAATAGGGCTGATCTCAGGATAAAACATTTCCTGATTTGCAGTCCCTTCAGATCACCACTTTTCATCCTTTTCCCAAATCCAGTTATTTTTAGCTTTGTCTACTCCTCCCTATAAAAACTCCTTTTTTCCCTTAACCCTAGAGACACAGAGTCTATGGTCTGAATTTTCTCCCTTTTGCAATAGTCTCCATCCAAACTCTGTAATAATCCTTTGGAATAAAATCTCTAGATTTGTTTATTTGACATTATTTGTCCTCATAGGTCTATCATGCAAGTAATTACCTTCTTGACAAAAATCAAGAACTGATACTAGTGTTTCCTATAACTATTTAAAATCTTTGCTAATATTCTTTGCTGTGCCACTTACTAGTTATGTGACTCAGGACAAGCATTTTTTTGAGCTAAAGCTTATTCTCCCTTAAAATGAGAAAATAATACCTTCCATTGCAAGGTTGCCTTGAAAATTACTACTGTTTATAAAGCACCTTGCACACGAGAGAGATGCATAGGAGAAGCTAGCTATTATTTATTACTTCTATTTTACAACATACCCCAAAGTTTAGTTAGAACTTCTCTGTAATTTTATTCTCAGTGAATGAAAGTGAAGGACTTTTCATCTCAGTTCTCTTTTTATGACACAATTGGTTTTTATTTTATTTTACATTTTATTCTTTATTTTGGGTTTCTTTTGGTTTCTCTAGTTTACTTGATCTGTGCTTCATTTTTGAGCATTTGTCCATATTCATCTCACAGAGAAAAAATTTCCTCCTTATTTACTAAATTAAAAAATATAATGTATAATGATTAGAATGAATCTTGAGTTTTAACACTTAAAACGCATACACTGTTCCCAGATGAATATTCTTAATTTATTTTGTTTCCTTATCTAATTGTCTGTACTTATCTTTTTTTTTTTTTTACCAATTACAATTTTATTTTAGAGATTTAATGAGTGAGATGCTAATCATGCTTATCAGAATATTGTGGAGAGTATCTCTGATTGCTTTGCTTCAAATTCATTTTTCATTTTTAATTGTGATTGAGTCATCTCAGGCCCACAATTATTAATTTAACACAAAATACCTAAAACATTTCCTGCCTTTTTTGATGGTATCCTTTTATTATGGATGGAATACCAAAGTTTAAGACTGTTCAAGAGGTAAATTTATGTTCAAAAAATGATCATGGCAATGAATATACAACTATATGATGATATTGTAAACCACTGGTTGTACACCATGTATGGAATGTTTTTATGTCAAGATATATTTTTGTAATTAAGTTTTTCCAATAAATATATTAAAATAAAAAAGAAAAGAAAGAAAACATATAGGAGTAAAAAGCAAATTCTAAAAAATTTCTTATTGGAGGGAATGAGGGGTTAAAATAAGATGTATATGATTAGTTTAAATTCTCTTTGGAGAAGATAATACAAATTGCCATCATTTCAGCATTAATTACACACTAGAAAAAAAAAAAGAGACTGTGTTTTACTCTTGGAGGCCTTTTCACCCCACAGTTTGTCATGGAGATCTTAAGAACAGAAGTATTCAAGCTAGCCCTGAACTAGTGGCCCACCTTCAGGTCCTTATAGCTCTAGGATTGTGTGATAAGAAAAAAATGTTATTTTTTTATTTTACTTTTTTTCTTATGCAACAATGATATTTTTTCTTAAAGATAGTAAAAATGAAACCTTTTATTTTCTTCTTGTAAATAAATTAGAAATATCTTATGTCATTTTAGCATTATTGAGAGATTTCCCTGCAGATGACACTTGGAACTCTATTTCTCACACACGAACATGCCAAAAATGCCCTTTTTAAGAGAACAGGAATGGACTGCTCCTTAAGAATGGTAGCTTTGACAAAAAATGAGCCCAAGGCCTTAGACAAAACATGGAGTTAAGCATCTCCTGTCATATGTCACTCTTCAACTAAAAATAAGGAGCTTGTGTTTCTAAGCCATTGGAAAATGAGAAGTTGAATATTATGTAATATATTGACTGACACTGTAACTGTAAAAAAATGTAAAAGGAGGTATGAAATATATTGAAAATATGAAAGTATGAAATATATTGAATTTCCAATAACATTGTTAGTATTTCAAACATTTTTGTTGCACCCTAAATGAGCATACTAAATTAGACATTTTCACATACCTGCCTTAACCAGCCCAGGCAATCTTTTCTGCAGCTATAGAACTCCCTCTGCTTCAGGGATTTCAATTTCAGATGGGACCATCTTCCATTCTAAACCTTATGCTTCTTCCTACTGCTTTAAGCACTTTAAGACATCTATTAATTCATTTTCCTTATTAGAAATTATAAGACTTGGGTAATATTTGTAGATAAGTAAAATGAAATTCAGAGAGGCTGGTTAGGAGGTAGGATTTAAACATCTATTTAAGCATAACCAGTGGAAATGACATCATCATGTACGTAAATTAGAAAGTGCTGAACAATTTTGGATATTAGACATTAACATAATCATAGTGGGCATAGGATGGGATTTCAGGTTTATCTGTATTATCTGTATTTCCTTAACTGTAACTTAATAGGGTTCGGCCAATATTGGTTAAATTAATATTTACACTTTGTTTTTCTTTGTCTGTTTCTTTGCCGCCTTTGTTCTAAGATAGATACCATTCTTCTTAGTGATTTACCATTGTGTAGAGTTTACAAATTCTGTTGCTGTTTGTTTTATTTTTTTAAAACCTGTTTTCCTTGGGAACATAGCAACTTTCCTTATGTGGACAGAAATCAATTTCAGACCAGAAAATAAACTCCACTGTGAGAGCTACTATTTGTATATGATGGCCATTTCTTATTATTAGATAATTTGAAACAATTCTAAGATCTGGTCTTTATTCTATACATTTTGTAAAGAAAATAAGCATTTTCATAATACCTGGCCTCCCCGGCTTCCCTGGGAATCCTCGACTTCCAGGAAAGCCAATTGCTCCCCGATCACCTTTGAAACCTGGAGGACCTATGTGGTTAATAAAAAAAAGAAAAAGTGGAGAATAATTCATTTTTCATACGGAATTGAAAGTATCTATATTGTCATTAATTAATATGAAATAGGTGAATCTCCAAAATGGAGTAATTACATATTTCCTTTAATTTCATGTGTGCTATTAGTAGAAAAAAAAAACTAAATATTAATGTTTTAATGCACTGCATATATTTGGTAAATAACATATTGCACATGAAAAAAGTATTTTAACCAGAAGAGTTATGTAGTCTATTATGGAATATTTAAATGGCAGGATTTTGTTGCAGCTAAAATGATCACCTTCTGGAAATTTATAAGCTGAAAATAGAATTTTTAAGATTTCCTGTAAAAAAAAGTAAAATTCAATCAATGAGAAGTATACTGTATATTAAAGAATATTGTATTAAAAGTTTTGAGATCTTATATCTAGAATACATCATTCTAATGATCCCTTCTGGACTTGTTTTATATGTCTCATTGTAATTCCAAATAGTGTATGCACACACATATAGATATATACATTTAAATAAAAAATACACAGTCATTTATAGGTATATATACATATATGTACAAATCCAGGGTTATACATGCATGAATGAAATAGCCATTGTTATCCCATCTCACTAGGGTTACCATGAAAACTGCCTATAAAATAAAATAGTATATTCCTATGGAATAAAATATTTCATTCTGGGAGAAGTGGTGGCTTCCGGGCCAAGATGGTGGCTTAACAATGTGCACATTTTAGTTTGTCCTCCAGAACAACTACTAAATAACCAGAAATAGCACAGAACAGCTCCTGGGACCACGTCAGTCACCGGACACACAGTGTACCCCAATCTGGACTAGTTAGACCAGCTGCGAACCCCTCAGAACCGTGAGTTCTCCAAGCTGAGATGGCCAGCACCCCTCCCCCACAGGCTGCTTCCCAGAGGGGAAAGGAAAGAGACTTTACCAGCAGCAGGGGCGGAGTCCAACCAAACACCAATTGTGGTATTAATTAACAAATTCTGACCACTAAAAATCAGCCCCCAGCTCAGGTGAGCCTGGTCAAAGTGGAGGTCGCTCATTTTTGCCCTGGCACCAAGGGGGCAGGGCTGACGGAAAAAGGGAAAAAAAAAAGAAGGAAACAGGTTTTTGTGTCTGTGTTTCTACAAAGGCTTGACTGCCTTTGGATACAGGGGAAGGGCTCTTCAGGCTGCAACTGCCCCAGGCATAGGCAGAAACAAACTCGTTTGAGGGCTTGTTTGGAGCCTGTGCCTTCCCCAGGGAAGGGGTGAAGCCCAACTCAGGTGGAATCCCTCTCTCAAGGAATTCAGACATCAGGGCTTGGTAATTTGAAGCCATTAAAACCAGCCTACAACCTCTCCTTGGTCTCCACCACGCCCCCAGCCAAAGTTAAAGGTACCACATCATCTTATGCTGGTGGGACCTGCAGGCAGACAAGCACCACATACTGGACAGGAGAAGAAAAACATAGTCCAGAGACTTCACAGGAAAGTTTTTCAACTTGCTGGGTCTCACCCTCGGGGAAAACCGATGCAGGTGACTCTTTCCTTCTGATAGGAGGCCAATTTGGTCTGGGAAAATACGGCAGCGGTCTATATAATACCTAAGTAGACCCTCCTAAGTGTATGTGGGGGGAGGCACCATACAAGCAGGGCAAGAAACAAGAAAACAAGAACTGAAAAATTCTCTTCTGATAAACAAAACCTAAGCTAGAGGTCCAGATAAAGCTGAATTGAATGTCAAAGAAAAAATAGAAAACAAATTCATCCAGCAAGAAAACCCTACATAAAAGAAGTGAAAGCAATCTCCAGAATAAACTAATTATGGTAATTAAATGCCTAAACACCAGCAAAAAATAACAAATCACACTAGGAAAATTGAAGATATGGCCCAGTCAAAGGAACAAACCAACAATTCAAATGACATACAGGAGCTGAAACAATTAATTCAGAATATACAAACAGACATGGAAAACCTCATCAAAAACCAAATGAATGAATTGAGGGAGGATATAAAGGAGGCAAGGAACGAACAAAAAGAAGAAATTGAAAGTCTGAAAAAACAAATCACAAAACTTATGGGAAAGAAAGGCACGGTAGAAGAGATGAAAAAAACAATGGAAACCTACAATGGTAGATTTCGAGAGACAGAACATAGGATTTCTGAACTGGAGGATGGAACATCTGAAATCTGGCAAGAAAAAGAAAATATAGGGAAAAAAATGGAAAAATATGAGCAAGGACTCAGGGAACTGAAAGACCATATGAAGCGCATGAATATACATGTTGTGGGTGTCCCAGAAGGAGAAGAGAAGGGAAAAGGAGGAGAAAAACTAATGGAGGAAATTATCACTGACAATTTCTCAACTCTTATGAAAGACTTAAAATTACAGATCCAAGAAGTACAGCGTACCCCAAAGAGAATAGATCCAAATAGACATACTCCAAGACACTTACTAATCAGAATGTCAGAGGTCAAAGAGAAAGAGAGGATCTTGAAAGCAGCAAGAGAAAAGCAATCCATCACATACAAGGGGACCCCGATAAGACTATGTGTAGCAGAAACCATGGAGGCGAGAAGACAGTGGGATGATATATTTAAATTATTAAAAGAGAAAAACTGCCAACCAAGAATTCTATACCCAGCAAAATTGTCCTTCAAAAATGAGGGAGAAATTAAAACATTTTCAGACAAAAAATCACGGAGAGAATTTGTGACCAAGAGACCAGCTCTGCAAGAAATACTAAAGGGAGCACTAGAGACAGATATGAAAAGATAGAAGAGAGAGGTGTGGAGAAGAGTATAGAAAGGAAGACTATGAGTAAAGGTAAAAAGAAGGAAAATTAGATATGACATATAAAATCCAAAAGGCAAAATGGTAGAAGAAAGTACTACCCATGCAGTAATAACACTAAAAGTTAATGAATTAAACTCCCCAATCAAAAGACATAGACTGGCAGAATGGATTAAAAAACAAGACCCATCTATATGCTGTCTCTACTCAAAGGACATGAGAGCATGGACCCAAGTGAACATTTGCACACCAATGTTTATAGCAGCATGATTTACAATTACCAAGAGATGGAAACAGCCAAAATGTCCATCAATGGACAGGTGGCTAAACAAACTGTGGCATACACATACAATGGAATATTATGCACCTGTAAGACAGAATAAAGTTATGAAGTATGTAACAACATGGATGGACCTTAAGGACATTATGCTGAGTGTGATTAGCCAAAAACAAAAGGACAAATACTGTATGGTCTACTGATATGAACTGACATTAGTGAATTAACTTGGAATATTTTGTTGGTAACAGAGACCCTAGAAATAGGGTAAGATATTGGGTAATTGGAGCTGAAGGGATACAGATTGTGCAACAGGATTGAATATAAAAACTCAGAAATGGACAGCACAACACTACCTAACTGTAATACAATTATGTTAAAACACTGAATGAAGCTCAGTGTGAGAATGATAGAGGGAGGAGGGCTGGGGACATAAATGAAATCAGAAAGAAAGATAGATGTTAAAGATTGAGATGGTATAATCTAGGAATGCCTAGAGTGTATAATGATAATAACTAAATGTACAAATTTTAAAATGTTTTTGCATGAGGAAGAACAAAGGAATGTCATTACTGCAGGGTGCTGAAAATAGATGGCAATTAATATTTTCAAATTTCAATTTATGTGTGAAACTAAATTAAAAAATGTCTATTTGGTACAAAATTTATATTTTGACTAGTGCATCTCCTAATATAACTTATGTAGATAGTTGGTTGAACAACGTAAGTACATGGAACCTTGGTTAGGACATTAGATTTTATTAGTTTGTCCAGAGTGATGCCCTGATGAATCCCAGAGTGATTTGATCAGTGAGTGGAAAAATCTTTGCAAAGTCCCCTTCAGGGTATGGTGAGAACGGGGGAAAATTCAACCTCCCCAAGTTGAATTATGGACATTCTCAAGCAGTGCAGACAACCAAAGCTATAGGCTTAGCCCCCAGTCTTGGGGTTTGTTCACATGAAACTTAACCCCACAAAGGATAGGTCAAGTCTACTTAAAATTAGGCCTAAGAGTCACCCCCAAGAGAACCTCTTTTGCTGCTCAGATGTGGGCCTCTGTCTCCAGCCAATACAACAAACAAACCCACCACTCTCCCCCATCTACATGGGACATGACTCCCAGGGGTGTGGACCTTCCTGGCAACGTGGGACAGAAATCCTAGAATGAGCTGAGACCCCGCATCAAGGGATTGAGAAAACCTTCTTGACAAAAAGGGTGAAGAGTGAAATGAGACAAAGTGTCAATGGCTGAGAGATTCCAAACAGTTGAGAGGTTATCCTGGAGGTTATTCTTACGCATTAAGTAGATATCACCTTGTTATCCAAGATATAATGGAGAGGCTGGAGGGAACTGCCTGAAAACGTAGAGCTGTGTTCCAGTAGCCATATTTCTTCATGATGAATGTATAATGATATAGCTTTCACAGTGTGACTGTGTGATTGTGAAAACCTTGTGTCTGATGCTCCTTTTATTTACCTTGTCAACAGATGAGTAGATCATATGGAATAAAAATAAATAATGGGAACAAATGTTAAAATAAATTCAGTTTGAAATGCTAGTGATCAATGAAAGGGAGGTGTAAGGGGTATGGTATGTAAAATTCTTTTTTTCTTTTTCTGTTTTTTTATTTTTCTGTTGTCTTTTTATTTCTTTTTCTGAATTGATTCAAATGTTCTAAGAAATGATCATGATGATGAATATGCAACTATGTGATGATATTGTTAATTACTGATTATATATGTAGAATGGAATGAGCATATATTAAGGATGTTTGTGTTTCTTTCTTGTAATTTTTTTAATCAATAAAAAATTTTTAAAAAATATTTCATTCTGTAGGCCAACAGTTTGAGATAAACCATTGCAAAAATCAGTGTCACTATCAGTTCACAGAGATCCTATAATCCAATTTTCAGTTGACTCTGTTGGAGAATTACGAGAATGGTGAGAAATTGATTATACATCTTATTTCAATGTCAACCTTTTATAATTATGCCATTAGTTTACATAATCCCAGGAGGGCATGGATCACACTTACTTTAAAAATCTTTTCTTGATGCTCATTCATATTGATTTCTAAACTGGTGCTATGTTCTAAGGAATGTTCAGCTTCACAAATATATTACTCTAAATAGTTAAGAAATATTTGACAAACCAGTGCAAAACTGATTCTGAGATTAAGCAGTAATCTTATCACTAAAATGATAAATTATGTTCAGAAATAATTGTAAAGATAGGCCATTTCAATGCAATTTAAATACTCAGTATGTACTTTGTAGTATTTATGGTTGGGTTCTACAGCATAAAGCCAGAAAAAGACCCAACATGTATCCTCAGGAGAAGCTGATAAATAGTTATACCCTTCTTCATTATACAAACAAGAGTTAGATTTCTTTGCACTTGCCATTACTGAGATTTGTCAAATTTATATATACCGAAATGTTACTTCAGGTGACACAGTATCAAGAAGCCTTGATCATGACATTATCACCCTTATATAGTTACTTACTATACTGTAAGCTCTGTGAAGGCAGAGCCTCTAAAGCTCTTTCCACATATCCCACAGTGCCCTCTACTCAAAGGACACGAGGCCAAGGACACAAATGGACATTTACACGCCAGTGTTTATAGCAGCATTATTAACAATTACCAAGAGATGGAACAGCCAAAATGTCCATCAACAGACAGTTGGCTAAACAAACTGTGACATTTACATAAGATGGAATACTATGCAGCTGTAAGACAGAATAACATAATACACCATCAAGAACTGTGAGACTAGTAGAAAGACTTTTCTGAATAAAAATACTTACCTGATAGTATTTCAAGGGCACACCAATCCACCCAAGATTATATATATTTTAATCTTTTTAAAATGTAAACTTTATATATTGATTTTTAAAGCACAATGTTGTAAAGGGCAGAGAGCCGTCAAATTCTTGCTTTCCATTTTTTTAATTTATTTTTCTGCTGTAACCAGAGTCAGTCAATACATTGATTGGAAAGGAGAGCATTTTATATAATCAAAAGACAAAAATAAGATGTAGTACATGGTATTTAGAATTTTTTTTTTCTTGCACAAAACTATTCTAGTAAAAATTAGACCAATAAATATACTCCCCACTTTCAAAGACCAGGAAGGGTGTTTTATTTCTAGCCAAAAATAACATGACAATCATGTTATGGTAATTGTCTCTTCTCTGTATTAAAAGCAAAGAAACTTCATGCTCTCTCCCTTTTTTTCTGTGTTTTTAATTACCTTTTTTCCAAATATTGCTTTTGAGATACAACATTGAGGAAAATATTTTGAAACAATTTTGCACTAAGTAAAATACAGGGAGTTTCTGAGCAAAGGTAAAAGTCATCTATATCTTTAATAACTACATGGAGATGTAAGTGGACTTAAGCAGATATATTCCAATCAAGGACCATATAAATAATATGATCCAATTTCCCTTTGACTTATTAATGTATATTTTTTGTAGCCTAAAAAGCAAATAACTTGAAAACATATGTTCAGTGCGAAGATAATTTTGTAATTCCCCTTCATGTGACCCAAAGCTAGGTGTATCATATATGTGTAGTCTGTGACATGGATGGCAGCCCCTAGAGATATGCCCAATCCCATGTTTGTAGCTAAAGCATTTTAACTTCCTTCAAAAATCATGAAGCCGTGCTTGCTTACCAGTTCAGTATATTTTAATGACTAGGCTAACAGAATACTTACTATCCTCGCCAACTTATATACACACATGTATCACAAGAGACAAATGAAAATTCTGATTCCCCCCTACACACTAATGGATGTGTAATCCCTAGCTCTGAGTATCCGATAAAGTGCTTACTATGATCATACCTATTGCACCTGGAACTCCTTTTGGACCGCCTTCTCCAATGGCACCTCTATCTCCTTTTTGACCTGGGGGACCAGGAGGACCTTTAAAAAAATATAATTACTGATCATAGTTAAAAAGCAAAAATAAAATGTATTTGTCATTTAATAAGAAAGACATGCAAACAAATTAAATGTATTTGTTGTGCAATAGCAGAATGAATAAGACTGCCCTTCCTGAATCCAGGAATAGTCTTTTTATTGAGTAGTGCAAAGACCTGTACCTAAAAGGCTGACATAACCCTTTATTAAGCAACCTAATTGGGTGTATTAAATATTTATGTGTGCACAGCACTTTTGGATTCTAAGAACCTGGGGACAGAAGAAAGATATTGAATTAATGATGGCACAAAAGCACTTAAAATCAGCATCTGTTGAGCAAGTAATAGGTAGATTTCACAATATTGACTTACCTACTATGTGGTAAATGTATACCCTTAAGGGAAACAACAATTATACACAGTATACAATCAGAATACATCTTGTTAGAACAGACCCTAAACTCAGATTTTTCTCAAAGAATTAGAGATCAGTGTCAATGGTAAAGGTTGAAGAGATCTTGGTGTGGAAGTAGGATTGAGATATACTTTGAAGAATGAATAGAATGAGAAGAAAGAATTCTGGGGGAGTGGGCAAGGCAGGAAGGTAAAACGAGCAGAAGTACAGTTTTTCAAATAAAATATTAAGTCAAATTCTTAGAGATAGGTAGAGATACTACAAAATAAAATGGACAGTTTGCATGGGAAACGGACTACTTGGCCTCATAGTACCTACATGGCCCCTCAGTTCTGATTTAGTCTATTGAATCTTCTGCATCCAGCCAACCAGATCTCTGTTGATCGCCTCTTTAGAATGTACTGAGTACATATTTAGAACTTAAAGGCAGTACCACCAGCCTTCTCTCTTCCATAAGGAATACGCAGGACTAGTATTTTCCCTTTATTTAAAAGACCCCTTAGTAAATTTTCATTTCAACTTCAAAAGGAAAAAACAACCTAGATGTACTATTGAAAAATGAAATAGCGATGTTTTAATAAGGGAATTTTCCATTGCTGTCGTTTGGCCAAAAGCAAAGCCTAAGTGTCACACTCAGGTTTATGCAACCATTGATTAGAGAGTACCTATTTAGACATTCTGATCAGGTGGGAAAAAAATACGTGAAGACTTCTAAGAGGGACCACATAAGAAAAGATTATCTTAGGAGTAAATACATTCTATTTTCTTTGCTTCTTTTGAAGTCCTTGTTCCTGCTTTTCTCCATTTATCTGATCCATGTCATTCATCAAGGGGCAACTTGAGTTTTAGAACTTTCCTTCCCTGATTACTCAATTTTCAAGATATTGTTGCTTTTCTGAATCACAACATCCCTTTCTCTTCATATACAACAAATGGCAATAATGTTTAATTTTATTATTAAAACAATCCTTTTTTTTGGAAAAAAGCATAAAGAAAAATTCATAATTTATCATTTTATGAAAATAATTGTTAACATGACCTTCCAGAATATTTTTCTTTTTTGGGGTGCGTGTTTATATATATATATATATATATTTTTTTTTGATTTATTAGAGCAGCTATAGTTTTATAAAAAAAGTACAGTTTCCATAAAACAGCCTGGCTGCATATATATTTTTTAACATAATCACCATACAAGCCACATACTACTGGGCATTATGTGATTAATTGACAAATCTTAAGTTATTGCCTTTGGGAGACATATATTTTAGCCTTTGCACAAGAAGCATCATTTTTCTACACCAATGGAAATCTGTGTACATGTCCTATTCCTGTGTACATGTGGCATATAATGCTTCCCAACAAAGGGAACACAGCTGCAGTTCATTCATCTCTTCATAGTGACCAAAAAGGAAGAAAGGGTAGAGAGACTCAATTTGCAGGTTGAATTTTGCTGGGCAAATTGAAGGAAAGCAAAAACATAATACTCAAAGAAAGATGGTATTTTGTAAAACCTATATAAACAAGGACTTTGATTTAGTAATTAGGGTTCTCAAGCAAGACACAGATACTCCAGGAACGACTAGAATGTGTGAGACAAGAAACAAGGGACACACACTCAAAAAAAAAAAAAAGAAAGAAAGAAAAAAAAAAAAAAGAAGGGACACAGACCAAGTCTAGTCCCTTGCCTTGGAGGTTAAGTTATTATCATTCCTTTGCAAGCAAGAAATGGAACACCCTCAGAACTACTATCCTTTTAATTAGTTTGCATGTAAGAATTTTGCAATATTAGTTCAGTCACTCACAACAAATTCATATGTTCTATTTTTTAAGATTCTGAGTTAAGAGCCTTCTCTATATTTTTATATTTAAAAAGCTGATGCCTAGAGTAAGAAAACGAGGTAAGGACTTTTCTTAAAGTAGTTCTAAGTAAGTATGATGGAATTTACATTTTTATTATTTAATTCCTCATGTAACATTACCTATGAGAAGTTTCATTTTTCTATTTTGTCTTATCTCCTCTACTGTCTATACCAAAATTTTGGAAGGAGCTCAATTAATGTTTTTACTTTCCTTTAGATGTTTTGGGCGATGGAAGTAAAGGAATCATATGCTACTTTAAGTTTCTTGTATTAAATGTTTTAGAACATTTTTAACTTAATAGAAAATACTGCCCCCCCAAAATTGCTCTCTCTCCATTCCTGCTAAACTTCATATCCACTTCATCCTGCAGCTGGTCTATTGTTAGAGTTTTTCATAAAATGTGAATTTTTTTTCTCTTCCACCCTTACATATCCTTTAGCATCAGCTTTCTTCAGCAAGAATCTTTTTTTGCATTTCTACATCAACTATAAGGAAGTGTAGTAGTTTGCCATATTATGGAAAAGAAACTGAAGAACTTGAAGTCAAGAGACTTAATCTATTCTAGTGACCTGTTTTGTTCTTAGCTACTATTTCCCTCTTCAAATTTCTTTTCCATAATTACATCAATAACTGCTTCTGAGTATCAAAAAATGGATAGAATGCTGCCTTTTATCTCTTTTCTGACACATGTCAAAGGAAAGTGGATTAACATTGGCCAAAAGGTATGCTCTGCTCCCCTCAACAAGCCATAGAATTCACACCATTTTTCTCCATCTTTAATACTTTCAATTACTAAACTGGAATAATTCCTAAATGGCATACCGATAACCTTTCATGAACAATTACCTCTATACAGCATACACTCTAACTTCTACGTTTATCTGTTTCTCCCAAGACTATTTTTTAAAAAAGGAGAAGACTAAGATGTAAACATATCCACAAGAAATACACAGGTCTAGAATATTTGGTAATCATAAATATCATAAACAGAAATTATCTAATTTATTTGTAAAGCAAACTCAGGCATATTATGTCATTTAAAATCCTGGAATAATAACACAGCACTAATAAGATCTGCCTAAATTTCCACAGCTATGCTTCACCATGGTCTACCCATGATGATCATAAATTTGAAGTAATTTTCCAGTTTGTCATCAGTCTTGCTTCATAACCAGGTCTAGTCTTCTAGTCTGTTTGCTTCCTAAATCTGCTTACTTTTTCTTTTTCCAGTTTTCATGCTCACTCACCTACCTGAGCTGGAATAGGCCTAAAGATTGCTTAGTCTGACATACTTATGTCACGTCAGAGAGTGAATTTCTCAAGGTCTTAAAAGTAGTTAGGTAAAACTAGAACTTGTCTCTAACAGTCTATGCCATACAATTCCAAATCTAATTGACTTATTTTATGGTATCTTCCATTAGTCTTAAGTCCAGGGTTCCTATACATAGTGGTTAGATGAAGATACAACTCATTCCTGATTCAAATTCTATCCCTTGCCTAATCTTCCCTACCATGAAAACTGATGCATATTTTTTGGTGCTTCTTAGATCCTGAAACCTATACTTGCCTTGAATTTTTCCAAATAAACATCATGTTTTCTTACCACTGAACTGTATCATATCTCATTTATCTTAACTTCCTTTCTGGAATATTCATCCTCTTTATTTTTTATAATTATACCCCTTCCCTACTACCAAACTCTACTTCTCCATTTCAACAAAGAAATCCATTTAGGCCTTTTGACTCTAATTACTATAATTACTTGAGAAATGTATTGGGATATTTTCTCTTTTCTCCCCTATGATTGTTTAGCAATCATTTATATAAAATAAAGCAAGTATGGAATATGGGTTAATGATATTTATCCTACAACCAACATATGATATGGTGCTCATTAATTTATACAGAATGTCTTTCTTGAACTATAGTTTAATAAATATGTATTAAACATTTATCTTTTGGTTGTGTATTACAGGGGCTATAAAGACTGGTTCCTAATTTTAAGGAACTTATTGTGTTCAAAAGAGTTAATAGTACAACAAAAGGCAGGGTGAAACTTTTAGCTATGACTATCACTCTTTTTAGCTCTATGTAGAATTGACTAAATGGTTCAGAGTGGAAGCAGGCAGAACAACTGCTAAGCTATTCCGGTGGTGTGAATTAGTGTTACAATGGTGGTGGTGTGAATTAGTGTTACAATAGAGGGGATGGTGAGAACATGTTATTGAAATGTTTTTTTGAAAGAGGAATTAATGGGATTTACAGAAGGACTGGATGAAGGGGGTGAGAGAAAGAGTGAAATCAAAGAAGGCTTCCAAGATCTTGGAATGAGCAATTAATGGGATAGTGGTGCAAGTGACAGAAAAGTCAGAAAGCTGCAGATTTGGGGAGGTAAATGGGAGTGACTGGTCAAGAATTAATGGTTTGTTTTTGGATTTGTTAAGTTTGGTGTTAAGTCAAAATTTGAATAGAATTATCTAATTGCTGGGAAGGAAGCTGATTAATTTTTTCTTTAGCATCTCTTTTAAAATAACTAAGAATATATGGGATATGTGTTCCATATAAATAAGCTAGAAAGCATAATGATAAAAAGACTACCTGTGAAATAAAACAAACCAAGAAATAGGTATCTACCTAGGTGCAATTTGATCCCATTCATCTACTTACTTTTCAGAGATAAACATTAACCTAGATTTTGTGTTTATCATTTGCTTTAATTTTGAAAGCAACCAATCTTTTAAAATATGTATGTCTGTATAAAATGTATTATTATCTTTTGCTTATTTGTGATTAAAAAATTATACTATAATTAGTCAACATGGACTTGGTTTAAATTTTTTTTTCCTTGTCAACACTTGAATTGTTATACTGCTTAATCTTCTTAAACTGTCATATATAAAACAAAATTTTAGACTTCCATTTCTCATATTACTAATGAGAAAAAAAGATGAAAGGGGCTAACAGACATGGAAGATAGAATTTGAAGATCTAACATGAACTTATTTAGCATTAGAGAAGAAGGGCTAGAGTAAATTTTGAAGAAGCAATATTCAAAATATTGAAGCTGAGATGTTCCAGAAATGAGGAGAGACTCAAATCCACAAATATACAAGAAATACCAATAAGGATAAATTATTTTAATGCAAAGACACAGATTAGTGAAATTGTAGCTATTGAAGGCAAAGATTATGGCAGTCAGTTTGAGAGCAATAAAGGAAGGCAGAATTCGGGAGAATAGTATCTTCCAAATATTGATAGGAATAACCAAATTAAGAGTCAATCTAAGAAATTTGTACTTTGTAAAACAATTTTAAAGACCAAGAACAAAACTGAGAAAAAGAAGCTCACCACCAAACTATCTTCACTATTACTACTTAAAGTGCTGAGGGAAAACAATCGCCAACTATGAATTTTATATTCAACCAGACTTTCCTTCAAAAATGAGGGCCAAATAAGATTAAAAAAAAAAAAAGCTGAAGGAGTTCATCACTACTAGATCTACCCTACAAACAATGTTAAAGGGAGTTTTTCAGAGTGAAAGGAAAGAACACTAGACAGTGGTTAGACAGTAGTTCAAAGCTCCACGAAGAAACAAGGACCCGAGGAAAAGGTAAACATTTGGGTAATTATAAGTGCCAGTATTATTACTCTAGACCATCTTGACCTAACAGATATAGATAGAACATGTGCTGATTTGAAAGGATGTATGTCCCCTAGAGAAGCCATGTTTTAATCTAAATCCCATTTCATGAAGGCAGAATAATCCCTATTCAATACTGTAATCAGTATTGAAACTGTAATCAGATCATCTCCCTGGAGATGTGATTCAATCAAGAGTGGTTGTTAAACTGGATTAGGTGGCAACATGTCTCCACCCATTTGGGTGGGTCTTGATTAGTCTCTGAAGTCCTATAAAAGAGGGAACATTTTGGAGAATGAAGGCGATTCGGAGAGAGCAGAGAATGCTGCAGCACCATGAAGCAGAGAGTCCACAAGCCAGCGACCTTTGGAGATGAAAAAGGAAAATGCCTCCCATGGAGCTTCATGAAACCGGAAGCCAGGAGAGAAAGCTAGCAGATGATGCTGTATTTGCCATGTGCCCTTCCAGCTGAGAGAGAAGCCCTGACCATGTTCATCAGTGCCTTCTCACTTGAGAGAGAAACCCTGAACTTCATTGGCCGCCTTGAACCAAGGTATCTTTCCCTGGATGTCTTAGTTTGGACTTTTCTATAGACTTAATTGGGATATTTTCTTAGCCTTAGAACTATAAACTAGCAACTTATTAAATTCCCCTTTTAAAAGACATTCCGTTTCTGGTATATTGCATCCCAGCAGCTAGCAAAGTAGAACAGAACACTTCACCCAACAAAGACAGAATATGCATTCTTCTTGAGAACACATGGATCCTTCTCCAGGATAGAGCATTTGTAAAGGCACAAAACAAGTTTCAATAAATTAAAAAATGCTGAAATCATGCAGTGTATAATCTCTGACCACAATAGAATAAAGCTAGAAACCAGTAACAGGGAGAGGAATGGAAAATTCACAAATATGTGGAAATTAAACAACATACTCTTAAACAACCAGTGCACTAAAAAGGAAATCACAAATGAAATTAGGAAATATCTTGAGGTGAGTGAAAATAAAAATACAATATAGCAAAACTTATGGGATGCAGCAAAGGCAGGGTAGAGAGAGAAATTTATAGCTCTAAGTGCTTACGTAAAAAAAAAAGAGAGACTTCAGAGCAGAGACTTAATCTCCCAAATGGAAGAACTAGAAAAAGAAGAGCAAACTAAACCCAAGTGGAAGAACTAGAAAAAGAAGAGCAAATTAAACCCAAAGCAAGCAGGAGGAGGAAATAACAAAGACTAGAATAGATATAAATGAAATTTTAAAAGAACAAAATCAAAAGATGATTCTTTGAAAAAAATCAAAGTCAGCAAACCTTTAGCTAGACTGACAAAGAAAAAAAAGGATACAAATAACTAATCAGAAACAAAAAGAGAGGAATGACTACTGACCCATCTGAAGCAAAAAAAGACTATAAGAGGTTACTATGAACAAATGTATGACAGCAAATTAGATAACCAGTGATATGGACAAATTATTAGTAACACACAAACTAACCTACCTACACACTGACTCAAGAATAAATAGAAGATCCTAGCAAACCAATTACTAGTAAAAGATTGAGTCAGTTATCAAAACCCTGCTAACAAAGAAAAGCCCAGGGCCAGATGGCTTCAGGAGGAATTCTACCAAACATTTTAAGACTTAAATCCAGTTCTGCTCAAATTATTCCAAAAAATTGAATAATTTTTAAAAATATTGATTGATTTTAAAATCAATTAATGTAACACACCATATTAACATATTGAAGGGGAATAAAACACACACACACACACAGTCTTCTCAATTAATTCAAAAAGGCATTGTGCAAAATCCTGCAATCCTCCCTAATAAAAATTCTTAGTACACTAGGAATAGAAGGAAACTTCCTCACCAAGATAAGGGCATATATGAAAAGCCCACAGCTAAAATCTTATCTAATGGTGAAAGACTTGAAAGCTTTCCATCTAAGATCAGGAACAAAACAAGAATGCCCATGTCACCACTATAATTCAGCATTGCACTGAAAGTACTTGCTACAGCAATAAAGCAAGAAAAATTAAAAGCATGCAAACTGGAATGGAAGAAGTAAAACTTTACCTATTTGCAGGTGATACTATCCTGTAAGAATTGGAACCTTGTAAGATCCTATAGGATCCTTCAGAAAATACTGAAAAATCCACAATAAACCTCCTAGAGTGCATACAGGAATTGAGCAAAATGGCAGGGTACAAGATCAATGCCCCAAGTCAGTAGTGTTTACGTACATAAGCAAATCAATAAAAAGTTCAACTCACAATAGTAGTTGGAAGAATCATGTAACTAGAAATGAATCTAACCAAGGATGTAAAGGACAGAAAACTATACAAACATAGCTCAAAGAAAAGAAAGAAGACCTAAATAATTGGAAGGATGTTACTAAGATGTTGATCCTTCCCAAAGCAATTTATAGACTAAATTCAATCTCTGTCAAAATTCTAACAACCTTTCTGGTAACAGAAAAGCCCATCATCAAATTTATTTGGAAAGCCCCTGTAGAATGGGTGAAAGATCAAAGGTGATGGTAGAGTTATACAGAGAAGATCAGGTTTGACAAATGAGTATGAGTACTGAATCACTATCCTGAATTCCTTTTAGCCTCCAGTACCTTAGAGAAGCTTGAAATAAAAACTTAAAATTGTGGAATTGCAACCCATACCAAACTCTGAAATCTGTTCTACAACTAATTGTTTAATGTACTTTGAAATTTATTGCTTTTATGTATAAATGTTAATTTAAAAGAAGGAGGAATTTAACAGAGAAGATAGGGTTTAACAAGTGAGTATGACTGCTGAATCATTATGTTGATATTTCTGTTGGTCACCAGTGAATTGGAGCAGCTAGAAGAAAAAACAAAAAAATTGTGAAACTGTAACCTATACCAAACTTTAAAATCTGTTCTATAACTACTTGTTAAAATGTACTTGGAAATTTATTGCTTTTCTGTATATATGTTATATTTCACAATTAAAAAAAAATTTTTCTGGAAGGGGAAGGGGCCCCAAATGGCTAAAGCCATCTTGAAAGAGAAGAATGAAGTTGGAAAACTCATACTTCCCAATCTCAAAACTTATTGCAAAGCCATAATCAAAACAGCATGGTACTGGCAGAAGGACAGATAAAATAGACCAATGGAAGTGAATTGACAACTCAGAAATTAACCCACACATTTATGGTCAACAGATTTTTGATGAGGAAAAGAATTCAGAATTGGGAAAGATATTCTCTTCAAAAACTGGTGCAAGGAAAACTGTATCTCCTTTGGAAAAAAAAAAAAGAAGAACCCTATCTCACACCTTATACAAAAGATCAACTTAAACTGGTTCAAAAACCTAAATATAAGAGCTAGAACAAACTTCTAGAAGAAAATATATGGAAGCATCTTCAGGATCCTGTGTTAGGCAATGATTTTTTAAACTTAACACCCAAAGCACATGCAACAAGATAAAAAATGGACAAATGGGACCTCAACAAAACTTAAAACTTTTCTGCTTCAAAGAACCTTATCATGAAAGTAAAACGAAAACCTACCCAATGGGAGTAAATATTTGGAAACCACACATCTGATAAAGGATTAATATCCAGAATATATAAAGAAATCCTTCAGCTTAACAACAAAAAGACAACTCAATTACAAAATGTGCAAAAGTCTTGAGTAGACATCCCTCCAAAGAAGATACACAAATGGCCTGGAAGCACGTGAAAAATGCTCAACATCATTCATTGGTTATCAGGGAATTGCAAATCAAAAACACAAAGAGATACTATTTCACACCCATTAGAATGGTTGTTAAAAAAGTGGAAAACAACAAATGTTGGAGACTATGTGGAGAAATAGGAAAATTCATTCACTGCTGGTGGCTATATTCACTATAGTGGCTTTATTCACAATTACCAAGATGGAAGCAACCCTTATGTCTCTCATCTGATGAATGGATAAACAAAATATAGTATATACATGCAATGGAATATTATTCAGCTGTAAAAAACAATGAAGTCCTAATACATGCTACAACATGGAAACTGAGTGAAATAAATCAGACACAAAAGGACAAATATTGTATGATCTCAGTGCTTTGAATCATAAGAATAAACAAACTCATAGAGTCAAAATCTGGGATCTAAGTTACAAGAGGATGGGATGGGATAGGGAATGGGACGTTAAGGCTTAAAATATACAAGGCTCCTATTTGGGAAAGACGGAAATGTGTCAGTAATGCATGATGATGATGGTAGCACAACAGTGTGAACATAATCAATAGCTCTGAAACATATATCTGCATGTGATCAAAAGGGGGAATGTTAAATTGTAGAGATGGTGACAGAATAAAAGTCTTGAAAAATCCATTGTACACACAGTGAACCAAAAATTAAGTGGACTATAGTTAATAGTAAAATTGTAGAAATGTGCACTCAGTTGTAATAAATGTTCCACACTGGTGCAGGGTATTGGTAATAGGATGGTATATGGGAATTCTGTAATTGTGCAAGTAATTATGAATCTAGAAGTTTTGAAAATCAGAATTACAAGTTTATGATTTATGGATATATAGAGAACCTTGTCCTCCACAATCAGAACTCATATTCATCTTCAGTATACATGGGATATTTTCATTTCTCTAAAGATATACTTCATTTATTTATTCCTTCCTATTTAAAACAAAACAAAATAGGCTAGTGGTTATCTTACCATGTCCTGATTTTAAGATTATTTCTTCTGGGTATTTGTAGCAAATGTATGTTCCCACATCCTATTTATTTTAAATGATAGGATTCTGAATACCAAATTTCTGCACATATAAGTACATTTTAAAATATTTTCTGGAGGACTGAGAAAATGTTTTACCTTGAATTAAAGTGATATTTCTTAATGTCATAGAATGTTCCCAGTCTTTAAGTCTGAGATCATTAGTGATATTATTCAACTGTTTCACTTCTTCTTTTATTTCCTGTTCCAAATGCACGTGTTCTTCTTTCATAGACACAATTTTCGCTGACACATTGTAGACACGCTCCTCTAGTTTTCTGATCTCCTGTGAAACATAAGCAAACATCCACCTTGTCACACGCATAATTATGAAATTTGCAAGTTCAAAATGCCCCAAAGTTAGTTTTTTAAAAAATATACAATATTACAGGAATATTATGGCATATGAATACCAAAATTAGGGAACTTCCTAAAAATAGTAATTCTTTGGTTGCGAAGCATTTCCTCTTTTGCCTGAATGACTGAAAGTTCAGGCGGATACCCAAAAGTTAGTTAAACATACAGGGTATGCTTCTATTCCCAAATATATAGATGTAAAAATGTTAAAAAATAAAAAGGGTTTTTATCTGGAAGTGAGATATCGTTATACCATACTGAAGATGGCAACATATTCCAAGTCTATGAATTGTGATTTATACATTAAACTACTTTATAGCAAAGACCAAAGTTTAATGTTACAATCTTAGTGGTACCAATAGTAAGAACAACTTTTTGTATCCAGTAAAACTTCAAACTAAAATATTCACAGCATTTCGCTTTCGATTTTTACTGCCTCAATATTTGAGTTCCTTTATGTTTTCATATATATATATAAATGTACACATGTACATACATATTTGCATGTATTTATTATATACATAAATGCATATATATATAGTTTTACAAGAGAAATCATACTATGTTCTGGAATTTTTTTATTCAATATATTAAAGATAATTAATGAAATACTTAGGGACTGTCTTATTTTCAATAATTTAATGGAATTATACTTTCGGATTTCTCATAATTTAAGATTTCTATTGATAGAGTTTTGAATTGTATACTTTTTTTTGCAATTGTAAACAATGCTGCAATGAGCTGACTCCTTTTTAAAAATAGTTACATAAGAGCTTCTATAAAGGACAATTCCCTCAACTGAATACGATCAAAGGAATGAAACATTAAAATTTATGGCCAGTGCTGCCACACTGCCTTCCAAATATATGGTACCAATTTTTTTTCTTACTCAAATGCCTACTTTTAGTACCAAAATACTGGGTTCCATCAATTTAAGTTTGCAAAGTAGTCGTAGATAGATAATATATTACTTTAATTTGATTTACTTCTCAAATTATGAGGCCAGGCATCTCGTCATAAGATTTTTGGCAAAGTGTTTTTCTTTGTTTTCCTTCCATGAACTTTCCTTGGTTTTCTCTTGGGGTGTTAAGCTTTCTGATGTACTAAACCTTCTAATCTATTCTGGTTATGTTTCCTCCTTTCTGTTCTACTTTTGTCCTATCCTCTGTCTTCCTGGTATGGGCTTTTTGTTGTTGTTTAAATAATTACTTCTATATTTAATCATTGATGAATTCTCATTTCCCATTTACACACAGAAATACTAGTGGTATATTATGCTTTAATCCAGGTATGAAGAAAAAAATGCTGGACTGGACAAGTTGAGGGTAGAGAAACAAGACATAATGTGTGTAAAACCTTTGAAAAGAGATGAAAGTAAATCCGTCTTTATCTCTTCAATGGCACTTTCCATAGCAGAGAGGTTCATTATGCCTTTTCACTGGCCTAATTGTGGCTTGCCCCACCTATAGCATTTTTCTAGAGGAGACTATCTCTACTCTTCATTTCCTCCTTCCATGACCACTGAACATTTTCCATAAAATATGGTGTGTAGAATAAAGGTGTAATAGTGAGTATGGATGTTTGTAAGACATAGCAACATGATAACTGTGCTCTACTAAATTTACTATACATTGCTACATGTATTCATGTAATTCCAATATATACACACCTGGGGGCATGAAAGAAGTTAATTTTGCTTCCTAAGATACAGAAATCCCTCATATTTTTCATAGCTAAACCTGAAGCTATGTTTTTATTCCTTCTTTGGAAGCTGCATATAATGCTCACAATAGCTATATTTCACTTGAAATAATTTTTGTTGGGAAGATGGAAGGGTCCTACACGTGAACTTATGCATCCCCTTCATAGTCTACTACCAGTGGCCCTGCTGGAAATAAGATACTTCAATTTTTTTTCATTTTTAATGTCCTTTCTATGAGAATTGGAGATGATAAATTCTACCCCATCTTCTATTTCATACCAATGTTCTTTTTTCTTTCAACTTAATACTTGGCTTGTCCTTGATGGTATTATTATAAGCTTTTCCTCAAACGGCATTTACTGATTCAGGCGTTCATTTAATTTATTAATCCTGCTTTGTGTTAAATATTCAAAGATGAATAAGATTGTTGAATCAATGTGATGAGTGTCCATGACTGTCTTGATTCTCTCACCTCGACTTTGTTCTTCAGTGTGTAAATACACACACATACACACACACACCCATACCCCATCCCAGCCCTGACAGTGACCTAGCTTCTATAACTCTACAAGTGATACACAGTAATTCAGATCTTAATTAAAGTTGGACACAGAAGATTGTAGACCAGATGTCAGCAAATTATGGTCTGCAGGCCAAATTAAGATGACAGTTTGTTCTGGTAAATAAAGATTTATTGGAACATAGCTTGCCTCATTTGTTTATATATTGTCTATGACTCCTTTGGTGCTAAAATGGCAGACCTTAGTAGTTGTAACAGATTTGTACGTGGCTCACAAAGCATAAGTATTTGTTATGGCCATTTACAGAGAAACTTTGTGGACAACTGATCTAAAATGTCTTAAAAATAAATAAATAAATAAACAAACAAATAAATAAAATACAAATGCCTTGCTCTCTTGGTGCAAATCTAAAGGCATATCTGATCACTCAAGATTACTTGTGATAGTGCTTTACTCACTGCTGTGTCTCTAAATGTTTAATGTATCTTGCATAGAAGTAGACCTATTTTATATTTGATCCTATGATGATAATGAGACATTGTTTACGTGATTCAACATTTGAATCTTTAGTCATAGTTTTTTATGCACATAAAAACTTACGTATCCTGCTTGGGAGTGGCAAAATAAATTATTTAACAATTTAGATTTTGTAGGGTATTCAATTAAATAAGGTTTTCTATTCTTTTGATGATGAAAAAATGTTGCATACATTGTAAAATTCACAAACACGGAATGTCTACTCCAGATATGCTCAGATACTCTAAAATTATCATTGGATTAGATGGTCTAGAGAGGCACTCTTAAAAGTCTTTAAAAATTTTAGTCTACAGTCAATGGAAACATTGTTGCTGGGAGTCCTGGAGAAGGCACTCAGTGAATGTGTTTGAAACTTTTGGTAAGATTGCTGGAGTAATCATGGTAAATAGTGTGATGTTTGCACCTTTTGCTGTTCTGGACTGCCTGGGGAGGCAGGATCTGGGTAGATTCGGTTCTAGTGTGTGACTTTGCAATACAAAACCTTACCTCTTGTTGTTTAAATGAATCTTCTTGGACTTTGCCATTCAGTGTTTCTATCTTGAGCTGCACATCAAGCAAGGTGGCATTCAAACTGGTTAAGGACTTAGAGATTTCATCTACTGAGTTTCCATGTGCTTCGACTGAGGAAAATAAGGTATTTAGCTGGAGAAAAACATCATTAAATCTTTGATCAGTTGTCACACTGAAATTTTGGAAATGCTCTGAATCTATGAGATTGGTTTCCATATCAGAAATATATTGTATTCTCTTTTCCATGGTGCTCAGGTGTTCCATAACAACTTCTCTAAATATTCTTTCATCTTCGCTGCCATTTCCTTTTCCTGCGAGTTGTTCGGACATACCGTTTTCATTAATTGAACCACCTGTGCAATTCTTCATTTCCCGCTTTAGGAATTGAGCTGCATATTTAAATAAAAATAAATTAAGTCATAGCCTGTACTTTTAAATGCACTCATTATCCCATTCTATAACATTCCATCCCAATCATGGATTTCTATATCATTCCATCCTAAAATTTTGAATGCTATCCTAAATCAAGTATCCATATTAAATATACAATGTCTGCACCACACTTAGGCATATTACCAAGAGGAAAATAAATAGCCTCCCTCTCCAAGACTTTAGAGTTTATTCTAGGATTAAATGATTCTTTTTGAGTGCTTGCATGAATCTTCTGGGCTACTGCATCTGGCGTGGCCACTTTGAAGTACATTATACTCTAACTAGGCTGCTGCACAGGAATGTGGTGGCACGAAATTAGATAATGTTTAACACAGTGTCTGAAGTACTAATGCCAGATGTCAACTATTATGGAGATAAATTATGATGATGATGATGATAAAAGCGATATGTATTAAATGTAGAAGTAGTAATGTTTTACATAGTATGAATAAATTTTGTATTCATTTTTTTATCCTATCACTTAAACTGGCAATAATTGCCAATTTTTAATTTCCACAGACCTAATTCTCAGTTGGTGGGGCAGGATATTGGAAAAATAAATCTTTTTACTTCAAAAAACATACTGTTTTTATAAAACCCCTTTTTACTTTTATAAAGCACATTTTCAGAAAATTTGATAAAGATGAATAAAAAGGAAAAAATAATTTACTGTTAATCTCACCATCCAGAGTTAAGCTCTATTAACATTTTGGTGGGTGTATATTACGTCTTGCTCTCTGTTTCCCCTATCATATGCTTATATTTTAAATACAATCTGGACACTTCTTTTAATTTTAATACTATATCAGAAATACTTTTTCCTATTATTTAATATTGTTCTACAAAAATAATCTTAATGAATGTATTCTATGTATGGGTCTAAAAGAATTTATTTAACAAGATCCTTACAATTAGGTTGCTCCATTTTGACTAATGTAGTCAATATTTTGTTGCGCAATCTCTTAGCTAATTATTTCCTGAAGAGAAAACATTCTATTAAGTGGAATTTTGGTGGCATATTGAGCTGTCAATTGCCATTTCCAATGGGCAATGTTCTCTAAACAAGTTTATTCGCTTTCTGAAAGGATTTCAAGCAATATGTTTTACAGTTTCAAAATTAAATGCATGAACAATAGGTTCTCATATAAAAATAATATATAATTATGCACAATGAAGAAAATATTAAACGCCATTTTTATCACTAATCAGTGATGACTAAGATTTTGTTTCTCATATCTCTCATATCTCTTTTAACCAATAGGAAGAGTAATTTCATGTGATTTAAAATCAGAGAGTGACATGATTAAGATAGTGGAGTGAGACAGTCCAGGGCTCCATGCCCCTTTTAAGCAGCAAGGAGAAACTAGAAAAATCATCTTTCTTAAAGTTCTGGAAAACAGTTAAAGGGTTGCAGTTCTTCATTAAATGAAATGGCAGAAACAAAAATAGATGTTATCAGGACTCACTATATGGGCTAACTATAATATACAAACTCGGAGAACTGAAGTTGAGAGCCTGGGTTATCAGGTTGGAGCCTATCACGGTACCTGCTCTGTCTTTTACAGAGTTGTGACCTTGGGCAAGATACCTAATCTCTCTGTATCTATTTCACCACTTGTACAAATGGAATACTAACAGTCAGTGTTAAAATTATTAAATGAGCTAACAAAAGTGCTTAGACCATTAAAGTAGTACATAAGCATTAATACAGTTCAACTTTTAATTATTATTGATATTTTACATTCTACTCTGTGATCTAAGCATCTACATGCCCAATATTGATAACTATGGGGAAGTAATTTTGTGTAATACTAAAATTTTATGGATTTGATCATTCCCATGAATACAATAGTTTCTGCTTTATTTTGCTAGACATACTACTCTCTATTTCATATTGATAAAAGAAATAATCTTCACAGTATGGAAAGACCTGATTTGATGAAAAGTCGTGTAATAAAGGTTCTTTGACATCAAGTTCAACATGAGTTGACAGTAAAGGCTACATTTTACTTGTAGATTTAAAAGCAACATGTTGCTTGTTCACCAAATCCTGAGTGAAAACTAATTTAAAGTTTATTTTTTAAAAGACTTTAACTCTTTACAATAAATCTAGGTAAAGAATAACTAGAGTTCATATTTTCAAAAGCTCATGTCCTTCATTAATAATGGAAAGATGGCATTTTGTGACTTTTTCTATTTCACATATGAAAGGAAAGAGTCAAACTTTTATGGCCTGTGAAAAGTAGGGAGAGAGTTGTAAATGATTCTACAGATCATATTTACTGTTACATATTGCCAGTATCTTCTACCAAAAATTTATATTGTTTTGAACTAAAGAATCTTCAGTATTTCAATAACAATTTATCTACATCAATCCTAGATTCTATCTTCCTGTTGGGGAGACATTGCCATAATTATATTATGGTAGTCACCAAGCAAATTCTTTAAGAAAAGGCAGCATATAATCTGGATAGTATAATTAAAATAATATCTTTCAATGTGCAAATTTTTAAATTTGAATAAAGTTTCTATGTACAACATTTAATTTCACCTATCAATTCATATTTGCCAAAACAGAGTAATTTCTATCATTTTAGGGATGCATTTTATCTATATTTGTAATTTTTTTATCAGCTGATGACATGGATTATTTTAGTTCCTTTTTGTAAAATATTCTGATTTATACCTTAAAATGCAAATGGATTGTCAATTGCTTATCATACATACATGAGTGTATGATAGATATATCAGGTTCTGTTCTATTGGTGAGTTTCAGTGCGACTGTGAACTTATAAAATTCAATCATTTTTAGCTTCTTCTCAGTCTTAATAGGCACTTATTGTAGTTTTAAGGAATGAAGCTACTTCAGATCAATCATTGTCTACGCAGAACAAACACGTTGACTTGGTAACATTTTCTAACAGCCTGGGGATTTTGAACTTGGTTAGAAATGAGTTCTTTTCACACTTCTGCCTGCATTCTTCATGGGCTTATCAAAGGTTGTACTCCCTAGGGTTGGCTCTGAAGGTCATAGTTTGTATAAAAGTGATGAAACTTGCCCAGTTTCTAACCAGCTTAAAGTTAATGATCGCAGACCATGAAGTATTTTTCGGTTAGGCACTTGAAACTACAGATAAGAAATTCATCAGAAAGTCAATTGTTTAATGCCAGATATATCAGGTGTGGCTATAGTTTGTTTAGCTTTCGTTTATAGTTTGCTTGATTGCTTGGTAAGTTTGTCTTGTTATTACTGATTTTGTTTTTATTTAATTGTAATGGTCAAAATAGACATTCATTTTTACCTATTAAAAATATTTTCCTGAATCCGAGGATGAGCTGAGACTCAGCATCAAGGGATTGAATAAACCTTCTCGACCAAAAGGGGGAAGAGTGAAATGAGACAAAATAAAGTGTCAATGGCTGAGAGATTCCAGAGTCAAGAGGTTATCCTGGAGGTTATTCTTATGCATTAAATATGTATCACCTTGTTAGTCAAGACATAGTGGAGAGGCTGGAAGGAACTGCCTGAAAATGTAGTGCTGTGTTCCAGTAGCCGTTTCTTGATGATGATTGAACAATGATATAGCTTTCACAATGAGACTCTGTGAATGTGAAAACCTTGTCTGATGCTCCTTTTATCTAACTTATCAACAAACAAGTAAAACATATGGAATAAAAATAAATAGGGGGAACAAATGTTAAAATAAATTGAGATTGAAATGCTAGTGATCAATCAAAGGGAGTAGTAAGGGGTATGGTATGTATGAATTTTTTTCTGTTGTCTTTTATTTCTATCTCTGAACTGATGCAAATGTTCTAAGAAATGATCATGATGATGAATATGCAACTATGTGATGATATTGTGAATTACTGATTATATATGTAGAATGGAATGATCATAAGTTAATGTTTGTGTTTGTTTGTTGTTATATTTTTTTAAAAATTAAAAAATTTTAAAAAATATTTTCCTGGATAAAATTATGGCAACTCTGTTTTGTTTTTATTGGCCATTCATATTTTCGTATGATTGAAAATTCAATTACTCTGGGAGACAGGTTAGGAGTCAGATATCATGGAGTATGGGGTAAGTTCCAACTCTTTTCCCAGGCAGTCTGTTTCCTCCTGTGGATAACTGATAATTATAGCATCTGCTCAGGGGGTTACTGTATGGGTGTATCAGGATAATCTGTGGAAAGCCTAATATTTCAGATGCAGTATATTCTCAAAAAAATGCTAGCTATTATTACACTTGTTATTGTTTTTGTTTTCATTATAATTTCTTTCTTAGTAGATTTTTGGTTCTGTCTTGAAATATTACCTCAAGTCACCCCCTGGCAGACGAGGTTTGATCTTCTGTTCAAGAGTTTTTTTCTTGTTAGGTTGGTTATTATGCTTCTCTTATTAGAGCATGTAGCCAGACACTACCAACCACAGAGAATAGAGCTACAAAAGGCTTGTACATTTGAATGCTTTACCTTTCAAAAGTTGAAAATGCTACTGGGGGAGTAATACTTATTGATTTGTTTGAGGTACATGCAGGTTGTCCTTCCCTATATAAACTCTCAAGTCTATCCCTTTGGAGTCATACTCTCCAAAGAAAAATGTAACTTCAGAACAGGTTGAGCCCAAGTAAAATGTTCTGTTTCTTTTTTTCTTTGAGAGGTTGTTATCAGGTTATTTTGAAAATACATTATAAATAAAAGCTCTATGAAACATGTGGCGGTATAATCTGTAAGGACATTACTGAAGAGTAGGTCATTATTGTTTTACAAAGTCTCCTTTAAAGACTCACAGAAATAATCCTATCTGCTCTCATTCCTAAGAATAGAAGAGCTCCTCTTGAACAAGTGGGTTTTTTGTTTAATATTATAGCCACTGTTAACGTAAGTGATCATGTTTATGTTTTTATATTAACAGCCAAAATACTTAGTGAAATTTATGGACCACCTCTAGAAGTTTTTAGGACTTTAGGGGATAATTCTTTTGGAATTTTCTAATCTTTTCCATCCTACCTTCACAAATCTATATATTTTACTCCTCTTACTTCATTTTTTTAAAAACCTACAGTTATATAAATCTATTACAAGTCTCTTGGAATGAAAAAAAGGGTGGGGGGAAAGAGAAAGGTCCTCATTTATCCAGTAGGAACTAACAAAATGGAGAGTTTCAGGAAAAGTCAATACAGGTGTCATAAGGACATTTTATATAATAATCCATTCACTAAACATCCACAAGAAAGTTACTCTCAGCGAAAAGTTGAACTTGTCAAATTTACCCCTGGTTGGTAAATTTGATTCAGAAACTAAGTTTGTAATAATTAAGAATAATCACTTCAATTATTTAAAATCATGTCATAAAATGGAGGAATTTCTTGTTACTATAATTCTTTAACAGAAATAGTAATATGCTATGTCTAATACTTCAGAGAAAGATTAAATTCACCAATAGTAAATCTTAATTTAAACATGGAGACCACAGTTAAGAAGAGAAAATTTTTAATAATTACTATGCCCAAAGGTTTTTTTTCCAATCCCATCTCAGTAGTTTTGTATTTGGATAGCTTTTAAGATTGGAATACAAGGTATTATAAAATAGTAAAAATATATCAAAGATAAAAAAATTAGGATGAAGAGATGCTTAAGGATTAATTTGTTTTCAGATTTTTTTTTACTTTAGTTGTTTTATTCCTGAAAATAACTAAACCATAAGTATTAAACCAAATGAATGTGTTTATACTTCTTTGATACCTACTAGATAAAATGAATATACAACTTCTCATCTGTTTAGCTCTTAGATTTAATCTGAACAAGTCAGTAAGTAGACAAGATATGGGATTTAATACAATCAAAGGCCAATGAAATTAATTTTAAAATGCTTATTCACTTTTAAATCAGTGTCTTAAAGATTAAAATTTTAAAATCTAACTCACTACCATTTAAGTAATCAAAATTATTTAAAAATAGTAATTTTTAAAAGCCTTGAATGATTATTTTATTCATAATTGAGCAGACTCTTTGCCAGAGTAACATTCACTTGGCCATTGGGATTTTCTCACATCACAGAGATAGATGACCACCCAGCCACCATCAAACTCACTCATGCCCCCACCCACATACTTCATATTCAGTCTTGAAATATTTGTAATTATTTTTTTTGCTGACAAAAATGGCAATAATGAATACCATCCCTCTCTGCAGGAAAGGAGAGATTTTCGTAGGATTTTAATTTAAAAAAAAATCACATATTTCTCCCTTACATTCACAAAATCTATTTTTTCATTTAATAAATTCAAAGAACACTTAGTGATACGAAGTATTCCTTATGAATCTACCATATACAAAAGTCTGGATACTTCTCTGCTTCTGCAATCACTAATTCACGAAGTGAATTTCTGAGCTTCAGGACCCTAGAATACTGTACCTGCCATGATTCCGATGACAGGTATAAGAACTGCGAACACCAGGAGATAAAGGGCAATCAGTCCCACTTTAAAGGACTTCAGTTTCTCTTTAACAGAAGAACCATCTTTAGGATCTAAGAAAACAAAAACCCAATCTACTATTAGACAGAAAACATTAGTACTTCATATTCTGGATGAAGATAAAATCCCTCAAGTAATTTAATATAATTTTCAAATTTTCAAACGTTCCCATTTTGCCTAAACTTTGGAATAGATTCTTGAAGAATTTAGAACATATTACTAGCAATAGCCTTTTAGTATTACCTATATATATGGAACAGTGATTCACATAATAGGATGCTAATTGATGAAGAGATAAAATCCATTTAGAGGATAAATTCACTAGATGAAGAAGACTTTTCTCTGTTTATGTGAATAAAATGTTGTGCTGGTTTGAAAGGATTTGTGTACAGTAGAAAAACCATGCTTTAATCCTAATCCAATTTTATGCGAACAACCATTTCTTTTAATTCCTATTCATCACTGCATGCTGGAAATTTGATTAGATTATCTCCACTGAGTTGTTACTCTCCCAATTGTGGGTATTAACCTTGGATTAGAGGGCGATGTGACTCCACCCATTCCAGGTGGGTCCTGATTAGTTTACTGAAATCCTTTAAAAGAGGAAGCATTTTAGAGGAAGTTTTAGAAGGATGGGAGAGCAGCAGAGCTGAGCCATGAGAATCATGAGAGCCCACGCAGCCAGAGACCTTTGAAGATGAAGAAGGAAAACACCTCTGGGGGAGCTTCATGAAAGAAGATTCCTGGAGAGAAAGATAGCAGATGTTGCCATGTTCGCCATGTGCTGTCCCAGTTGAGAGAGAAACCCTGAACTTTGTCAGCATGAGTGAAGGTAACCTCTTGATGTTTTGCCTTAATTTGTGTGCTTTTATAGACTTGCTTTAATTTGGAGATTTTCACGGCTTTAGCACTGTAAACTAGCAACTTATTAAATTCCGCTTTTTAAAAGCCATTCCATTTTTGGTATATCACATTCCAGCAGCTAGCAAACTAGAACAAATGTCTGTTAAATTTTTTTTTAATATTGTCATTCCTTTCTAATAGGAACTAAATTTTGTTTTCAGAACTCCCAAATTTTTTAAAAAAAGCAAATTTAGAAACTGTCCAGTAATGCTCTATGAGAAATTGAAAGAAAAAGAATGAAAAAGAAAAAAAGGAAAGAGCGAAGAAAGAAGAAAAAGAACAACCCATAATACAAGCATGATGGATATTCCACTTGCCAGGTGTTCTGGGTTGAATTGTGTCATCCAAAAAGATACGTTGAAGTTTTAAATCCTCTATGGATGTGACTTTATTGTAATAGCACTATAAAATGAGGTCATACTGGAGTAGGGTAGGCCCCTTTCATAAGAAGAGAGGAGATGCAGCTTAATGCAGAAAGAAGATGGTCATATAGCAACAGAGGCAAAGATTGAATGACACTGCAAGAAAGGAACACCGAAGACTCCTGGTCACCACTAGAAGCCAGAATAAATGCATGGAACTTGACTTGACATCTAGATTTTCAACTTCTAGCCTTCAGAACTGTAAGACAATACATTTTTGCTATTTTAAACCATCCAGTTTGTGGTACTTTGTTACAGCAGTCCTAGGAAAGTAAGACTCCATGTTAACCAAGCCTGAAATCTATGAGTAATCTTCTCCCTCACCTCCAACTTAAAATCACTGTAGATCATACCTTTTAAATAGTTCTCAAAGTTTCTGTAGTTCTTTCTTATGTTCCCAATGCCTTTGTACTCCCTCCCCAACCTCTCACCATCTAAACCTACATAGATTTTTTTATGTTCTGTGGGTTTCTGTCTCTTGGGGATACATCCCTCCATCCATCCTTCATGTGGCATATGAGGTCTACCATGTCCTGAGAGACTGTGGCTTAAAGGCCATATTTGCCTAGGTAAGAATTCATTTATGAGCTTTTAGCTTTGCATATGCTATTTCCTATGACTTAATTGTCTCTGTGACTCCTTCTTCCCCATGCCAGCCCCTTGGTGAATGGTATTCATCCTTCAAGGCTTACTGGAATTATAAACAACTCTGTCCTGCCTCTTTAATCAAGCCTTTTCAGAGACAGTAGAATATTTCTTCTTTTGAGCTCTGATTGTAACCTAGTCACACATCTGTTTCAGCACTTACTACCACAATTTTCAAATATTAGTTCATGGTGCTACAACTATCTCCAGGGCTTATTACTAGTGGCTGGGAAATCAGAGGATTCAAGTATTATTGTGAACTAATTTAATCAAATATAGTCTTCCTTTTTTTCTGCAATTTAAGCTTATTTATTATTCTATCTCAAGACAGGAGTAGATTTATGAAATCCATATATTTTTAACATTCATATACAATTAAGATAAATATCAAGAGTATAATTTTACATAGTCAATAATTCTAAGAACAACCTTGATGGGCAGCCCAACCTCCTACTTACTTTCAAGAAGCAAAGCTGTCATTGAGTGAGCATCAAATTTCACTACTTCTGAACAGCTATCAGCTTCCTCCTGGTGTTCAGGAAATCTATCCAGCTGCTCCATGCTAATATCAAACACATGGATAAATATATTAATTATACATGAAAGGCTTAGGACCCTTTGGCATAATGTGTTAGATTGAAATTTATAATTGAAATTCAATGTTAACAAGGAAACAAGTATAACTAATTAGTTACTTTTATATACCTACCATATATAAATATATATAGCATATGATTTAACATATATAGCAACATTGTAAACCAACCCATATAGGTTTGATTTTAACATTAAAATCGATTTACAAAGAAATTATTTACATCTTTCTATACAAGAATGTGTGTTTTGAGTGTGAGAGGAGAACGGTAGTTTTTGTTTTTAGCTAATTTTTTCCCTAAGCGACAAAAAACAACTGAAAAGAAAAAAAGAAGTTCCCTTGGAACAAATAATTTTGCAGAATTTGGAACAAAAATTTCCCATGATCTTTTATCAGAGATTCTGGACAGAATTTTAAAAGTTTCAGGAACCTGCTTTTCCTTTGCCAAGGATCTTGTTTATCATTTTAGGAAGAGCAAAATCAAGTCTAGTCACTAGATGAGTAGCAACAAGACAAGCTTAGTTTTTCTGTTCTATTATCTTCCTTTCTACTTTTTCTTTTATTGTTTCTTGGCTTCTTACATTATACATTGGCAGCATCACAGATATGCCCTTGTATCTTTTTAAGCACAATGTCTGGTCTCTCACACTGATTCTATTTAGTAGGCATCAGAATTATTTGAAAAGCTTGTTAAAAACAGACTGATGATCTTGCCTCCATGTTTTCTGATATTTGAGCTGCAGTCAAGCATTTAGAATCTCAGATAGTTCCCAGACAATGCTGTTACTGCTGGTTCAAAGACATCACTTTAAGAACATTTTCCAAAAGAAATGGTATGACATTTTTGGGGGGGAAATGGTTCAGTTATTTTGATTGACAAATTTAACATAAATTCAACATCTTCTGATCACTTGTTATTTCCTATGAATTATGGATTTACCCAGTTGAAGTTTTGACTGTGTGCGTTAGCAGCTCTGGACACTAAACTCACAACCAGTCCAGGAAATGAAGGGCATTCATTCATTTACAAACATTCATCCTGCTCCAGGAAGAAGCAAACAAGTAAGGATGTGACTCCTCTCTCGACAACAGGTTTAAAAATATTACCAAGGAGATTATTTTGCACATGCACAATTTCTGTAAATTTGTCATCATAGTTCCCATTGATCTGATCCTAGGACCATGTTTTTTTGGTTGCTAGAGAGGAAGTGGAGGGTTGTGGAAAGAAGGTTTTAAGACCTAGATCCTTTCTTTTTCTCAGACAGTACAAAGTAAAAGAAGTAAAACATTATCTTGGAAAATTTATTATAGTGAGCCAATTGGATATTGCAGATCCAGACTCCCCTGCCATTTCTCCCTTTAAAATTTACTCTATTATTTCTTGTGGATAGCAGTTTTACTTGCCAAGGAAAACAAATGAGCAAATAAATACTAAAAAACTGAGATGATGATAAAGTTTAAAGCTGTGGTTCAAAGTAACTGGGACTATGTGGCAAAGCTTTTCAACTTTTAATTCAGTTTGTAAACAATGGGCTCACAAAGTGTACATCCAGTATGTAACTAGAAATCCTCTAGGTGCAGACAGATCACTGGCTTTGACTCTGCCTTATGTGCTCATATTTGGAATCTTCTGACTCATTTTCATCTAAATGCAAAGAAAACATTTCTATTTTTACTCTACTTGCAGATAAGACTATGTGTGTAAAAAGGTGAAACCTTTCTGAGTCTGATAAATCCCTCTGGACTGCGAGATGCCTAAGGGCGAGGACCATGTATGGTTTTTTCTGTATGTTGTACAGTGGGGTCAAATTTCATTTTTCCATGTGAGTATCCTGTTATGGCAGCACCATTTGTTGAATTTTTGTTTGTTTGTTTGGGAAGTACATGGACCTGGAATCGAACCTGGGTCTCTCACATGGCAGGCGAGAATTCTACCACTGAACTACCCTTGTACCCCCAACTACGTATGTTTTTATTCGTCTTTTATCACCAGAGCCTAGAGATGCCTGTACTGTAGAGTACACTTAACATATAATTGTTGTATCATTGAATGATCTGATATCTTTTTCTTTTTTTTTTTTTTTTTAACAAGAAGAATGTTTAGAGGATGGGGGATCAAAAAGACGTGGTTCTCTCCATATGTAGGACTTGACTCGCTGAGGTGTAAATCTCTCTGGAAACATGGGACAGAACTCCTGGAATAAGCTGGGACCTGGCATCATGGGATTGAGAAAGCCTTCTTGACCAAAAGGGGAGAGAGAGAAATGAGACAAAATAAAGTTTCAGTGGCTGAGAGATATCAAATAGCGCTAGAGGCCATTCTGGAGGTTATTCTTATGCATTATATATTCTTTTTTAGTTTTTAATGGATTAGAATAGTTAGAAGGAAATACCTGAAATAGTTGAACTGTATTCCAGTAGCCTTGATTTTTTTCTTTTTTTTGTATGCTGTATGATGGGGTCACATTTCATTCTTTTTCCATGGGACTATCCTGTTACTGTTACTGGAGTACCATGTGTTGAATCTTTTTTTTGGGGGGGTGCAGGGAGGAAGTGCATGGGCTGGGAATTAAGCCCAGTTCTCCCAAATGGCCTGGGAATTCTACCACTGAGCTATCCTTGTACCCTGCTAGCCTTGATTCTTGAAGATGATTGTATAATTACATAACTTTTATGGTGTGACTGTATGATTGTCAGAACTTTTGTGGCTGACACCTCCTTTATCCAGTGTACACACAGATAAGTGAAATAATAAGGCCAATAAATAAATAAATAATGGGGGCATTAGTGGCATGGGATGTTTTTGGTGTTATTTTTCATTATTAGTTTTATTTTTATTCTTACATGTAATTTTTTTGTTTTTGAGTAATGAAAACGTTCAGAAATTGCTACGGGTGATGGATACACTACTATATGATGATATTGTGAGCCATTGATTGTATACTTTAGATGGATTATATGGTGTATGAATATATCTCAGTAGAATTGCATTAAAAAATGTGTGCTACTGCTGACAAAATTTCTCAGGATTGGCTTTTGGTTCATGATTTAGACTTTTTTCTAGTCTACATTCTCCTTACCCTTTTGATAGCTTCCTTATATCTGTAACAAAACCTAGGGTTTGGTGACTATGGATGCTGGTGAGATACTGCTTGTAACTCTAGCATGTTCCTGATCAACATTTGTAATTATCACTTTAACAGGTCTCATTGGAAACTAACTTCACTTCCCAATTTATTTTGCAACTATAACTCATAAGTGTTTCGGTTCAGACAGTTCCTTTTGTGAAGGACTATTTTTCTAGTGAGGGCTGTTGACCATCCCTGGCTATCACCCAATACATATCTGAATCAGTTTCCCCCCAAATAAAACAAAAAACTCATCCCCACACATTTCCAAATACCAAGCCCAATAGAAAACCATAGCTCTGATGGGTGCACGGGTGATTCAGTGGTAGAATGCTTGTCTGCCATGCAGGAGACTGAGGTTCAATTCCTGCCCCATGCACCCCCAAAAAACAACAATAAAAAACACTGTTCTGTATGCATTCTAAATGTGGTTAAAAAGGTGGGAACCTCTCTCTCTCTCTCTTTACAATATTTTCCTCAAGCAATGTGTTAGCATGCCTTTAATGAAGATTTGTTTTAATGTTAAAAATATATGTACATCTTCATGAGCTTCAGCCACAGTATAGATTCTTCAAACTGTTTCTTCAAATACCTTCCACATAGGTCCCTGTGTATTTAGTCCTTTAAATATATGTATTGCAGGCCTTTGTTAAAATTCTTATGAATGCTTTTTATAACAAAACTTTTATTGTTATTTTCAAGAAGAGAAAATGGCAATTCTAGATGATAATCCATCACAGTACTCTTAAAAATATTATTCCAATACTATAGAAAATGTGAAGCACGAAAAAAAATTTTTTTATAGTTGCTCTGACGTTTTAAACAGATATTTTCAAACAAAAATTGCAATTTAGAACCTACAGTACCTCCCTGTCTTAATGGATTTTTCTTAAAGGAAAGAAAGAACTTTGCTTTTTTTTTTTTTTAGGTGGGAACTAGAATGCCGGTTGTTACCTAGTGAAAACAAAGAAATAGGTGGTAGATAGTAGGATATGTTCAATTATGGCTTTAAGAGGAAACTCCTTTCCCTATGGGTAGCTCAGGTCAATAAATCAAGCAGTATACAAGTCACCAGAATGCCAAGATCAGTGTTCATGGGGTGAAAATTCTTAAGCACCAAGATTTCATATATTAATATGGGAACTTACACTATTCATAAATAATCACTTGACAGTATGATACATATACATTTAAGGCACAGGCATAATGCAAAATAGTGATTGAGTCTATTGTGGGTTGTCGAGGTAGGAATAAAGAAAATATGACACTTTTTCAGGGATGGAACATATCATGTGAAAAGGCATGAAGGCATGAACAACATAAGGACTTCAGCATGCTGGAAACCTGAGTTATGGGCAAAGGGCACAGCAGAGGAGGCTGGAGAGGCCTGAAGCCAGTCCCCTCAGGTGGCCTCAACATCCTATGCATCAGTTTCTTCTTTCATTTTCCTGATCACAGTAATTGAGCCAGCTTTCCTGATGTTAAAGTCACTATCTACATAAACTAATTATTCTTTCCTTTGGCAGTAGTAACCTGGTTTATATTACTAGCAACATGCCATATGTGCCTCTACTGGTTTGAAAGGATGTATGGACCCTAGAAAAGCCATGTTTTAATCAAAATCCCATTTTGTAAAGGCAGAATAATCCCTATTCAATACTGTATGTTTTAATATGTATTAAGATCATCTCCCTGGAGATGTAACCCAATCAAGAGTGGTTGTTAAGCTGGATTAGGGGAGATGTTTCTCCTTCCATTTGGATAGGTCTTGAATGGTTTACTGGAGTCCTATAAAGGAGGAACATTTTGGAGAATGGGAGATTCAGAGATAGCAGAGAAGAACAACATAGCCACAAGAAGCAGAGAGCCCACAAGCCAGCGACCTTTGGAGATGAAGAAGGAAAATGCCTCCCGGGGAGCTTCATGAAAAAAGGAAGCCAGGAGAGAAAGCTAGATGATGCTTTGCTCACCATGTGCCCTTCCAGCTGAGAAAGAAACTGTGACTGTGTTCATCATTTGCCTTCCCACTTGAGAGGGAAACCCTGAACTTCTTCAGCCTTCTTAAACCAAGGTATCTTTTCCTGGATGCCTTAGATTGGACATTTCTATAGACTTGTTTTATTTGGGACATTTTCTCAGCCTTAGAACTGTAAACTAGCTGCTTATTATATTCCCCCAGAAAAAGCCATTCTGTTTCTGGTATATTGCATTCTGGCAGCAAGCAAACTAGAACAGTGTCCATTAAACATCATTAAACAATTTACTTTTCTCCCGTTCACTCTGAAATAGAGATCAAGCTCAATTTTGTTTTTCTTTAAACCTCAAAACTTATTCTATCTTTTATAATTTTATAAAGATGCTAATACATATTTTGTAGATTACTGTATCTCAAACTATGGTTTATTTGGGCAAATTTATTAAAACTTTGAAAAAGAAAGCCATCTAGTAAATGTCTATGAGCAGATTAGGCTAAATCATAGATGGCTTTGTCGTAGGATTGCTCGAATTTTCTGTTATTTTCTTTTGGTCTTAGTCTACATACTCTCTCTGGGAATCTCATGTATTTTCCATGACTTGAAACACTGCCTGTATGCTGACAAAGCCAATATATCCAGCTCAGATCTCATGTCTCATAATCAAAATTTTTTTACAGTATACCTAGCTACAATGATATATTTTCTACATCAACCTAACTTTTCTTTTCCCCAGATTTTCTGCATTGGCATATCACCCATTTATATCATTTATTTATTATTATCATTTATTATTGGCTAGTGGGGAATATCTGATACAGTCAGGTATATGGTAATACGGAGTTAAGTGCTAATTAGCAAAGTGCAGTCACTTTAGCAAGAAACTAAGGCTTTATTCTAAACTACTCACCCACAAGACCAATATCTAACTGCTTAGCAAGTTGGGACTTCCTGCTTTCTAAACATTTCTTGAGTCCATCCCTTCCACTTTATCACTCATTCTTATCTACTCCCCTGAAGCATTTTGGCTAGTGGCAATATGGCAGGCAATTAAGAGGAGAATCCAAGAGGAATTAACAAAAAAGAAATGGCATGCAACATTATGAATGCATACAGCATTGTGAATGAACCTGTGAGACATTTGGTGAGGCAAAATAAGCCAGCAACAAAAGAGCAATTACTATTTGCTCTCCTTTAGAAAATGCATATAAGAAACAGGGGCCTAAATTGTAAGCTCTTATAGCAGTCACATTTAGTCCAGAGGGGTAATTATTATTTCTGGATTTTGAGGAGCTGTTTTATATATGTATAACCTGGTAGTTAGAAATAGAAATGAAACCGATCAGGTCAGAATTAAGGTAATTCAGAACAGAAGGGTTAGAAAGACATTGTCTATATTTTAGAACCTCATCTACTCTTTGAGACCAAAGGAAGAAAAGTTTATTTTGTCCAGAACCTGAATTTTCTGAAGCACACAATCTAAGTCAGCCTATCTGGATAACTCATTTAAACAGTCAAAACACAGGAAGCCCAGAATAAGAATGGGGGCTTTTAATCCTGTATAGCTTAATGTAATGCCTAGATACATCCTAGAATATATTAAGGAGATAATCAAAAAGTATTGGCAAAGTCCCTTAAGGAATGGGAGAAAAAATACAGAACTATGAAACTTTACCATCAGGAAAATGCCTGAAACTATGTCAAACATTAGGGACATCCAAATTAATATGCCAAGCCGCTGCTCTTGAGGCTTGCTCTTGTGAAGCTTGTGTATGTAGCGGAGAACCTTAGCCTACCTACAGGTATGCCTAAGAGTTACTTCTGGAGGACCTTTTTTGTTGCTCAGATGTGGCCTTTCTCTCTCTAAGCCTAACACTGCAAGTGAAATCAATACCGTCCCCCCTACATGGGACATGACATCCAGGGGTAAAAGTCTTCCTGGTGGTGTGGGAGGTGACTCCCGGGACGAGTCTGGCCCTGGCACCAAGGGATCAACAATGCCATCCTGACCAAAACAGGGGAAATAAGTGTAACAAATAAGGTCTCAGTGGCTGAGAGAGTTTAAATAGAGTCAAGAAAATACTCTGGAGGTCACTCTTACGCAAGCTTCAGTTAGACATTGCTACCTTGCCAAACCCCAGCCAAAACCATTCCAGCCAATCCTAAAAAAAAACACCTAGGGCAATGTATGTGATTCTATAAAAGCTCCCTGCACTAGGTTAACTTTCCCAAAGCCTACAATCTCCAGATGAGTCCCTGGACTAGATAAGTCCTGAAACCTAGAGGGGCCAGCCTCTCCAGAATATCAGGTAGTTCCATCTCCCTACCTTATATTAGTGACCGCCCCTTCCCACATGAAAAAGTTAGAATGGCCATAGCCCAAATACCCCTAAAGAGTGGAAGAAAGATCAAAGTTGATAGTGCAGTGATACAAAGAAGATAGGGTTTAGCAAACGAGTATGACTGTTGAGTCATTATTTTGATACTTTTTTTAGTCTCTGGTACCTTAGAGCACCTAGAAGTAAAAACCTAAACTTGTGGAATGGTAACCCACACCAAACTTTGAAATCTTCTACAACTAATTGTTGTGCTGTGCTTTGAAATTTATTGCTTTTTTGTATATATGTTATTTTTCACACACACAAAAAGTTGATTGTGATAATAAAATAAATATTTATTTTATTATCCAATGTTCTGGAGCAGCTAGAAGGAAAAATCTGAGATGATCATATGGTAGCCCATGACAAACCCTGGGATCTGTCCTGTAACTACTTGTTGAAAAGTGCTTTGAAAACTATTGCTTTTTTCTTTCTTTGCTTTGTATATATGTTATACTTTACCATAAAAAAAAGCTCAAAAAAAAAAAAAAAAGAAATGAAAAGAATCTATGCGATTTTCAAAATGTTGTGCTTTAAGTCCCTTTGGGGAAATGGGGAGAAAGGGGAAATATTCAACTTCCCCATTTGGAGAATTTCTGATATTCTTGCAAGCAGCAGGGACAACCAAATAATAGGCTGAGCCCTCAATTCTGGGATTTGCTCCTATGAATCTTATTCCTGCCAAGGACAGGTTAAATCTACTAAAAATTAGACCTATGAGTCTCCCCCAGAGATCCTCTTTTGTTGCTCAGTTGTGGCCTCTCTCTCTAAGCAAACTCAGCATGTGGATTCTCTGCCTTTCCCCCTACGTGATACATGACTCCCAGGGGTGTAAATCTCCCTGGCAATGTGGGACAGAAAGCCTGGAATAAGCCAGGACCTGGCATCAAGAGATCAAGAAAGCCTTCTTGACCAAAAGTGGGAAGAAAGAAATGAGTCAAAATAAAGTGTCAGTAGCTGAGCGATTTAAAACAGAGTCGAGAGGTTATCCTGGAGGTTATTCTTATGCATTATATAGATGTCCCCTTTTTAGTTTAAGGTGTATTAGAGTGGCTAAAGTGCCTGAAGTTGTAAAGCTGTGTTCCAGTAGCCATGTTTCTTGAAAATGATTGTATAATGATATAGCTTTCGCAGTGTGACTGTGTGATTGTGAAACCTTGTGTCTGATGCTCCTTTTATCTATGGTATGGACAGATGAGTAAAAAATATGGATAAAAAATAAACAAATAGGGGGAATAAACGTTAAAATAAATTGAGTAAATTGAAATACTAGTGATCAATGAAAAAGAGTAGTAAGGGGTATAGGAAAAAAAATAGGGGGAATAAAGGTTAAAATAACTTGTGTAGATGGAAATACTAGTGGTCAGTGAGAGGGAAGGTTAAGACATACGGTATGTAAGAGTTTTTTCTTTTTATTTCTTTTTCTGGAGTGATCCAAATGTTCTAAGAAATGATCATGGTGATGAATATACAACTATGTGATGATATTATGAGCCATTGCTTTTACACCAAGTATGGAATGTTCATATGTTAAGAATGTTCGTGTTTGTGTTGTTTTGTCAATAAAAATATTTTTAAAAATGTAGTGCTTTAACAAAGAAAAGGAGGAAAGGCATAGAAAATATTTTTCAGGAGAACAAGTGAGTGACATAAATTAAGAACAAACATAGAGGGTGGGCAAAAGAAGACCAACCAGTACCAAAGACAGGGAAAAATCTTTTTTTTTTTAATTTATATTTTTATTATAAAGAACAAACAAACATACAAACATTCTTGGGGAAAAATCTTTTGACACTGTGGGAGAAGAATAAGAAGCAATCAGGGTCATGAAAATGAAAAGCTCATAATTTCAAGGCACATAAGAACATCCATCCTGCCATGTGGAATTTCAGTTATTTTACTTTTTTGGTGGAGTCAGAAAAGACCCTTAAGAGATCAACAATTAGTATCACTATTTAAGAAATAGATAAAAATTAAAGGCCTTGAGTGTATACCAGAAATCTGGTCATGTTCATGCTTGTCTGTTGAGAACTGAGATGCTGATAGTTGCACTGAGATACTACATCAAAGAGAGCTTTTTTTTTCTCCTTCCTGTTTATTTCTTTTCGTATCCTCTATCTCTTAACATCAACATCAGTGTGACAAGGCTCAGTTCTCATGCTCTTCTCTTTTCTATCAGTGTTCACTCTCCTGATGATCTTCCTCACTGTTTTAAATACAATCTATAGGGCTGATGACTTTTGCATTTCTCTCTCCAGCCAGGACATCTCTTAACTCCAGAATTGCATATGCACCTCCTAACATTTCTTGGATTTGTAATATGGCCCAATCCTAGGCATCACCCTTATTTCGTCTCCCCCATCCCTTTCTCATCTTCCAAATCCAACCCATCATCAAATCATGTTTTTTTGTTTTCAAACCTTACTTGGGAGGTGACTGCTTCTCATTAGCTCCCCAACTAATATCCTACTCCAACCCCATTATCTTTCTTACCTTGACTATTTTAGGAGCTTCTTATTGATCTCCCTACTTCACTTTTACCCCCTCCATTTTATTCTCCACACAACCTCCAGAGAGATCCTCTTAAAACCAGAAATTTCTTCTCTTCTCATTCAGGGCTTGCCCTCTCAAGGCGAGCCCTTTTTTTTATTTAATGTGGGCAGGCACCCGGAATCAAACCCGGGTCCTCTGGCATCACAGGCAAGCATTCCTGCCTGCTGAGCCACCATGGCCCGCCCAAGGAGGCCCTTCTTGAGCATCTAATTTAAAATCACAGCCTACCCTCATTCACCCCTTAGTTTCTTTCCTGGCTTAATATTTCTCCGAGGACTTACCATCATCTAACATAAAATGCATTTTACTGATTTCCTTATTTATTTCATCTATCTCCTTCTCATTCAAGTTATATCCATGATAGAGGGATTTTTATCTCTTTAGTTCAGTGACCAGAGAAGTTCTTGGCTTTTAATGATGCCTATTAAATATATTTATACATATAAATAAATGAAATAAATAAATGTAAGAAAATATTTTGGAAGATAACTGGATTTCATGTCTGTGGTTATGCCTCATGACAAGTTTTTATTTCACTCATGTGACAATTTTTTAATTTTTTGTTTAAACATCAGAAAATAAAATGTTTTTCTCTGAATTGTGTGTAACTAACAATTTGAAGCAAAAAAAGAATTTGACCTTCAACTTTCCCACTTTGGTTTAAAAGTATTTATTATTCAAATTACAGATCAATTAACTTCTTTAATCTGATTTTCCTAATTGTAAATTTTTAGTAATGTAAATGCACATGAAATTTTGTTAGCAACCAGCAAACAATTCACATGATTCAAGTGTATCTTTAAATATAATTTCCAAAGTTTTGAGAAAAAATAACTTCAGACATCAAATTAATTTTTCTATTAAATGTCAGCATACTCATACAAAATTGTGAAATCATCTGAGTTTGTATAATCTATTAAAAGCACTTTCACAAGAAGCGAAACATGTCTCTGCAATATCAGCTTTTTTTATATAAGTGGGTGAAAAGTTTATAGCAGCTACAGCAATTTAGATTTGAATATCCACTGTGCCATTCCCTAAGGTTTCCCTTAGGCAAATCTTTTGCATTTGTTTTGTAGTTTATTTATTTATGTAAAATGTAATTACAATGGCAACAGAATTATTTTGAGGATTAAAAGTACTTTTTAATAAATGGTTTGGTAACAAAACCATCAAGAAGATAATTACCATTATTTAAAAATACCATCTATTTTATGTGGGCTTTTAAATTTTATCCTCACAGCAGCTTAAGGAGGGATATTGTATTGTTTTCCCCATTATAAAGCTAAAAAAATGAAGACCTGGTTAATATTATACAACTAGAGAATGAGCGAGTGGGATATACACTCAGACAGTGTAATTCCAGAATCTCAGCACCAAACCACTGCAAAAAACATCCATCACCTTGGTTTCCATGATCACCTTACCTATTCTTCAAGATTGACCTAAATTTTACTATCTCCAGGAAGAGTTTTTTAAATGTTTTTCTCATCTTGAAGTAATTTCGGTCTCTCCTATATTTCCATAGTGGTTATCCTATAGCTGTTATCTATAGCACTTTGACATCACTTTAGATGCCTGAATTACATGAAGCCTATTTGGCTCTGTGCCTCATGAATTTCCTGAAGGCAGAAAGTCCATTTTATTCTTTATATCACTTTCCTAGATGTAGTTCAGTAAAGTTCTAACAGTAGATGCCCAACCACTATTTGCTATGTAAGAAAGCAAACGCAATAAAACATATTAGATTGAAGCAAAAAATGTTACATATAAAAAAAAGAAATTAAACCAATTAAAATATGTTAAATATACTTTTGAACAAGGTTCATATTTTAAACAAATAAAATAAGCACAATTATATGCCAAAAAGTTCTTGCTAATCTGAGCTATAAAATATTTAATGTATTTCATGTGTATTTATACACATCATTTAAAGCAACCAAGCCAAATTAAGTGATAGAATATAATTTTCTACCAGAAATTATTGATCACACAGATATATATTATATATATGCACATGCAGAGACACACGCACATATTCACACACATAATAGACACATCTACAACCACCCAGAAGCAATATTTTGGAAAAATTAAAATAAACCTCTTTTACCTTTTATCGTAAGGAAGGCAGCACTGATTTACCCACTTCCCTCTGTTTACAAATGAAACCTAAAATCTTTATCACAAAATATTTCAGCATCTGGTACATGAAGAAAGGAAATGACACATTCGTGTGTTGAAAATCTTTCTGAACAGTGCACCTCAATAGTACTCTCATCAATGCAATAGTTTGCAAAATCTAAATTTGCCTTACAACTCATTCCTCTTCCCAACTAAGACATTAAGAAAGAAAAAAGAGAAGTAAAAAGAAAAAGAAACAAGGGTGAACAGAGCACGGCAGATAACATAAAGCTGATTACATCTAATCTTTCTCTTTTTATAAATTATACGTCCTTTATAAAATTCATCAATTCCCATTATTTCCCCTTTCACAATATAAACACTAAGAGAGATGACTCTATGTTTAAGTGATTTGTTATTTTTAATCCTTTTTCATATATTGTTTAGCATAGCTTCAAACAAAATACACTGAGAAATGGCCATGGGTACCTACTAAGTGAGAGTAATAATATAATCATGCTGCCTTCTGCTGTACCTATAGTGATTTTAACATTAGCTGTAGATCTCTACTGTGCACCTGCCAAGTGGTTTATTTTCCCAGGGATATAGTGAAGGAGAAGGGTTTCAAGCATAGGCTCAGAAGAAAGGAATGCCCTTCCTTTTTCTGCCACGCTACCACAGTTTTACATTTTTCATCTCATTATACTAATCACATTCATCAAGTTCAAGTATAACAAACACAAATTTGGTCAGGGAGTGATTTAAATATTACATTAATGAGCTAATTTTTACATTTGCATTTATTACTTTTAGGGGAAGGTGTTTAGTTTCTATTTCATAGATATTTCTTGGTGTTCCCAACAGAGGTGCCAAAAGGTGGTCTTGCCATGTCCACAGGCACCAGAGAACACTATCTCTGCAAGATAGTGTACAGAAACAGTATAATGCAGTTCGAGAAACAAAAAGTAAGAGATCATGCACCAAAAGGCTAACAGTAATAATAATAGAGACCCGAAGCAAGCCCCCCAGTTCTAGCCAGGCAGCTTTAGACAAGAAACAGGATTAACAGAAGTGATCCAGCTGGAGTAGGGTGAAGATGATCCCTTAGCCTTACTGGTTTAAGTTGACGAGGAACTGGAGCCTTATCAGAACTTTCGATTTCCATTATGTGTTTGCATGTGTATACACATACATACATACATATATTTTATATATATATATATATTTTTTTTTTAATTAAATAAAGTGAGACTTCCAGGTCAAGACGGTGGCTTAACAATGTGCGCATTTTAGTTCATCCTCCAGAACAACTACTAAATAACCAGAAACAGTACAGAACAGCTCCTGGAGCCACGACAGTGACCGGACACACAGCGTACCCCAGTGTGGACCAGCTGGACCGGCTGCGAGCACCCCCCAGAACCATGAGTTCCCAAAGCTGTGGTGGCCAGTGTCCCTCCCACACAGGCCGCTTCCCAGAGGGGAAAGGAAAGGACTTTACCAGCAGCAGGGACTGGACACAATCAAATGCCAATTGTGGAATTAAATAACAAATTCTGACTACTAAAAATAGGCCCCCAGCTTAGGTGAACCTGATCAAAGCAGAGGTTGCTCATTTTTGCCCCGGCGCCAAGGGGGCAGGACTGACAGAAAAAGGGGGAAATAAAAGAAGGAAACAGAGGTTTTTCTGGCTGTATATCTACAAAGGCTTGACTGCCTCTGGATACAGCAGCAGGACTTTTCAGGCTGCAACTGCCCCAGGCATAGGCAGGGGTGAGCTCTTTTGGGGGCTTATCTGGAGCCTGTGCCTTCCCCAGGGAGAGTGAAGCCCAACTCAGTGGAATCCCCCCTCAAGGAATTCAGACACCAGGGCTTGGTAATTTGAAGCCATTAAAACCAGCCTACAAACTCTCCTCTGTCTCCACCATGCCCCCATCAGGGAGAGTCTCCCAAAGTTAAAGGTACCGCATCATCTTATGCTGGTGGGACCTGCAGTCAGACAAGTGCCACATACTGGGCAGGATAAGAAAAACAGAGTCTAGAGACTTCACAAGAAATTCTTTCAACCTGCTGGGTCTCACCAGGAAAAACCAACGCAGGTGACTCTTCCTCCGATAGGAGGCCAGTTTGGTCTGGGAAAATCTGGCTGGGGGTCTATAATATCTAAGTAGACCCTCCTAAGTGTGTGTGTGGGGGAAAGGCACCACACAAGCAGGGCAAGAAACAAGAAAGCAAGAACTGAAAAATTCTCCTCTGTTATCAAAACTTAAGCTAAAGGTCCAGATAAAGCTGAACGGAATGTCAAAGAACAGATAGACAACAAATTCATCCAGCAAGAAAACCCTAGATAAAAGAAGTGAAAGCAATCTCCAGAATAAACAAATTAGGGTAATTAGATGCCTAGACACCAGCAAAAAATAACAAATCACACTAGGAAAATTGAGATATGGCCCAGTCAAGGAACAAACACAATCAAATGTCATACAGGAGCTGAAACATTAATTCAGAATGTACGAACAGACATGGAAAACCTCATCAAAAACCAAATCAATGAATTGAGGGAGGATATAAAGAAGGCAAGGAAATACAAAAGAGAGAACTAAAGTCTGAAAAAACAAATCACAGAACTTATGGGAATGAAAGACACAGTAGAAGAGATGAAAAAAACAATGGAAACCTAAATGGTAGATTTTGAGAGACAGAACATAGGATTTCTGAACTGGAGGATGGAACATCTGAAATCCGACAAGAAACAGAACTATAGGGAAAAAAAAATGGAAAAATATGAGCAGGGACTCAGGGAATTGAAAGACAAATGAAGCCATAATAACGTGTTGGGTATCCCAGAAGAAGAAGAGAAGGGAAAAGAGGAGAAAAACTAATGGAGGAAATTATCACTGAAAATTGCCAACTCTTATGAAAGACTTAAAATTACAGATCCAAGAAGTGCGCATACCCAAAGAGAATAGATCCAAATAGACATACTCCAAGACATTTACTAATCAGAATGTCAGAGGTCAAAGAGAAAGAGAGGATCTTGAAAGCAGCAAGAGAAAAGCAATCCATCACATAAAAGGGAAGCCCAGTAAGACTATGTGCAGATCTCTCAGCAGAAACCATGGAGGCGAGAAGACAGTAGGATAATATATTTAAATTATTAAAAGAAAAACTGCCAACCAAGAATTCTATACCCAAAATTGTCCTTCAACAATGAGGGAGAAATTAAAACATTTTCGGACAACAAAATCACAGAGAATTTGTGACCAA